>NC_091014.1:77231742-77938409 GCF_041296385.1 Aphelocoma coerulescens | reverse complement strand
ACTACTGTTCTGTGCCAGCATGAGCACAGACCACCCATCAGACAGAAAATCAGGAATGCCGCATCATTTTGCGACTTGGATGCATTTCACAGCTGATACTTACAGTAAAAAGGAATGTAAATCTGTCTTTCCTTTGCCTGACTGGCAAGTTAGATAAGCAAAACCAGAAACTGGTCAGAAGTAATTAAAAAAAGAATTCAAAAAGACAGCTGTATGGATACAGGTGGCCCCTAACAGCTGCATTCCCTCTGCCTTTGGTTACCTTCAGGCCATATGAGTAGACAAGAACTCCCTTTCTAGACTGGTAAGCACCAGGAATATCTGCACTGCTTTCTGGAACAAAGAGAAGCTGTGAAGATGCTTCAGTGTGACATTTAAACACTGGATCAGAGTGGTCCATTGGAGATAACATGCCCAAGGAACAACAGTTCAGCAGCACTTCAGGAGCTCCCTGCTTAGGTAAAACAAGAGTGCTGATGCAACAGCCAGGATGGCACTCAAGGAGCAGCTAAGCAACAGTTCAGTGCACTGGACAGTTTACTGTCAAGGGAATTCTCACAGCTGGTACTCCCCAGAATGACTTCAGTGGAGCCTCTCAGACTGAACATTCATCATAAAAAGACCCAAAGCATTTCTAGAGGAAGGGATACAAAGACAAATCTTCACAGCCACACGTTCATGGGCTCTGAGAGCATCCAGAACCCTGTGTCAATATTTGACAGCTTTTCCAAAACATGAATTTTAAATGGGCTCCCCTCCTCTTAAACATCAAGTGTATTGGAGATGTAAACGTCTCTTACACTCCTGACTTTTATGAAACAACTGTGCACCAGCACAGCCAGAGACGATCCCCAGAAGGAAAGTCTGACACGGATCCTTTGATTCCCTTCTCCCACTGTGCTGCACAGCAACCTCCATTCCCACCATGACAGTTAAAGTGATGAAGCCGGTACAAAAATATATATAAAAAAAGAAAACAATCTTGAAGGAATCTCTTATGACAGGAGCCCAGAAATCATCAAAACCCTTAAAGAGAAAGCTGTGCATCAAACCAGGCAGCCAAACATGATGGTAACTCACAGCAGCATTCATAATCCTGATCAAAGCCATTTGACAGCAGCACCTCATACACAGTAAACACAAAAGAAATCATCATCTCTTTTAAACACCTTTCACAATGATACAGAGCTAAGAAAATACTCCCTCTCAAAGAAACACTGCAGGAGCCATTTGGGAACTGTGACAGGAAAATTGCAAATAGGTGCCTCCTGGAGTACACATTTCCTAGTGCCAGGCAAACAGGAGATGCCTCAGCACGTTGCTTCTTCTGCTCAACAGCTACGGGCTCTCTTAGCTGTAGGTCTACAAGCACAGTGAAAAAG
Organism: Aphelocoma coerulescens; assembly: GCF_041296385.1. Taxonomy (NCBI): domain Eukaryota; kingdom Metazoa; phylum Chordata; class Aves; order Passeriformes; family Corvidae; genus Aphelocoma; species Aphelocoma coerulescens. The sequence continues at coordinate 77,937,027 of NC_091014.1, read as the reverse complement.
TGTTGTTTTTTCTAGGAGAAAACACATGACTCTGCATGAAACAAAGCAAAACCATGTCACTTTCAGTTCTACCTTAGGAGGAACAGGTTGATGTTGAAACACAGGAAGAACATATAAACCCCAAATATAGCAACTGCTGATCCAAGTGGATTTGTTTCGTGTAGCTGTCAATCAGAAGCTACAAAGAAAGAAGCTACCAAAGAAAGTAGAAAGGAGATGAAGGAAATGACCCCAAATGTTTGAGAGACCTGGGTATTGCCCATTCCATAAACAGCAGTAAGGGCACTACAAACTGGCCGAAGATCACAGTCACAGCATTTTACCAGGAAATAGAGCAGGTCTGCAGACATTTAAACAAAAATCCAACATCCATGTGTGCCACGACTGCACACACAGTCCAATTCCCCTGCTCATGCTTCAGTGAAGCTGAATAAAAACTGAGAGTTTAAAGGAAAGTAGGGAGCAAGCTACTGAGGTAGGAGGAGTTTAAAGCCACAATGACACTGTCCTCTCGTGGGAGAAAGAGCAGAATTCCCATAATGCATGAAGGGGTACAGCGCTTTCCTCATGTTTGCCAGCAAGGCCAGCCCAGCCAAAGCCCACCAGGGCCAAGAAGCACCTCCAAGCAGTGCCATAGCAGGGCAAAGAGGCAGGAAAAGCAGCAGACTGCATCAAGAGCAGAAGTTACCAAGTGCCCAAGGCAGTGCTAACAATGCTCCCAGCCATGGGGCTACTCAAGGGGAGCTGAAGGATTCTTGGAGCAGCTGTTGCCAGGGAGGGTGTGAAAGTGGCATCAACACAGCCCTATGCTCTACACTGGGCAATTCCTTCAAAAAGCACCCAGGAGGCAATCCCTGCCATCTCATCCAGGCGCAAGGAGGTGCCTAATGGCAGCTCTAGAGAGTCCTGTTCTCTTCCCAGGATAGATGGGGTGACAGCAGGATGCCAGGACACGGTTCACTACAGACATCTGGTACAAATCAAGGCAGTCACAGAAGCTTAACAGGTTGCTACCAAACCTAAAGAATGCCATTGGACACTATGTGACTCAACATTTCTTTCTACATTTTACCCCTCCTTTCCCTACATACTTTCTATCTTGCCTGGGTCAAAAAAATCAGACTTGTAAAATCTCTAAGGAAGGGACCACCTATGCACATACTATAATCATAACTGATAAGCTTTAATTAAAGCTAGACTCAGCCCCCTGCAACCTCCTCCAACCCTAAGGAGGAAAAACTAAAAGGGGCTCAGACTTCCAAGAGTTTTGCACCTTTGGCTAAGCCACAAGTTCCACTCACTAATTAGAAATACTTGCATGTACTTGGCTTTGCACAGCACACAGATAACACAGGTAATTCCAGCCCCCAAAACTCTGTAATCTGACACAGACAAAAAGCCATAGCATGCCAAGAAAAAAAAGAAGAAGGCTCCTAGAGGAAAAAAAAACAAACCAAAAAACCAACCCAAAATTGATAGTAAATTCTGCTCTTTCACTCATCTAGGAACTGCTAAGCAGCGAAAATGAAACCTGCCTATCTGCACACAATTCCCCTCAGGAGAGAAACCGCAGACCAGGCTGGCTCCTTCCTGCTGGGGAATTCATAGCCAGAAGCCAGAGGAGCTGCTCTATCAAGGAACCAACACCTCGAGGCTGCTCATCCACAGTCACACCAGCAGTCCTTGCACCAGGTGCAGAAACCTGTTCAGAGTTATTAGAGACAGTCCCTTCTCCCCCATCCAATGCCTTCCAAGCACCAGGCTGCTCCAGGAAGGCCTCCAAAGGTGACAGTCACTGATTTATGTGTCTGCCTGCTTCCACTATAAACATTTTCATTCTATTACAGGAAAAAAAAAAAATCTGTTTAATCTGTCAGCTCCTCAGACTCCTGCTGAGTGTGGATGACTTCGTCATCCTCTTACACAAGAAAAAAAAATATAGGGAAGCATGGCATAACTGACCTCAGGTGAGAGTGTTCAGTGAACACACACGTACCCCTCCCATATAATTCCCAAATTATATGTCACAGTTCTTACTGGTTTAGGATCTAACAGAAATAAAAAGCCACACTGAGCTCCTTTACAAGGCCCTCACATTATCCAGAGATGTTGTGTCCTGGTTCTGGGCACAGGCATGCCCAAATCCCAGGAGCACAGACTCCTGGTTTGCACAGGCAGCCCTGGTGGAGTGTTGCACACTGTTCTGCTGGCTGTGCACGGTGAGAAACTGAGCTGAACTCACAGTCTCAGCTGGCCTAATCTGGTTTTAAGAAATTGGGAGGGCAGGAACACAACAAAACCACCTAACCAAAAATCAGTCACATTTTTTCTTCCTAAATTCAGCAAATGTCACCAGATGCAAACAAGAAGGTGCTGACAAATCAGAAGGGAAGATTTTTCACACTGACCCTTCTTAGTACAGGGCGGCCTATCCACAAGCTTTACAATCACCTGTTACACTCTGCACAGGCACAATGGAAGTGTTTTGCCTCAGCAGGTCCCTAAGCCCTGCCAGTTACCTGTAATGACAGACAAGAGACCTAAAAAAGGAAGACAAGAAAATGGGAAGAGACAAGTTGCAGAAATCCAAGCAAATAACACAGTGCTAGAATGCTACTTTTTATACAATGCATTCCCCCAGTGTTTTTGTGTAACACCAGTGGCGCAGAGGAGATCTCCAGGAATAGGGGTTGCAAAGTTATTCTAAAGGAGACACTGAACAGGACTAAACTCATGTAAATAGGTTGAAAAGGAAAGGGAAAAAAAAAACCCACACAGAAACCCCCTTCTTTTTAAATAACACCTTTTAAGACGTTATGCTTCCAAAGGCAGGTGAAAACAGTTTCGGTCTGATTAGTGACAAAAAGTTACAACAGAATAAAAACCACTCTTCCCCATGTGGACTTTTGCAAAAAGTCCTTTACCAAAAAAAAACAAACCAAAACTTTCAAAAATAATTTCCTGTTGGGGAACCACTTTGCTCCTTCCTCCATCAAACATTTTAACCATTTTGAACAGATAACAAGTATCTCATAACAAGATTATGGCCCAGATGCCTCAAGAGACGTAAAGAAAAGTTCACCACTTTTCACTCACTTCTGAAATAACCATTGACTTTCTGAATTCAGTGATTTAAATAACTCTGAGGCACTTTACCTTCTTTTTTTTTATAGTTAAAGCTACAAAATATCATCGTTTTAAAGAAGATAAGAACATCATCCCCCCGCCAAACCCACCAGTTTCAGAGCCACTGTCACTCCAAGGTACAGAGATCATCCCCAGAGCACATAACTTACAGAAACACCCTTCTAAAGGAAGGGGACCTGCTCACTCCGTTCCCTTCCACTTCACACACTACCCAGTCTCCTGCTCCAGCCTTCACTCATCCTGAATCCAACACGTCCTTGTGGTCACGGGAACGTGAGCGCTGCTCACGGGAAACAAAGGGCAGCCAAAAGTGCTCAGCACCTCAACAGGCAGCCACAGGCACCTACAACTTTGGGGAAGATGCAGATAAAAGCTCACACTGAGTAGATTCATCTGTATCAATCACCTGCTCTTCCTAAAAATGTTGGCGCTGTTAATAGAAATCCTTTCTTGCCTTGCTTTCTTCCCGGAGTTGCCACTCCCACATCCCTCTGTTGTTGGAAGGCTGAGGCAAGCGCGGGTCCCTCTGGAGTCGCCGCTTCAGGACTAACTCCTTCCTCTCCCCTGCCCGGCCAATATCGCTCCCGACAACGCCCACCAGAAACCGAGGGCGAGATGCTGCACTTTACCACGTAGTCCAAAGGCGAGGGAACTTTTCGTGGCTTTATGAAATACCACCTGAGCGGGAGGGAGGACGGTTCGCGACAGGAGCGGGAAGAGGGGGAAGGAAGCGCGGAGTGGCTCGATCCCGCCGGGGGAAGCAGCGGAGGGGCCGGAGTCGGAGCGGAGGGGTCACTCCCAGCACAGGCGAGGAGGGACGAGCGGGACAGCGGCAGCGACCGAGCAGGAAACGGCAAAGGAAGAAACAACCGCACCGCTGAACGGCAAGGCCGGATTCGGCGGGCAGAAAGGAACCGGGAGAACGGCCGGGAAGTAGAGGAATTTCCAGCACCCGTAGGAGAAAGAAGAACGCGCACACAGCCTCCCGCGGGGTCACTTCACACCCCCTCCCCCCCCCAGGCTGGGGGGGCTGCGAGCTGCACCCGGCACCTCCGGCCCCGGCGCTGACGCCCCGCGGCCCGGGAGCCAGCGGGCCCGGCACTCGCCCCGACACCGCCACGGCCACCGCCGCTTCCCGGGCGGGCCCGCGCCGCACCGAGTCTCGGGCTGCTCCCGGGCCGCGGCCCACGCTCACCCCGCGAGCTTCCCGCCCAACGCGGTGTCCCCGCCAAGCCGCTCCCGCGGCCAGGGAGGCCCACGGGCAGCACTCACCCGGCGCGGAGCGCGATCCCGGCGCGATCCCGCAGCACTGTCTAGGCGCGGCCGCGCCTTCCGATATTTGAGGGCCGAGCCGGCCCCGCCTCGCGGGCGGCAGCGGCGGCACGAGCCCGCCAACGGCCGCGCGGGCCGCGCGTGAGGGCTCGGGAATTGCCCCGGGCCTCGGGATCCGCCCTCCCGACAGCGATCCTCGCGCTGGAAGTGTCATGGGTCCCCACCTGGTGCTGGTTAGCCAAAGGCTCCTCATGCCCCATCTACAGCCACTTCCCTCCCTGCCAAATAAATGCAAATTTTCGTTTAAGATCGTTTTATGGGCTTAAAATAACAGAATCACAGAACCAGTTAGGTTGGAAAAGACCTCTGAGGTCATCGACTCCAACCTGTGACCAAAGACCACCACATCAACCAGACCATGGCACTGAGCACCACATCCAGGCTTTCCTTAAACACCTCCAGGGACAGCGACTCCACCAGCTCCCTGGGCAGCCCGTTCCAATGTCTGATCACCTTTCTGGGAAGAAACTCCTCCTGATGTCCAATCCAAACCACGCCTGGTGCAGTTTAAGACTTTGTGCCCTCATTCTGTCACTTGTTGCCTGGGAGAAGAGGCCGGTCCCCACCTTGCTACAACCTCCTTTCAAGTACAGTAATACAGTCCTACTTCAACTAATTCCTATTTAATACAGCCTTACACTTCAACATAGCTCTGTTTAGAGCAATGCTTACCTGGTGTTCAGTACAGGTGTCCTTTCTGTCACACTTTTCTTCCTAACATGCCCAGTCACGGTGCCAATGCCACGCTCAAGCTTTGGATTGCCCCACAGGGCGTGCCAAGGGTGCCTGATCTTCGGCTGCTTTTTGAAGTCCTGGGATCCTGAAGACTGAAGCAATTCTGATTCAGCTTTGTGTCATGTTGGTCAACCCACCAGGTGGCTTCCCGCTAGGAAGGGTGTTGGGGGGAAAAATGACACACAAAAACGTGATTTCAAGGAACTGAAGTTCCTGTTTCCTCAAACTTAGCTTTGTCTTGGTAAGTCAGCACTGCCCCAAGCAGCCCCACTCTCTCCCTTCTGTCCAAAGTGTATTTCTTTCTTTTGAGAAATCGCTGTGGGTTTTTTAATACCTTTCTGTTTCCAGTATCTGAGTAATATGGATTGTATATCTGTATAGAAAATGTGAATAATAAAAATGAGATGTTATCTTTTGCTTACAGAAAGCCACGTGATTCCCATACCTGAGACATGCAGAAAAGCACCACACACTCAGCAGGTTAGGAAATACTAGTTTATCCACTTTCCTGGTGTCCACAGGCATTCACAGTTCCCAAGGTGCCAAGGCAAAGCTGGTTTCTGGAGCAGGGTTTTTTTTCCTTCCTTATTTTAAGTGCTGTGTAAAAGGGTGCAGGCTAAGGAAGGAGGCAACTCTTCATCACATCCCTCGAGTAACATCTACAAAATGAAGCATGAGGCCCCCTTCTTCCCTGTGGCTCCGGGAGGAGATGCAGCTGCATGCCAGCACTGTTGCTTTCACCCATTACCACCTATAGGATCATGATCCTGGTTACTTCTCCATTCCTGCTTAGGATTTAAAGCAGGAAGATACACTCAGGGCCTGCTGGAATTCTTAAGAGATGCGTGGCCAGGTAGAATCCTTACAGGATTAGGTTTACATTCTCTGACATGCAGGACTTAAAAATTCAATTGCTAATGTAGGCAGCAATTGCTAATTGCTGTCACAGCACTGATGGTGAGGACTTTTCAAAAAAAACCCCTTTAAAACATGAGGGAAGCCAGAATGGCAGGGGATTGTAGGCATGACTTTCCCATAGTTGTTGTTCCTGACAAGTTACATTCATTGTCTTCAGCCAGGCCGAGTGCAGCCAGGAGGGCTGTAGAAGATAATATATATCTGCTGCTGCCAGAAAGAGGCTCTGCACGCTTCTCAAGGAACCCACGGACATCCTTCTTCCTGTGCTCCCGAGGGCACCCTCACCCTCCCACCTCAGTGACTTCTGTGCTGTTCCTCACCTCTGCACGGAAGGCAAAGAGCTGGGGAGGGGCTGTGGTTCTGCGCCAAGGGGAACGGCGCAGGCTGGGTGGGGCAGCTTCGTGGGCATGGAACAGCACCTGTGGAAAGGGTCAGAGGCTCCTGAAGGCTACTTTCATTATCAAGGGAAAAGGAAAGCAGCAGCTGCCACCAGGCTGGGCTCCTGGGGCAGGGTTTACTTGTTAGAGGATCTTTTTCTGGTGTAATTTCTTAGTCATGCGTAGCTAATCTGTGCAGGAGCACTTATCTTGGACAGCCAGCATAGGTCTTCACCCAAGCAAGCAACAGATAAAAGTTCTCCCTAGACCTGTTGTTCCATCCACAGTTTATAAAACAGCAGAATGTCCTTGTTCCTAATTGAGATTGAGGACCAGCAAGTTTGCAGTGTAACTAAAAAGCCACGATGAAGTGTTGCAAGACTGGTCTCCTAAGCGATGGATGGGAGCCAACCTCCTGTGTCCCAGAGTCCAGCAGTCGCTTTCCAGACATCCATTTTTCTTTTGACATCCATTTTCTTTTGGCATCCAGTGAGAAATCCTCAGGGACTGGACTTTGGAGAGCAGAGAGATCCTCCATCCCTGGGTAACCACAGCTTTCTCCCACTACAATTTTAATCCCACTACTATTTGGGAGCAAGAGACCAAAAGAACAGGAAGAATTATAAGGTTTGAAGCATACTCAACGAGCTGCTGCCCTACTGAGGCAGCAAGTGCTGTCACTCCTGCCACCTGCAGCACAGCCTGCTGGCCCAGCCTCCAGGCAAGGGGAAATCCAAGGCCTGTCATCCCTCCTGCTGCAGTAATAGGTTTCCTTTAATCACACCACCATAGGAACACCAGGGTTTATCCTTTGTTTTGAGAATGGTTGAGTGAACAAGAAAATAAAACACGTTGTTTGGGATTTCCCCAGCTGGGATTTCCCCCAACATCCTGTGTGAAACCTCTGCTTCTTAAAAAAAAAAAATTAAAAGAAGTCAGCACAGAGGCATTCATGTAATTCTCCCATTATTTTACTGAATGCTGCTACAGCAGCATCAGATGTTCAGGCTAGTACTGCAGGCTGAGGAAGTGAGCTTCAGCTACAGAAATGAAATCCTCGTTTCTACAATCCAGTTTATATCACCTTCATCCCTTCTTGGCCTTTTACTGTAACTGCTCTTCACAGAGAATCTGAAGAAACAGTGTAGAGTATGTACATGCACTGGGGGTGTATCATTGATATCTTTGCATCAGATAATTCAGAGTGGCTGAGAGTGAGCCAGCAAAAGAGAAACTGAAGCCAGGCCCTTTAACACTCAGGTTTATCTCTAGATCGCCTCCTCTCAGGTCCTCATTAATCATCAACCAAGGGAGTGAGAGCAGAGGAAAGAAACGGTAACGCCACCAACAAAAAAGAAAAAATAATTAATGACTTTATTTTTTTTTTTAGTTCAGTTGGCCATCTGAGGTGCTAAAATCTCAACACCAATGAAGCAAGTGTGCATAAAAACAAACGATAAAACACAACCAAATAGAAGAAAACAGGCTGGAACAGAGTTGGTTTTGTACAGGTAGGGTATCCACTTTTCTGTTAACGCTCCATACATGCCAACCGTAAAAGCCTTGAACAATCTGAATATCAGAGTTCACTTTCATACAAAAGGGCAGATGCCAAAGCAACTCCCTTTGCCTGGATTAGACTTCACACACACACGCATGCACCCACAGATACAGAAGTATTTAAATTACTGCAATGCCATCAGAACATGGCATCCTCCCCTTCACATCTGCTTTCAGGACATCCTCATCTGCCTGCTACCCTGCCTAGTACCTGCCAAGAAGTACTTGAATAATCCAAAAGCAGGAGCTTTTGGAAGGCTTCTCATCTCTGTTATTTTGCAGAGGTCAACAAGCCAGCAATCTCTTTTTCTGTGAACTATATACAGGCTGGTTTTTAGTATGCTTTAGAGCTCTCTTTCTTGCAGACAGTGACAACTGAAATTCCCATTGCAGCTTTTCAGTTTGTACACGGGAGATTTTACAATGCAACACCTCTCTCATCCACTGGTGTGTGGTGTAAACACTTAATTGAAAACTCATTTTAGAAGAATGTTAACCAAACAAGGTGTAGCTGCTCACAAAAGGGAACTGCCGGCTGCTCTAGATCATGCTGTCTAGACCACTTAGAATACTTCATAACGTTCAGGATTAGGATGTATAAAAATATTAAAACCCACCAGAGTGCACACAAATGTGGTGACTAGCTCTACGCAAGCACCGTGTTCTAACAGAGGCCTAGGCATTGCACAAAACTCAGATTCTTGACCGTGGGGGTAGCCCAAGGATCCACTGGTGCCTTTACATACAAACAAATATTTACAGAAAATGCAGAGACGGCGAGAGAAGGACAGACTTTTAAAACTCGCAGTTTGCTCTAAAATATGTTCAGCAATGCCGTTTATAACATGCCCTAGTGAGACCAGGGAGTATTGGTTAACTGAAAGAAGGAATATGTCTGAAAGTTGGAGCTGAAATGTCTTGTCACCTCCCCACACACTAGTTCTCTGAAGCTCAGAATTTTACAGGCAGCTGTGACTTTTAATGAGAATATGGTTAAAAGGAACAGAATAGTTAAAAACAAAATGGTATTGTGAAAACAGCAGATTAGTTGTTCTGGCAGTCCTCACTCCCCCATCTCCACTTGCCTCCTGGGCGTTTCCTTCCAGGAGTTGGTATTCCCCGCCCTTCCCCGCAGGGAGCTGAAGTGCTTTGCCCCATCCTCAGTGCGCCCATTTCAAAACGAGCACGGGGCGGTTCCAAGATCGGCTCTCTTCCCACCTCCTGCCGGGATGAAGCGGCCAGCCCCGGGTCAGGACCATGTCACTTGTGGACAGACACCCTTTCGTGCCCACGTCTCGGGAGCTGAGGGTCTCTTTGCTCTCCTCACACGTGAAATGGACACATGTCACTGAATGCACACGGCTGGGTCACTGCTGCTGCCCACGTGGGCAGCGCAAAGAGCTAGAACATCCTGCTGGGATTCGGATACAAATAAGGAATCTTGTGCTCACAAGAGCCTTCTGCAGCTTTAAAAATACAAAATTTGAATTAAAAATATTCAGAGAGTAAAAAAACCCATTATCTGATATGCAAGTCATATTCTTAAAGTGCAACTGAACAGCAAATACAAGTTGTGCCTTTTACAACCATTTTGATATAAAAAGGCCTTTTAACATTCCCTTTTGTGTATTTTTAATTAATTTGTGTGTGCGATGTTAGCTCTTCGTTTTCATTCTTGCTGCTGGAGGATTTCAGCACAACCCAAAGAGTTTAGGGTTAGAATATGTGGGTTTTCTGTGCAGTAAGGTACTACAGCCTCAAGTGATATCACTCTTCAGCATTGCAAAGATCTGGCCAATGTCCCCCAGCATGAAAGGGAAAAGGAACCATCTGGTATTTCTTCCTCAGGACTTTTTTCTGTTCTACAGCTCACATTCAATGACCTTTTATTAGAAGTTAGATGTGGTCCATATACCGAGTGCACTATAAAATGGACTGAGGTCAATTCTCTGCACAAGACAATTTACAGTAAACTTTCTATCCATCTTTCTTCCCTCCTCCTGTGCTGCAGCTTCCACTGGCCCCTCAAATGCAGACTTTGTAAACTACCATTGCCAACTACCATGTGACTCGGGCAGCAGGCCCCTGCACTGGCAAATGGGGGGAATTCTGTTTGTTGGACATTCTGTTGGTAAAGCCAACACTCGGGGATGCTGCTATGGCAGGTACCACTTGCTAACGTGCACAGTTATGAAGTAGCACTGCAGCTGCCTGTCTGCTTGGTTTCACGAGTATCTGGATTTAATTTGTAATGCCTTAGCATAAAACACTAGGAGGAATAAAGGGAGAACACTTTGGGTGGAAAACACATGTTTCCACCGTTAGCAACCAGCACTGCTCAGAGTCCCCACGGACACTCCTACACATTCTCCCTCAGCCTGGGGTATTCTTCCAAGTCAGAGGTGAATTCAAATCATTCAAATTGACTTACAGGAGCCCCCTCTGAAGGAGGTAGAGAGCCAACAGCAAGAAACCATGCAAACTTCTGTGCCGGGGCGAACGACTGAAGGATGTTCAGCCCTGCAGGGGTGCCTCGCACCGGCAGTGTAAATCCAAGCTGGAAGAGTCAGAACGCTGTACAAATGTGCTTGGGAGTGGGACACGCTCTCAAAGACATCAGGAAGCAGGCTTAGCACTTCTTTAACAGGAAAAGAACACAGTCAGCACTCCAAGGAGGGAAAACCTCTGAACACCATCATGTGAAGGATGGGATGCATCCCCAGTGCACGGTGCTGTTTCAGCTCTGCTGGATAAGTTAAGGACAGGGTTTGCCCAGGGAGTCTGTCCAACAGGGAATGGTGCTGAGCTGCTCAGTGCTTATCCTGCTCATCGGTTATTGTGTGGTCAGGACCCTCCTGGCTGAAAAGCAGCAGATTCACTTACTGGGCCAAAAGGAGCTTCTTCCAACAGATGCAGCAGGAAATGGGCTATTTTTGTTTTCATGGAAATCCCTCTAACTGTATCCAGGAGTGTGAGGATCCCCTCTTTCAGTGAGAGAGAGTCATATGCGATAGTTCTACCTCACAGTTTTGGCTGTCTTGTTATAAAAATGTAAAATTTAAATAAATATAGGTTTGCAAGTCCAAAAGAGAGAATCTGGGATGTGGAAGAAAAGGACGCTAAGAACACAAAGAGATTCTTAAACTCCATGAGTGCACAGGATTTTTTCATAAAGGAAAACTCCTAGGGCAGGATGCATCCATGGGTACATAAAGGCTGCCCTTGCTGTGAAGCAGGACCAATCTGCAGTAGTGTCTTTCTCTAACAGAGTTAAAACACTCCCTCCACAATCAAATATGTGTAACAATCAAATTATTAATAAGAACACTAATAAATAGCCACAGGTAACAATGTCCAGTAATTTTGAAGTGGAAGTTGTAGGATGCAGCAGGCACACACACCCATCACTCGTCCATTTTTTTCCTAAAAGATACAAAAATGAATCTTCTTTCAAGTATTAAAAAAATAAGTTAATTGACATAAAAGGGTCAAAGTGACTGAGGGCCCAGGCAGATCTTAAGCTTCGTTTCCAATGTGCAAAAACAAAATACAGAGGAAAAAAAAATAAAATAAAAACACTGAAAAGTCTTAATGGTGGTTCGGTCACTTAAGGGCTTCTCCCTTTTAGGGGCCTAATAACCAGGGAATGCTGCCTGGGAACACCCCTGCCCCAGCACACACTTACCACTGTCCCACAGCAGTATTTTCCAGTGTCAAAACAGTCACAATAAAAACAGAACAAGGAAGCCCACCAGCCTCTGAGCTGTGGCCATGAAGACTAAGGCCAGCAGTAGCTGTCTCTCCAGTGTGTAGCAAAGCAGATGGGCATCTTCCCTCTCTCTTCTGCTCCCCTTGTTCCCCACAAGAAGATTTAGGAGGCTAAGGTAGGGAAAAAGTCCACTGATGCCCACTTCTCTCCAAAAACCAAGAGGCAGAGAGTTCCATCACACATAGCAGTATCTTCTCCGTCTTGCATTTCTTCATATCCATGAATAAGGGATCAACTGCAGGTTTCTTTGGTGGGGAGGAAGACTAAAGCAAAGAAGGCGTTGCCCTGGGCTCCTGGAGCTCTCTCAGACAGCTGACTCCACTGCTACAGGCTGCTGTAGTTTTTCAGAGAGGGTTGCCACTTCCCTCCCTTTTATTAAAACTGGTGTAGAAAAACGGGAAAGGAACGGACTGCCTTAAATCCAGTGTAGTTAAGGGTACTTCTTCCCTTAACCTCCTTCCCCACACATGGATTATTCCCCCCCCCTCCTGCCACACACACAAATATACGGTCCATCGTACAGGACCTCAAGGAGACTCCATAGTCTCAACTCTTTTCTTCAACTTGGCTTGCAGACATGTAAAACTTAAGCTTCTGGAACCAACACACTTATCAAAAGGCTTCTGAGTGCTTCAAACCAAATCCCTGCATGCTGTTGGACCCTTTGGAGGTTTCCCCTTCAACATCTTCCTATCCATGTAATTCTGGCAAACGCAGGGTAGGCCAACTGGACAACACAGACCAGCAGAGGTAAATGTGTTAAGCTCAGGACCAGTTCAAGCTAAAACCTTTGGAAAGCATGACTGCCTCCAGGTCCTTGTCTTCTTCTTTTTCTCGAAGCCGCTGCTCCTCAAGGAGAGCCACAAGAGAATCTCTCTGCTCCACTACTTCGAGCATTTCATTCAGGATCCTCTTCTCCTCTGAGAGCTCCTCATCTGTCTTCAGATGATCTACAGAGATATCAAAAACTATCAGCATACACGAGGCTAGAAATACACACATAAAATCCATGAAATATTCCCTTTTGCTCTCACCTTCTACTGCCATCCTCTCACGGAGTTCCTGCTGCAGTCGACTCTGCCTGTCTTCCAGTTCTAGCTCCCGAGCACTGAAAGGGAAAGAGCAGAAATCCAAGTTCCAGGTATATTAAAATACTGCATACGTTGCTTCATATTCATTCTCAGTTTCTGCTCCCTCTCAAGATATCTGTTGTGCATTTTATCAATCTGGTTTGGAGCAACTCTTAAATAAGATATATAACTGTATTTTTAAAAGATTTAATTGTGCTTTTAGCATTTCGGGTTCTTTGCCTTCAGCTAGGAAGTGCAATGCCAAAAGAGGAGTGAACTAAATACAGAGCAAAGAGCAAATAAATCTGCAATACCTCTATGTATCCCCTGCTACTTCCCCTTCTAAAACCAAAGTTACTTATTAACAAATTACTTATCACTTAAGGACATGTCAGGCCATTGCAAACACCACCTTGGGACTTTTCGGCGACTAAGGCCATCAGCTTCCACATTGCTGAGGTGAGCTGACACACTCCAAAACGAATCTTAGTGAATTTGCACAGTGGCAACAGAAAAAACTCCCAATTTCATTAACAGGAAAACAGCTTTACCATCTGAGACCACGTGAGAGGCTCTGGGGTCTCACTACAGGCAGAAAAGAGGGCCACATGTCAAAGGTGACTGAATTAAATACTTTTGGCTATGCTTAGAAGCCAACTTTACTAAAACCAGAAGGAGTCACACATTATTTCTGCATAGCTCAAAAACACTTTCATAAACAGGATGTCTTTTATACAAGAACAGCATGAGAAGGGCTCACATACCTGTACATGTACTTCTGCATGTGCACAAATAATTGGGACTTTCATCCCTTACCACTATTATTCCTTCTTCTACCACTCCTCTGAAATGTACTTGGATTCCTGTCTCAGCCACGAATGAGCCTAAGAGGCTGCTGACCTCCTGGCCTTACAGGGATGACAATATTGACAGATCTTCCACTACTGTTTATGCCAAAATCCCCTTTTTTTCCCACATTCACTCACAATATCATCAGTTCAGACTCGTAGCGAACCAAGGCATTCTTCTCCTGCACCAGCTTGAACCACTCCTGCATCAGCTTTGGGTCATCCTTCTTACCCATGCCTGCCAAGAAAGAAACCTGGTAAATTTTCACGTAATGCTCTGCAATCCTTACAAGCCCAAACTGCAAAAACAACAATGGGGCAAAATGTGCAAAGAAAGCCGAGCAAGATGCTGCCAGAGCACTCCCAAGCCGGGTCCGTTCAGTTTGCCTACAGCACACAGTTGAGTGGAAGCCACCTCCAAAACAATTCTCTTCTCTTTGGAGCCTACTTTTTTTTCTGTTTCTGATATTCTTGTGATTACTTGTTTCTTCCTCACTCTTTCTGCAGAAAGCCCCAATTTCTACAAGTATTTAACTTCTCTTTCATTAGAAGAGTTTTATAAACGCTCATGCCAGCTACTTAAACATATGCTCATCAGAAAAGGATTCAATTGCCACTCCATGTGTTTTACCTTTATTTTCTTCAATTGCATGTCCTCAAGTTTTTCTTTTACTAACCAAAATTAACATCTTGTCTCTTCTTTTTCCAACAGTTAAGTACAATTCTTCTGACTGCTCCTCCTAGCCACATATAACTATTCATCTTGAAGATCCCCCTGCACAGTGAACACAGAAACTAATTCTGCTGTACTGCATACCAGCACTAGAAAGAAGAAGAACCCCCAGACACATTTGCTAATATGAAAGCAGAATAAAGAAACCTTGGGCCTTGACCACCTAGTACAGAACTCTTAGCTGGTCCTTCTATTTTAGGACGAACTCCTAAACATACTCAACAGTCCACTGGTGAATCTTGTGTCTGTCAGGAGTCATGTGGAATAAACGCAGAATGCTGTTCCCAAAGCCTTCTGTTGGTATTTATCAAACACAGGAACTTACCAAGGAGGCTCCTCCTGGCAAGCTCTTGGTCTGGGCCATTTATTCCACACTGAACCACCTGCATATGATTGCTGTGATTTACATCAGAGCCCATCAAGGCCAGTAGCAATGCTCCTGCCTGTGTGGAAGCAGAAGCTGGAGCAAGGCCTCAAATCAAGCTCAACAGCACTTTTGGGTTGCTGCATCCCATCAGCTCGCACTGCTCGTAACCTAGGCATCCCAAGGTAACTAACATCCCTGTCTCTGTTTGATATTATGGATACGTACTCTCTACATCAAGAACAAAAGCTCTCACATAGCCCAGCTAATGCTCAAATAATCAAGCAGCAAGCTTACTATTCAAACTCTGTGACACAGACACATCACAAATACCACATTAATGGCTACTTAATTCTGACCCGTGCCCTGCCTCATCCTCAGCATGTCAGAGAAGTGCTGCCCTGGAGCTACACAACGGAGAGCCTACAACTCCTAGGAAGCTGCAGCTTGGGCTGCCTTTCACCTGCCTTTGCAAACGTGTCATACCAGCCCCTCGGGGAATACCAGACCTGGCTGTACCACCCTAAGAGCCCCTGGCTCCGTGGACTTTATACCAGTGTGTTGCTCAGTTCCAAGCATTCCTTTCTGAGCATCTCTGCACAATATGCCCACGTGGCGACAGGAGAGGGAGACTGTACATGCAGATGTCCAGTGCTGTGGCGCCATGAAAACACTGGGAAGTCTCCCCTTCCTTTCTGATGCCAGGATGTAGAGAAAACAAATGCCTCTAAGATAAAGCCAAAAACACAATGCTACTGACCTATGGAATACGTAAGTATATTTAAACAGCCAATGAGTAGAGGAAAAATGGGAGGATTGGAAAGGGAGCACTGACAACTGATGTGAGGGAGCACCATGGAAAGCAGATAAGTGGTTAGCAAAATTACACCATGAACACACATAAACAACCCCTTCCCCATGCCTTGGCAATGGAAACTCTACAGCAAACTCCATTTGGGATAGTTAAAGAATGCACTCAGCAAGACAGATGAGGGAAAACTAGTCGTACTTAAGGTCTGTTGGTTTTTAAAGTTCAAGGATGCTTTTCAAATCAGTCCTTATAAAGACACAGTATTCCTTTAATCCCTATAGGCTAATTAAAAGGCCGTATTTAAGGAAACGATTGTAATCCCTTATCCCAACTTCCAAACATCTTTCAGGAGGAATAGAGAAATTGAAGCCACCAAATGAAAATAGAAACTTTTGAGTGTGACATTTCTGGTCCCAGAGCTGCTGCCCATTGTCCCTCCCAGTCACTGCACCTTCTCTTGCACAGCTGGGACTAGCAAAAAGGGATACTGTACCTTTAACAACTTGCCACAGGCTCAGAGAAGCTGGTTACCAGGTAGCTACAGACAAGGCTGGTTTGGGGACACAGCAAGAAAAAAGGCTGGGGGCCTTGTGGTCACTAGCTGGCTAGTGCTGCTATGACAACCCAGCTGTGGTCAGGGAGGACACGGGGTGTGTGAGGTTACGTTACCTTCATGGGCACAGCAAGGGCAGAAGGAGAGAGGTCTACGACGTGGTGTCCCGGCATTGGGCTCAACTTCAATAGGACCAAACGAGGAAGAGGAAGAGGCAGGAGAGGAAGAGGAAGTTGGAAGTGGAACGGAAGAGGAGGAAAGGGGTGAAATAAAAGACAAGCAAAGGACAAAAAGCATAAGAGTGAGAAAGAAAGGAAACACAAGAAGAAAAGAAAAGAAAAAATACAAGAAATGGAGAAGCAGAAACAAGGGATACAGTCTACAGATGAATAATGTCCCTAATAAGCACAGATAACAGGTAAGAGGTAGACTGAGGTACTGGTGAACTCTTACTGAGCTGTACAAATACCAGGCAGGAGGTTACTGTTACTGCACTTTTCCTAAGGAACAGTTTTCAGTTGCAAGCTCTTTAATCGTGACCCAGATGTCAGGATGAGTCAGACATGTATTTAACTTCTGCTGATAAACGTCAGATTTCAAGCAGGGTCACAGTAAGTCTCACCTGCATGCATGAGACACCAGCTGTAAGCAGCCACCCTACCTTAAAGCTCTATCAGGACCATGCTCTTATCACCGTGGCAGCATCCACTGATGGTAAAAGTGTCCTTTATAATGGAATAGAATGTCTTCAGACAGGGAACATCACAGGGAGAATCTGATTACCATGGAACCAGCCTGCCAGGATCTGCTGTGTCAAGTATGGTGAGTACACATGTACCCCACTGGATTGTTGTGCTGAGAGGGGAAAAGGCTTTTACACCTATAAAGTGATTCACATCAGGGTCTGCAGGGGCAGTGACCAACTGAGGACTTTGCAGAGTTAAACCAGTAAATTTAAAGCTCTCCCTTGACGTTTTCATTCCGCAAAGCATTTTAAAGCTTACAAGTCCTGTTAGTATTGGTGACTTACTGAATCTTAATCATCTTTTCCATCAGCCATTGAAGGACAAACATTTCTCATCTCTCAAAAGGTTCAGCTGTTTTAACACCAAGAACTTGCTTTTCAGCTGTACTTAACATTACAGAGATAAACAGTAGGCAGTAACCAATGTCACTAATAGTTACAGGAGAACATGCACCAGGGAGATGATGAACTCTGAAATGTCAGAGCTACCAGAGTGGAACACTTACTGGGCTCAGAGCACAGCTGCATTTACAAAAAGGAGGCATTTCTGTGTTGGGAAAAGGCATAAACTCCACAACAACAGCATGATAAGAATAACACTCATTTTGGAGAAGTCAGCAGAGTTTGATGTTTGTGGTCAGAGAAAGCTCTACAAAATCAGAGTACCAGTGAACTGGGAAGGCTTTAGAAGGGACCATCACAGAACTAGGCCAGCACATGGAGGACACACTGGAGCTAGAGGGAGAGCACACCAGCTTCAGAGCCCGTGACTGAGCAGCATGGCTTTCTCAGAAGAAGAAACCTCTGTACTGGAAGCAGGAAGGGGCAACATTAGGAGAGGTGCCACAGATGGCCATAGGCAGTTACAAATGAAGCATTGTACCAACAATAGTTGAGACAGTACCAGAACATTAATTACAGTTGTTCTGAATTTTCCAACTTCTTCATTTAAAATAGAAAAATACTAAGGATTTTTTTCCTACAACTGCCATTTCACAGAGACCAGGTTACAAAAGCAAAAACAAACAAGAAAAACCCCAGACCACAAAGTTATGGTGAAGAATATGCTTCCACACAAAGCAGAGCTTTTAGTGCATGATATGTATTAAGCATTTTTTATTTCCCATCCTATCTTATTCCAAATTAATTCTTCTGTATAAGCTTTAATACTCTAACTTGGTCTAACCACTGTTTTGAGGGTGGTAGGGAGATGGATATTTAACTGTATAGAAAAATCCACTTCTTTCAGGGTTTGGGATTTCATTCAGAATTGGGGTTTGACAAATTTCAAGCCATGGACATAGAGACTTGGTGAGGAACTTCCAGTTTTCCATATGTGAGCTGAAAATAAATACCCAGTATGTGAAAATGTCATTCATCTCATTGTGAAATGGCCACAAACTACTAGCTTTTGTCATCAGTGAGCAAGTGGTCTGATACTAGGAGAGGATCCCATCCTTGATCTCCAGTAAAAAGCCCCAGGGATTACACAGCACCTGACTAATATGGAGCTCACCCCCCACAATTGTATTTTCCTCCCTTGCTCTTAGTTATCTTCCCACTCCTGTCTAAAGAAAATCTGTCCTTGAATCAAGTTACAAAGTCCATGGTATCTATACTAGTCCTGCTACTAGAAAAGTCAACATGTTTTTTCAGTAAGATAATAAACATAACCTTTGCAACTAAGATCCTTTCCAGCTACTCTAGATGCAAATTACAGTTAATTACATCAGTGAATACAGGTAATGATCATTACAATTACTTTGGAAACAACTTCTGTCTAAAACAGGATGATCAGCAAGGCTTTAGAAAGTGTTCCTTATGTATTGGAGGTTCTTAACAGCAAGAACAAAGTGCAACCTGAAAACTTACTTCCCATGGTTCTCCTAAGCTTATTTCATGGCTTATTGCTCCAAAAGCTATTACCAATCCTACAGTAAATAGTATTATTATTATTATTACTATTATTATTATTGTAGTGTTGTTTAGAGAAGAGAAATCACCACCTTCTAGTCTCATTAAATTATAAATAGGATCATCACTGCAAGACAATTTTTCTGGATGTGGTGCCAGGGCCAGAGAGGAAAAAACCCACTCGTTGTGCAAATTAAAAAAACCTCAACAAACCTAACCCCCTTTCTGTTTAAGTCTCCTTTACCACCAAAAATATACTGACACAGGTCTTCATCCACAACAAAAAAGAGTGCTGCTGGCAGCAGCAACACCTGCTGATGCAGTTTGTTTGGAATGAGCTGAAGGGCAAGAGAAGAACCATTTCTGTGACAATTCCCTTCTTAGGTTCTCCCTTATGCTGCCAGCAAGTCTAAGGTGTGGCTATAGCTTCTGGAGAGAAAATTACCATTTTTCTTCACCAGAGGGATAAAGCTGCCAACAGACTGTGTTTGTCACGAGCTGCTCCCTTTTAATGCCACAGGCCAGCTCTTCTTGTGTGTGGCAGCAGAGCTCAGCAGTCCAAGCTGTTGGCAAGCTGGAGCATGGTTTGGAGGCAGGAGCTGCAGCTTGTTAAGGAAAGGAGCATGTCCCAGTTCCTGAGCACACTGAAC
Organism: Aphelocoma coerulescens; assembly: GCF_041296385.1. Lineage (NCBI taxonomy): Eukaryota > Metazoa > Chordata > Aves > Passeriformes > Corvidae > Aphelocoma > Aphelocoma coerulescens. The sequence goes on along the minus strand of NC_091014.1, from coordinate 77,917,501 downwards.
ATTCTCAAGAGGCAGAAGCTCTGCCTTGCACATCCCATCAAAAAAGTGACTGGAATTAGCTTGCTTCTGTGTAGAAAAGCCAAAAGAATGACCTTGTTTGTCACAGTACTCTTGAGAGATTGCAAACTTTGCTACAGTTGTGGAAACCAAGAGCCAGGTCAAGAATAAATACCATAGCTTCAAAAGCCTCTTCAAAACAAGGACCAGAAATTGTATGGCCACTATGAAAATACACCTTCATTTTCACTGTACAGTGCTCTTTGTTACAGAAGCTACACTGGACTGTTGCATTCTTTTCTAATCTTTATTTACCTGTTGATTAAAGAGCAATTCTTCAGATTGGTTTTGTCCTTTTCCTCTCTTGCTCCATATTACTTCTTCACAATCAGAAGCACAGTGGTCAAAATGATCGATCAGGGGGAAGAGAGCACAGCACAAAGTTTGGGGTGGCAGCCCCCATTATCCCCAACTACAGCTCACACTGATCCCCTTCACTGTTTGCCCCTGTTTTTTGATATGACAGCTGTGATGATTTCTGAGAAGTGGTGAGTCATTTCAAGTTAAATTTATTTGAACAGATATACCACAGACCAAGTGGTATCACAACCTTGGCAAGCTTTGCATCCAAAGATTTTGATTTCTGTACTGCTGACTAATCATGGTGGTTTGGAAAACAGCAGCACTGGCCAGGAAATCCAGCTCTGAGGCCAGTCTCAGTTCTACTGAATTGTTATGTGGCACTTGCCCTCACAAGCTAAAAGCATGACACTTTGGAAACTCACTCTACTAACAAACTTCATCCCTCATTTATCAGGAATACTAAAAGCTCTAATTTTAAATCAGTGCTTAAAATATGGATCAGTCCAAAAGAGATCAGTAAGTCAAACTGCACTGATCATAGTAAATGTCTTCTTTTCCACCCTAAAAAAAAAACAGGTTATGGTCAGAAACCCAAGTACTGAAAAATAAAGCATTCCAACTTTACTATTTGGTGAAGTTGTTCAACAGCAGCATTGTTAAAAACCAAGGATTCAGAAAGCCAACTCTTGGAGAATAGCATCCACAGAACTGCACGTTGAGAGCAAGGATTCTGACAAATATCCCACAAGCACATCACTCAGCATGTCTGACTGAACAGTTTCTTAAATCTGGGTCAAACCCAATATCCTCTAAAAAGCACAATCACTAGAAGAAACCTGGGGAAAACTCAGACTGCATGGATTGTCATGCAAACTGAACCACTTTTATTTATCCAGCAGAAGGGGGTGGGGAAAAGGCAGGGAAGGGAAGGAAAAAATGGGGAAAGCAATAGTTGGAGCAGAACACACACACAAATGACTCCACAGGAAGTCTTCTGCTCCTACTAGACCTTGAGGCACTTCAAAATGCAATCAGAATGAATACAGTCCTGCACTGACACTGTCTCCCAAGACTGTTGTTTTTGTGTGCAGAAAGAAGCAGGTAAATGGCAATTGCCTAACAAGTACTGGTACTTAACAAGTTCTGCTTATCAAGTGCTCTTTCCTGCTCAAAATTTACAGCAAAGAAAACATGCTACCAATTCACTTTGGTGTCAAAAACAGGTGCAGACTGAGAAAACAATGTTTGTCTTACAACTCCACTCCCCTTCCAGGAGAGCTGTGTTTGCCAATCACAAGAAATAGGACTGATCCCTCTTGAATATATCAGACTCCAGCCTTGCAGAGTCAGACCTACAAGGCTTTAAAGGACGTAGTAAGCTCAAATATTTTTAAAAAGTTAATAAAAAGTGAAGTTGTTGTAGAATGTGCTTTAAACAGAGTACAAAGATTTAAAAAAACCCAAACAATTGCACTTCCCTGCCCTGTTTACCTGATGTTCGTAAGGCTCTTGTCAAGAAGGGAGAACATGTGTCTGAAATCAACACTATCAAACAGACCAGCTCTCTTCCCTACATCCTTCTTGCCTCTTGGCATACCCCTGCAAGATGGGAGTGTGTGGCTGTTTACTTAGAGATTCCCTGTTGGGTGCAAGGAAAAGGAAGCTGCTCACTTGAATGAAGAGGAAACAACGGAGGTACTTTCCAGAGGCAGACAAGGAGCAAACTGGGACAAGGAGCCAGTGGGTTAGGAGGAACTGAGGCTGGGACTAAGGAGGCCAGGTGACTAATGGAGAACAAACAAAGGAGAGGGAAAAAAGGGGAAGGGGTGAAAGGAGAAGGCAGACTTGAGAAGAGGGCAGGACCTAACATTTTCCAGACAAATAATGCTGGGCAGAAGAGGGAGCAGAGCCCAAAAATTTTTGGAAGAAGTCCAAAGGCTGGGATTTAGACTGTGGAGACTGTGTCAGTGGGAAGACCAGAGCAGGAGTAGCTAGTGGAGAGGAATAGGAGGTCTGAGGGGTAGAATTCTAGGATTTCTTTGTCAAGATTAAAATTAAATGCCTGAGAAGTAGAAACTGGGACTGAGAATGACAACGGAAGTGGGGTAAGGAGCTCTGGATGAAGACAGGATCAGGACAAGGACTGTCTGAAAAGAAGGAATAAAAGGACAAAGAGTATATATCCACCAGACCACTGCAATCTTCCACTGTCTGGCTCAGAATCCATATTTTCAAGTCTCACTATTCCACAGCTGCCAACAAACATCTATAAAATCACTGATTGTGTCCCATTTCCTCTCCATAAGGATCTACAGAGAAGATGACAACCTAGTGTTGCTACCAGTTATTCCATAAGGACGTGAGACCGCTGCCTGTGGTGGATCCGAAGGTTTTTAATCTGTTGATATATCAACATCGTATAAAGTCTTAATTTCAGTTGACTTTGCAACTTTTGCAATGTTCTTTTAACAACACCATGCACACAATATACACACAGGAATAATTACTCAGAATTGAAATGCGACCATCTGTAGCGTGAAATGAAACATCTGCGTTACAGCAACGGTACAAAACATTTCAGAACAGGAAGAGAGGATTATGACATCTGAGCAGAGCAAGGGAGCTAGTTAAGATAGCAATCTGTAATCCTACACAATGCAAGTTGACCAGGATGGCAGAAGTTACCCCTCTCCTTGCAGAAGTTGTTGCACAATCTGTAACAACTAAATATTACCAGTTTACAGATAACTTTCCCAAGTACTTTGCAAGTTTTGTTAATCTTCTATGACAGCATGACTAGAGTCATGCCCATGCCTCAGAGACACAGGTTGCCAATAGAATCCAAGCTGCTTGCAGTGCTCAGCAGGACCTCCAGGGATTTTAGTGGCACTCCACCCAGATGCACATCCTGCACAGACATGTTAATCTTGAAGCTGAGCTCTGTATCTGCTGCTTGAGGTGACAAGTACCACCACAGCAATGTATCCATTCTGGCAAAAGTGTTCTGGCAGCCCCAAAACCAAATATAAAGCAAATTACAGAGGCAACAAAATAATACTATAAAGCCACATACTCCAGGCTATACTGGCTCACTGCATTTAAAGGGATACTGCCCAATATAGTTTTTAAAAATTTGTTTTGAAAACAGTATTTTTGAGGTGAACAGAAATTTGATAGAGTTTCAAGATGGTAAACTGTTTTTAAAAACACATGAATATTGACTCTTGACTGTTGGAAGCCCAAGTGACTGAGTCACCATATGAGTAAAAACAGCCTGTTCAAAAATGACCACTCTGAGGTGACTGAGCTCAGAGAAATGGGAAAAGCAAACACACAGAAAGATAAACAGTGAATTCCATTTCCAATTAAGATTTTTCTGCAACACAACAATTTTTTGAAGTGACAGTGTCCCTTTAAGTGAAGATTATTTTGCTTTTCTTAAAGCCACTATTAGTGATTTGGATGGGATCGCTGTCTCTAAAGAGGCATTAGGAGCAGAGGCAGGAGGAGGGAGAGGTGTAGTGGAAGATAGCATTAAATAGGGATAAGGGTCTGTTAAGTGTAATTCAGCATCAACCCTTTTACAGCTCCTACTCTATGCACATATGAGTATGTGCCAGCCCTGGTGTGGATAAAACCATGAAGAGGGTTTCAAAGTCTCTCTGCAGGAGATACCCCAGGAAAGAATGCCAGAGGGACTGAACAGTGAGTAAAGCACAGGGCTAGCAGAGGACTATCACATCAAAATTAGCACAGGGGAACTGGGCAACAAATTAGATTGACTAAGAAGGAAAGTTTTCCATTCTGAAACTTGCACTTGGGTGGATATTCTTAACTCAGGTGGATGTTCTTCAATAAAAGTCTATTGTGTCATGAGTATTCACAACAGATAGGTACAGGTAGATATTATGTGGGACAACCTCCCTGGAGCAGGAGAAAAAAAATGGCAGCTAAAAACCCGGGAAAGATTGTGTTTGAAGGATCAAATGCAGAACACAATGAAATCAGGGAAGACTTCCAGTGATGTGTCTTGGATCAGGCCTAGAGAGTGTGGATGTTTCCCTCTGCAGAGCTGGTCTGCAGTGCAGTCCCTCAAAAAAACACAGCTTAGAATGAGCAAGTTCATACTCTGAAAGAAACTAAATGAGACCCTCAGATAACAAGGCAACTGAGCAGAGTTTGCTTTCTCTTGGATCTGCTGACAGACAGATGTGTTCACTTCACAAGAACAGATTTTGGGTGGTTAAACTAGCAAAGGAAATTTTAATTTTCAAGATAGGCAAATGCTAAACAAATGTCATCTGCAACCCAAAAGTTAATCACCTACTAAGGGACTCAGGAAGTAACATTAATTAAAGCAAAGGCAGAACCATGGTATAGAGTGATGACCAGATTCGCAAGTGAAAATGAGAACTAAACACTGTCATGTGTGTTTAGCACTAAATGGGGTATTAAAGCAATAGCATAGCAAGCAGCTTAATAGCTGTGTAATGATGCAAACTGGACTGATTGGAAACTAACAGCAGATTCCAGCAAAAATGACTGGAATTCTTAACAGCAGATTCTTTTCTAACCTTATAGTAAGACAAAACAAGAAAGAAGATATCTGTCATCTGCAAGTGTTTTCAAAGTCCCTTGAGGGAGCATTTTCATTTTGTTAGATCAACAACACACTCTGGCTTTTTTGGAAGGAAAAAAATGATCCTCAGAAGGGCAAGACGGAGGCAATAGCATGCCTAATCCTTGACAGTGCTGTTTGCTCTTGCTGTCCCCCTTAAAATTCTTTCCTAAAGAAAATTTCAGGGATAAGTTGTACTTTTCAAAGGGGAAGCAAAAAACCAGAATGACCTTCCACTGCTAACTGGGAAGGTGGCTGGAGTGAAAACAGTAAGCAAATTTTGAAAAAAAATCAGCACTGTGAAAAACAGAAGAGGGAGCCTTACACATGGTTTGTGGAACATGCCAGGATCTCCTCCTCCTGAGCTGGAAAAGGGGTTCTGCTATCATCAGTCATGTGCAAGGGCTGTTTCTTCTTGTTTGTGAGCCAAGGATGGGAGAAGTAGGTGAAGGGAGGGGTGGGGAGGAGTGTCAGCAGGGTTAGTGTCAGCAGGAGGTTCAGCCATACATACCACCCAGATGCAAGTCGATGAGGTCACTGTAATAAGACTCTCCCCAATAGTCTACAACAAGGAATTGGTGAAGACAGAGTTATTGAGTCAGATACCCACCCTAGCCCCATTCAATCAAAGCAATATATGAGAGAGACACAGAAACAAAAAAAAGGGCAAACAGGAGACAGGCAGCTACATATGGGCACACACACATATATATACAAACACTATACGTCTGTCTTTCTCTGTAGATATACATAGATGTACACACACACACAAATATATCACAAACATATATATTGGGAAGATGAAGAGAAAAATTCCAGCAGGCAGGCAAGGACTCCCAAGGGGAAAAATCAAGAAGTTTACACAGAGACACTTCACCTATTTGTGTTTGCAGCAGTACCTGTCACTGATGTCTCCTGTTCTTGCTGAGAAAAGCAGAATTAATCCTGTTGCTTTGGAGCTGAGCAATATGTCAGAAGGAAACAGTGTAATTTCTTAGGACAGCTGCAGGAAAGGTGTAAGGGTTGATTTCTTGGAGGTGGGTGAGTGGAGGATAGTGTATGGCACACAGGTGGAAGGCACTGAGTGAGTGCCGACACGAATGGCAAACACTCGGGCGTAGGAAGATGGGATTGTGTGTTCCTGCTAATGCAATCTCTGTGCCAGGCACAGCAGCTTTCAGGACAGAGATGTGCATTTCCACAGCTGCTAGAGACAAGTGCACCATGAGTCTAGCACTGTGGAACATTTCGTTGGGAGGAGACAGATGGAAGCACTGAGAGCAATATTTCTCACTGCATAGGATTCATTTGATGTAAAGAGGGGGCTCTTAAACTTTTCAGTATTGATCTGACAGTAGATGTTTTCCAAGCTCTTAAAAACAACTGTCAAGGTTTATGCTAAAGGGAATAAAAGAAAGGTTCTGGAAATTTCTGATTTGACATCTCTTTAAGTTAATAATTGAAAAAAAGAAAAATTCACAGAGGAAATTAAAGTCATTAGCATGTCCAAACAGGCGAATGCACTATAATACAAAGTACTATTGCATTAGTAATATTATATTACATTAATTAACTCATCCAAGGTGTCTCTTGGGACACCACAGAAAACTGAGAAAATTCTTCACTGAGATCCTACTTTACCACTGTAGTGAAATACCATGGTGCAATAGGAAGGGGGGAGGGAGGGAAGGAAAACAAGGAATGACAGTAGCTTAGACCACCTCTGTATGACAAACTTGCCCCTGAAACAGAGCTTACACTGCCACTTGAAATAGAGTTTACCCTCCTAATCATTCATTCTTGCTATGAATGCAACTATCAAAGGCTGAGATTTTCAAAGATAATCACAGAGAACATATTAAGGCAATTAAGTAATTATAGGTTGTGAGATTTTCTGAATCAGAAATGAAATGTTAGACTGAGCATTCAGCTTTTGAAAGAACAAAAGACCAACTGGGCCATGCCTGAGGCTGAGCTAATTTAAAAAAGGAAAAGACAACAAGGTAGCCAACAAGGTACAATTATTTTGTCAGAATTAAAGTTGATGGTGACCTCCAAAACATTTCTGAGTTTGATTAGTTGAACAGCAAGTATCACCCTGTAAATATTCCAACTTCACAAACAGCAGATAATGTGTGAAATTCCTGGAAAGAATATTGAACTGCCTCTATTGCTAGGATCTAAAGCTGTAACCTCTCAGGAAGACAGCAGGGCATCACTGTGAAGAATTTGAGAGTCTTCTCAGTATAAGTTACTTGCCAGTAACATATTAAGGATGATGCTAAGTGGATAGAAAGAAACAAAATTATTCTAAGTAAAGAAATTTTTATCTATAGAACTGTTTTTGTTCTTACCAGTCGAACTGAAAAACCCTTTTTTTCTACAAACAGAAAGTGGTCCAGAGGTGAGAGATCTGAGGAATTAAAGTTAGTGGAAGACCTCTACAAAAGAAAAATTTGCAATTCTTTACAGACAGGAAAGATGACTAAGAAGCAATATGCTAGAAGATGATAAACTACATAGAGAAGTAGTTCAGATGGTCTTGTCTGTCTTTTTCTGTAACAGAAAAAGAAAAGAATCATTGCAAGTTACAGAATTCTGTTTCTTCTGTCTGGATTTTTAAGTAGTAAGAAACTACCATTAACATTACCCAAACCCTCATATTTAAATGCTAACCAATAAGTGATTTTTTCTTTCCCTACAGGGAGGGAACCTGAAAAACCCACTCATTACAGAGCCTAATACATTGTCCCAGAACAGTTAATACTGGCTGCTGTCTATGGAAAAGCCATTATTTTGATGCTGTACTGCAATCCTTCTCTATTTATGTGGACAAACTAAGTGCACAGCAGACACACCTCTCAAGCTCCCCCATTTTTTCTCCTTGTACAACCTCATAAAGAGATTTTTTTTTTTTTTGGATGGCAACACCACTTTACACACTGCATTTCCCTTTTTGAACTTTTGTTTTCATGGTTTCATTAGGGGAGAGACTGATCAGAGACAAGAGCAGGACTCCTCACCTTTACACAGCAGCCCTTGCTGAATGTAGCGGTCACCGTTAGGTCACAATGCAGATGACAGAAAAATGATGCTTCCCTCTCAAATAATTAGTGGATATTGCAGGCAGAAATTAACTGTATTTAAGGAATGTGATGCCACAGATCTCAAAAAGAAGGAATTCAGTTACTTTATTGCAAACATATGTAAAATGTCTGGAAAAGAGAAAGCTGAGGGGAAATCTTATTGCTCTCTAAACCTCTGGAAAGGAGGTTGTAGCCAGATGGGGGTCGGTCTCTTCTCCCAAGTAACAAGCAACACACAACAAGTGGAAATGGCCTCAAGTTGTACCAGAGCAGGTTTAGATTGGATATTAGGAAACATTTCTTCATGGAAAAGTTTTTGTCAAGCCCTGCAACAGGTTGCCCACAGCAGGAGCGGAGTCCCCACCCTGCAGGTATTTAAAAGAGGTGTGTGGATGTGGCACTTTAGGAACGTGGTTTAGTGGTGGGCTTGGCAGTGTTGGGCTCATGGTTGGACTCATGACCTTAAAGTTCTTTTCCAACCTAAATGATTCTATGGCCATGCAAGAGTACCTGAAGGGGTGAAGCATGGACTTGATTTATAATCTTGTGTTTCAGTCAACACAGATTAGAATATGGTTGGGTTTTTTTTTTCCACCCCAACGAATGTGTTTCTGGCTGATCTCCTGAAATAAGGGGAAGAGTTGAGGATGGTGAATTCTTTATGCCAGAGTTAAGGTTCTGCAAAGATAACGTATGACCTGTAGATAGAAACATTCAGCAAGAGCAAGGCACACCCTAGAGACTTCCTGAAGAAAAGATTCCTTTTGCAAAGCAGGACCCACAATTTCACAGCTCTGCTAGGAAATTCACAAATACACAAGCTCATCTCAGACTGCTTCCATTTGGGAGAGCTGGGAGTGAGAAGCTATTTTTCCAAAGGTTTAATTCTGCAGTCTCCCATTATACTATCTTACTCTTGGTGATATTCTGTCCTCTCTGAATGTGTTCTAGGAATTTTGTGACTCTTCAGTGAGAAAACTCTTATCATGAATAATATTCTCTCAGCTGCTAAGACTTCCCACTTGTGCTGGTATGCCTTACATGAAAGTCATTCAGCAGCTCAATAATCAAGATGGACTTCCAGATGAAAGGAAGGAAAATGAAAAGAACCATCAGAAACAATGGAGGTGGGTTTAGTAAGTGCAGTAACTGGCAGGCCAGAGAACAGAGTGGGACCACAAAGGAACACACAGCATAAGGAAGGAGGCAGCTCTGCAAACACAGGGGTTTGCACAAGGCTATTTTTTTGATCCCACAAATGAAAAAGCCTGATCATAAACATATTGAAGTCCTCAAGATTGTTCTTCACACCTGTAGTGCCTATTTACTTTGGTGAGCACTCAGTCCTGGTTCTTTGGCACACCCTTACGGAGTACCAAACATACCTAATTCTGGCTGAGTAGTAATTGGCAGGAAATCACAACTTACTTTTTCTCTGGTGCACCCTCACTGCTTAACCAAGCTCCATTTTCAGAGGCGTAGATGTGGCTCTTCAAGCAACAAGCAGACATTTTCCAAACACCTGTTCCACTCCTGCCATTTCTGAACTCTGCCCCTTGTAATCAGGTACATAATCCTGGCCTTGTCAGGTACATGCACACTGCATTTGCCTGTTGGATATTTGACTCCTTGCAAATTGAGGATTTTTTTTCCAAATCATTATACTTCTATCAGCATTATCTGAACCAGGTACTCCTCCACTCATATGCTTGCCAGATCAGATGATACTCATTTAATTTAAGTACACACAACATTTCTCCAGCAGCTCGACATGGATACCTTTCAGGACACGTGTGCACTTCTCCTCTGCACAACTTTGTTGGAAGTAGCCAGTGTGCTGGGCTGTGCAGTGAGGAAGATGTTCTGTGATGGTCCCTTGTAAGGACACTACCTTGATAATCCAACACAATAGAGAAAGCACACACAGTTTCACAATTATTTCCTTAACACACAAATAGGGTTGTCTTACTGTGACAACTTTGTGTGAATGGTGGCTAGGAAACCTCTGCAATTTTCTAGCTGTAGGATCCAGTTATATGCAGAAACAGTCAGCCATTATTAGTAGCTGGAGAATTACCTCCTACACCTCACGTAAAGGTAAGTGAACTAAGTCTCTGCCAACAGGGAAGTTGCAGAATTAGAAGAAACAGAGGAAAAACAAGGCCTCAAAAAGATAGCAGAAAAGGGAGAACGGATTCACATTGGGCTCAGTCTCTAGGCTATAATGGTCCACTGGCCTCTAAAATCCAAACAGCTATGGATTACTGCACAAGCACTTGATAAGAAAACACGGAAAACCAAACCAAGTTGTGATGGATACCTGCTTCTCCTCGAAGGGCCTTCTCCACAGCAACTCCCCTCTCCTCGAGTTGCCTCTGCTTCTCTTCCACTTGTTCCAACTGCCGCTGGATAATCTGTTCAGAGGAGAATGGAGCAGAACCTCACCAAAGCAATTCTCTTGCTCTGTTTGCAGCACACATCCAGCACTAAGAGACTTCAGTCAATTTTGCCTTTTCAAAAACAAGTATTTGTATTCAACAATAATACCCTGCTCCAACAGCAAGCATCACGGATTCTGGTGACAACATACTCCTCACCCTGTTACATCCTAACCCCTAAATTTGCAAAACACCTTGATAGTCACTCATTTGCTACAACTCCTATCACCTTCCTGAACACTGAACTGAAAGGTGATGCTATTCAGTCAGCTGAGCCCCTGTGCTGAGTTTTTGACAAATCCCATCACCTATAGATGATGTTAACAGTTTTCCAGCAGATTCTCTGGTAATTAAAGGTTCATTTGACAACACTTCACCCACCAGCATAAACTAGCAAAGCAATGATAGGTGTAGCTCCATCAGGCATTATCTGAGTACCACTGTTCCTTTCAGTGCATGATGGTTCATCCATCTCCAGCTAGAAAGGAGTTATGGGCATTATTTTTCTCCCTGTAAAACTCTCATGATAGGTTCCTGCCATTCTTCACCTCTTTGTGGCATGACATGAAATTTGAAAGAGGAAGCAGGAGCAGGAACACTCCCATAGAGAGAGAGGATTCTGTTCTGACTCCCCCAGAGGAATGTCAGGATCAGGGTGCTTTCACACAGAGGTGAGTGTGTGCCATGACAAGAGGCTTGTGAGACACTACCTGAGCTCTGTGTAACCTCTTTAGCTCCTCCTGCTTGGCTTGTCTGCGGGCAGCTTTCTGTACTCGCCGCGTCAGCTTGGCATTCAGCTCCTCTTCTGTGTAGGCCCTCTGAAGGAAGGAAAAACAGCAGCAGATCTTATTTACATGCTCAGAGATATGGGGGCAGGGATGACCATTTTCTCTTCCAAAAATCTCAGAAGGGAGGTGTTCTGTCTTTGCCATGGCTGTGTCAAAAGTCAAGCTTCTGTAGGCAAAGGTGTTCACAGTGCAGTGAGCAACAATTTCAGGATCAAATCAGGAGTGAAGAAGCATTTAAGCCAGCTGCAAAGCTGTGATTTTATATAACATCCCACCCCTGCCTTCCACCACTATATGAAACCTCTTCCCAAAGATCAAATCAGTTTTTATTCTCAGTAACTTTCATTTCTCAATAAATTTAGCCAAATGGATTTAGATAAATCAGTGAGTACCATATAGAGGGTTCATCTTGATGGGGTCCCCTTGATTTCATTTTAAAAGAGGATAAAGGCTTGTCTACATGTACAGTGACAGCAGTGTAAGCTAAGAAATTATTATAGGCTAGTGTAGAATATTACACCACCAGAAGCCATCCAAAAGGGGAAAAGCTATGTTTATGGAAATAGAAAGGTATTTACTCTTCTGTCAGTGAAACTAGTTCAAGAATACGTCTTTCTAACACTACTGAAATTTGGTTTAGGATCTTACCAGATACACTGGTTGGATATATTGTAGCCTAGAAAGGCTTTCTCTCAGAGAGTATTGAGAGTGTCAAAAAAACTTCACAACTGCACTAAGTAAACTACAGTGAAGAAAAAGCCTCTTTTCTCATGTACACGTATGTAAGCTTTAAGGGACTGCTGTAAACATGTGTCTTCCACTTCTGGAAGGAGATCTCCTCCACGGATGGTCAACTTCAAGAACAGAATGTTATGTCAGGCCACCCTGAAATTTGCTTTATCTAGTTATTGTACTGCCACGTTGGTCAGTCTGCCTCTGTTGATGGTTCTCAGTGAACAGAGTTTAAGGCAGGATCACAGCTTAATTAAAAATCCCTCAGGTAGGTCACTGGCAAGCACCATTGTTAAAGCTTCAAGAAGCTGATGCCTTACTCTTTCTTTTTTTAAAACACCAAATCCACAATGGTACCTTCAAATCAGAAGGTAAAGTGACAGAGCATGTGGCCTTTCTATCCCCTGTAACACTGTTGTGACTGTAAAGACAAGACAATAAGAATTTCAGAAAGCAGCAACTTCTGCCTTGATTTCAGCTTGATACAGAATTCCACTAAGATTTGAGGGAACCCAGCAATTTTGAAAGCTGCTGATTAAAGTGTGATGATTCCTTTGAACTCACATTCTAAGTATCAAAAAAGAAGAATATGCAAACATATTTAAGTGCCTTGGAAACCAATTTGTTCTGAAGCTCACAGATCATCCACATCACGGTACAGTGGTGCACTGATAAACGCATGCATTCCAACCAGACATTTCGGAGCTTAATGCATTTTTGGGACACATCCTCTACAAAGAACTTGCTGCCCATGTCTGCTAACATCTCAGGCATGCACAGTCAGTGTTGATGTTAGTGCACATGTGGTGGGGAGCTATGGATTCAATGGGTTAATGTAGAGGGGGACATGCAATGCAACAATGGCCAGCTAGTGGGAATGGAGACACTACCTTTGACGAGTATGATCTCTTGAATGCCAAGGCGTGTGGTACATAGATCGACTTTAAAGGGGGAATGGTAAAGGGAAAAAAATAAAAAAAAAACGTACAAAATGAAGCAAAATCAGTTCAACATTGAAAACAGATGCACAGTAATTAAACGAAGTGGTTTTTACATAAAACAAAATGTGCAAATGCTGAACGTGACCCAGACTGATGAAGCACAGTGGAACTTCTGGCTACAAAATCAAGTTTCTAGCACTTTTCTGAAGGCAATCAGTTTTGGCAGCCTCCCTGAAGATACAGTCAACTTGGAAATACCTTTTTCCAGAGGCATTATTTGGCCCTTTTCTGCCCGTATGAGTACAGAATTCCGGCTTAAGATTTGGAATAATGGCTTATTTCTGGAGCATATTTAGTTTGAAGTGGCTCAGCCAACCGTGTATTACTCTGTCACACAACTCTCCACTTACACTCTGATTTACAATCTTTCCTAGGAGTTGTGTTTATTCCATAGTTTTAAATTATCTCTGTTTCATAGAAATTATAATTTACATGTAACCAACATCATAAATATTATTCACTGCTTCGTGAACTAAGAAACGCCTGATGGGCTCAGAGTGGGTTGTGTGTCCTGCAGTAATGGAATCTCCTTGCCTAAAAAGAGAGCCTCCAAAGAGCTTGAGGAGCTAAAATTGGAGGGGGAAAGGAGCAGGAAAAGGAGGGGGAAATCACTACTTACTCTAGCCAAGGACATTCTATGCTACCCTGTACCCAAATATAAGGCAAGTACAGCACTTAGCTTTATTTGCTAATAAGAGAGGTAAATTTCCCTTCATGTCATGAAGTCCAGAAGGCATTGTGCCACTCTGGGCAAACAGACAGCATTTTGCACTTTCACATTCAATTAACTAAAACCAGTCACAAATGAGAAGCCAGAGAACACCACCAGCACATTTGCACGCTCCAGGAAAAAGCAAGCTACCTGTGGTGGTAAAACAGATGTGAGCACACCACCAGAGCAGTACAGGAACAAAGACAAACACACAGTGACATACACCTACAAACACAACACCCACGGGGCAGGAATTCTTTACAAGATGCTTCTCTTCAAAGACACCACCTTAAACAACACTGAATTAATTCACTGCTGATCACAAAGAACAGGCTAAACAGAGCAGGCCGTCTGGGAAGCAAGCTCACTACATTAGCAAAAAAGCAGCACAAACAGGATTTCAGTTTGGAGAAGGGGTTCACATAAAAGTTAAGCAGCACACAGTAAGTCAGCTCTCACCCATAATAAGTAGCAGGCAGTTTATAACTTAAAAAATACAATTCCCACCCCAAATCAGTACAAACCCAGCTTGGTCAGACTCGAAGTTTGGTTACATTTCTTTTGACAACAAGGCATTCCAGTGTTTGCATATATGTTCTACATCCTTAGACAGGATGCAACAAAACAAGCTAAGTCGAGTTTTCCCATCCATGTCCTCTAAATAAACACATTCTCAAAACTATTCTTAAGAAAACTCAGCAGCTGCTGAGTAAATAAACTCTTAATGTAACTTCAGCAACAGCAAATGAGGGAAAATGAGACACTACCCCCATACCCTCGGCAGAGCTTGTGAGATATTTTCAGTATGAGGATTCCAGGCATCTGCCACTGTCACCTACCATCCCCTCCAGTACTTAGAGATGTGATCTTTCTTTCTGCAAGAGCCATTTGAAATCTAAGTGGCTCAGCATAGAAACAAAATTACCATCAAGGCAGACCAAAGCCTGCAAACAAGGATGGACATTATTGCATCCTTGCCTCCTCTGGAAGGAGCTCCCAGGGCAGAGCAGTAACTCTGTAACTCTTATCTGAACCCCAGGTATTGGGTGTGTCCTCTGCTGGCCCCAGGTACCTCATTCTTCTGCATCTCTTGGAAAATGCAGAATTTCTCATGAAACGCCTTGAGGGCATGCAAGGGGGAATGGAAGGGGGAGAGAAAAAAGGGAATAAAATAAAAACAGAATAATCTTCCTCTCAGATGAGATCTAGACCAACTAGGGAAAGAGATTAAAAGAGAGATAAGTAAATACAGAAAATTCCTATTTAGTTCATCAATTTCTTCCACTAGCCTTAAATTTGTTAGCTATTCTAGTTCATTCTACTACATATACTTAGAAAACATTTCATATGACACTTCAATTTGCAGTACTGCCACACCTTTGCCATCTCAGCCAAGGATTAACTCGGCATCTGAGACTGATTTGTGCACATGGGAGGACAGGTTTGAGACAGGAGGCACAGGCCTGTGCCTGTCACATTGCCCTCCCAGATGCTCTCTTCTTCTTGAGCTTTTTTAACACGTGTACCAGGCACCACCAGGAAAGAACAGTGGGAACACAGTTTTCATTTTGGTGTACCAGAAGAGCCTTAGTGTTCTGTGGGGTCAGTACAATCTCTACTTATTCCTCCAAACCTTGTCAATTCTGTCTAGCAGAGCTTAGAGGCTCCCAGGAATGAAAATAGGGTTCTTCATTACTCTGATCAAACAATTCCTTAAATTATTCCCTTGTTTTTGCTTTAATAGTGACATTCTAAAATTGAATCAAATAGCTGAAAAACAGCTAGCTTTGAAACTTTGCTTTCACCATGTATTTGCCACATAAAAATGTGTGCAATTAAAATAAATCCTTATAATAGATCTTTAGGCCAGTAAGGAGGGTGCACAGTGAGCTCCCTACCCTGGACTTCAGGAGAGCAGACTGGCTTCTTCATGGATCTGCTTAGTAGAGTGCCATGGGATAAAGCCCTGGAGAGAGGAGGGGCCCAGGAGAGCTGGTTAATGTTCAAAGATTGCCTCCTCCAACCTCAGAAGCAATGCATCCCAACAAACAGGAAGTCAGGCAAAAATGCTGGGAGGTCTGTGTGGATGAACAAGGGGCTCCTGGACAAACTCAAACAGGAAAAGAAGTCTACAGAGGGTAGAAGCAAGGACAGGTAGCCTGGGACGAATACAGAGAAATTCTCCAAGCAGCCAGGGATCAGGTTAGGACAGCTAAGGCCCTGATAAATTAAATCTGCCCAGGGACATCAATGGCAATAAGGAAAGCTTCTGTAGGTATGTCACTGATAAAGGAATACTAGGGAAAACACAGGCCCTCTCCAGAATGAAACTGGAAATCTGGTTATCCAAGATATAGAAAAGGCTGAAGTACTCTAACTTTATTGCCTTGATTTTCACCAGCAAGTGGCTCCAGCCACACCATCCCAGTCACAGAAGGGGCTGGGAGAATGAAGAGCTGCCCGTGTAGGAGAAAGTCACATTTGAGAACGTCTAAGGCATCTGAAGGTGCACAGGTTCTGAGGGAACTGGCAGAGAAAGGGCCTAAGCCACAATCCATCATATTTGAGAAGCTGTGGCAGTCGGGTGGAGTTCCCACTGACTGGAAAAGGGGAAACAAAATCCCATTTTTAAAAAGGGGGAAAAGGAATACCCAGGAGACTACAGGCCAGTCCATCTCCTTGCAGTGCCCAGTACAGTAATGGGACAGTGAGACAATGGATCCTTCTTATAACAGTAGAGAGTAGCTTGTAATCATGAAAACAAGTGAAACCATCTTATTTTAGATAGGACAGTCAGCAGACTTACAGGAAAACCTGCTCCCTGGGAGAAAGAGTAAAAACAACAACATTAATCACCCAAGTTTCTGATGGGATTCTCTGAGTCTGTGATCTGAACGGTGCTAGATCCATCTAAAAGGCATTTCCCACCTACGTACCTCTCGTTTGGATTTCTGGGAGGAGCGTTCCAGAATATCGTCACTGGAGAGGTCGGAGTCCTCTGAGAAACTCAGGTGCTGACGGAGCTGTAAATCTGCAAAGTTGGGAATAAAAAAGGGAAGTTAGAGAAGTGGTAATGATCCTTTCTGTAAACTCTTCACAGCTCAGTTGAAGGCTGTTTGAGCACGAAAAATACTCAGTCCTTTTATGTCAGTCTCAGTTGTTTTGCCTGTGAAGGACCAAAGCAGCCCTGCTCCACAAAATGACCAGCATGAGGTTTGAGCTTTGTTTTAAGAGAGCATCACTTACTTCAAATGCTATTCAAATGCTGCTAGAAATAATGGTCATGGTTCTCTCTTTGTGCTGTATCAATGCTCTTAGCACAGATACAGCACTTGGAAGGACAGCAGCTGGCTCTATTTTGGCTGTTTGTACAACGCCAGAGAAATGTAACATGTTTGCTTTCAATTGCATTTAGGGGTAACTTCTTTACTGTATCCCAAGCTGCCATTAAACATTTCAGCCTGCAACTGGTGGACAGGGGAAAGATTTATAGGAGGCTGCAAAATCCCTCCTTCAGAGATGAGCAGACAGCCATCAGATTGCTGAGAACAGGAGTAATGGCATCTCTCAAGTCTTCAACTGCCATGGAGCCAGGTGGAAAGAAAGAAAAGAGACCAGCCAAAGGAAACATGAAGATCAGATTTAAAATAGGGATGAAATGCCACAAATCCCAACAAAAAATTGTTTCCGAATTGTAAGGCAGAAAAAAGATGTGCCTTGTACATATTGAGAGTTGAACTCTTAGTTAGGGTTCCATTTTTTTTTCAGTGGATTCTGTCAATACACAGACACACAAATCCAGTCCCTTGCACTTACCCCGCTCTGCCCGTTTGACACTGGGGAGCAGCAGCATTCAGCACAGCAGCTGAATGACAAAGCAAACCAAAACTGCTTTGAAGGATACTTTGGAAAAGTAGGAAAAGCACACAGTGCAGAGGCACATATCTGTTATACCTGCAGCTGTAATCAATGGAGAGGCCTTGTGCTTGCCAGAATCCACAGTGGCATTACTTGAGGGAGTACTTGGGCAGGATTTCTCATCAGCCTTTTTCTTCTTGTCTTTCTTATAGCCAGAGAAAACAGACTTCCATAACGACCTAGGCTTTGTTGCTTCCTCTGTCCCACCACTAGATTTGTCAGAAAGTCTGCTATCATTTTTGGATTTCTTCTCCTTTTTGTTCTTACGAGGGGAGAAGAGAGAACTTCTTTTCTTACTCTTCCCACTGGAGCCTTCTGAAGAGCTGACAGACCCTTCAGGTCCAGCCATATCAGCAGGAGGAGTGGAGAACTTCTCAGTAGCAGAATTATGTTTTCGTGCGGATCCCTCTGCTAATTTCAAGGCCAAATGCTTTGGAGAGTCATAGAACAGCTCTTTGGTCTTCAAGGGCATGGAAGATGCCTTTCGTGCCCTTGTGGCCCCAGCAGCAGCAGCAGCAGCCATCTCCATATCTTTCATCTTACACAGCTGTTTAGCCATGGCATCACGGAGCACCTGGCTCTTGACAGACTTCTCTCTGGCTCTCATTCTTTCCTCAGCAAGCTCCTTGGCCTCCACAGAAATGTCAGGGAACACTCTCTTCTTTTGGTGACCCCCTCCTTCCAATGAGGGTGGACCACCATTTTCTTTGACCAAGGGCAAAAGATGTGGTTTCTCTGGCCTTGGCCTACTGGTAGGAGGTGTAAAGAACTTCTCGTGAAGGCTTGAGTCCTCTGTCCTGTCATCATACGTGTCCTCCACATCATCAGCGAACGGAATCTCATCCACGCTCTCTGCAAACGACTTCCGCACGTCGTCTCTCTTGGCCGGGGGGGACTCCTTGGCAGGAGGGGCAGGCTCCTGGTGTCGGGGAGCAGGAGGTGTTGATGCTGGTGTTGGAGGTGACCTGGCTTCGACCTCGTTCTGCCAGAGTGCTTGGTACCTCTTTCTACGCAGCGTGGCTGGTTCCTCATTCTGAGGAGGTGGTGGGGGCGGGCTCGATGGAGGAGTCAGCATGGTGGAGTCGGAAGTGTTGAAGCTCTGGCTAGCCATAGTTCTCATGTTAGATGAGCTCTCCTGAAGGCCAAGCCCAGAACTGCTGGATACATCTCCCCGTACTTCACTGGAAATCTTTAGCTCTTTTTCTGATGGAGACTTCGGAGTGAGCAGAGAAATCTGCTCATTTTCTAACTTGGACAGTCCCTGTCTTCTTGGGGCAGGCTGGGGTTTCACAGGAGGGATCCTTTCATCCCCTGAAATATTCCTGCTATTGAAAGTCTTCTGAGGAGTTGTCTCCAGAGCAGACACAGTGAAGTTACTCTCTGAGCGTTTGTTTCTGTCCACGGGGGTGAGCCCTAAGCTCCTCCGGATTTCAGCACTCTTCATCCAGAACTCTTCCACAAGGCTGCTCCGTTTCAGGGCTTCTTCTGCAGTAGTAGGGCTCCCCAGTTTTTCCACCTCACCATCCTGGCCCCTAAGGGCCAGTTTGGCCAAAGGAGTAGACGTTAAGGCTGGGACAGGTTGGAAGCATACTGGAGGCTCCACTGGGGATGGAATGGCTGTTTCAGCAGAAGGCAAAGGCTGGGAACAGATAGGCAGTTGAGGAGACACTGGGGATGAAGCCAGTGCTGGGGCTCCGGGCTGAGACTCTGCTAGTGATGGGGGTGCAATGGCCTCTGGTGATGCAACCGGCTGGGACAACACTGGAGAAGGTGGCACCAAAGGGCTCTTAACTTTCCTGTCTTTGGGAATTTCATCCTTTGGACTTTCCTCAAGAACAAAAGGCTCAGGAAAAAAGCGTGGCTCTGGGGACTTTATTGCACGGCACACTTCAGCCAGGGGATCTTCTGCATCCTACAAAAAAATGAAAAAGGGAAATATTAATAGTCACTGGGCACACCAGAATATGTTTCTTTTTTTGTTTGTTTGTTTTGCTTTTAACAAAGCTAGAAATAAGGAAACCATCCAAGTATCAAAGTATGAAAAAACCCACGTGTGGCATCCCATCAGCAGGCATTGAACATCACTTAGGATTTCTCAACAGGTGCGGTGTGCTTTTCTGCCCCATTGTAAACTGTGCTTGGTAGATGACAACAAGGCAAACTGGATTTTTTGAAGAAAAAACACTAAATTAAATTCCATAAATCTATTTCTATCTTTTCTCTCTCTCCCTCTGAATCTCTGACTGTGTATTGTGGTGGTCCCTTATCTCTGACAGATTTGATCCAAGTCTCCCCAGCTCCCACTCGTATGGCACTTTGCTGCTGAGGAGCACCTGCTGCCATGTCTTCTTGAAGGAAGGGATGCTTTTTCTGTTAAGAGTAAATTAGGCTGCAATTACCTTGTCCCTTAATAAGCTGAGAAATTTTGGTTTTCCTCTCCTGCATCCAGACTGCCCTTTTACTCAGGAGCACAGTTCATTGTTGGACAATTTAACCCTTTGGCAGCACTTCTCTGACTGAGTTCTGGTGTTCCAACAGCATCTTCTGCTCCAGCTTTCTTTGGAATGCAGACACACGACCATCAGAGCCTCTCCCACTGTGTGTTTGTATGACACATTAAACACACAGGTCTTGAGAACTGCATTTAGGCCTTGTCCTAATGTCTGCCTGCTAAACAATAACTGTGTCTGATAGAATCATTAGATGGACATAAAAAACCAAACTTTATTTTAATGGAAAGTGAATGTTGTCAGCAATTGCTGTCAGCAAACCAGACCCAGCCCACTGTAAAAGTAAACCGGTCTATGCCAAAACTCTCCAAGATAATATTTTAGCAATTCCTTTAATAAAACCCAAAACATTTGGAAGGGGAAACTGGAATTGAACATTTTAAGGATCATGTACTTCCAGCTCTTAGACACTGCAGTACATTTGCAAGCTGCCTCACAGGGCTGCCAACATGACAGTACAACACTGACATGCCTCACGTCCTTAAGCTATGTTGAACTCTGGAATAAAGAGGTACTGCTTTGGTCACTGCTGTAATTTTCAACTGCAACTGTACAGAATCTGCTGTTGGTACATAAAAGACAGCCAGACCAGGCTAAACAGGAAACACCTTCCTTATGGCTCCCCTCATTTGTCACATTTCCCTGTTGTTAACTGCTCACTGAAATTAAAATGCCCTGTATAATTCTTCCCAGGGCTTTGTGATGGGAACTGGTGTGGCTGTGATAAAGCCACTACACTCTGAAGATAGGAAAGAAAGATAGTATACGTTATATTTTAAGCCTAAATGAAGTGAGATTGCAAGATCAACATAAATATTAGAGACAGGAAAGAAGGAGAGCCCACTGATGTCAGTCCTCATTAGGTTATCCAACAAACTCTTTCATTGAACTACAGGTGCCAAGTAGAAAATGTCAAAGACTCCCTTTCTTACCTCTGCTTGTTTTGCTTTGGGACTAGCAGCTGGAGACAGAGGAAGAACACTGTCACTAGGGGGCTGGATAGGGATGGATGGCTTGCATGGATCTAGGGAAAGGAAAAATGTTCCAAAAACACATAAGACCATTAATATTCTACTTTTTTTAAATGTTATACACAGAGAGTAGTGACAAATATCTCGGCTTTTTACAAATTCTGGATTCACATCTGGAACACAGACATAAATTTTTAAATGTCCAAAATAGTACAAGCTTTTTAATGTAACAACTTCTACAAGAAAAAAGAAGTTAGAAGCGTTCTCACATTTTACAAAGCTGTAATTAATGGATTCAGAACATTCTTCTCAAAATGTTAATGCAAGCACAGACCTTGCCACTGAGAGTAGTGAGATGGTTCAAATCCAAGAGACTCTCTTCTCCTAAACCCCGTAACTGTATAGACTATCTCAGATGCAATTAACATCATTCAAGCGCTGAAGAGAAAGGGATTACCTTCTGTCACACTGTGAGAAGCACCTTCTGCTTCTTCATCTTCTTCATCCTCAGAGACTTTTAGCTCTGGCCCTTCTACGTGTCCCCGACGTAAGCGAAACTCCGCCTCTGCATCAGACGCGATGTCATCTGATCATGGATGGGTGGGAAAAAACCAAGAGAACCTGGATGCAAGTCCATTGGGACATAATACTTCCTACTCATGTGGTGCTAACCACTTTCATAACCTGAACACCTAAATGTTCACTCCTTTCTCGGTGAGACAATTAGTCATTTAAGCAGTAAATGTAAGCAGTAAATGATTGGACTGTTAGTACCAAGAGTTAAACCAGTAACTGAAGTCCTGCCTTATCAGTTCTCTGGAAAATTTCCAGTGTTTTCTGCCATATGCAGTTAATTTTACAATAGCAAGGGAAGGATTCTGATGCAGTATTATGGAACTTCCACAAGTTTAATTCTATTTTTGTTATTCATCAGGATCAGCAGTGAATACAGACACAAGACACGTGGTGAGAGGACATGAGAAATTCATTACATAATCCAGGACACTGAGGTTCTTCTCTTTCTTTTTGTCCCTCACTCCTGGCTCCCTCTCAAATATTCAAAACAAACTCCCACACCTCTAAAAATAAGACCAGGTTTAAGTACCCTCATGCAAAGTGTTCATTGCCAACACAGTTCTGTTCACACAACAGGTTTAAAGGCGGCACAGTGGTACCCTACCATCGTCCAGCTCTGCACCCGTGTCTCCCTCTTCACCTGCCTGCCCTTCTGTGTCTGCAGGCTCTGTGCCCAGCTCATCCTCCACATCATCCTCCTCACATGGAGCTAGAATACATTCAAATATTGAGGAAAAAAAAGAAAAGAAAACAAACACTACACAGTGAAAAAGTTCTATATTGAACTGTACCAACAGTTTATACTGGAGATGTTTATTAATTACTGTCAAAACAAGAAATCCTGACATGTGTCACCTGGAGAGACATCTACGGTGAAGTGACACTTGCAGACTCCAATGAATCAAGGAACGCCTGCCCTTGGGGAGTCTCCAAAGGCACTTGCAGTGAAAGCTGCCAGGGCTTTTCTGTGCAACAGATGTTGTGAAAAAATAAACAAGAAGGGGACTGGGAGGACCTCAAAGCAGAATAAAGGTTACTGCTCTCCCAAGAAGATTTTGGTTTTTAATTTACCACACCAAAAAATTACCACCACTTGATAGCATGTGTGTATTAGGTCAAAACTGAAACCTCACAATTAACCAGGACTGTTCATCGTGAAACTGAAACAGGCTTTGAGGGTGTAAGAAGTAAAAGACAGAGTCTAGGTATGGGACTGACCATTATTACACTTGGAAACTGTTTAACTCTGTGCAGCTACAGCAGTCTTTGGTAATAAGGTCTAAGAAAATGCAAACGCTGTACAAGCGATCAGCACACAAATTGAGATACTTTCAAGTAATTAAAATGACATATATAAAACCTTTTTTCTGTCACAGATCATTAATTGAGACACTTTTAAGTAATTAAAATTACATATTCAAAACTCTTTTTTTCATTTACAGACCACAATTTGATTTGCTGGGTCAAAATAAAGAAGGGATTCTTGAATTTGTAACTCTGAGAACTATGACATCTGACACTACTGCTTGTGACAGGATTTAATTACAGGACGAGAGACAAGACCAAAGTGTGGGGTATAAATTTCATTTTTAAATGATACTTAAAAAAAAAACCTGTGCAATGGATGATTTGCTGCCTTTTTTGGTTTTTTTTTGGTTAAACATTTTAATCAAACATAACTTAAATATTAAAAAAAGCGAGCACTTCCAGTTTTTTTTTTCCACAGTAGCATCAGTGAACTACAATTTTAAAAGTGTGCAGCGAGTTATCAATTCAACAACATGCAGACATTTAACTCTGTTGTACACCCTGCTGCAAATGTGTACACAGCCAGCATGTCTTATGAGGCAATTTGCCAATTTTACACATAGGATACAGCTCTATACCAATGATAAGAGATGTTCATAACCACCTTGGTTGCACCTGTACCAGTAACCCAAGTGGTGCAAGTCTCTAGGCCTGAACATGCAGTGTCACACTGTCCTCCTGAGGAGGGCACCAGGCACAGCTCCCAGCAGTGAATTCCCAGGGGAGGGCTGGAGGCTGTTTCCAGCCCAAATGCAGCCCCCTGATTCTGGATGGCACAAGTTAAGCCATGTGGGAGTGAACCATGGTGGGCCAGCTTCCTCCCGAGTCAGGGAGCAGGACCTGATCCTTTGGTTTTTTACTAGTGACTCTTGGAACTATTTCTATCACTGCTAATTAAGACAATCTTGAAAACAAACTAACCGTCCCTAAAACTGAGGTCTTGCAGCCTCTCCCTTAATAAGAGTTTTTGCTTATTTCAAAACAGCCTTCAGCAGGTGGTTTGTCTTCTTCCTTCAACCTGAGAACTTTCTTTTTTTCATGCTCTCTAGTATTATTCAGACAGAAATGTATGGACTAGTTTATTTTGTCAGCTACTGTGAAAAGGCAGTCCCACTCGTGTGATCACGTACTGGCCTATTCCTTTACATCAGAGGATTATCAAATCCAGACCCTCACCGATGTCAAGCACAGGAAAACTTAATCATGTGGCAAAGGCTGGACTGCCCACAGGAGCATTTATAAATCTACTGAACAAAACCAAACCATACTCCAGTCTGATTGCTGCTTAGGTATGCAATAGCTTATGTTATTCTGGAAATGATAATGTCATGGAATGGCTTTATGGTAACAGCAAATGTGAGTAATCTTAATCAAAACTTGCAAAAAACATGACTGATGTTAAGAATATCTGAATCCACAATTATGTATGTGTGGGTCTTCAGATCCAGAAACCATGAATGGACGTGACACACACAGATTGTGTTGGAGAGAGGAGAAAATCAGGTTTTAAATAGGTTGATACACAAAAACTCAATGGAAGATTACAGATGCATCAATAAGTAACAACTTGGTGCAAGGGTGGATCCCCTTCTGAGGGACACGGAAAGCTTGCAGGTGGCTGGTTATATTACACATATACTGTGCATATACATATATGCAGTTAGGGTAAGGAGCAAGAGGCCAAAAGCTGTCACACAGTAACTCAGAAGTTACACACTACGGCAGCCAGAAACTGGGATCAGCACTTGGTTCGTATTAGCTGGCAGCTGTGAGCAGCCTGCATCGTGTGCAGACATCTTGTAAACACTGCTGACTTGCCAAAGCAGCAGCAGAAGCGAAGTTTAAAAGGCAAGCTGGCTATTCTGATGTGCCAAAGCAACTCAGCTGTAGGTCAGCTACCTAGCACAGACTGCTCCACTGATTTAGACACCTTCACAGCTTTACACAGTGTACTCCCCTCACTGTCATCCCAGAATCTTCAGGCTCATTGGTTTGTAAGAGAGCTTAGAGGACCACGCAAAGAGAATCAGCTGAGCTCTGCCATCCTTCAACATTCTTGAGGCTTTCCTGAATAATGTGAATGCCAGGTCAAAGGAGACACAACAACCACTATTCCTAAAGATCTCAGCTTCAACTTATTCTTCTTTCCTGTTTTCTTCACCACATAACTACAGTTTGCAGCTGCTACAGAGAAATGCACTTGCTTTAAGCACTCTCTGTCACTTAACCTTTCAACTGCAAGAAAGCCCCATGTTCCTTTAGTCTAGGGGCTGGGGGAAGAAAAACTGGTCCCATCTTCAGTTTACAAAGCAAAACAAAGCACTCAGCTAGATCCCTCCTCCATGATTCCAGCCAGGATAAGCTGTCTTTGGCCTGCCTTCAGAGGGGTTACGATGAGTGTGGAGTTCATGCGAGAAGGGGCTGTCTGAGCAAGGCGAACATGCACACTCCCCTTCCCCCCTCCACGTCCACTCATGCAGTAGCGACAGGGCCACAAGTTCCAGGGTTAAGGTACCAGCTCAGCTGCTGAAGGCATGGAGAAGAGACGGGCAGGGTTATTGTGCATTGGAATACATAGAACATCACCAAACTACCTCCAGGGACCGTCTCCAGCCACGCCTGTACCGCCTCATGGCGTACGGAGGGAAGGTCGGATGCTGAATTTAAAAAACAATAAATTGTAAGAAACCAAAATTAGACCATCAGTCAGCGTCTAAAAACAGAAGAGTGACAGAGGGAAACTTTTCAGTAGCAAATACAGGAATAAAACCTATGAAATTTCAAACAACCAGCTCCAGGCTTGAGAATTATATCAAGATAACACACAGATGTCAGGGGCCTAATCTTCCTTTGGAATCTGTAATGTCAGAGGAAACATGTGTGGCACAATGAGAAGAACACTCCATCTGACCTGCAGGTTGCTGCTACTGTGCTCCCCTAGAAACTCTGCAGAGGAGGGAGACTGAGAGAAGGAAGAGCTGAGCAATGAGAGGGGTCCCAGGTGTCCCAGAAGCTGTGCTGCCCAGGGGCCCACGCCAGCAGGTGAAGATGAGCTCCCAAAGCAGAATGAGAGGGACTCCAGGGAACTGTGACACTGTCCCAGGCTGTCACATCAAACCTCATCACTGCTGCTGCCAGTGGGCTCTCCAAACACCTCGGATCACAGAATACAGCTCCTCAGACAGGAACAATCTGCCTATTGAACTGAAGCTGAAAACTTAGAGCGTGGCCACAAACACATATTGACAACAGCCTTTTAAATACCCAAACTGCTGACCACACCTGCACACACCTACAGCAATAGAAGAAGTTAATCATAAACCAGGATAGTCCTAGCTTGGCCCAGTTTCAGGGGACAGAAAGGAAATACTGACTCCCTTCCCAAAGGAATTTGGAAAGACCACAATATCAGTTTTGGAAAGATCACCTGTTGCTGGCAACTGTAATAGTACACCACAGAAAAGTAAGGATTATAAAATACAAATTAAAATAAAAATTTGGAAACTAGAGTGACACAGACCCCCAAGCAGAAGCACAGGTAACCTTAATTGTTGTAAAGTTAAGAAACCACGTTAACATTTTTTACTCAGTGTTTTTTAAACAATAATCAAGCACTCTAGAAATATTGAAAGTTTCACACAGTTGGACACAGCCTATTTCTGTGGCTGCAGTGGGAACAAAATACCCATCTCTAATTTGTAGGGAGCTGATTTCACACCAGAAAGTCCCAGTGCATTCTACAAACTGCAAATAAAAGTATAGCTAAACTGATCTGGAATTGTATATCAAGCTAGACCAGGATTAAAAAAACAAATTACACCAAACATCTAAAACTATAAGGAAAAGATAATTATCTGGAATAGAAGAGAATCAAGTATCATGAGGTAGAGCTGCAGACTTTTTAACCTAATTTCACATTTGCTGTAAAAGACACCCCTTCTCACAGCATATATACTCCCTCTACAATTCTGTCACCGTAGCTGCAGACTGAGAGAAGACCACTGCTCATCGACTGCATGGTGGAGTTTTATTTAAACCCACAGGTAAAGCACTTATGACATACTTACCTTAAAACACGCTGTAACACAGCCTAGAACAAGGTCAGCAGGGACTGCTGGAAGCTGCTCACATGAGATCTAGACTATCGGCATTTTCCCCCCTCCAGAGTTTTCCTTTGAGTAACTGACAGCTTGCAGAGATCACATCTCACATTCGAGGTAGATACACTGTCAAATCTTACACACAGCGAGTCCAACCCCCCCCGATCAGATTTGCAAGCCCTTTGGCTCCCACCACTCCCTGCTAATACCACAGGCAGTTACATACTTGAAAAAGAAGCCGCAGAGAAATATGCTCCATACAGAAGCTGACCCTGTTCAATCTTTGTTCTAGTAGCTACACAACACAGCCCCTCAGTTTTCCTTAAAAAGTGTAGAGTCCTCACTGACACAAAAAGCACGAGACTACTACCACTGGCATCCCTAGTCATTTACAGAGGGCTGATTGCCAGCACTACCAAATTGTGTGTGGGGAGGACAAATGCTACGGACTCAAAGCAGGCAGACAAATAGGTCAGAAGTCACAGAGTCACGGAGCTGAGAAAGCAGCAATTTTAAACACACACTGACCTGAAAAGCAAAATGTTTAACCAAGTGTAATTTCAGTGCCATTTGAAAGTAGTTCCTTTCAATCACTGCTGCCCCTGCTGAAGTCACTGCTCTTGAAGGGCGCAGAAGCAACAGAGTTAAACAGCTGCAACTGTGATCTAAGAACTGATGGTGTGGGACTTGGGGGAGATTACCTCTGGAGGTGGAGGACTTTGAGGCTGAGACCATTTTTTCCTCCTCCTCTTTTTCACGGATGTGTGTCCAGTGCACATCTGCCAGGATCTCCAGAGGATCAACCGGATTTACAATCTGCTGCAGCCTAAGGTTTCCAGCTAGCAGGAGGAGGGCAATGGCATAACAGGTTGCAGGCAGGGTGTATGAAGGGCAGGGAGGAAAAGATAGGAGAACAGTGGAAAGGAAAGGTAGCACATCATAGGAAAGGAAATAAGAAAAGAAAATATTATTGGCTAAGGTCA
This sequence comes from Aphelocoma coerulescens, assembly GCF_041296385.1. Lineage (NCBI taxonomy): Eukaryota > Metazoa > Chordata > Aves > Passeriformes > Corvidae > Aphelocoma > Aphelocoma coerulescens. The sequence continues at coordinate 77,889,400 of NC_091014.1, read as the reverse complement.
GTTTGCAAGACAGACAGAAAAAGCTCAGCATTGTGTGTGCACGCATACACCAATACAGCGCTCCTCACGCTTCCCATCAAGCTGAATAACGCCATTCCAAGGGCAGAGGGATGCTACGAAAACCATCTTTAGAGATCATGTCTGCTGCAAGAAGCTTCCCTGAAATGAAAGATGTTCTCTGGGTGTCCGACAGTACGTGGTATGGAAATACCAATTTAGCAGAAATTTCCAGCTCCTTCAGCCCATTCATTATGATTACTGCCAAAGATGTATTGCTGCTGAAGGGGAGGGACAATCTCCATCTCATTGATGCACCAAGACAAAAGGTTTTTCATTCCCCACTACTGGGTTAGGTACTTCTTTCTAGGCTGGGTACACACTTCTTTGTGAATTAAGTAACATGATGGATCGGAGAGTTTCATGTATGTATGTGCATATGAACACATGGGCACGTGCTAATTTTAGCACCTAAAACGCCTCTTTGTTTACTCCTGGCTCTTTTGTACTGACTTGCTCAAAGGGAGAATATTTTTCTGAAGGGTAACAGCATTTTGGTTGTGACTTAACAGCTCCCCAGCAGGGAATTCCTGTCGCACAAATTACTCTGTTTAAGAGAAATTGCGTTACTCCTCAATTCCCTGCCTACACAAAGCTTAGCTACTTATGGAATGTCAAAGAGAACAATGGGCACCAAAGCAATTGATGAGCTTGTTTAACTTCTGCAGAACAGCTGCCTTGGGAGCACTTACTCTGAGGTATTAAATTTATAGACCCTGTCTCTATTGCTATCTGCTCTGGGACTGTAACTCATAATTCATTTATCCATAATAAAATGGACAGGTGTTCACCTGTTCACTGTCTGCAGGAGGGTCTTCCAAAGAATATGTCTTAACCTGGAAGGAAAATGCCCATTTACTTTATAAAGTAGGAAGTCAATTTTCACAACTCTATTACTACTGAGTAGGGCAAAGCACTGCTGCAGCTCTTTAGAACCTCAAAAGCAGTTAGATTTTCATATGGTGCTCGAGTGTTTGAAGGAAACAAGACACATTAGCAGCATTTAGAGCTTGCACTCATTATTTCCTGCTGTCTCATTTTAACAAGTTCCTCTCTCCCAGCCATGTTTTCCCCAGACATGACAAAGTGTTTGGGATTTCCATTTCAGGAATGACTATGTGTGAGATTTGGCATTAAAACCGCAGAAGAAACAGGCAGAAGGAACTGCAGGAAGGACAGAATCAGCAAATGGTTATTAAGGGGAAAAGGGCTCAGAGGCACAAACTCAAACGCAGAGCAGGATTCACAACGTAGCCAAGTATTCTGCAGCTTTATGTCTCTTTTGCCTCATAGAGAGTTTTTGTATCAATTGGCACAACCACATGGGCTACCAGAGGCACTGGACATCCTGCAGGGACAGGAGCCCGGGCTGTTCCCGCTCCGTACCAAAGCACTCGCATGCAGGCCCCAGGATGAGTAGAGTTAGCGTTTGCATCGCCACACAAAGTTTTGTGTTAAAGGGTTTAGGTTTGCCAGCAATGGCTGAGAAGTACAGAGTCACTCAGCAAGGCTCAGAAAGAGCAGGTCCCACGTGATCTACATGTTTTAAAATGGATTGCTCTGGGATTTAGACCACTGTAACATACACACCTTTAGTTTCTCCACAAGCCTCTGCATAGAGGCCCGAGCCTGTCCTGTCCCTCTCACCCTCTCCAATAAATAATGAGCAGCACAGCCAGACATGAAGGGCTGCTCTTGGCTTAGAGGCAAACCTAACACTTCTTTAATGTCTAAGGACTTTAATGTCTAAGTACTTGAGAATTTCAAACACCACCTGGCACAGCCTTTCCTCAGGACTGTCTGCTAAGCTTTGCAGGAAGCTGAACATTAACTGCACTTAGATTTGGAATGGTAGCTTTCCTCCATTGCCATTGTAGCACCCACCAGCACTTTATAAGCTGTGGGCTGGCTCAATGTTTTCACTTCATTGGAATAAGGAGCCACCTGCAAACCAGCTCCTTAAGAGTCAGGTCTGAAGCACCCTAGCAACTGCAACAGGGGGAACTTCTCCAGGGATGCCCTTCAGCCACCTTACTAATACTTCTCATTCTTATCACAGAAGAGTTAAATGGCAAAAAAATTATAACACTTCCACCTTTTTTTTTTCTCTTGGGAAAACAAAAGATAGTTGGAAGCTAAGCTACTGTTATTACAATCATAAACTGCAAAATATGCAGTCTGACAACTGCATATGCCCCCTTACATGCAGAAAGGCACTTGGATTTTCCTCTTATGTATTCTGGCTCTAATGAACCACAGGGAGGGAATCAGAGATTAACAAGCTATTAGGACCAAGTGTTACAAAAAAAAACGACTATCAAAAATAAACTGCAAGAAAATGCATCATGGAAAAAGACACAACCAGTTAGATTTGAATGTCTGATTAATTTTATGACCATTATGTAACTGTTTGAAGAATCTTGAGGGATTGCTGTAGCTTGATTAGTTGCCTTCCAGACTCTCCCCATAGACAGACACACACAGAGGACAACAAAAAAAGCAAATTTACTGGCACAAGCAGTCTAAAGGCAGTACTTCTGATGTGTCCCATGTGTCTGAGATAATGCACAGGTGCAAGCAGTCTGCATGTATAGAACAAATCTAGAACTCATTATGGGGGTCATTGCTCATGCAAATTACAGTAGCAAATTGTTCAGGTTTTCTAGACACCCTGAGGTACTCAGCAGCTTTATCACCTGCCTAAAACCAGTGGCGATGACAGATCTGATTTATGGCACTTGAACCACGAGATGAACAACAGCTACTGAATCGGTTTTGAGGGAGCTGGTAACACAATTAAATAAAACACAGAAACTCTTCATGTGGGACCTGCTCTTTAATACATTCCCTGCTCCTTTGGGGAAGTGGAAGTGGAGATGGTGTACGGGTACCTTTCTGTGTACCCGAGTCCTCTTCATCTGAGAGATGTTGAAGCCAGAGGCCTTGCTGCAGCTCTCTCTCCCAAGGGTTATACTCCCCCTCTACAGCAGAGGGAAGCACACATCCACATTTAACACCAGACACGCGTGTACACACACAAGCCATGGAGAGAGGGAAAGAGAGAAACAGAGAGGACAGGATCAGAAAGAGAGACTGTCTGGAAATGCAGCAACTCCCTGTACTCCCGCTGTATCCAAAGTGCCTGACAGGAAAACTGCTGGAATGAAACAACATCCGTCCAAGAGCACCACAGCTCAGCAGACTGAACACACGACATGCATGTTACCATACTTATAAAGAAGTCTTGATTTCCACAGACTGCACTCATGAACATTCAGCTCCTACATTGAGAAAGCAGCCAAGGAGCCTGCTGAGCTCATCAATGACACTGCCACTAAGACTCACAAAACTGGACCTCTGCTTGCAGTAGGCAGCCAAAGACCTTTACGAAAAAGCTCTTTGGAGCCTACAAGTCTCCACAAAAAGGAAATGTGAGTATAAAGACAAAGACAAGAACAGTGAAAAATTTAGCATGGTGGTGAAACACTGGAAACATGTCTATTCTGAGCACAAACTTTGCATTTTGATGACTGAGACAAACACAGGGGAAGGAGTCTTTCCCTAAGATTTTCCACAGAAATCTTTCAAAGCTAAAATGGGAACTACCTGAACTCCCTTATTTCTCAAGGCCATCTTTTAACCAAAGAGAGCTACAAGCACCTTCTTGTGGAACACCCTGCTGACAGTGACAGGCCCCTTAGTGAGGCACTCTGAAACTGAAAACACTGCAAACACAATGCTTCCAGTTCCTGCTGTCAAAGAACAAAGGGCACATTCAAATCTAATTCCAAATAATAATAAAAACCAACCATAAACCAATACAGCAGCACCAAGCTGTGCATTGACATGCTGGCATGGTGTATGGGAAGCATACTGTGTTGGTACTACTACTCTAAACTGTCCTGTGGCAAAGTCCTTCAGTATCCAGAATGATCCACTTCAAGCTTTCCTTGAAAATAACCCCCTCAAAAATCAGAGCAACAAAGAAGGGAAAGAAGTAAAGTTTTCCAAGGCAAATCTTTCTCATTCTGCATGGAAAATACTTAACTCATTTTTCCCTGCTGGCTAGCAGAAAGAAAGGACAAACCAAGCTAACCTTCACTCGACTCCTCATCTTCTTCCTCTTCGTATTCCTCCTCATCATCATCATATTTGTACTCGATCTCATGATTTTGCTCAGCCTCAATCTCTTCTTCACTCTTTCCCTTCAGGAGGGCATGGATACGCACGGCCTCTTTCCATGGCACACCACCCAAGTCTGAAGGGGGTTGCTGAGGAAGCAGTAGTTCATCATCTTCCTCCTCATCTTCTTCCTCCATCTCAGATTCTGAACTACTGTAAGGTTTTAGAAAAAAAAATATTTTATTGCCAATAATAAATAATAGTATTAAAGATTATGAAGTCAATGGTTTCTTGATGAGTCTTAGATCACTAACAAGTCATTTCAACACACATAAGCCTGAAGCATAACTAATTTTCAGCTTTCAACATTTCATAGGCCTTTTAGTGACAGCATCACCTGTGGGCTGCAGTATGGTCCTTGTCCTGCTTCTTTTATAGAATGTGAGGCAGCAGAAAAGTGCCTGTGAAGCCAAGTCCAAACATTTCTGCAGCATTTATTGTTACAGTTCTAGACAATTGAATACAACAGAAACTATTTTCTTCATATCACACTGCTCTGGATAAACTGGTGCAAGAGTTCTTCACAGTGTCAGAGTGCAGAAGGCCACATCTTTTGATATGGCAGCTTCTGCTAAGATAGCTAAGATGATTTGGGCACTTGCTCCTGTGAACCAGAGAAGGCTTTGAGAGTAGAAAGAATACAAAACACATCAGGCAAAGGATACAGCATGTGAACTAAGCAGAGATGGAGAAAAAAAAAATTACAAAATTCCTCACTTTTCTGCATCACAGACAGAAATATGTATCCAATTAAGTACACAGTGTACATGGTGGCAGGAAACTGTAGGAAGTAGTGCAAAGATAATTACAATAATGAGCTTATTATTCCCATAGCAAAGTCTACACCATGCAAAGCAATAAATCATTAGTGCCTTTTAGAAGTCATCTCTGTTTAATTCTAACAGTTCCTCAGCATACGCAGCAGGGGCAAGAAGTGTAACCACTTATTCAGTGACATTTAATCCAGCTCACTCTGACAGGCCAGAATACCTACAGGGACTGGGGAGAAAGATGGTTGCATTTGTCACTGGAAAATGAATGAAAACTACAACACACTCACAGATCCTCTCTGCAGGGTGAAAAGGTGCTCTAGCTTTGTTTTACCTTAATAGATCATTGTCATAACAGAACTGCATTTAGTAGAGCAACTCTTGGATGCTTCCCCTAGAAATCTTAAAAGGCCCAATTCATCTGACTGAAGGAGAAAACTGTTTGAGAATAATTAAAGTTTGGGTGAATAACCTGAGAACAGTATTTCTGCTACCTCCTTATGCTCACTATCACTGGCTAACAGCCTTTGGCAGAACCCATTCCATAAAGACAATGAAAGGAAAAACCAGCAAGTGGAAAGTAATGAAGCTTACACTTCATGTAGATCTATAAAATATAACTCGTACAGATGCAGTATGATATTTACATAATTTTATTCATCTACTTGTCTGAGAGCCTATTTTTGATAGCAAACCTAATAGGGAAAACACTTTGTTCATGCTCTGATTGTCACACACTTCTGAACATAGGATCTTAAATTCTCCTCACTGTTCTGCATACAAACAACATTATTTTGCTCAAATTACAACCCACCTTTTCACAGCAGAAAACTCAACAGCTATTTTTAACATGCTGCCTGATTTTCCCATGTGGAATAGGGAACACAAACGCTGTTGCAAGCCATGGACTTGGTGCATGGAGACCAAAGCATACTCCAAAGGCTCTATGCAGATATTGTCACAAAGATAAAAAGTGATGCTCCCCTTCTCCCTGATTTGCTTTCCCACCCCTTGGTATGGAAATAAACCTGACAGGTGCTGCATGCTGGGGGCTTGGTGTGCTGCCAATAAAGTTTAAATTGTTGCCATGGGTGCTGAACAGGATGAGCTGCTGCTCTTCGACCAGCTGGCTTATCTCATGGAGGAGTGACGACACAAATTCCTCATCACATAGCTCACTTTACCTTCTTTGGTTTTTATTTATCACTTGGCTTTTGTTTGACCTTTGAACACTGAGAAATGAGAAGCTGAAAGACAGCAGTGAGAGATGGCCTGGTATAGTGAGCATTCCTTTCAACATGGAAACTCTGTGCCACAGGAATTAATTCAACAGCTGCAATTTCATTTTTCTATAAAGCAGAAATCAAAGACCAAGGTAGGTTGCTCTACAGAATTTGCATAAGCAGTTGAGTATCTCTTCAGATTTAGTGCTGAGGAGAGGAACTGAAACCTAAGCTGTGGCAATGAATCTCTTCTCTTCCCTTGCCATACAGACCTATACAGCACAAGCTGTCCTATGACACTCCTTTGAAAGGCCACAGGGCATGACACCAAAACTGGACATGGCAAACTGGGGCTTACTGCAACTTCAAGGCAATGAATATGGCATATAAAAGGTTTCCCACACCTCATACTACTGTGTAGTCTGGGTTCAGTTGCCTAATTGATCTTTTTCCTTACTTAAGCTTAAATAAGATTAACTCTCTTTTGAAAAAATTTACTTTGAATACTGTTTCCCATAACCTTTCTCTGCAGTGTGTGTGATGGGAAGCTGTGCACCAAAATGTGAGGTCTCTGCCTGATTTCCATCAGCCATCTCAGTGAACCCTGAAAGCCCAACCCATCCTTCGTAAGACACAGAGGGAACAAAGAGTTCCCCATCCCTCTGCCTGCTCCTAACCCCGCAGCACTGCACCAAGACAGTGAAGATGATTAAATCAGGACCTTGGTTGGCTTGTTGCAGGAGTCAAAACTTTTTTTTTGTTGCTGAAAAAGTAGTCAGACTTCTTTTTGCAGTCTTTCTGTGACATTCCATGGAGTGGATATAGCTGGACAGAGGATATCTAATAGCTACATCACCTAGAAAATTCTCCCTCTGCTCTCTCTGATATTGGGCCCACACAGCCTTGTCCATTCGCTGAGTAAGCTGCTTGCAGTATTTGGATATGGAACATAAACTTCCAGGTCAAACTGACAGGGAATTTAATATATTTTCTCTTTTCTCCCTATGACAGAATGTGAGTTGCCCACACTGCTTCTCACATGTGAAATTATGCAGCGCAGTCTACTACAGACAGAAATACTCATATTGATAACAAGTTATGGGCATGGATGTAGGACAAAGGGAAATAAATGTAACACCCTACAAGACAAAATCAAATTTGTTAACCTAATAGTGCACTGCCCTCCACCTCCAGAATCTCACAAAACACCTCCTGGAGATGACCATCAGCTTCATGCCAAAATGCCAAAACTCCACTTTTTTTTAAACTAACTCTTGGCCTAGTAAGTCTTCTGCCATTTATTGAGCAGGCCTATTGTGTCCTGGTTTACTGAAATCAAGACAAAGAATAACAACAGTCAATAGGTCCATACTTTTGTTTTAGAGCTAGAAAACATGAAGGACTAGAACCCCCTGATATCAATGCTTATACTGTCATAGTTGATATAATTCCTAAACCTGAGCAGGTAACTAAAGGAAGGCTGAGTCAAGAAAATATAGTTTGCATCTTCCACAAATAGGCCAAGATTATTCAATTGCTCACACAGATCTATATCTGCAGGTAATGCATACACAGAATATGATTGCAGGATCTAAGTTTCAGGAAACAAATACCAGCATTTTCTGAGTTTATTTCAAGGCTACTGGATAGACTCAGAGCTGAAAAGGTAAGGGCTGCTGTTGCTACAAAGACAAGTAGATGAGAAATTGTACTAAGAGATCAAGACTCTGCAAAAGTGTGTGACTGACTGTAAAGTTCACGAGCGTTCTTCCTCAAGGATTTCCTCTCAATGATTCTTGCAACAATTGTTTCCAGTATCTCTACCCGCATGGATGTGGATCCTGGTGTGCTTGCACAGATTTTTGCAGATAAAGAGAAATTCGTGAAGGTACAACACATTTATATACCTTCATTTTGTTATCATGAAGGTACAACATATTTTTCAACAGCCATAGCTATTGTTTCCCACTAATACCTCTCAGGCATTGCACCAGCATTCAGTCAGGATTACATGTGTGCCAAGCCTGAATCTGGAAACCAAACATGGTTTTGAATTGCAATGCAAAGCACACAGAAAAGAACGTAACTTCGGAACCCCCTTCCATGTTGTCATGGGTTAGCAAGCATAGTCCCAGAAGGGATGTTCTTGCTAAGGGGTGCTTACAGCTTCCTCTGGGACCTGATAGAACCTATCAGCTGGCCAGTTTGAATATGGACAATTCTTTAAGCCACTTAAAGTTGTGACCGCCTCTGTGATCCACACTTAAGAATAGACAACTCCCCCCCCCAGCTCTGTCTGGTTTCCATGCTGGGACAGGTGGCTGCGGGCTCCGTGCAGGGGCCAGCGGGCCCGGCCAGGCCCTGCTCGGGCCAGGCCAGGCTGGGCCATGGCCATCCTGGAGCCGATGGGCCCTGTTCCACCCATGGAACCCCCCCCACAGCCCTGCTGTGGGCAGACAGGCGGCTCCTCCTCTCCAGTGTGGCCAAGATTCAGCTGAAGCTGCCCTGCTGTCCGGCAGAGATCATGTGAGCAACAGCGATCAGCGACATTCCAGCTGCCGGGCTGGGTGAGATTAACCCTTTTAGTGCTGTGAAGAGCTGAAAACCTGAGGGAAGAGAAAGAGGAGATGCTTAAAGCTGAAATTCTGTTGTGAAGCTATGATATATCAGAGTACCCGCTGTAATTTCATGAAGATATGGGGGGTGGAGTGTTCAACTCGTGAGCAAAAGCACCTGCGCTGAGATAGGCAGATGCTGACGCAGCTGTAATTTAATGAGAAGTTGAACAGGGAGAGATGGAAGCGATGAGGACTTTGGCTCCAAATGGAAAAGGAGAAAACCTCAGTTCCTAGAGATGCTCCCAGAGATAGTCCTAGAGATGAAGATGAGGAGGACCCTTTTGCTCCCAGGGAAGGAGAAAGGCCTCTGTTCCTAGAGATGAAATGCTCCCAGAGATGGGTGAAGAGAACTTTTGTTTCTGAACGGCTCAACCTTAATATTGTACCCCAGTAATTTCAAGAGTGGACCCTCAAAAGCAGTTGTGGGAAAAGCTGCAAGTCGTGGGAAGGGACTCTCACATGATGTGAGCAGAGAACCAACACGGACGGCTGTCTTGTTGTGATACTGTTTTCATAGCATGGGCAAGAGAGACTCCTCTTCCTAAATGGACTGAACAAGGTTATTATGGAAGTGATAAACAGACTGAACAACTCAAGGGTTGTCTTTTTACACTGCCAGTGGGAGAATGGAGAAAGGTGGGGGGGGGGAGGAGAAGTGTTCTGAAGGTGTGGTATGATTTTTTTTTTTCCTTCTTTTAGGTCTGTTAATAAACTTCTTTATATTCTTTCAAGTTTGGTGCCTACTTTGCGTTTCTCCTAATTCTTATCTCACAGAAAGTAAACAGTAATGAGTATTTTGGACCAAACCACTACAACTAAATTGGTGTTTCTGCCTGGTTACAAACCCAACCGGCTACACACGTGAATGCATGTTCTGTTTGCTCAAGAGACTCACTTACCTTTGATACAATTGAAAAAGTAAATTAATAAATCCTTTTCCATTTAGAACTTAATCTCATGGTATTATGGTGCTATAGGTGTCTTCTAACAGTAAGAAGCTATTAGAACAGAAACTACAAGATGAAATATCCGTGTGTTTCAACAACTTTAGAAAGGGCAAAACAGTAAATAGTTAAAGAAAAGGGAAACGCAGGCAAAGTCAGCTGGGATGGGTGTAGAAAAAGCTGCTGGGCCGTGTGTGCTCACCTGCTGGGCACATCCTCTTCTGTCCCTTTGTCCAGCACACTGCTCAGGTTGTGCTCTGCCAGCGTCTCCTCGGGAACCTCTTCCAGCTCCTCCTCCCGCTGCAGGGAGAGCCGGTAGTTCTCCAGCTCGATGCGCTCGGGAGTGCCGCGCAGCCGCTTGGCCAGGCTGGGCTCCTCCAGCCCGTTCACGTTAGAACCTAAGAGCGAGCCAGGGAAGAAACAGTAAATGCCACAGGCAGAACTGCACACTTCTGAGGAAACTGAGCGACTGGGAGAAAAGGGGCACGAGGCAGAGGGAGGTAAATAAAGTGAGAGAATACCTTATGTCATTATCCTGTTCGCCACTACTGGGAAGCCAGACTGCAAAAGGGAATCTTAGTGGTTTTGGCTAATAAATGCTAAAAAGAATGTTAAATGTCCTAGTTGAGAGAGGAAATAGGGCCATTTTAGCTGCAAAAACTAGAGATACAATGAAGTCTATGTGGTAAGTAGTGGGGAAGGCCTGGGCACAGGCTGGATGTATTATATGAGACACAGCAGGAAGGCTGTGGGGCAATCCTGCTGCATGTTAAAACTGTTACCAGCCAAGGGAAATCTACAGTGAAGGAGCAAGACAATACTGTTACTACTTAAAGATGAGGGAAGGAATTGAAAAGGCCCATTTGGAGCAAGTTTTAAAACTTTTTATAGACTTGAATTGATTTACTTTTTAATCAGAATCTGTAATGAAATTAATCACAGGGAAAAATCTCAGGGAGACAGGCAAGCAAAAATCCCAGAAACCCCAAAATATTGCAAGGATATGTGAATAAGACAGTTGGAGAAAAGTACTGAGAAGCTTCACTCACAGTAGCACTCAATGAATTCTATTCTACCCTGCTTTCATCCATTTATTTTTTAAATTGTAATATTTTAGCTTGAATAGCATGCCTATGCTGACCCCTTACCCAGCTTACTATTCCCAGAGCCCATTATTTCCATGCTTTTGTTTTGCTTTGCTGAACAAGCCAACCTTCTTCTCACAAGATAAGCTCTTCAGTGCACTGATCATCCCCTAGGTCTCTGCACCTGTCCCAGTTTGGATTAATCTTTCCAGAACCTGAGTGATTAAAGCTGAACGTGGCTTTCCAGATGAGGCCTTATCAGTGTAACAAACAATCCTGCCACAAATCTCTCATCTGATTCATGCTGAGAACACACCTGCCTATTTTATGCCACACAATACTGGTGGCTTACGATGTTTAGATCTTTCTCCTTCTTTGTTTCAACTGATAAGCTCTCTGTTGGTAGCCAAAATTCTCAGCATCTTCTCAGTGCATGAACTGGTACTTTCCATTATTACGTTGCTAAGTTTAATCTTACAGTTGGCAACATTTTGCAGTTCTTAGTGAATGATGTGCCTGTCCTCCTCTGCATTGATGAGGGCTTGAAATGTTGCCTCAGCACTGAATTGCATTAGCAGATATTTTCCTTTTTTTTTTTTTTTTTTTTTTTTGGGACACTGCACAGTCTGTAGGTGACATCCAACCCCATTATTTCCTTCTTTAATAAAACTTCTCATCTCTAATTTAGGCCAACTTCTTAGCTACTCACGCTTCATGTACTACTCCCCCATTTTATCCAGCTGCAATAATTATTTCCATGTGTCAGCATTCCTGTGCTTTACTCAAGTCCAGACTGTTTAAATGCACAACAATTTCCCTCATGGAGGTATCAGTTATTGACAAAAGCTGTCAAACCCGTCCAGCACAGTCTCTGGTGAACCCATGTCACATTTTATAGCACTTACCTGCATGAGGTCAAAGGACTTCCCTTGCAGAACTAGCAGGTTTTAGTTATTCCTTAAAAGAAGGTGTTATACCTACTGTTTAACTGATATGTACTTGTTCAGATCAGCTTTTAAAGTTTTATTATTTTGCTTTCTTTTAGTTGTTTTATCTGCAGGACATATTTCTGTTACCCAGTGGACACATAGTACTGCCCGAATTAGTCAAAGTACATCAGGATAGCTTGATTTCATCACAGATGGTTACCACAAAGCTCACCATTTCATTTTACACCTCTTCCACTCTTCTGAGACAAAGACTATTTGCTTCACTGTATTAGTCCTCATTTCTCAATCTTGCTGCACACTCTTTTGCTCCCATGTCTGTCTGATTGACTACACATAAAATTGCATTTTATGTCAGCTCCATCTTCACTATGAACTCACTTCTGCTTTCCCTTACCTTGCTTTTACTTATATGTTTAAGAAATAGAGCTCTTTGCTTTGCTTTCCTTTGTGAAGTCTAAGCCAGCATGAGCTCTGGCAACGTTTACTTTATCCTCACACATTTTAACCTCCAAGACAGTTTTTGTTTCCTTTCTTCAGCCTTTGTAGTTTCTCACTTTATTCCTAACAGGTTTTTTTTCAGGACAGCCACTCACTCAGTACCACCTTCATATTTCACACAAAATTACACAGGTCTTTACATAATTAGTAGCATCTGTTTCCAGCCCCCCTCCTGAAAGATGAAATCTCAAAGACAACTGCCAGAAGTGTTTTTCTCTCTTTGTAAGTACGATTTAACCCTTCTGTGATGTGGGCAAGTGGCTGTCATGCTTTTTGCTGGAACTACAGAGCTTCTTCATGGTATAAACAAATAAGCTTGGTCAGGTGGCAGGTGGGAACACCGCCCTTGCATTTCCAGGGATACTGTGGTCTCCACCTTTTCCTGCTGCTAAGTCTCCTGTTGTGCTTTGATTTGCAAAGTTTAGTGGAACTGGACTGCCTTTTTCACTGGGATTCACATTTCATTTCATTCTCTCTCTTGACGGTGATACCAACTCGGCCAAATCTATTTTTGCAATCCGTGTTACATTCCCCAGCCCTGAGTTCACAGTAACAGGGGAACTGACCTCGAATTTTGCTCTGCCACTTTGGCTGACAGTGAAGAAACATAGGACTCTGGGTAACACAGTAACACCAAGGTCAGGGAAAACAAACAAGGAATATACTGAAATAATGATAAAATTTAAAAAGGGTTTGTACTAGTCAGAACTCTTTATACACACAGAGCTGTCAGCAAGCTCAGCTGCTTTAACAGGAGCATCTTTCCACAAGCTGTTTTTAACTTATTCTCTTCTGATGCAAACTCTGACATAGCTACAAAGTTTGCAAGAAGAAAAAGAACTCTGAAAACCAAAGAACAAGAACTTTTATCCATCTGACATTATTTCACTCCTTTTGTTTTCTAACTATTTTAGGGGCTTTTTGTCAGCCTTTTCAAAGCAAAAAAACCCCCAAACCAACCAACCAAGCAAAAAATAATCGCCATATAATTAAATTAAACGGAATAGAGCTCTTAAAAAAAAGGTTGTTTCAGTACTCCCATATCTAGTGTGGGGAGAAAGTCTGGCAGCAACCACTGTAAGGTAGAGAAGGACTGAAAATCAAGCTGACATCTGTTTATCTGCATTTCATGAACACACATGATCCTTCAGGTAAGTTTTTCAAAACACAAATCATCACTGCCCTTCTCATCACAAAGACCCAGCGTGACTGGTACACAGAGAATCAAAGAAATTCTATCACAGCACAAGTGGGAGTGACTCAGTGCAACTGTGTTAAAAATCTTAAAAGATGGAAAATCAGCCTGAACTTTAATGCAAAAAGATGTGCTCCAAGCCAAGATGTCCTGTGAGCTTGACAAGCACTCCGTGCTTCAAAGTCTCAGAGTTGGAAGGGCACTTCCAGTATTTCCTCTAATTCATTTACATATCCGTACACTTGAGATGCAAGAGTGGTCACATCCCTCCACTTCACTCTGCCAAGAAAACAGCTCTGCATCAGAGGATATAATACAGAAACTCCACTGACTACCAGTCTAAGCATGGGATTTCTAGGAATTTGCACTACATGGACCATTTAGTCTACTTCACATATTAGTTTTGTTTCTAAAAGATGCCTGTTTCTAAAAGATGCCACGCATTTAGCCCACCTGGCTGTCTGCAAAGCCACTGTCCAGCTTGTTACCAAATATGAAACAAGAGAAATGTTACTGATAGCCAACTCTCTGCACTGTGAAGCCATCCACTGTCAGAAGGAAAAGCACTGCACTTCACAAACTTATGTGAGATGAAAGTAAGTGTGAGACACAGGTATCACTGAAGTGTTCAGATGATGGGACAATTTCCCCACTTTATGCTATAAAATTCACACCAACTAATTTGATGCTACAAGAAAAAAACCCATAAGAATAGTACAATAAAAATATAAATAAGACCAAGAGGTTGCCTACTCTCATTTCTCCCTCATATATATATGGTGCTAAATGCATGGGCAAAGTCTATTCCAATGCAGCTCTTGCAGACTTAAAGTTCCTCTGGAGGGGAAAGCTGTCTCTCTCCAGTCAATCTACTGTATTCCCCTGTTTTGTAGCTTGCTGGCAGGAGACAGCTGCAGAGTGCACTCAGCCAGTACCTGACCTTCTACTTGGTCACTGCATCTGGGTCCACAGAGACAAAGGTCAGCAAGTGAGAGAAAAAGGGCTGATGTGGCTGCACTTGCCAGGAAAAAGAGCTGTGTTACTACCCAGAGAGGGGAACTACCTCAAAGCCAAGTGTAGCTTCTTGTACAGTCAACTGAGCAGCTAAAAACCCACAAACAACATCCAAAATAGGACACATTTTAAATCTGACTCTTTACTTTGGAAGAGTCAGTGGGCCATGAACATTACATAGATCATCTGAAGGGAACTGTTTTTCTTAACAGGACAGGCTGCTTAGCTGGTGCATGAAAGCTGCCAGAGCCCTTTATTTATCCCAGCTTTGACAGAGCTTGCCTCCTGAAATAAGTGTAGGATCAGAGATAACATTCCTAACAGAACCACTGCTCCTTGCCTGCATGAGCATGTCCTATTCCAGCAACTCTGGCAATTCCTGGAAGGCTCGAGCAGCTCCTCTTGAGAGAGGATCCTATCTCAATTCACCTACACTATTACCTTGCTCCCATGGGCTTGATGAAATCCTGCCAAGGTTACTCCCTGACACAACACTTCCATGCTGAAGATGCAGGAGAGAATTGGCAATCTGAGAACAATGAATTCTTCCCAAAGGGAAAATATCTGTCTATTTTACTAGAAGCTATTTTTCAATAATCATGCAGTACCTCTATAGACTTGCTTTTCTTAGCTTCCAATCTTAATATCTAAGTTACATGCCATCTCTTGTCCAGTATTTTGGACAGACTGATCTGTGGCCCTGGGGAATTATGGAAATTCAAATAAAGGAGTCTACTTTGAAACATATGCAAAAGGGGGAAGGAATTAATACACTCTCAGGAAAATCTTCATTATGGATTTCCCAAAGCTTGTGGTTTTGTGGCAATGTGAAACACTCTACCTGTTTGTTTTCACTTGTCTTTTCCAAACACTTCAATTACTTCTACCTCCACACAATTGTTTGAGAACACAGCTGTGTCAGATAAAGCAACCCCTATAAAAACAGCAGCAGATTGCCTATAACCAAGTACTGAAAAGGGAGATGGGAACTTTTCCAGGGGAGTTTAAAAGTGATGCAGTGAGCTCTGAGTTTAAAATGCTGGAAGTCCTCATATTCCCTTGTCATTAATTTCTAAGAAATACCTTTTGGGGTAAGGTTTCTGAAGTGTGCTATCAATTCAGCAAACATTATCACTGAGGTATAGAGAAGGCAGCAAGTGAGAACCAGCAGTATTTTTAGGCTTCTCATTTTTCATCTGTGTTCATGTCACACTGAGTTTCAGGATTTTCCTGGAAGTTTCACCCTCACCCACTTCAGTTGCATTAACTGCATGATTGTACTCCAACTCCACTTCTCCTCCAAGGGCCTCAAAATGCTTTACAAGCACTAGCCTACTAAAACAAACCTATTTTGGAAGTAGGTAAGTACTGTAGAGTCACTGCACAGGTCCAGACACACAGATTAAATACCAGCAAGGCAATCTCACAACAGTCTGGTGGCAGTGCCAAAAAACAGGCTCCAGAATCCACAACACCAAGCACTTCACTCTCAACTTCACTTTAAGTCAAGAAAAAACACTTGGATGTAAGGAAGTGCCCAGCACTGTGAGCACAATAGAAAGGAAATCTTGGTACCGAGGCTCATTGTTAGATGCTGCACACATTCAAACAGCAAGCCAATTAAGACATTCCATTGAAATAAGTGCAACTGATTGCTTCTGAAATCCTTTCCTTAATCCTCTCAAAAATTACTATCTAGACACTGTTAACAATTTCTGTGCTGCACAGTAACAGATACATAAACCATGTACATGGCAACTCTAAACTGGCTTCAGAAGGGTGTTAAATGGAGTGGATTTTTTAAGGGTTAGTAAGAAGTTCAAAGTTTTAAGTCTGGATTCCCCTGCCCTTTTACATTTATCTTCTCTTTAAGAAAATTTCTCCAGGAAACCCCTGGAAAGAGCCCAGCAGATCTGGCGCATTCGTGTCAGTGCTTGTTTGCACAGCCTCACATCACAAACTGCAGAACTGCACATTTCCTGCTAGGATGCCCTGAATTTGGGTAAGCACGTCCTCAAAGACAAAAGGGGCAATGCAACACCTCTGATGCCATGATGATTTTTTGCCTTTTCTTTTATACCCTTGTTATACCTTTTTACAAGTTCTGTATTCTCAGTGCTTTTTGCCTACATTCTTGGACTTGTTTGTCAAGCTGAGAGATTAAACATTTTAGAAGCTTTGTAGGTAGGGATCAGTGTGCCCCAGAGCCCAAGGTCCTCTCCAGAACACATTCTGTAAACCAAGATAGAACCATCCAGGGGAAGGTTCCTTGGGGAGGGGGGCTCACTTGAGCCTCTCATTGGGGAATCTCTGATAGACATGCTAATTAGTAACACCTATAATGTTATACCAGATCTTTTGGGGTGGGCACTGAGGTGTGCATTTTGGAGCATTTGACCTGGCCGTGTGCACCTAAGGATCCTTAAAATAAATCCCAAGGTAAAATCCCTTTTCCCCTTCTACCCATGTTTGACTCATTTATTTGAATTTAAATACTTAATAGTATCCCAGTTTGGGCTGGGATAGAGTGAATTTTCTTCCTAGGAGCTGGTACCATGCTGTGTTTCGGGTTTAGTGTGATACAACACTGGTGACACACTGATGTTTTGGCTATTGCTAAGCAGTGCTTACTCTGAGCCAAGGACTTGTCAGCATCTCATACTCTGCCAGCGAGCAGGTGCACAACAGGCTGGGAGGGAGCATGGCCAGGGCAGCTGACCCCAAATGGCCAAAGGGATATTCCATACATAGAATGTCATGGCCAGAACATAAACTGGGGGGAGTTGGCCAGGAGGGACTGATAGCTGCTCAGGGATTAGCTGGGAATCAGTCAGTGGGTGGTGAGCAAATTGCATTGTGCATCAATTCTTTGGGGTTATTCCTCTCATTTTCATTACAATTACTATTATTATTATTGTTGTTATTATTATTTTATTTTGCTTCAATGATCAAATTGTTCTTATTTCAACCCACAAGTTTTACTTTCTTTCTGACTCTGCTCCCCACCAGGGCTGCTGGGGGTGAGCGAGCCAGCAGCTGTGTGGTACTTAGTTGCCAGCTGGGGTTAAACCATGACTAGCACTCATCAAATGTCAATGTTATTTTGATACAATGCTTCAACTTTCTCTCTTACTATCCTAGGGTACTCCCAAGCCCTCAGGAAGTTTGAATTACTCAGCTGTACTAAGAAGCCATTACATCTTGAGTTTTCTCAAGTTTCCTGTTTGATCCATAACACACTGCTAAATATAAAATGCCTGAATTCAAAGAGGACAGTATGATAAGAAAAACAAAGTCTATTCACAAGCAAGATACCCAGTATCCATGCATAGCCATCAAAAGGTGCTCAAACCTGAAGAGAGCCCTCCTGAAATTCTCCTGTAATGCACATGTACCAATCCTAACAGTAAATAGTAACCAAGCTTTCTACAAGATGTGCTGTACTGAGTCAAAGCTCAGGGAATTGTAAATGCAAACTGGCTTATGCTGGACTTGATCAATAAAACTGTCCTTAAACTGATAAGCAACCAATATTCTCAAGACCTCTGCTACCATGTCAGGCTCAGCCCCCACTGCATCAGTCTAGAAATTCTTCCCAGCAAACTGGGGACCTAAACAGAGAAATGGAGAGATTGAGCTGTACAGACAGAAAGGTGTTCTATCAAAAAATCCTCTGATGCAGAAGTACCCAGCAGAGTTATCAAAGAACCACTCCTAGCGCTGACCAAGAAGTTTTACAGTATTACTTAACAGCACATGAAATAAAAATCAGTGAGATGGTGCCCAAAGCAATGAAGAGCAGAAAGCTCCCAAAAACACCTGCCCAAAACCACTATAATGTGTATGAGAACAGCTGATAGCTAAAATACTCCAGGGATTCTGGAACAGACACCCCTGAAACAAACATATGAAGGTGTAAGTCCTCCTCCACACATTCCACAATGTCCAGCTAGAATTAAGTTCTCCATTCTCAGATACTCTCAGTAAATGTGGAAGCTCGTTCTCTTCATAATAGTGAAAATTAACAGGACTGACTATTGAATGAAAACTTACACGTTTGTCTTATGGGTGTTGCAATGTTTTCCCTCACTCCCCCCACTATTTTGGTTAAAACAGACTTTTAGAATTCCCAAAGCAGACACTGACAAAACAGTTGCTTACTGCATCAGTAGGGCAGAGCTTAGAAACAGCTGGCAATTGCATTGATCTGACCTTTCTCTGGTTTTAGTGGAAGCAACCAGAAGTGAATATAATTAGCCAGTTTAAGATCAAGGTCATCTGTAACTTATATTTATGTCTTGGAAACAAACAGAAATTCATCTAACTTATACTGTAAATTATGTTGGAGAAATAGTGTTCCCCATATGCACATGCATGAATGAGCAGCTTTATGTAATGAAGGTTAGTTCAGTATATGGTTTAACAACACAGAAAAGTTGTCTTCCTTACAGCAGAGGTATAGAATAACCCAGGAATATGGCTATTTTTGACTCCTGGAAAGCAGCCAGTGTTGTCACTGGTGGGTGGAGAAGAGAATCAGGGGAAAGGAGGTATTAGGTCACCTAATCCAAGCCCCAGGGAACACTGCTAAGCTCTATATTCCTTATTACATCTCTTCTGGCAGAAAAATCTTCATGTTTGTACAGAATTCACTTTTAGTGCTGCCCAAACAGGTTTCCAGTACTAGAGATACAATATAAGCTATGCAGGGACTTTAAGCCTGTGAATCACCCAGGAGCACTGGTAAGGCAGTAACCTATTACCAATCATTCTCCATTTTGCTGGTATCATCTAGGATGTCAGAGCTCTCGCTGGTATTTTGATCAGCTCTGTCATATGTTGCCTGGCCTCATTTCCATTCTCTGAAAGAAGCTGAGTGTGGGAAGGCTGAAGAGGATAAAATAACATTACTTTGCAGGCATAAATTTTGTTCTGGAACCAATTCAAGGTACGGTACCTCAAAGAACCACCTGGGTTGAGGCACATCCAGGGACTGGCAGGGAGAAAAAGGAAGAAAGAGAAAAGGACATACTAGATCCTAAAATCATCATGACTTTGGTTGATGTGGTTTTCCACTTTTTGAGTGGAAATTCTCTTAATTTTTGTTAAGTAACTTAGAAATTGCTATTTAAGATTGATTGTCCAGTTATAATCCAAACTGTAACACCTTTTATGTTGTTACAAAGAGAGCCTCTGCTATCTTTTATACTACATAACCCTTTGTACAGTTTATTTGTTGTAGCATCTACTTCTTGCCGCTCGTATGTAGCAGATCTGTGCAATCTCTCATTTCACTGTGAGGGATCAGGTGATTCCCACTGTGCCAATCACACCAAGCCAAACCAAGGGTATTTCCACCTAAAAGTAGTAGTGGAATCTTTGCTGGCAAGTGCTCCAGGCACATGGCTCAAATCACAGAAGGCAAAGGCAGGGACTAGGGGGATGAAGAACCGCCCAGTGCAGAAGGTTTGAGAAGGACTTGGGGTGTTGGTGGACAAGAAGCTCAACATGACCTAGAAATGTGCACTCCCAGCCCAGAATGCCAAATGTGTCCTGAGCTGCATCCAAAGCACCATGGGCTGCAGGGGAAGGAGGGGATTCTGCCCCTCTGCTCTGCTCTGGTGAGACCCCACCTGAGTGCTGCATCCACCTCTGGGGGCACCAATGTAAGAAGGACATGGATCTACTGGAGCAAGTCCAGAGGATGCCACAAAGATGATTAGAGGGATGAAACATTTCTCCTACGAGGAAAGGCTGAGAGAGTTGGGGTTGTTCAGCCTGGAGAAGAGAAGCCTCTGTGGAGACCTTAGAGCAGCCAGTCAGTACCAAAAGGGGGCCAGCAAGAGAGCTGAAGAGAGACTTTGTACAAGGGCATGGAGTGATAAGACAATGGAGAATGGCTTTAAACTGAAAGAAGGTAGGTTTAGATTGGCTATCAGGAAGAAATTCTTTACTGTGAGGGTGATGAAGCACTGGAACAGACTGCACAAAGATGTGAATGCCCCACCCCTGGAGGTGTCCAAGGTGAGGCTGGACAGGACTTTGAGCCATTTGGTCTAGTGGAAAGTGCCCCTGTCAAGGGCAAGGGGTTGAAACTGAACGATCTTTAAGGCCCCTTCCAACCCCAACCATTCTATGATTCATTCTATGAATCTTTCAGTACAAATTTTGCTTATTTTTAATAGAAACTGGCACTCCTAGCTCCACTTGGGGTAATGGACAATATTTTGATCATTAAAGAAACTTAAAATTTTATCATGCAATTTTATAATAAAAATGTGATGTTTTCAGGTTCCTGTTCAATTTGTGATCAGATGCAAAACACCACCTGTGAACAGCTATCTTCTTTCAACTACTGAGCTAACAACCATTCTAACTCCTCTGTGGCAACATCCTACAGATTTCCATAATCACTGGATCTCAGAATATATTTAGATACTAAGCACGTCTTTACCTAATTTCTCCCGTTTATGTCAAGATTATCAGGTGCTGCAAATGGAACAGGCTGAAATCTTAGGCTGGCAGTTACAGGAAAATAAAGTGGGGAATACTTGCTTTAAGTAAAAGATCCACATAACTCCAAAAAGTTTCAACATCTGCTCCCCCATTCTGTTGCAGACTTTTCTATTATCTACATTTACATCACATACTCTTGTGCCACTTGTAAAGCTACTGAATATTCCAAGCAATCCAGAGCTTCACATCTTAGTGGAATTTTTTTTTCCTAGAACTAGGAAAATTCTTGTAATTATATACGTAGCTAGTTATATTAAAAATCTGGCAGAGTTCCAGAAAGAAAGCTTCCAAAAGACTTACTACTGATCAAAAATAATTTACACATCACTTCTGATGTGTTTTCACGTCAGCCTGAAAGTATTCGAAACATCTCTTGGGTAAAAAATTCCTATTTTTAAACACTTCTACCCTCAAGCCATCAGATAAACGTCTAGAACAGCAGAAAGGAGGATTACAAAATTTTCCTAAAAAAGCAAACACGGCCTTCTGGGATGACAGCAACACAAGAAATGCCAGACTAAACATACATTTTTGAGAGAAGATGTAAGCAACTAAACAGAATGCAGCAGTGCCATCTCATCCTTAAAGATCATCTGCCCAGTTTTGCTTGGAAAGCCCAAGCTAAACTCCACATTGTCAGGATCAGCTCAGCAACTAATTCACCTTCCTCCATCAATACACTTCAAAGAAGCAGGAGAATAGCTTTGATGTTGACTCTGGATTATCTATTCCTTCCCTTGAGATTATTTCTATTTGTTTTGGTTTTGTGGCTTTTTGTTTTGGTACTTTTTTTTTTTTTTGTTTGGGTGCTGGGGTTTTTTTGGTGGGTTGTTTTTTTAATTTGGTTTTCTCATCTTATTTCTTGCATTTTAAGATACATCAACTACACACCTTAATATATTATGCTGCTGATCAAAAGCAGGTGGTAAAATTATAACTCCCTTGTTTTAATTTGTATTCATTTTTATTCACTCATTATTTTAGAAGTACCTCCTTCCACTTTCTCACCACTGTTACAGAAGTCATGACACTAGAGGAGAGCCACAGGCACAGAAACAGAAAGTGTGAGGTATTTGTCTGGAATTAAAAGAGAATGAGGTGAGGATTGTCTCTCCTACCACTGATGCACTCGGTTACTCCAAGTTTTAGCTGAAAACATGGCTTCCTACACTGGTACAGCAAGAAAGTCTGAGCTCTACTCTGATAGGGATGATCTCTGGAAATGCACCTCCCTTCATCCTTTTTTTTTTTTCTTCTTAATTCATGAAGCAAACGTTTGATTTCTGGAGAGCTTATATGTAGCTGCAGGGTTAACAGCTTTCCTGACAAGGAACAGCTGAGGCTGTTTGAGTGGTACATCAAAATGACATTTCTAGTTCATGCACCAGCACATGATGTTTTACACTGAATGCTGATGGCTCCTCCTCAGAACTGAAGGCCCATCTTAACCTCAAAACTGGCACTGCTTAATACAGTAATGAAAAATTAAAGGCATAAAGCAAAGGCATAAAGCAATTACCTTCCTCCAAAGAAGGAAATTTTACATATGACAGAAGTGGTTTGTGGTTTTAGTTCTGGGACTACCATTTAAATGTAACTACTCTGGCCAAATATTGTTCACAATCAAACTTTCAAAAGTCAGCTGCTGTTACAAGCTTTTAGCTGCTGCTGGTGCAGCACGAAGCAAAAGAAGCATGTGAGGAAAAAATACAGAACAAGTCCCTAATGTAGACTAATCCAACATCTTTTTGAGAACAGGAAAATGCAGCTCAGAACTATGATCCAGGTCTGTTTGTCATGGTGAGAACATCACAGAATAGGCTCTTAATGACTGAGGAAGGCAGGCCACCTCCTCGCGCGCAGTTCTCCTCAGAAAAGACAACAGTCCAGCTAGAACACAAGATGCAGGATTTGGCTACAAAGCTTAATATTTACCCATTTTCTGTCTTTTCATCACAACAAAACATGCCCCCACTGCAGCAGATCTACAGCAAGAGGAGGAACCAGAGCCTGTCAAGACTCTTATTTGTCACACTACGTGTCCCTGCTCCCCCGTGGTTGTGACTGCCTTGCTCACAGAGTGAGACAAAGACCTATGGCCTGCAGCAAGGCACACAAAACCACCTCCTAAAGACACCAAAATCTGTGAAACCACAATGCTGAGAGCACATCTATCCAAAGTCAGCTTTGCCAAAGCAGTAGGATACCTAGCAAGGAGGTCCTCAGCAGGTTTTCTACAGCAAAGTCATGCTGTCTGTGCAGTGTGTGCCCTGCACTCCGAGCTAACCACAACGTAAAAGCAAAATTGAAAAAAACCCCACCACAATCCAGAAAGAACCTGAAAAGTAATACTTTGCAGTGACAGATGGCACATGCCATGGAGCTCCCCAAATGGCTGTTGTGTTTGAGCTTGCTAGATCTATTCATTCCACTGTCCCCCAATTCCGTATCCCCTGCAGCATCCCTCACCTGGAACCAGAGGAGGGACAAGGGGGAGGACAAAGAAAAACTCAGAAACCTGAAGTTTGTTTGGAATTTATTCCCTTGAACATTTCACACAGTTGAACAAAAAATATCTCAATTTCACAGCAACAGGGAAACCACGTGTTACATAATTCAGAGACACACACACCCAAAACAAAAACAGGTTGAAAACAACTGCATAAATCAAAGTCTTCAAAGGGACTATACAGTGGAGACATGAAGCCTTTCTGAGCACTAAATCATCTCACTTGAACATTATCTGTCACTGAACTTATTTTATGCTCAGTCCCTCCTTTACTCTGAGGGAAACAATCTCAAAATAGTATTACTCAGATTCCACTTCTCAAAAAACCAGACATTTTAATTCTGCAATTAAAAAAAAAATCCAAGTCCTTCACACAAACTTAATACTATTTTTCTAAGACACAAAAAACATTCAATAAAGCTCTTAAAGTGCCCAGAAAAATTCATATCACCCTTTGGAATATACACATACAAACAACAAATATTCCAGTGGCACAAGTCTACAGGTCTGAAAGCTAGAGAGAGAGGAAGAGTTGGGAGCCTGGTTGCTCCCCAGAAAAAGTGTTCTTAGCAGGATCCAGCCATGAGCACAAACTCAGCACATGGTTATTTTGGATATATCCTTCTCAGTCCTCAAAATGTTTTTCAGGATTTTTCAGTGAAACTCCATCAGGTCAGCTGCATCTCCTACTCTGAAGAACAATTAACCTTCCCATCGGGCCTTTTTTTTTCCAAATTTTCTTGAAATAGCTGATCCTTTAGCTACTCAAATCCTGATAAGAACACTGAAAAGGAACATGATGGACTGGGAACAGTCAAGCACTTATCCTAACAGATTCCTGGCCTGTTATTGAGGGATGATTCACTGGGCACTGAACCCTGGTTCTAATCGGGCAACCCGTACACTCTCCTCAGCTTCCAAAAATACTGGCTCTGGTTCTTAAGTTTGTATTGTAAATGTTCCAGAGAAAAATCAATCTTCCATCAGATCTCTCTGCAGCTGTACAATACTCCAATAAAAGGGGTCAGTATCATGTGCCACGTCCTGCTAAACACACCACCATGGCTCCTCCAAACAGATTAGACAATATTCAAGGCACGCTAGTAGAGGAAATAGCTTTCATCCCAATCTGGTGGTGCATCCTGAATTAAGACTGTTTTCCTTTTTATTTTTTACTTTTGGCAGGGAAAAGAGTGGGATATGTTTGCAAATGTTCAGTGGTTCAAAATGAAGGCACCTCAAGCCGAATGTCATGTCACAGAATTTGTTTGCTGTTATCTTCTGTAATTTAATGCTTAAACCAGACCAAATTAAAACAAGAACAAAACCCAAAGGTCAATAATAATGAAAAGAAGTGACCAAGTAGAGGATTTCATGAAGATGTTTGTTTGCACAGCAAACAGTATTGCTTTGAGCTAAATCATTTTCACAAGTAAGGCATGTTCAATGTATGCAGAAGGGTGAAGAGGGAATGCTTCTGAACAACAGAGGCAATGTTTATGAACAAGAAGCTTATTCCTAAACAGAAATATATATTTGTATTTTTTCAGACACAAAAGTTGAATTGTGCACAAATAATATTGGATACATTCAAAAATATTCCTTATACTTGTACAGACAGTTAAGATCCTGTTGCAAATGTGGCTCAGATAATTTAGTTCAAAATGTAATGTACTTTACATGACATTTAGAGGAAACAGCCACTCTTTCCTAGCTGTCCCAGTCAGCTAAAGAACTTCCTCATGTATATTGCTTGCTATATACAACAGTACTTGTTTAGGGGTCTACTGTTAAGGGCTTTGCTCTGAATATTTCTCCCTGAAAACACTTAAGGCACATCCATAGGAGGATTTTAACTTTTCAGATTGAATGCCTATACAATATACACTATATATTTATGTGGCATTAAAGCAAAAGTCCTAATACCTCTACTTTGTATTGCATTTGTCAGTTTTTCATACTATCGCTTATATTTGATTTCTTAATGTCTCACAAGTCAAGTAACTACAGCAAAAGATCTCATGACTTGCCTTTTATTGCTGTACAAGTATGAGTTTCCCTAGGCAGTCTTTCCTTTATGAACTTCCTATTGCTGATAGGGACAGAAATGCATTGTTATGAAAACACAAGCCTGAAACGGGAAATATTTTACAACAAAACATTGCTGGCTAACATCACCCCAAGGAGCATATCATAAAGCTGATAGGGGTAAAGACTGTTCCAAGTCCATCTGTTAAGAAAAAGCTGAAAATTCAGAAATATATTCTTACAGACCTTTAGAACAAACAGAAGAACAGCATTTGCATTAAAAGCACATTAAAACCATATAAAGTACTGTAAATAATATTCAAAAAAAAAAATCCAAGACACAGCAGTTACAGATTATCGAAGGGAGAGACAGTTGAAAAGCAAAAAATTTTTGTTTGTTTTTTTTCTTGGCAATAGCAGCATTTTGGCACAAAGGCAAATGCAGAAGATAGAGAAAAACAGGCAGACAAGGTACAGAGAAAGTTACAGAATCTACCACAAGCATGCCACAGTTGAGCAGGACTAAAAGCACAGTAAGAGCTGTCCCCAACTTCCCCTTCCCAGAGAGAATGGCAGCCACTGCCCCAAAGCTTGTTGCCACTTCCCACACTGAAGGTTCCAGGAGCCAGTGTGGCTCCAGGGCAGCAGCCATGCCTGCTCCCTGCAAACCCCTCACAAAGAGGGTGACTCCAGCTGACTGCTGAACAAACCTCGACTTGCTGATCCCAGACTGTGCCCTGCAGCTATGGCAGGACAAGGGACAGACAGGACACACCAAATGCCAGCTAGGGCTGTGGCCACCCAGGGAGGGGCTGACACCCTTGAGCAAAGTTAATACATGCCAACCAGGTTAGTGACACAGCACAAGAAAGGGCTTCTTGAGACCAATCTCACCTCATCTGACTAAACCTGCTGATGGCTAGCTTGTGGTTGAATATATTTTAAGCATTAGGCTGGCTAAAAAAGATTTGGTGCTATAGCAAAGGGGGCAGTGAATGTAGGGAGAAAACCCACGCAATTTATATCCATTTGGGATTTCATGACAATTAAAAAGCAGACCTTGCATGAGCCACCACAAAGCTCCCTGAAACAAGCACTTTTGGTAACTCAGGGCTGAATTTAACTCTCAGGTATAAAATTTAAAAATGGCTGGCTTTTTATATATTCCATAATGGATGTTACTGTTGTGCACATTCCCTTTGCCTTCTCAGCTACCTTTACATGTCCACCAAATATCAAACCTGAGCACGTTACACACTTCTGCTTTTAATTAATCCTTTTAGGGGCAACTTAACACTCCACACCAAGATCTACCTCACTACCAAGGATAGCTCAGACCTCAGGGCTTGAAATTGCTATTGCCAAATTCCATTTGGTGGCACTTGCCCTAAAGGAAGTAAAACACTTTCAGACTTATGAGCTGTACTAGGTGAATCACCAGATGGGTGAAGTGAAGGCTTGGAAACAACTCTGCCTCCATCTCCCTCTCAGATGGGTTTTTGCTCAAGGTATTTGTCTAGTCTACAGTAAAAGCTTGCAAGAGAGCATATACACAAATAGTTTAAATTCAGGAGTTACACTGAGATGTAATCTTACAGACTCCTTTTAATTATTTAGGAATAATATCCTGTTGTTCCACTGCATAGCTAAACTTTTAATTCAAAAAGGTTTGTTTTGTTTTTTCAAACCATAAATAACTGTAAAACTCATCACAGCTTTCCTGACCTACCCACCCAGCAAGAACAGGAGCTGAAGGCAGGCACCTCTAGGACATGACTGCTACTCTAACAGAGAACTGACCTGCCTTTAATGCCACTGTGGCTTGTTTTTAAAGTACATTCCAATCAGCTTCCTCCTGCTTCTTAACCATTGCTACGTCAGTAGTTCCAAGATATACTTCAATCATACTGCACAAAGAAAACGAAACTCAGCCACTAATGGTGTTTCTTTAGCACAAGAGGCACTGCTCACCTCTCCTACCACTGAGTGTACTTCTGCCATGCACACACAAGAATGCACCACAACACACTGCCTCAAACATGACCCAGCTAGGCTGAGGATGTCCTGATGCACTTTGGGCACTGCAAGGGGCAAAGCTTTAAAAGGTCCAAAAGCCCTAAACATAATGCTACAGTTATACACTGCTTTAAACAAGCAGAAAGCAAACAGAAGGAGCCCTAGATTTCAAGTTTTGCCATTAGACAAAATGGTGTCTGTTCCATCTTAGCCCTCTGGAAGTACTACAGTGCTTCTACAGGATTGTGCCACCACTACAGAAGGACACATCTGATTTATAGCTGACTTATATCTGGTTTACAGAAGTTTATCACAAACTGTGCTCTAGTGTTTGCTCTACTGAGTGATCATTCGGGTGCTACTTGCCGAATGTTCCTTTGTAAAAGTAATTAAATTTGATTTGCTGGAAGGCCTAAATCAAAGGAGATTTTCTGCCAGCAGTTGCTGTGATAAACTAACTGATAAATGTAATTAAAATCTCCTTCCAATTCTCATCACCTACAGCTTCACTCCATGAAATACCTTATTCTCACATCGGTTGCCTGTGCATCAATAAATATTTTTTCTATTCATCTTTGTTTTTTGTAGCTTGGAGCATATTCTTAAAGTTTTTTCACTTTCAAAGAAAGAAATTTTAACTCTATCCAGTCATGCAAAAAATGCTGTAGTTAACACATCTGTCCATAGCATTTTGCAAATATCATTCTTCCCTACCTTCTTCCCATTTCTCACTTTTGCCATATGGAAATTACACACATACAGAAGAGGAAATCTTGAAAGTAACTGCACTCCAAGAATCAACTGCACACACTAAGAATAAATTTCTGTCAGACTGCATTCAGTTACAATCTTAGAAACACTTGTAGAATACTATAAAGTCAAAGAACACCATGATTTTTATTTGCTCCTGTGTTGTCAAGGTCCTCTCAAATAGCACTATGAAAACATTCTTTTCTCAAAGTACTGCTCTAAGTATGCTCTCTTTTCTAAAAGCAGCTGATTTAGTTTATCCAGAGTCTCATAGAGCAAGTACTAGAAATTAATATTTCTTCCTTTTTCTGACATCATGAAATGAGCACTTGGGGGCTGGGCAAACGAGCATTTGTAGCACAGCCACTTCTCTCGTGTTAGAAGGAATTAGAATTTCAAGTTAAAAGGAAAAACTACGTCACAGTAAGACACACGCATTCACCACCCCATTCCCAAAGCCACGGCCAGGAGCAGCACAGATGCTGGCAGAGGGAAGAGCACCATGACCTGCCAGCACCACGAAATTCAAGGGGTTTAAGGAATCCAATCCCATTAGCTGTCAGACACCCAGAATTCCAAAGGAGGCACAATCCAAAGATAATGGGATCTTTCCCATTCAAGTACCAGATTAAGGAAGAGAAGCTTGGGAGAACGAGAAACCACACCCAGAATTCAGGAAAACACAGAAATCCAGTTTGTGAGCTATTCCAGTGCTTCAGAAAAACTTTCAATTTCATGAACACTGAGCTGCACACATTACAGGGCTCTTTTATCTGGGCTGACCCAGAGGAGACCCTCAACTGAGCATCTGTGTTTTCCTGGAATTCTTTCAAATAGTGTCCTTGAAAGAACTGAGAACATCTAGGCCCCAAAGCCACAGTGCAAAATAATATATTGAGATTTCCACGTAACACACAAAATTCACATG
Organism: Aphelocoma coerulescens; assembly: GCF_041296385.1. Classification (NCBI taxonomy): domain Eukaryota; kingdom Metazoa; phylum Chordata; class Aves; order Passeriformes; family Corvidae; genus Aphelocoma; species Aphelocoma coerulescens. The sequence goes on along the minus strand of NC_091014.1, from coordinate 77,860,117 downwards.
GCACTGCAAAAACCAAACGAGTTACACAGCTCAAAGTTGGGTCACATGAATTCTCACTGGTCAGCAGGCTGCCCACAGAATTCCCCTAGGATCTGCCCGAGAACTTCTGACTGGACATAGAGAAAGGGAACCCCAAATGCCAGCAGCTGACACATGAAAAAGGAGTCCAGAGGGTTCTGGGCTACGTGGTGCCCAATGGAGGAGACTGTGCTGTGCAGGCGCTGGCTCACCACCCTAACTCTGCCCACGAGGCCGAGCGAGTACTGCACCACCCTGCTAAAGAAGGAAGCGGAGCTACCTGGGGCCCTCTCTGCTGAGGCGGGGATGCTGTTGGCCCGTCCGCTCCCATCGCTGGCCATGGCGTCCTGCAGAGGTCCCTTGGTGTCCTGGAAGAGCATGGGGCAAGTTAAATTCACGTTAAAATTGGATTTGCTGTATGTAGTGAACATGCTGAGCTAGGAAGGCATCCAGCTTGCAATTGGAAAACAAGCATGTTCCTTCTCAATCTGAGGTTTTATTAAAGCTCTGAAAAACAAACTGGATATCCAAGGAAGTCAAAGCAGCAACATCCCTCAAGTCTGCTCCTCTGGGAAATAAAACAGGTACCATTTTAAGGGTTTCTTTTTGGCAGGAAGTATGGCACATGTTGGGATGGATCCATTATCCTTCCAAAAAGGAGTACAGCTTCAGCTTGTACTAATAAAACCTGTGAATCAGGCAAAAGGACAGGCACCACTGCTAGCACAAAGGAAAATAAAATTTAAGGGAGAAGGACAGTTTGCAGCATGCAAGCTTAACAGAACTTAAGAAACCAGCATGTAGCTTGCTCAGTACATGCAGAAATACTGAAAAGGGGCCTGAGGAGAAAAATTAAGTGCCTTGGATTGTAATGACAAAAGCTGAGGGACTTTTCTGTATTGCACAGTGTCTCTTCATCCTATATTTACAGCACAAATGCTTCTATTATGATAGTATAGGAAAGGGGATATTCTGTCTTTTCATGCAGGTTCCTGTTAACACGTGATCTTCAAAGCTTATGCAAGTGGGGTAGAACTTTATGTTTCAAAGGAAATGCAAACAATTTGTTTCACCTTAAGTAAAACCACAGAGAAACAAACCAAAACCAGAACTGGTAACATTATTCATTTAGTCTCAGCACAGATTGAGAAAGTATTTCAGCTGACAAGAAAAACAAATCAAAATTCTGTTTTGAATAGGATAATACATCATTTTATAACAAGTACCATAAAAAGAGTAATACTAAGCAGAGGAATTGCTTTTAAATAAAATTTGGTTGAACTGCAAACTTTCATGATACATAAAGCAACTAAATGCACTCTGAATTTTTCTCCTTTCTGAAAAACCCCGAACCATCACACATACTTTCTCAATGTTAAGAATCAGAATCTATTAACACAGCACGTTAGATGAAAACAATGAGTTACCTTTCCTGACAGAGGACCCACTGCTGGCCTCTTCCTCTGAGCATAACCAGAGACTCGGTAACAGTAGTGAGGTTTACAGTAGAATTTACCTGCAGATAAAACACAAATGATGGTCAGCAAGTGGAACACAGGAATTTAGCACACTATAAATGTCCATCTCACTGCAACTTATTTTCTACTGCTACTCCCGTTGCTCCCTGTAATTTCTTCACTATATGCAGAGGCAAACACTGGCTGAAGTTTTAGCTCCAACCCTGCTCTCTCCCCTTGTAACTAGCCTCCTTTCCATTGGGTGCCTGACAGCCATTTAGCTGAAAATCCTATCAAACACCAAAGCAAAGCTGTGAGGCTTGTGTGGTATCACATGCTAACAATGCGGCAGTGTGTGAGGAACAAAGAAATCATCACATGAAAAGCTGGCAGAAGCACTTTTGGAAAAAGCAAGAATGAATACAACCAGCAGAGGAAAGTGGGAGAGGACAGTGTTAACTCCCAAAGAACCATCTCTCAAAATGCACAGTGGCTACTTGTAGAAAGGACAATGATTCATTTTCACAAATAAGACCTTTTGTGATCCTACTGGTTTTACTAGCACCCCAGAAGTCTAGAGAGGTTTCTCACTGGTATCTGAGCACTGTCAGGAAGACAAAGCAGCATTAGCAATACTGTAATACAAGTACTACTAGTACTAATAAAAGCAGCAACCTGATGCCTCATAATTATCTTCCACTGTACCTTTGCCAGGGTATCCTGCTTGGCACATGCAGCCCCTAACATCCTCCACTGCTACCCATTCCTAGAGCTTTGGTAATGCATTCCCAACATATATTCTGACCTCTGCCTCTTCCTCTAGTTTCTCTGTGCTGATACTTGCACAATGCTTTATGATGGAAAAGTGACAAACATCTTTCTAGAAATCTTTTCTTCAGTAAGTATTTCTTAATATTTACTCTTACCAAAACCTGCTTTTGGAGATTGTCTGAGATGAGCAACAACTGAAAAGCTCTTACACAAAAATTCTCAGACTCTGAAGCCTAAAACCAGACACCAACTACAGAAGGCTGCAGAATGCTTATCAGCCCAAGCAGCTAAATGAACAGCAACGATGTGTGCACAGCTTTTTTTTTTATATTTCCTCTCAAAGAAAACTCAGAAAGAAATATAAGCTACATTTTCACAATGCTTACATTAGATAGGATACCACAGATTTCTGTTTAGCCATATCTGCTTCATACACACACACACACCTGTTAGGCATGTAATATTTAAGAATCAATGCTATAAGCCTGCTGAAACTCCAAGCTTTGTGTTTGCTTCACTATAAACTATCTGGCCATGACTGCACACACAACTTGCTTGCAGAGGGAATCACTAAAAATCTGGTGGTAGAAACTGTTTCAGCCCATACTGTTTCAGCTGACAGAGGAGCTCAGTCTGTTACTGCTTAACATACAGTCAGATATTCAGTTACTGGTGAATGCCCAAAATAACAGCAGGGCTCAAAAAAAGATTTTCCCCAACTCTGATTTCTGACAAAGATGTTACTTTTATATGTTGATTTCAAAATGACCACTGGCCCCTTTAAACTTGCATGCCAAGTCTGCTGACCTTCCGGACAAGCAATAAAGGGGTTTCTATTCCTCACTGGGAGTCTGGTTTGAGCATTCTAAGTTTCCTCAACTCTTCACAACCCAGCAAGTCCATTACTTAAAGTCATTACATAATGCATCACGAATACACAATTTTAGCTCTTTTTGCCCCTTAACCCAGATGGTGTTTCCACAGCCATTTTTCTACCCAGTATATACTAAAAGATTTTTCCTAGTTACACTTCCTAGTTATCTACCTAGTGGATACCTATCAATTTCAATCTGCAGTAGAATACCTTGGGGTGTCATCCTGTGACTCCAATTCAAAATTTTTACTTCATCTTTGTCTCCATCAGTGGGGAAAACTACTGGTACTAACACTTTTTTCCTGTTATTTTGTTTGCTACACAATCACGTCTGAAGTAGAATCCTAACATGTCCCTAGTTTCACACCATTTTGTACTTATTTTCCTACTGAGTTGGGATTAAAGATAGGCAGCTGTGGAAGGAAATAAATGCATACCTGTTGATGTGAATCAACATTTACCTGAAATACTTTCTCATACATTTTCTTCAGAAACTGTGATGTTTTTGTCAATCAATCACTGCTCAAGCAAAGACTGCAATACATAGCTACTCTTAGAAGGAGATCACAAGTGATGGATGATTTTAAATTATTACTTTCAATATGCACACTTTGTTGATAAACTGAGTTTCACCTGCCATCATATTGTCTAGTTTCTCAGACTCGTAGGGTATGTCTGAAGTTTCCCTTAATTCTTAGCATGTTAGATGCTGTTAATTGAGGCACCAGCAAGTTTTGTAATCATAGTCTTTCCTCCTTAGTCTCTCAGATACAGAAAATGAGCCATTACTAAATCTTCAGCAACTACTGCAAAAACACTCTCTAACACTGACTTACCTCTACTCAACTTTGAGGTTCCATTTTTTCTATATAAACAGAACGTAGCTTGTAATGACCTATTATCACAGCCCCTGATTATAAAATTCCTATTCCATTACATCTTAAATAAACACACAGAGTTGGACAGTTGTGGTACCTTCAAGAAGAACAAGCTGACTGCATTTATCTCCAACCTGCTATTTTCTCTTAAGTGGTATTAAACACCCAGGAGTTTTATTTAAATACTGTCAGATGAGGAGAGTAAAAGGTCTAGCTCTCAAACTCAGCCTGCAGAGCTTTATAAAAACTCCAGTTATTATTTGTTTCCCTGCATTCTAGCAGCTGTTATGATGTTACATTAACTCCTACGACCTCACCTGCTTTGCTGCCGGCATGACCTGGCCACAGGAAACCCAGGCAGCTCCAACAGCTTGAGAGATGGTGTCTTGACAACGGAAGTTACTCTCTTCCCTAACTCACCAAATAACTTTTAAGCAACCAAAGAGCCCCCCCAGGAGAGTGAAGAGACTTGTGAGCAGAAGGCCATTTCCCTCACCGTCCTCGATGTCGTAGGCGTAGGACGACAGGCGCAGGGTGGTGGCGCAGTACTCGCACTTGAAGCAGCTGCGGTGGAAGAACTTGCCCTCAGCACTGAGCCTCTCCATCACATAGACCCGCTTGCGGCAGAAGTAGCACACGTCGCTGCCTCCCACGTTCTGGGGGAACTCCTTCTTCAGGGAGCCCTGGACAGAAACAAGCAGGGCTGAATTTGTCTATGTCCAGCCTCACCGAGGTCACACGGTCATGTTTTCTCCTCATTTACGTGGTGGGAGCACCTGGATGCTGCTGCAGCTCTCTCACACGTGGATGCTGCAGTTCTCGGACACAGCTCACGGTTTTAACCAGGACACCAAAAACTAACCTTGTTGTCCAGGAAAAAGGGTCCTAGGATGCCATGCCTACATATATCAGGAGTAAAACGAGTTCTGGATAGATGAGTGGACACCAGTACTACTAATGATGACCTTGAAACCAGTGTCTTAAGGAGGTATATGAAGAAAGGCATAAAACTATTACAACATCCTCAAACAGCAATTCTTAGACCTACACTATCAAAACCAGTGTCTCCTCCAGAAAGCAGCAGTGCAGAAGTGTTAGGAACAGCTTCTCAATCAATTATGCACAATCTTTGGACGCTGGCAATAGATTAAAATATTTGGCAGAGAAAATGAGGACAAGAGTGAGGGTGGATGGAGAAAGGGAAACAAAAATCTCTCACAAAGCTACGACAGATTCCATCAGTGGTGTAACAACTGGACACTCACAAAACTTCAGATCTACACAACATCTAATCACAAACACACATCATCTTACCAGTTCCTTCTTGTCTAGAAGGGTTTTGGGCTGCTCTTTCCTTTGAAGCTGATTGGCTATCTGCTCAGCCAATGAGCTCACTCCGCCTGTGTACATCTTTATATACTTCTACCAGATGGGTTGAATAAAACAAGAGTGATGTGAGAAAAGAAAAAAAAGAGTCAAATTAAAAAAAAAATAATAACTGGAATGATGATAGGTTAGGTGGTGAAAAGGTGCAGAGAGGTCAAATCATGCCAAGACAGTGGACAATATGAAGTGACAAGTAGTAATAGCAAAGCCAGTGTCATCAGAAATCACCAGTACAGTCCAGGATCACCTGTAGGAACGGACAGGAAGGCTTGCATTTTGCATTTTTTAAGTGTCCTAGAAATACTATGATGATGAAGGGAGCAGATCTTGTTTTTACCTGTGGGGTATTTTGCCCCTGGAAACTCGAGTATAGACACTTCTAAAAGATGAGGCTAAATATAGGTTAAGACTTTAGGTTCAGGTAAAATTGACATCAGAAACAAAGACCTTTTAGAAGACATGTTACATAGTCTATGCAACATGCTGATTACAAAAGTGTATTTGTATGTTTTGCACCTGGACAGAATTAATTTACAGAGCATTCACAGAGCAGGGAGAAGTCCTTAATTAAAGAACTCACAGTGATTCAAAAATATTAATTCTTCCAGTGCTAAAAATACACAGAAGTTTATATGGGAAAAGATGGAAGAGCCTCATCCAATGCATTAAAGCCATACCTGCATACATCTGGAACGTATATTTGCTCAACCCTGAACACAGCTTTATGACTTGGCTTTTCTCCATCATGGGCACAGACTGACTCCATAACTCTGGATATCTAAAATCCCTCCAGTATTTTCAGCAGTCCAAGCAAGTTGGCTGTTACCTTAGATGGTACCAAGTGAGTGTCTGCAAGCCAAGTTCATTGCTGCAGGAGCGGAGGAAGTGTTTTTCACAGGAAACACAACCGTTGGCAGCAATTACATGGTTAAGAAAATGAGGTGGTTACATCCATGTTAGCTCAATCACACTGCAAACGCCATGGATTTGACTCAGAGCAGCAAAGAGCACGCCAAGCAACTTCCCTTTTCCAGATTAAGCAGCATTATGAACGTTTCTAGCTGGAGCCTTAGCTAATACAGGATCAGAGAGTCACTCAGCTTCTAGCAAGTGTGAAATGCCAAGGATAACAAAAGGAAAGGACTACAGCTGTATCTTAAAACCCCCTTTACTTTATAGCAGAACTTACTTGAAGCACAGTAGTTATTTCCCACAACTAATAACTAATTTAATATGTGCTTATTGGCCTTTTAGGAATGTTTAAAACCTTCACAAGTTCAGACATGAGAACAGCAGGAAGCACCACAAAAACTGAAATTCACCACAGAATGGGTACTGCTTTGGGGAAAAAGATTATGAAAATGGAGTGCTCAGCCAGAGATTACTGCTGCTGTCAACTACAGTCCTAATTCCTTAAGCTCTTTGTCACTGCAGTAATGAGGGTTTATTTCTACCAAGAATTTATACCTGTCTACTGATTCCATTCCAAGAGGCAGAGCACTTGCAGTATTTCTATATGCAAGAAATAACAAATGATTTGTCTTTCAGAGTTTTCCAGGTTCCATGTGTGCACATACATATGTGCAGAGTTGCTTTTCAATGACACATATCTTGTCTAACGTTACATTTTAAATGCTGCTCGCTTCTAAACTTTTCTTCAGCATTGATTTTTAACTGGCAATGATAATAATTTGTCCAAGAGTTTTCCATTTCCTCGGAACGACTAGAGACCTTTGAGGCTTTTAAAGTTTTCTTAAAAGAGAGATCAAGCACTTCCATGGGAAAATCTTCCTTATAGCTGAACCAGCTTTCCCCTGATCAAGTTTTGCTTTGAAACCTTCAACTGCAGATCCTTCAGGATGTTTAAATTTCTGCCAGCACATATGAAATTCCATGCTCAAAAAATGAATATGTTAATATTAACTCGCAGTACCTTGGACTATTTGGTGTGAGAAATTTACTTGCTGAATTTTTCATTCGGGGTTGTGCATTTCTGATTTGTTTTGCTTTTTGACTACATATCATATCTGGCCTAATTATGGATTTAAGTGAAGCATTTTATCTTTCTTCCCATGGTCAAAAGTCTTCAAGACATACAATGTTCTGCAACATTTTCAAGAGGAGGAAAAGAACTTGCTCCAGCTTAGGTCAAATCAAGTTCCCACTGTTTACGTAGGAAAACCATAACTAAGTTCAAATTCTCGGTGATTTTCCAAAAAGCCAAAGTACTTTTTATTTCACGCTGTCCATTAACCATATACCCACAAACACATTCTGTTGTTTGGCCCAAAACTTCAACAAAAGCAGCAAGCAAAGCCAGAAAGCTTCACTGCAAAGCCAGAAGGACCATCAGTGCTCAAAACCCCTGGTTTGAGTGTGAGATGCACCACAAACTTCTCATGGACACCGAGTGTTAAGAACATTCCGTTTCAAACCGCTTTATTGGCTGCCAACAACCGAGCTGTGCCAGGCACGGGGGCTGCCTCTGGCTTCTCGCTCGTGCACGAGTGCGCACAGAGGTTCTGCAGGTGAAGCAGTGCCAGCCTGGCCGTGGCCCGGGGGTGTCCTCGGCAAGCAAAGGCAGCTGAGTGCAGCTGGAACGCTCAGGCAAGGGCTACCTGTCGGAGAGAGTCGGATGAGGGTGAGGAAGGGCGATTGGAAGAGCGGAGGCTAAGGGAGAGCTCCCACTGGTCAACAAAGAATCGGCGAGACGGTTCCGTCTCGGGCTAGAACATAAAATAGACATCAACACAATCACACATGTTCTCCTCCAAGAGAGGAGAGAAAATGACAAAAAAAAAAAAACCCCAACCCAGGCCTTTCTGGCTACCATCAAGAACAACTTTTTAAAGACTCTTACAGGAAAACTTAGAGAAAAATACCCAGTGTATCTTTACTTTCTCCCTAGCGAGGCAGAGTAGTTATTCTTAATTTGCTCTTTATTAGGTTTTACGTTATTCAGGACCATTTGGAAGCAGTTACCTACTTCCACAGATGTCCAACCTCCTGTAACCCAACAAACTAAGCCACTGGCAAAGACCCCAAATCAATTTCCTCTGCTCCTTCTGTATCTCCCATTGTTCTCTATTACTGGCCCAAGGCACCAGGATCATCTTTCAGGCCATGTGAGACCTCTTCTACATTTTAACTGTATAAACCAAAAGTCTGCTCTCCTGGGGGATAGAAGAGAAAGAAGTTAGCTTGTATTTCCAGTGATTAACAGCAAATTTCCAACCTAAAATTTACTCTAAGCAGATTAGAAACACTGATCCAAAAAAGAATGAATCAATATAAAATAATCTTCTGATCTTGATCATCAAAGGACAAAGAATAAATCACAGACTGAGAACCTGCATCCTTCTGAAACTGGTTCCTCGCAGGAGGACCCAAAATTTGGTCTTCTAATACCCCCTTGTCATTATCTCTATGGATGATTATGCCCATCTCCCAGGAAATACTTCATATAAATACGAAAAAAAAACAAAACTTGGAAGTATCAGACAAACAGCACTGGCAGAAATTGTGCATTCCTAAAGATTATAGTCTGTTAAGAAAAAAATATGCATATTACAAATAACTGGCTTTCTTTGAAAAATAAATTATGGTTTTAGTTACAAAATGGAAAACTAAATGTCATGTAACTGCACAACCCATGAAAACAGCTACTTCTAGCCCCCTGGAATAGGCTAACCTCAAGATTAAATTTACTGAGCAAAATGCAAAAGAGCTTGGCTTTCACAATTTCCCCAATTCATGGAAATATAATTGTTCATACAAAAATTTTCTGTATATCAACATTTAATCAAGTTTCTTCTCTGAAAATGTCTTAGTTTGCTAAGACTTCTCTCTCTTACTATTTTTCTTGTTTTCTTCCCTTAAATCCCACATCATAATCCATCATTGCTTGAACTGTTCCAACATCTGTTTCCTCTTTTTCCTCTCTGCCCTACCCACTTTATGCTTTCCTCTACTTTTTGTTCTCAGTCTCTCCTCCTTTTCAATTCTGCACAATACAGAAAGTAGACTATTTCAAAAGTAAATTCTATATTTGCATCGAAATGCTGTAATCTTTTACACTCTCAGAAGGAGCTTAATATTGCCAGAGAGCACCACAAAAGGTAGAAGCAACATGTTTTGGTCTAGACCTTCATTTCTGTATCATTGTTTCAACTGAATAAGGAAATGCACACAAGCATTAAGGACCATGCTTGGGCTATTAAAAGTCATGGCACCCATTAACAAAGAGGTGCCACTATGTTTAAAGTAGTCTTCTTACTCAGGCCTTCATAGCTTGTCCCCAAAATTTCAAATCTAGCCAAAGGTTAGCTGTTCCTTCTTGGAGAACAGCTTCTGTGATTTTAACCATCAGAAAAAGATGGCATCCTAAAAAACCCCAGCAATGGGAAGTGACCTAGATGTCACAAAATTCTTTTTAGTAGGGCTTGCAAAAGTTATGCCCACCAGCAAAAGTTCTGGGACTGTTCATGCTCCAGCTCAAGAAGACAGCTTGATTTGGGATGGTTAACTCAAAACAGTAAGTTATGAAAAGAATCACTTCTGTAGATGGTGCTTTCCAAAAAGCACTCTGCAGTTTGCCAAGCACTGCTGAAGATAACTGAAAACAGAGATAGGGGCAAGCAACCAACGAAACCACAGTTCAAACTGGCATGCTCCCATATCCCAAAGACAACACACTGGAGAGAAAATTAAGCACAAAACCAAACCAAACCAAAAGTGTACACCGGAATCAAAGACAATCTGCACAAACTGCCAGCTCTGCCATTGGAAACAATTCCACAGGAAGTATGGACACAAGAGTAGTACTACAGAGCCAGGAATTATGCTTGGAAAATGTGAATATTCTTGCTTCTAGAGGCAAGTCAAATTTGTGAGCAACTGACTGCTAAATGACCACTGTGAGATGACTTGATCTAGAGCCCAGCTGGTTTTCAGCATTTACTCTGAGAAGTCAAGAGGCTGCTTTTTCCTTCATTGTTTATATTTTGTTTTGAGGAACAGAAAGGGTCACTCACCAAACAAGGAGACAGCTAAGAACTGGCAAGTCAATTAAAGACACGACACAAAATAGTCTTGACAGCTGTTTTAACCACATGATTGTAGAGCAGTGGTCATCATCTTTTGGTGATTTTTTTCTCTCTCTGACCCCAGATTTCACCTGTACCCAGAATCCCACTGCTGCAGGACACCAGATAGGCAGGGCTGTAGTCACCTGATGCCTCAGTGCACGTCTGGACTCCAGGAGGGCAGCCAGCTGACATGCCCTTTGCTCTACATTCATGGGCACTTGGTCATGAGAAAATAAACGAGGAGATCTCTGCGAGACGAGGAAGGAGGCAGGAAGTAAACAAACCAGCACAAAAAGGAAGAGACACCAAAATGCCAGCCAAAAGGTAGGACATCCACATGCACAACACTAACAGAAGCTCTCGTGTGAAGACTAGGGATTCTTTCCCCAGTATCTACTGTTCTAAGGAAGTGCTACATTTTGACCCTGGAGGGCAAGAAAAAACAGTTGAATTAATTGTTATTCACAACTCTCCCTAGGACTCCGGCAGCCGAAATCAAACAAGCACACAGCCTCTCTCTCTGGCATTACCATCAAAAAATAATTATAAAATGTGGCTTTATCATGCACAAAGAGCCTTATTTGTCAGTTTATTTCCTCATGGTTCTCTGTTCTCAAGGATTTCCTTTAAATACCTAAACCTATCCTTCTTTGTTTCTTAGATTTTGTGTACAGAAACACATTTTAGGGTAATGTACTTCAGTTCTCATAGAGAAAAAATTAATTTCTTACAGATGTTGGTATATGTGAAGTAAATACATGCCAAAGAGAGCATGTTTAATGAGCCTGTCTAAATAAAGCAAAGAACAGCAAAATCAAACACTCACAGAAGCTGCCAGTTTTACTTATGCAACTTCACTGTCCTACTTGTTCTTATTGCACTACTGTGTCAATATACCCCAGGCACAATATTTGACACCTCTGCTATTCTGGTCTTTCATATCGATGTTCCTAAACTGCTGTGTGGTGCATTTGGTGACATGAAAAAAGACCTGGCAGGTGGCCTGCTGTACAAGGCAGGAATATCACTGCAGTATCACAGAGTCTTCAGCTAATTTGTTTGTGGAGGACAGAAGTAAATGGACCAGGAACTACAAACATGTGCATCAAAAAATTTGAGGTTTGATCTGTCAAGAATGCCAGGGTGCTGCTCTGTATTGCTAATTGTCCTCCAATGCAGAACAGAAAATTGGGTTCACATCCAGTTTACAAGAAACACTTTTCCCATTCAGATGCATTAATAATATTCTCTACTTTCAAGCTGCTTTCCATTCCACCTACTCCTTCCTACTGGATCATTTTCACTAAAACTGGGGCCTATTATAAAGCTGTGGGCTTCTGTGTCATTGCAGACACACGTATCCATTTTCTACTGCCTGTCAGAAAACATTCGGCCCACAAGAGCCTTTTGTTAGAACACATTCTGGAAGTTGCAACAGTTTTATTGCTGGCTCCCATTTATGACTTAATTCATTCAAAGCCTGCACTGGAATGTCAATTAATTTGTCAATATGAATTCAAATCAACCAGTCCTTTTGAGTGCCTATCTTTTCTTTTCCCATGCTTCTGTATAATACTGAGCCATTCAGACAGACTGTTGAATATTTCGTTGTTAAGAAGGCTTCAAAGTCTCTATACTAAATAATGCCTCATCATTTTTCCTTTTACTTTGGCCTGTAGGAGGCAAGATGGAATGCCAGTTGCTCAACCATCCAGAAAGCAAGCAGTGAACACAATGCAACCATGTTCGCATGAATTAGCACAAAACATAACTCTTCTTGTTCTGCTACAGCCACAGCATACTTCACTAAAGAGGTGTAAGAGAAAAAGAAGAATGACAAGAGCTCAAGTGCTAGACCTAGGGCAAAATAAAAGCATATAGCAAACTGCTGATGAAGGCTTGTTATGCATTTATGTGGATATCACACAGGAAGAATCGCTCCTGACTGACTCTCAGCAGTTCCAGCGTGTTAACAGCAGCATTAGGATAAGTGTGATCACCACCCCCTATGTTTGCCCTCTGGATTGCACACACCCACCACAGCTTTGTGTCATCAGCACCCATGCCATTTGTTCATGCTCTTTACCCTTTCCTGTCTGGGACTCTGCTCCCCGGGACAGCTGCCACCAGGTTCCCTGAATCTCTGCAGGCAACAAATGATGAGCTTAAAAACAATCACAGACCAACTTCCTAATCAAAACACACTGTATCTGATTTTTCTTATGATGCAGGCAGAAAAGAAGCCATAACAAGAGCAGGACAGTTTATTAAGAATATTCTAAAACTGGCAATAAGAAGTCGGCTCCTGTAGGGAATTTTTTTAAAAAGTATATATTCATATTAGGTCAATAAACAACAATATAGTACTACAATGTAATCAAATTAGTGCAATAAAGATAATAAGCCACTCAGTATAACTCATATGGTGATGTTAGTTCAAAGGAAGGAGACGGAAAATTTAAAAGAAGTGGCAGAATAAATGCATTAGAAGAGTAGAATTATAGGTTTCAAAAGACATCAGTGTAACATGGACACAGATCCATCTGACTTGCTATGAGGCCTCGGCCAAGACAAGCTCAGGGAAACAAAAATCATTCCTAAGGAAAAAGAATGCCTCCAAAAGCAGATCGCTCAACTGAGTGCAACATCAGTTCTGTAGCACAGAGGGTAAAAATTCCTGAGTTAAAAGAAGGAAAACTTCTACAGGACACAACATAGAAAATGGTCAAAATACACTTGGCAGTAGCTGGCTTTCATGACTGAACTAGGCAACCAAAAAGACACAGGACAAACAAACACTTGGAGAGGAGACAGAAGGAAAATGCAGAGCTACCAGATCCTTAGCGAGTGAAAACCAATTTCTCTACATGGAAAATGAATCCCACACTATAGATTAGAAAGTAAAACTCAGCATTTAACTGCCTTAGTTCCTCTACCTGTAAGCTTGGGGAAAAACCTTTCTTCTCTCATATAATGTATCCAGCAACATTTTCAAAGGATTTTGACATGAGGAAGGCACCTAGCTATCACATCATCTGATAACATCACACTGCAGTTTAAATGCAGGTTGTGCTAATGAAAAAGGCTTTCCTCACCCATTCTACCTAGATGTCCACTGTGTATCCTTCTAATGAAGTATGCTGATCACAGTGTGGCAGAAAACCAACCCCCTTTTTTGTTGGGACAGTTTCAAATGGGATCACTAGGCAGACCTGATCTGTCTTGCAGACACCACAGAGGCAGCAAAGAACGTGTGTCCTGGAGGCTGACAATAATTACACCAGATAAACTGCAACGTGTAATTGCAATTCTAGAAATCACAGCAATAAGGCAAGTCCAACTTTCTGCTGAAGTATAAAACTTGTCTACTCTGCTAAAAGGTAATACTCCTTTACAGAGTTTATAGGTATACAAGAGCTCAGCAAAGAGCTCCACCTCTGGGGAAATTCATTTGTACAATCCTTATACAAAGTCATGACAGCTCTATGGAACTGCAACTGCCTTTTCAGGATCTCTAGTTCAGGATTGATCAAGAAGTAGATTTGAAAGTAGGAAAATGAAACAAATAATTTAAAAGGATACAACTCAAAGAAACACAATGACAATATACAAGAAGACAGAAATATTAAGGGGTTTCAGGTAATATTTAACTGGGACAACAGATACATGTGCACAAACATCTGGATGCACATTTACACACTGTGCTCAGAACAGCTCTCACTGCTCCAGGTTCAAAGTCAGACAGACTCAACACAAACACTTGTGAGACAAGAGCCTGGTGTGGGAGAAACAGAAGGACCACAGTGGACATGTGCAAGCCACTACAATACTCAAAAAACACTTCACAGAAGCAATCCTAAAAAGTTACATGGATACAAGGGCAAATTTTCAGTCACACCTATTTAAACGGAGAGTGGAGATGGAACAAAGTTTAATTTTCCTTCCCTGCATTACTCCAAACATTTCATTTCTACTTTGCTGCATCTCAAAACTGAAAAAGGCTACTGCAATGAAAAATTTGCCTACAGCAAAATCTCAGAGTCTACAGTGGAGACTCTTCATGCTTCCAGTGAACTAGTGCTGCCCTATCTTCCTAACCTAACAGGTTGAGAAAGCCCTATCAGCATCTGAAAGAAAACTGGAAATGTATTTGTAAATAAGCTATTTGGTAACTGATCCAGTCACTTGTACAAGCAGCAAGGAAGAGAAAGGGACAGAGCATGCAGAGGGAATCACCTGCTGCCTGGGATACGGTGGAGAGGAAGATGGAGTGGAAGAAGAGAGCATGATCACTTTTTTGGGGCAGGTCCGAGAACGTTCCTTATGCCTCATCTTTTTTTAAAACAGAAAAAGAAAAAAAAAATCATAATAATAGTAGAAAAGAGGTAACATTACCAGGGGTTTGGTGAGACAGGCCAGAATGCATGAACTGAGACCATGATCCTAGGCTCACACCTTTCTCAAATGAACTAAAGCCACGGTGTATCTGAAGCTGAGAGACCCAAGGTCTTATCCAGAGCCACATGATCACATTTGACAGGCAGCAAACACAGACCTGTATCACTCAGCAATTACACCAACAGCTTCTGAGTCAAGGTCTTACAATCAGTTAAAGGCAAAACTTGGAACTCTCCATACTGCTCTCTTTGCTTCATGAAAAATTACTTACTGCTGTGCCTTGCAATGCTTAAAAATATCCATCCCGTTGACCTAATTACTCTTGCTTGCAGCTCATTAGTAATACAATTCACAGTGTTCTGTTCCCAGCTTCAGATCCCTCCTCTAACTTACAGACATTACACCATCTCAGGCAAGCTAAAATGTACTATATTCTACTAGAACAGAAATCCAGCTGGTTTATAGATAAAATGTAGCTGTATCTAACAGTCTGCATATTACACAGCGCACCTACATGTCCTCAATTTAACACACCAGAAAACATGTCCTTCTAGTGCTGTACCTCCTTACTATGCAGTCTTTTCTCCACCATTTCTTGCTTATTAATGTGTCCTCTGCCTGATTTTTCCTTTTAAGTTCTCACCAGAGCATATCTGGAAATGGTTGCACTGGGGAAAAAACAAAATGCTGTGTACCCAAAGCCACTGTTAGGTAAGTCTCAAAAAAACTGCATGTGGTATAGAGATATTATAGATATTTATTACTGCCCTTGCAGATGAGCTGGCACTAACATCTGTTTGGGTGCTCTCTTCCTTTTCAACAAAACAAATAAATAATACACTCCTCTATCTCAAACAGATGTTACAAGCAGCTTAAATTAAAGCGTAAGACTTTGCACTGCAGTGGATGAGGAACATTTATATGCTGTTTCAAAGGCTT
The DNA here is from genome assembly GCF_041296385.1 of Aphelocoma coerulescens. NCBI lineage: Eukaryota > Metazoa > Chordata > Aves > Passeriformes > Corvidae > Aphelocoma > Aphelocoma coerulescens. The sequence continues at coordinate 77,844,309 of NC_091014.1, read as the reverse complement.
AGCTATGAAGTCACTAATTTCTAACTGAAAGCATGGCAACATAGAGCTGCTCATGGATTTTCATCTGTCCAGGCCAAGTTTGCATTTCAAATGTCAAAATTTTCACAAACTTGCTTATTTTTGCAAGGCAGATCACAGAATATAACATTGTATGAATACATGAAGCATGTGATCAGTCAGTCCTCCTGTAGAATGTATTTCTGAGCATGCAAAGAAAAGGAAAGGAAAGCAGAAAATAATCAACAGAATTTAAGTAAAAATTTAAGGTAAAAAAGCAGTATTTGCAGAAATCATTGGTGTTTTAAGTTCTCTCCTGTTGAGGTTTCACCTCTTGCTGTCTATGGTCATCTCTTATCTTCAAAAAACACAGTTCCAACAAAATTACTGCAAAGTTTGTACTGCTGCTCTTTATCACACTTTAGGGAATGATCTCAAAAGAATAAGCAGCAGATCTCCAAAGGCAGAAAAGATGTGCACCAAAAGACATGGGATCTTCATCTTACAGCTACCTTTGTAGACATCAAACATGAGTTAAGCTTATGTATTACACGAACAAGTTATTGCTGACAGGAGACCTCTGGAACTATAGCAGAAGACTGCTGAAGGCTATAAGCTGAGAGTCTGGAAATCCAGGGCAAAATTCCATTTCAAAGGCTTGTCTCTCACACTATGCCCAGTCAGATCCTCTTCTGGATAGACCATATGGCTTTCAATGGCTTCATGATCCCAGATGAGATGCTCTTTCCCAAAAGCAGCCAGCATGGCTCAGAAAGCAACAGAGCACAGGATGGAAGATGCTCTTATACAAGCAGGCATTGGTTTGAAGAGACCAACCACCACACCATGAAACACAATCCAGCCTTTTTAGGTGGTAATACCATCATATAAAAAAATTACAGACATTTCCACTGTGCACATTCACTTCACAATACCTTTGTGCATTAGTAGATGCTGCTGTGGTACAAGTAAGAACACAAAACCAATTTTGGCAAAGCAGGTCAACATCTTGAAAGTGTAACTCAATAAATCCAACTTTATAATCCAATTCACAAGGAATGCAGGCAATACTGTATCCTGTGAACGCTGTGAGGAGCAGATTGGTGAGGTTTTTAACCCCCCTGAAAAGGCAAGACCTTCCAAAGAGCAAGAAAGACAGCATTAAAGGTCTTGTGGTGAAAGTAAAAACTGCTTCCGAATAGATTCTGCCAGGATTTCACTCTTTCTAGGAATTCTGGCTTAGTAAGCCACCCCTACCCCACCTATACAACACACAGAGGAATCCTGCCTTACAAGCTCACTGCTCACCTCATACCTCTTAATTAAGTCAAGGTCAATAGTGAGATTCCAGATTTAAACTGATAAGCAAGTACAGCTAAGGAATTCCATCTGACAGGCACTAGCAAGCAATATGCAAATTTCCCATCAACACTGTGGGTCCAACCCAGACCATTTCCTTTGCAACTCTCTTCCTTGCAAACACTCTGATGCTTTTGCAGTATACTTTCCTCTTCTATGCAGTTTCCAAAAGACAGGAAGAACCAAACCTGTCAATAACTGCCCTTTTCCCAAAGAGAGGATCTCAGCTTCCTTCTGCCAGCTAGTAAGAACATTAGGCAACCTGTGGTTTCTCTCAGTAACACATCAACTCTTTGTCCCCTCAGGAGCTACTCTGCTCCTCTTCAAAGCATTCTCCATTAGAAGGTATTTGCTATGTGACATATTCAGTCAGTAGCAGAAGTTTCTGCTCATGAACTTCAACACCTGTGCCAAAAGAGAAACCTTTCCAAAAGCTTCATGAACAGCTCTTTCTAGCAAACATACATCCTCCCCAAAGAACTTGCCAGAAGCAATACTAATCCTTTACAGCATGTGCAGTGACAGGGACTGGTACTCAGCAGCACCTCCCTGGAGGCAGTCTGGCACCCAGGGATGAGCTATAAAGCCAGAGTGCCCAATGTCACCACAGAAAGCCAGTCCAGTACCATCAAAAGGTGCAGTCTCACAGCTTTCAGGTTCTGCCAGAACCAGAAATCTCAGCAGCCAGCCAAGGTACTGCTTCAGCAACAACTTCTGCAGGAGGGGTTTCTGTCCAGGTTTGGCAAAGCTGGCTGCTTGGCTCAGTGGTCTCAGCTGGTCTCTGTTCAGTCAAGAATAAATGGCTCTGTGCAGGTCCACGACTTTGGAATGAAGGTAACCCATGCTCTTCCCTTCCCCAGGCCAACTGCAAGGAACCTTTGGAACAGGGACCCTGTCAAGTGGGGTTTTGAGCCTACAGTACCCTGCAGATTTTGCATCCGTGAGACCCGGTTTTATACTGTTTCATTACAAAAGCACTGCAAATCCTGCAAGAAATCTGGACCCAGGAATCAATCATCTTCTGCTGACACAGTAAAGTCAATCAAGGAAAGATCATCTCTATGTGTAATCTTGAGAGGGAAATCATCCACATAAGGCAATCACTGCCAGGGTTGAATAAGATAATTTAAATCCTCTGAAAGTAAAACTGTTACAGAAAGATTTTTCAAAGATATGCCCTAAACTGCTTCCTATACAGAGATGCTATTGAAGTCAAGGGAGAGCAGAAGGATTTTCTCTTCCCTTTTTAAAATTTCTTTTAAGTTGTGCAGCACAAGTACAAACAAGAACAAACAAAAACAACAAACTGCTCTCTGGTGAGGAGAACAATCCTCTTAATAAAAGCAGGAAATAAAAACTTATCCTTTTTTTCTACCAATGACAAAAGGATGACAATAAGAACTTTTGTGTTTCACTATAAATGCTTAATTATAAAGCCTTCATAAAGTTTCAGTAACAGGTTCAAATATAAATCTCAAGGGTGCAGGAATGTGGTATTTTCCAAGTGCTAAAACACAAAACTTCATTTGTTTGAACAGAGAGAGACAGCCAGTGCAATCCAGTTTTCCTTTTTCCAGGAGGTACTATAAGCAGTGCTCATCAACTCACTCAATATTGTACAGCTTTTTTGCATCAGGTTTCTTTTTCCCTCCTTGCTGAGTATTCTTAAGGAATAAAATTTGCCTTAATCATGAATGATGTGAATCCATCTCAAAGTGCTCATTAGCCTATAAAGAAGATTTTGATGAGACAAAAAGTAGAACAACAAACACTAAGTCAGGGAACCAAAGCATCCTGACAGTCCTACTGACAACAACTCCCCTGGTCTTCTTTCTTGAAGAGAAATCTTCCAGATCATGGCACCAGTCATGACGTGCAGCATTAATTGTGCTGAATGCCTCAGACATGAAGATCACCATGAATCCATATTCATCAAGAACAGTGAATTTCCAAACCAGTGTCATCATCCTCTTGACTCTGAAGTATGCTCTGATTAAACTACAGCCAGAAAGAAGCAGATGTTTCTCCAAATTATGGCTGTCAGCAAAATACCTCTGAGCACCCTCAGAAACACGAGGTGGCCATTTGCACAGGAAAACAGTGGAAGGAGATAAGTATCCCTAAATGCCTGAAAAGATTGTCTGTCAGAAGCCTTAGCTGTGGAAAAGTGCATGGCTGAAAGACAGCAGCAATGACAATGGGCCAAAACATGGGAGAGAAAATAAAATTTGATACCTGCTGATTTTTCTGCTGTTGGTCCCTATTTTGAACCCCTCTGTGAAAAAAACCTAAAATTTACTGAATTCACAGTAACACAGGAATCAGCAATGCAACAAGTGTGAGAAGTTGGCAAGGAAAGCTGCATTCGTGTCATTAAAGAAAGGGAAACCACAGTAAAGTCTCCTGCAACTACAGAACATCTAAGATTTCACATAGGAACAGCAAAACTGATAACCAATTTTAGTGTTTATACCAAGGAAGAGCTTTAATATCATAGACAGTATGACATCTTTTACCTCATGAGTTTCCATAATTGTTTGCATGTTTCCTTTATTTCTTTCTAACAGAAGAATTTAGAAATTCTATAGCAAAAATTTCTGCTGCAACATCCACAAAAGTCTTGGTAGAGTTGAAACTAGCATAAGAGGGCAGGGCAAATTTGATTAAATACTTTTGAAACATTCAACCATGCATCATTACCAAAGGGAGATGTTGACTTTATTCACTGCAAGTTATTTAAAATAACGTACTCAGACTAGGTGCTGGAAAAGGACTGGCTTAAAAACACAACAGTGATAGCTGGTGTTGGGGGCAGGCAATGCATTGTAGTCACAAAGAGTTTCTTTACCTGTTTCCACTGGGGTATGGGAGCAAGCCGGCCCTGCTCTCGTCTGCTGGATGGCTGGCTGTGAACACGCTCTTGATAAGGCAGGACAGGTTGCTGCATGCAGGTTGTAGGGAAAGTGGGAAGATAAAATAGTGAAGGAAACTCAAAGAAAGCCATAGGAATGGAATACAGAGTAAGACAGACAAACATTTAAGAAAAAAAAAAATAGGGTAGGGGGGAATTCATTTAGCAAGTAAAATATAAAAAGGAAAAAACATCCAAAAATGGGGAACTTCACATATTTTTGGACCTTTCCTTTAATTTCATTGTTTCTTCAAATCATTGGCTGTGTATTCCAGCCAATGTGTAGCAGCTGAAGAAACATTTGATTGGTAAAAGGTGGGATAGACATCACCACTGTGATCATGTTACATTACTAATGCTGATGTGTAGTGTAGCATAGACAAACTTGACTTGGCTTTCAAGTAGCCAGGTCAGGTCCCACTCACGACGTGGCCATGGCAGCACAGAGCTTGGCACAAGCTGTGGAGATGGACTTACGCAGCAGAGCAAGGACTCTGGCACTTAAACCACACTGAGCCTCATCCTGCTGACACTGCACTGCCAGCAGTAGCTCCAAGTGACTCAATCTAACTTCAAAGACAACTACCCTGCAGTTGCAGCTGTTCAGATACCATCCTGGATAACAAACGAGCCTCACTTGGAATGACACAAACATCCTGACTGCCAAGAAACTCCCAGGCATTTATCTGCTGCACATACATACACGTATAAAGCTTAATCACAGTTCACAAGAACAAACAGATGTAACCTGATATGAAAATGTTCAAATCAGAAATTAAATTATTGTTCTTAAACAGTATAAGCAGAACATTCCTGGAAAGCTTTTAAAGAGCAATAGTAGTTATAAAAGAAACTAAATTGCTGGTAATATGTTTGTGAAAGATTACATAATAAGGGCAATAACAGAGAAATAACACTTTCTTTAGGAAGTTCTTCTCCACCCCGTACTTGTAAATTTTAAGCTTTGGGTAAACTTTGCTCTTCTCTAGGAGAGCCTTTGAAGTAGAAAAGCAACACCAGCATCCAGTCTTGAGGAACACATGCTTTTATTTGTGGTTTTCCTCTACAGTTCCAAAACAAAGGTGTTTATTATCCATCTCCTACCTGTCTTCGTAAGTTTGAGGACGGCACTGGTGCATTCTCTTCAAACTTGGCCAGTAGCTGGGTTGCCATGGACTTGACTTTGTTCTGATTCCCAATGGCAGCATCAATTCTCCTCTCTGTCAGGGCACTCACCAGTGTGGGCCTTTCTTCTCTGTAGCTTCGTGGGAGGTCCTCCTAACAATCAGTGACATCAAAATTTAACAAGATACAACCAGATCACCTTTTCCTTTCCACCCCTTTACAATATAGATAACAAATCTCTCAGCCTCACTTGAAAGCTCAGATTTTAATTTCCTTTGGCACGTCAGCAAATGTTCTGTTAAACTTTACTTATCTTTTCAACCTTATTTGATACACTTACCTACCAAAAAGACCTCAGCTGAAACAGCCCTGTGAAGGCCCTGACTATACCAAAGGCCCACCTGCAACCAACAAACTCAAAGCATGAATTTTAATTCACCTGTACCCATTTGGCTACAAACACTGAATTTGAAAGACTGCCTTATGGGGCATACTGGAAGTGGGTGCTTTTTGCACAAACCAAGGCTAAAGTTTAAATATGCATCAAATTTCTGACAATACTGCATGACTTCACTAAACAGTTACGAGTGTTGATGTCCTCATCAAACCATAGTAATTCGCAATAAAATCAGAACATCAGGGAACTGCAACATTCCATTTGTTATGTAGTATTCTTTCATAAGCATCAGTAAAACATTTGCTCTAAAGATACCATGAAAGTGTAACCTCTGAAGAAGAATTAAATTTTTTAGATAAAATCCTATACAAACCCTGCCTGGATATAAAAAAATGAAAGAACTGAAGTGGGAACAAGGTACCTACCATTTATTTTACTCCCTGACAGCTCTCACTTTAATACTTACATCCTCAGATTGGCTGGTTTTTCTCCTCTTTCCTGCACCATCCAGTTCCTTTTCTTTTTTGTCCTGAAAACAGAAGGAGTAGGGGAAAGAAAAAAAAATAAGTCTCATACCTTTTTGGGCTGAGATAACTGTCATGAGTGCACTTAATCAGTTCAGTTGCAAAGCTTACTTAATTCACTGTGCTCATTCTCCATTTGTTTAAGAAAAGGGATTTTTTCCTAGATACTCCTTAGGGAATTCTTACCTTCAACTGCACAATTCTTCAACACTTTCAAATCATTGAAAACTGAGCAAGTAACTATGTTCCAAGAGGAAATATATGCCAAAATACTACCACAAGGCTAACATTTTAAGACTGAAATGCACCACTGTGAGTACATACTACAGATGCAATTTTGCAGTTATAAATGTCATGTATTGTCCCATACCAGGAGCTGGTGAACACATGATCCCTACAAACACACACTAACACCTGCATTTTTACTACCACTGCTTGGACAGCAGCCTGCCAGACACAAGTGTCCCCAGGACTGTGCCAGGTTACCTTGGGAGTGCGCTTCCGAGAGATGCTCTGTCCCAGTTTGCTGAGGAAGGAGATGGGAGACTTGGTACTGGCAATCAGGGCAGCCTTTTCCTCTGCATTCAGGTCCAGGCTGTCTGTTAGTGAAAATGGGCAGAACAAGGGAATTCCATGAAGTTTTTTCTGTGGTGCTGTTATTAAATACACAACTGAAGGATTCATTGATTCTTTTTAACATAGCAGTCTTTTTCTTAAATTCTCTGTACAAAATTATTGATGTCTAGAATTAATACCTTTCTCAGCTATTCTGCTTTTTCATTTTGCCCAAAGCAGTTCTCTCAGGGTTTATAACCACCCATAAGAGATACTGTGTTACTTTTATATTTAAAGAGCATGATTTAAAGAGCAGAATCATCATTATTCCTAAAAAGAGTCCAGAGTTTTAGAAATAATGCCTGATACATATGAGATTTTTAAAAGGCTATTAAAACCAATTTTTCCCCCTCACCAGAGGTATACATGAGACTTAAGATCATCAGTAATAAAGAGCTGTAACATTATCAATTTTAAAGGCTGGCCATATTGATTTGGGTTAGGTAATTACATCTTCCAGTCCTAATCAAAGCTGTTCTGTTCCTCATTGGCCTGAGGTTACTCTCACCATTCACAGATGGTAAATATGTATAAAACTCAGCTGGTGTTTTGAAATTACCTATTCAACAACTATTAGCAAGGCACCTACCATTAGCTAAGACAAACAAACCCCTAACAATAGCAGGAAAGCAGAAAACTTATCTAGTAGTGCTGAAGTGAGTTTAGAACTTTTGAAGACATTATTGTATATCAACTCTATTTTGCTCCTGCTGCTGCTAACGTGGTCTTTATCAGCATCAGTAACAGGTCAACTTTTTGTAATGTAAAGCTACAGTGAGTGACTACTCTGTGCTCATGCACAAGCAGCCTGAAGGTAACTGAAGCACACACATTCACCCTGGAGCAGCCTTTAAATCTGACAGAAGTGCCCCAAACTGCTTACCACTAGAGGGGATGGTGTCTTTGAACATCTCATAGAACTGTGTGAGGTACATCACCATCGACAGCTTATCTGGCTCTCCAACAGATGCCATTTCCTTTCCAGTCATAATGGGAGATATTCCAAACTCTTTCTCGGCAATGTCAAAGGCCAGTTGGTTATTCTTCTCCACATCGTGCTCATCCAAAGAATCAAAGTCTCTGCAAAGGGCACAAAGAGGCCTTGCACTGAATCAAGTAGAAACCAGTCTTCTGAAAGACCTCAGGCGTCCATTTCTATTTTTTTTTTTTTCCACTCGAAACCTCAATTTATTTGCCACCAACATGGCAAAGTGGATGCTACTTAATTACAGTGAACTTTGGCTCAAACACATTCTTTAAAAATTTGTTTCCTCCTCCTGCAAACCTAGATTTCACTTCTTAAAAAGTATTATCCTCTGAAATACATCTTCACTTCCTCTTTTGCTGTAAGACTGTACATTTTCCCCTACATAAAATCTTCTGTGTGCTTGCAACTAAATTAAATCTTCACTTTATGTCCCCTTTTTTCTTGACTGATCCATATTTTTGTCCTGCTGGCTTTTTCCAAAACTTGCATAACTATATAAAAAGCTATAGCTTGTAGAGAGTTACATTAACTGTTTAAAAAGCTGTTTGAACTCTCCACAAGTTATAGAGCTATTAAACAGTGTAGCTCAGGTTAACTCCAGTACACCAATGGAGAAGTACTTCAGTGCATATGGACTGGAATAACTCCACAATTTCTCAGTATGTTTTACAGTGGATTATGTCTACAAGTACAGCTCTAGAATTTACTTTTTCTGATGTCCCTTTGGGAAGTTGGAGACATTTCAGATTAAAGTAACAGAGTCTTTGCTACTGTCACTTCTTCCCGGCAGTGTTTTCCCATTCTAGAATCTGGGCACTGTTTTACCCAATATATCACTGAAGAGGACACCTCTGCCATTCATCCAACCAACAAGTCAGCATGCAAACAGTAACAACGTCTCTATTTAGGCTGGGGGGTCACTACTTCTAAAAAGAGAAGCCTGAAAGGCTTTAAAAAGTGTTGCTTTGTTCAACAGGAAATTTATAAAGGCCCATGCAGACACTTGTTCAGGAGAGACTTAACTGAAGCTATGAACTGTTCCTTACTCTCTGCACACATAAAATCTGTCAGTCAATAATGCTTTCCTCTCAGTACCAATTTGAAGGTTAATTCTGCCAATTCATCCAGAAGGGAAAACGACAACACATTTATTTTCAAATTCATCAAGCTATCATGACCTTCCACTCCACTAGTGAATCACTGGACATTGGTTTCTATCAAGCTTAATTGAATTCATTTGAATCCATTTCTTCATAAATCACAAATGCATTGCCTCAAACTCCATATTATTATCTCCAAATACCACTCATTTCCTGCCCTTCCCAGTTATTTGAGGCAGCCAGTTACTCACATTAAGTCTGGACGGTATCTGTGGATAATGGCACACAAAGCTAAGCCACTTTTCCATGACATTGTGAGATCTGTCACATTAACACCAGCATATCCATCAGTCTGCCTCTGGCACCAACTGAGCAATTTACTAGAGCGAGCTACAGACTCTGTAAAAAAATTAGCACATTTTAAAGTAGAAATGCACAACAGCTCAAATTCTAAATACAACACAAACCCCATAAACCAACAAGCAAAACCTTCATGTAAAAAACAAACTTCTACTACAATGGGTAATGGAAGACAGGATTCTTATTTTCTTTTAAATATACTATCATACCCATTTTAAATCCAAGAAAGTATTTTTAATTTGCTGGAAAGTAATTATCTAAGTTGTAACTTGCCAGACTTTTTACCCCAGCCATCATAAAAGAGCCCCAGGAAATATAAAACAGTTGCAAAGGCTTGTTAAATACGATCAAAAGGACATTCAGTAGCAATGCTCTCTAAAGCCCAGATATACCATTTCTAGAGGAAGAACTACAAATGTACTTCTCTAACTTCTTCTTTTCCCTTGAAAACTTTCCTTTGAAAGCACTGACCTGTTCTGACCTTGTCTTACCAGAAGATCTGATGAGATTACAGCCTAAAGGGATGTGGCTGCAGGGCAAAGAGCAGAGACTACACAGCTATTCAGCAGTGAAAGGGAGGCTTAGCAGCAAAGAGCCACCCTGAGAATCCCAAAACACTATCTGGGCATCCAAGACAAGGCATGCAAAAGGAAAAGACTGACATACCCTCAGGGTAGGACAAGTAGACAGATACTGAAATGCTTATCACAAGGCATCTAGCTCTCAGAATAATGCAAGCAAAATGAGGTTTCATTTGGTTGAGAGATGAGATTAAGAAAAGGAAAGCAGGAACATGCAAGACTGCACAAGCAATACCTTCTGCTATGTTTGTAAGAATTGAGTCTATTGTTAGAGTGAACTCAGTCCAGGCTTCTGCACTTTAAGCAAGGACATTTTTATAGATAAAGGAGGTGAAAAGAACTGCCTGTACAAGCAAATATGCTTAGAAAGTTAACAGCATTATAAGGCAAAGGAAAACAGTCAAACAAAAAAAATTCCCATGCTAATGGAAACTTGAAAAATTGTAAGCTCAGACTGTTGACAAAACAATTATTGGATACATTTTCTAAATGCAGAGACTGGTTAAATAATACCCTAGAGCCCTGCTATTCTCTAGCTCCTGCACTGACCCAGCTCCAGAATACCAAACGGAACAGGGCAGCAGCCAGGCCTACCATTTCGAGTCAGCTTTGGTGTCCTGGAGTTCACAAAGTTCTCTATCTCCAGGTGAATGTCTCTCAAGTCTCCTGTATTATACAAGTGGCGTACCTAAAATGACACACAAAAACATTTAAGATGATCAACATGCCATGCACCCCAGATACATACAGAAATAACCAGAGGACAATAAGGAGACATCGAAGGTACAGAAAAGAAGACAAGTACATGTAGGTAGCAGAAATCCTACCCCCAAGAACCTCACAACAGCAAGGATCAGCTCATCAGAGCTGAACAGTCCAGCTGACTGCTGCTGCTCAGTAGATACCAAATTGCAATGACAGACTGCTGGACTGGAATATTACAAAGAAAATGCACATGCACACACACAAAAATAAATTTATCGGTTTCCTGTATCGTATCGCAGTTAAAATTACCAAAATCAAAAATTCCTAAAAAGGAATCTGTTCAAGTACAAAAGTCTACTTTGGACTGATATATCTGCCTTTCACTGCTTCCATGTTATACACACATCACTGTCTGTTCCCAAAACACTGGCATAGCTTCACTTGAGGAAAGACACTGCAGATCACAAGCCCTGAGAAGCACCATTTGTGACCTACCTGCTGTGGCCTCAAGAAGTTGACGTTGATATTGGGGTATCGGGTGGCAGGATCAATGCTGTAATGGCTGAAGTTTTTACTCACGTTCTCTGGGGTGGTCTGAGGCAGCAGCCTATAAATGCTTTCCCTTGGGAAAATAACATAAAAAAAAAGTTTGGGGTTTTGTTTTGGTTTGTTTGGTTGGTTTAGGCTTTGTGGTGGTTTGGGGTTTTTTGTTTGTTTTGGCTGGTTTGAGGTTTTGTTCTGTTTTGTTTTTTTTTTTAAAGAGATGTATCACTACTACTATGGCTAAGTAAACTCTGGAGAGATAAACATTCAAATCAGAAACCTAACCACTTCAGACACTGCATAGCTAAGAGTCAGCATAAGCATATTAAAATCTGCACTTCAATACAACTTCAGAATTCCAAAGGAGGGAAGAGAACAGTACACGGAGCATAACTGAAAGGGCTGCTCAGTACAATAAAGACACTGAGACACAGGAGGGGCTCAGGAAGAGGGGCCTGGAGCACTTGCTGTGAGGAGAGGCCAAGAGAACTGAGTTTGTTCAGTATGCAGAAGAGAAAGCTCAGAGAAGATCTTACTGTTGTCTGAAGTGGCAAATGGAAAGGTGATGGAAGCCTGGCTTCAACAGTAACATTATTTCCTCACTGATTTTTTAAATTCAAACAAATGGAATTTTAGGTATGAATTGTGCCATTGTGCAATTTTAGAAATTATACTATGGTTCCTGATGGTCAGAAGCTGCAGTAGTTGAAGTTTAAAACTGGATCTACTAACTGTTGGTTTTACTTACTCCATCTTCTGATTACCCAAATTCTGATCTCCAAGAGCACCTTGAGTCACCAAAACACTCAGGCAAAGCTGATAAAAACATCAAGAACTCAATACTTCAAAAGAGACAAGATACTGTTTGGCTTATATGAAACAAAGTGACCAAGGACAACATTAAAAAAGCAGGTCACAGCTTCCTTAAAAGGAAATAAGAGAAAGTTTTTACAAGATAATAGGAGATGGCAAGAACTTTCGTATCTGGTACTTTAAAGGCACCTACATTTTCATCTGGTTTGCTACTGCAGGGATGGTGACAGTAACTTGGGCTCACTTTGTCAATGCAATGTCAATAAGCACCTAAAGAAAAGATTCCCCATCTAATCTTTTAAAACTAGCACCAAGAATAGCAACATGTCTTACTCCTCCATATACTTCAGTTTATCGACTCCTTTGAAATTTTTTCTTCAATTGAATTATACCTTCAAGCATCCCCTAAAAACAGTGAGAGTCTGTATCTCCCATTCTGTCTACATATTTGTACTAGAAGAAACAGGAATGAATGATGAGATGTTGAAGGATTCAGTTAGAACTGTAAATGCATTCACTTTCTCCATTACCTCTCTGCAAGAACTTCCAAAGGACTGGCTCCAAGCGACCAACTTCGTACCATCCAAGCAGAGTCCATTGCAGCCAAAAATCCCCTGGCTATTCCAGTTCCCATTGGCCAAAATGGCTGATATTAGAGGTTACAAAAAAAAAAAAAGGCAGAGAAAGGAAAAGCATCACTTAGGGAAAATTTTAAAGAAGTATCAAGTACACATTCAGGCAGTAATCTGCTGGGAAATTATAACTCAGTAATTAGCTTCAAGCTCCACTCCCACCGGGTTAGAGGAAAGCAGCTGTATGGTGAACAGCTCATGAGCTCTCCCAAAGCCAATGTCCCTCTAGTTCCAACAACAATTCACAGCCTGAGTGCCTCAACAGCTTCTCTTCAAGACTGTACTTTTCAACCAACTACAAAATGCTAATTATTAGCAGGCCTACAGTAGAGGTTCTGTAGAGAGTCAACTCGTCCCAACAAGAAGCAGATGGAACAGACAGAACTTCAGAAAAAGCTCTGCACACATTTTCTTAAGCGAGATCATTACCATGCTAAATATTCTGTTTTCCCAACACTCCCACCCTTCCTTCAAACCTCCCACTTTATTCTATAATAAACAGCAGCTTTCCTCACAGCGCCTCTCTGTCAGGCAGCACACATTTCAGAGATGGGTGCAAAGGTTTGTGCTCATGCTTCCATTCAGGGCTTACACACAAGAAGTTGAACACACACCTCGAGGAGGCTGTCCCCGACCAGCGCCACGAGGAGCTGGTGGCCGTTCTGCTCGCGCACCAGGGCCGCGTTCTCGGACGCGTACATGCACGTGAAGTCAAACATGGCCACGTCGGGCTGCCCGTAGTGGTTGATGGCGAAGTCCAGCGACGGCAGCTGCTGGTTGGTGGAGAAATCTGCTGCTTCCCTGGCGTAGTTTAGCAAAGCCTCCTGGTCCACGTTCTCCCGTGAGAGCAAGACCTCTGTGTCAGCGTGGTCCTGCCAAAACCGGTGAAGTTTCGTTTGAATTTGACCATTTGCCATGGTCAAATCCACAAGTTTCTTTTAAGGTTGGAATATACAGTAGCTGGCATTAAAATTCTGACAAATCCACTCACACAAGTTTGTCTTCTAATTTCTTTCATTCCTTTGTTAATGCTTCCAGGAGAAAATCTATAAATATTTTATTGCAAACAGTAATCAGTCCTGCTTGCATTACTGATTGTGAAAGGGCGAAGAAACTCTAAAGCGTTTTTCATTCCCATAAAATGAGGGAAGCTCAACTAAGCTACCAAATGTTCTTTCAGCATATTTTATCTCAGCATGAACAAAACTCCCAAATCTACAAAGGGATACAAATTTGAAAAGGACAGGTTTTGTAACACTCTTCTGATGAGTTAAAATACACCAGAAGGACATTAACTGCCTTTTAGAACAGAATTACACTCATGTTCTAAAACAACAACTGTATAAACACATTATGTGATGGAGGAAGAGCATGTTTTCCTACTTTCACCCTACCAAAAGTAAATTGTCACCACAATTTTAGCTTACAGAGAATACAGGAGAAGTTAATACCCACATGCCGTATCACTCCTTTATCCAGCAAGCTCTGCTTTTTGGCAGTCATGACAAAGTAGTGTGTATCATCTTTGTAGTAGACAATGTTCTCCAAGTCAATGCCTTGTGAGAGAACAAAAGACATGGTAGTGAAGGAACCAGTTAGGAGTTATGTGCAACAGAAGCTCTATCAGAAGAAAGTAAACAAACTGCATGATTAGAAAATATCAGAGAGAGAATGCCAAGCAACTTTCTCCCATGCTCTGGGTGACTTTAAAATCTAAATTGTGAACAAAACCACAGACAGCACATTTCACCTGCATAAAGCCACCTCTATTAAAAAATCCAGCTATCATGACTCTAAGGTTTGCATTCAGATGTGGAGTGCAAAAAGCTGAACTATGGACTCATGACCTCTTCCCATTTAAGGCTCTGATTTCCTGACAACTGTAAGTTCTCTGCTTCTGAACTAAAATGACACACATCTGCTCTGTACAGCAGAACAGCTGCAAAAGCAGGGAGGTCAGATTTCAGAGACAGCAATGACTGACTGCCTTGCACAAGATGTTCGTTCCCAATTAACATACAAATCTGAGCTGCAGAGCTGTAATAATAAAAACAAATGGTTTCCACTGGAAATCTGTCAAGTGCTGGCAAACCTGTGGCATCTCGGAGATCCTGGAAGAACTTCTGGTTGAAGATGAAGGCCACACCACTGATCTCCTCTACTTTGGCTTCAGCTGTGGTGTTGCGATTGATGAAGTTTGCCGTGATAGCAATTGCAAGTTTACCGCGGAATTCTTTGCGGCGAAACCCTACAGGAAGGGGAAAGTAGCAACACTGAAAACCAGACACACCTTCAGAGAAGGCTCAGTATGCCACAGACAGGTGCACTCACAAAATAGAGAGAAGGGATGTGATGGGCTACAAACTCCTCCACAGAGGAAAGAACAATTGCTTCATCAGAAGAGTAAGTGTTGTTTAGGGAAAAAGCTCCCCACCACCCCCTCTCTCTCTCATCTCTGGTCCCAAAGCTGCAAGTTCCATAAAAAAATACTAATATGGGTTTCTTTGCAACACAGAATAATACTCAACACCTCAGTTCCTACACACGAAGGCAGGAGTGACAACACTACAAATTTAAGAAAAATAATCCAGATCAAAAGCCCTTATGTCTTTGCTAGTTTAGTGGAAGAATACAAAGACCACCCACGTCTTTGCCACAAATGCATTTTCACATGGACTTTTAATCTCCCTTTCACTTGTCAAGTGTCTTTCCAGATATTGATTGGCATGTTAAAGGCCATTTCGTTCTAACAAATTTAAGGCTAAGTTCTTTCTGAAGGTGAATTATGGACACACCATTACCTTCTAAGGTGTTTCTCCTGCCATCCCCTCCAATGATTACTTCAAACTCATACTCAGACACTGGATGAGTTTTGGGGTGGACCAACGCACGCCAACCTATTCCTGTAGATAAACGCCAAGTTAGTGACAACATATATATAATAATAGGAAAAAAAATAGATAAAACCACTTCTTACTATCAAATAAATCCTTCATCACATGAGCAGTCAAGAAACCCTGCAGGACAGCTACACTGATGACAGGGCTGTTCCTGAACTGTGCAGCCATTCCACGTGAATCAGAGGCAGACACAGCTCTGCTAAAATTCCCCTATTTCCTTTAAGGGCAGCTACAAACTTCTCTACTACCTATACAATTAATAAAAGGCTAAAAAACAAGTAAGCCACATCTCCTGTGGTGATCAGAGAACGGGTTTCACACTGATACTAAAAGCATTAACAAGGATCATTCACCAATATAAATACCCTCAGTGAATGCAAAGAAAAAAGTTGTTTCAAAATGTTACGTAATAGGCTTAGGTATTTTAGAAGCAATTACAATTTACCGTGTCTTGGTCTATTTCTGTGTAGTTGTTCTGGTGGCTTTGTTTCATACAATAACTAATTTGGATTTGTCACTAGAAAAAACAAATCCTACTAAAAACCCAAGCAAAAATGGATTAATAACTATTCTTATTAACGGAGAAAGAAGAAAGGACTTAACATCATAAGCAGAGTAAAAGAGTAAGAGCCTGTGTATCCTACAACAATTTCCCCCTTCTCTACACCCATTTCAGTGCTACTTGCTTTCATTCTCCTGGTCCTCAGGAGGGTAAACGAGCCCCCGAAACTCCACATTGACATGGATCTCTATTCCCAAGATCAAGGCAACCTTCAAAAGGATGAGCTGGAGCTGACGGATACCTGCAAAAAAGGCAGATGATAAAGAAACAGAAGAAAAAGAAAAGAGCACAAGTGCCTGTGTGTGTCTGTGTGACATTACTGATACACTGACTTGAAGACCAGCTGATACTTTCTTTTTCCCCACGGTGTTCCCAGCGCTTCATCCCAGTACCCCTGGTGTGTAATATCACAGCATGACAAGAAAATTCTACACAGCTGAAAAGCCAACCCTTTTCAAAGAAGAAAGAGTAATTTTTTGATGTTTCAGTCCCCTAATCAGCAACAAGGGAAACAACCAGGACATGAACTGCAGTAGAGGAGGGAAGACAGCATGAGCAGGGCTGCACTTGTCACAGATGGCAAAGAGCCACTGGATCAGCCTGGCTGTAATACTGACCTGCACTTCTATCCCAGCACCTTTGGATTAGTGAGGGCATAGGAAGCTCCTCACCACCTCTTTCCTCTTCAGGTAACTTTGACAATGAAAATGAAAATCACAGTGTGCAAACTCAATTAATACAAAGGAAAATACGTTGCTGTCATATTTCAGATGCTGAAATGAAAAAAACCTTCACCTAAACACTAAATTTTAGCTGTGCTGATACACAAAAAAAAGGACAAAATGCATAAACACTGGAAGAATAAAAATGAAAAGAAATTAGAAGGAAAAAGCAATCTGCAAGACTGAAGTTACAAAGATCTTCCAGTTTTACCATTTGTTGCCAAATTTCAAAAAAAGAGAACACAGACTGGTGGGCAACACCTGTCTGTGCCATGTACAGTCAATTTTGGGGAAGAAAAAAAGAAAAGAAAAATAACTCCTGCTCCACCAAAGCATTGAGCTTTCAAAGAAGACTGATTTAACAGAATTTAGAAATCATCAAGATTATTCTCAATTTTAACACGTAAACATATATTTAATCAAAACATATCTTCATCACTCTTCTGAAAATTAAAGCCAAAACCGTTCCTCCTTTCTCCAGACTGACACTCACAAGAATGTTCCAAAGCATTCACTAATTTTTCTTTACAAGAGAAACAGAATAATGTGGCAGCTGCAGGAATGTATAAGCAAAAAACAAAAAAATTATCCATCCAAAAAAAAAAAAACCAAACCACCAACCAGTTTGAGCTTTAAGTGTACTTTTCAGAGTAGGAAGAAGCTCTGCCTTGGGAATGTCTAAAAGATGAGAGATGAACACTGTATGTCTTAATCTCATGACTAGCCCAGAATGAATGATGCAAAGGTAATGCTGGATTGTACCGTAACTACTTGAGAGCAGGGACTGGTGTAGGCTGAATTTTCATTACCCCACAGCCTCACCTCCTTCTCCCCAGGAAGAACCCAGGAGGTGCTGCTGTGTCCAGCAGTGGCTGTACTTACTGATATGGTCTATGGATCCTGCACAGAATTTGCCATAGAACTTTTTGGCGCCGAGGCCCCTCAAGTCGTGGATGGTGAATGGCCACAAATGCAGCACGTTATTGCGGGAAAAGGCATCCCTCTTCTCTATGACCACCACCTTGGCTCCCAGGAACGACAGGTCGATGGCTGTACGAAGGCCACAGGGTCCAGCCCCAATTATCAGACACTGCAAAACAACCAGCACACAGTAACTGCACAGTCCTTGGAGGAAATAGGGATTTCTGCAGCAGTTCCAAGCATCCCACGGCTCTTAGGAGTAAGTGCTCTTTGTCTGAAACGTAAGCTGAAATTTCAGATCAGTCTTTCTATTTCTACCTGCCAAGTTCTGCCATTGATATGGTTAAAGCAGTAACCACGACCTGAAAATGAAGTATATTGCAGAGCAGTTAAAAGACTGAGGAAGCAGGCAAGTAAAACTGTGTGCTTGCAACACTTGCTCTAAGAAGAGCTGCCCAGTCATACTCTCCAAGCTCTATAAGTACCTGGAGAACAGCAATATTTCTGAAGGCTTCTCCCTCCTATATTCCATTTTATTTCTTTAAAATAAAAAACCTAAAAAAAAAAAAAAATTAAAAAGGGAGCAATGACAAGTTTTCCTCATCTTCCAAATCTTGAGCTGGCCTTTCTTAAGAATATCTTCAGTAGCATTGCAACAGCTACAGCAGATAAACACAAGATACTAATGTTTTTATAAACACCATCACTTTGAAATAACAGAGTAGCCAAGTCAGAGCACTCTAACTTATGCTTTTATTGGTGCTTTGGTGCTTCTACTACTGCAGCAAAGGAGACTTCAGGGAAGTCAACATCACGTAAATACAAACTTTGTGTGACCAGACAAATCCTTTCTCCAACCCAACCTTTGTCATATCAAAGGTCTTTCACCTTCTCTTATCTTTTTCCACTCTACTCACAAACACCATCAGATGCTAATAAACAACTTGAGAACGCAACATACGTGCATGTCTAGTGTTGAACACACTTCTGAGAACAGAGTGATACAGCAAAATAATTTCAGATTAAAAAGCCAAGATAGTCAGTAGACACTTCTTAGCCACAGAAACCGAGGTCCACAAAGAAAGTGTTGGTATGTGCAGTCACATAAATACAGTACACAGTCCATTTTGTCATATCATTATTGTACTTTGATTTCCACTGAGTAAACCAGACACATGGAATAAAGACCTTGCTGCAGAGGCGGCTGCTGCTGCCATGTGATTCTTTTCCAGATCCTTATATATCCTTGTGGCTGCATAAGAAAGCTCTTCGAGAAATTCTTAAGTATGCCAGAATTTAACCATGAGCCAGTGCTCTGATAAACAGCCAATCCCAAAGCAAAACTTTGTGTTCAGTGGTCACCCCCATTTGACAATTTTTACAGGCTGCCACATTCCCACCACTTATTCACTGGAGCATAAACTCTGCAAGCACCGTGAAACTGCAAATGTAAAGCCTGAATGATGGAAAACCAGCACGAGTGACAGCACTGATGACATAGCTACTGACATGCAAATTCCACGTAAGACTACTGAGTAAGATAGGAAGTCACATAAATCTGAGGGCAGAGATCCAAGTCTAGACAAAAGGGAAGGGAATAATAACACCACTGCCTCTTTAGTACCTTCAGGAATCTGAAAGCATTTGGAACAAAAGGCAAGCCCAACCTCTGAGCTAATACATACCTAAATAAAACTGTGTATTGAACAGGTGTCCATCTTGTAATTTGATATAAGGGATCCTCAATTAGGATCCTCAATTCTTCCAATCTAATATTGCTTTCTTTGTAGGTAAGTGTAACTCCCAAACACCACCTTGTCTTTTTTTAAAACTTTTAGGAAAATTAGCTCAGCATATCATATTTATCCAGGTAATAATTTTGCTTGGCTGAAAACTACAATCTTCAAAGAGCCTGGATTTCAATAAGCAACAAGAACACACTGAACTGGGTGACTTTCATTCTTTGATAAATTTCCACATATAAAATATTTATGATGGAGTACACAACAGCAAAGGAACTGTACTAAAATCAGACTATTCAAACTCAGGTTTCATGTAATTATAAACTAGCTGCCTGCAATTTTGTCACAGGAACTTAAAAGGATTTTTTCCTCTCTATCCTTCCTCCCTGCCCTCATAGTAGGATGTGGTTAAAAACATTTAGGTTATGTTTCATATTCTCGATGTTCTGAATGTAAAATACTCAGGTAAGTAATTTATGGTCAAAGTTGCCATTTTTTTAATAGCATCACAAAAACATTAAATTATGTTGTTATAAAACAAATTCTAAGCACAACTAAAAATAGAAAAGTTTTTTTTCACCTCTAATGCTTCTTCCAGTTTCAGATGTCTCATAAAAACCCACCTTCTGATACTCTCAGACAGCAGTAACTCCGTGAGATGCCAAGTACAGCCAAATAAAGGCAGCTACTGTTATTCCTTGTTCCCTTTCCCCTCAATGACTCCAAGCAATTGCTGCAACTCCCTGCACTGAAGCAGTCTCACCCCTCAAAAACACTTCTTGCTCAAGATCTTTCAGACAGATTATATTAAGTTTCCAGTAACAACACCATGGTAATGGAACATTAAATGCAAACTGAAATGCTGTATTCTCTGTATAACCAATGAAGAGAGAGCACCATTTGTAACTATTTACATTTGAACAACCCATCACGTCCAAAACTTGCTTTTCATGAACTCTGATTATCTGAATTCTGGTTAGCCTGGATGCTGGCCATGTGCACAAACTGGCCAGCTCCAGGCACAGCACCTCACCCCTGAACAATGTTTAAATGGGCAGTTAAGAACTATTCTACAAAGTATGAAACCTTCAGAACTGGTTTATTTTCAAGTGTACAGAAGCCAGGCTTCCTAAAGACATGATCAGCTTCTACTATGCCATGGATAAAACCCTAATCTTTATTTTAAATTCTATCATCTTCACGTGCCCACTTAAATTTCTGTACCTTTTAATCAACAGTTTGCAAATTACATTAAGCATTAGGAATATAAAGATAAGTGAGTTAGGAAACATCAACTCAGACATGATTCAGTTCTCAAAAGGCCTCTGCTTTGAACAGTTATGATTATCTCCTAGGAACTACATTTAAACATTTAATGGCAGATACCATTAGGATAGGAAACAAAAAATTAATAGAAACATATATGAAAAGAGAAGAGGAATACATAGTGAAATTTAGTTTAAAAAATGGCCACTGCAGTCATTGTTCTCTCCCATCACTGTGGTCCTTCACACCAACACCAGCAAGTTCTGAGGTTTCTCTCTCATCAGTTCAATGAGGGACAGTCACATAAGACCTCATGAGCCTCTCTGGTTATCTCATCACCACCTCACCACATGCTACTTCTATAACCACTCTCTTGATTCCAGTTCTCCAATTCCATTTTAACTCTCTTTAGCTTGGCTTTGGTGTATGAAATAGGTTAAGCTTTTGGATGACATGAAATCCCTACCAACCTCTTCAGTCAAACATCATTCCCAGGACACTTTACTCCTTTTATCCACTTTATAAGTGTACTTGAAGAGATGTTTTAAAGACACTTGGTTACATGTATTTATTCAAAGCACACCCTTTTCTAATGACTTTTAAGCCTCTGTACTCCTCTGGGTCTCCAGCCACTTTCAGAGCACCATCTGAAGGACTCTGATTTCTCTCACTGCCAGTTTCCCAGGGGGCTTCACCCATGATCTCTTGTGTGATCTTCCTTGATAAACTGTCTTTGCATCACCTCATTCAGGGACACTGGTTCAATCAGCTTTGTCAGAGCTGTCAATTCACAAAACTTCTCCAACTCGAGACTTGGCTGCTTTTTGGCCAAGCTAAAATCTCTACTTTTCTGACATTTCCTTGTGGCTGCCTAGATGTTAATTCAAGCCCAACACAGCCAAATGGAGCTCTTCATCTTAAAAATTAGTTAAACCCTCTAATAGCAATCAATTTCTTAGGAAAATATGTCAAGATGGAAAAAAGGAAGCCTGTCTGTGTTGCATCAACGCATTTAATGTCCTTCTAAACTCAGCTCACCACTTCCCTTCAAGAAAAATGTCACACTCGATTTTCTGAATGCCTTTCATAGCTGGATATCACCCCCCGCTCACATCTGGTTTTTCATATGCTCTCACAATCAAGCACTATTCACTTATCCTCCTATCAAATCTCTTCTTTAATGTTTCATCTCTATTATTGAAGCAACGTTTTCCACAGTGTTAACAAATACAATCAGAGCCTAGATGCAAAAATCACTCTTATAGTCTATTATTCAAATAAGTTAAAAGACCTCTACTCACCTCAACCCATTATGTTCCATTCAAAATAAGAGCAAATCCTGGATCTAATGAATGCACAGGGCAATCACTTTTTGCAGAAAATTTAGAATTTTTCTCCATGATGCTCATAGCACTTGGAAGGCTTATTCCTAAGTATACACAAACATCATTTACTACCTTTATCTTCCTGTAAATCCTTCCTTTCTTATATTGCCTGAAAAATGTAAACCTTAACAGTGGTCGGATTTTTGGGGTGTCGAAGCTACTGCCCACTGTGACTACCAACAGTGCCCAATTGTTTGATTGTCAGAGTTTACCAAGTGTTACTACAGTAATTCATTATAAATGCCTCCATCCATAGGAAAATGGCCACTGGAAAGTGAAACAAGATAAACAATTAAGAAACTAACATAACTTTCTAATATCTAATTGGGGGAAAATAAAAGTCCACAGATCTGAAACTACATTCTCTAAACAAGATGTATTTGTCCCTCAATTCTATACTAAGGAATTAATCATTAATTCCTCCAATTAAAGTATTTCCTTCTCTCAAGAGGTGACTATTCAAGAGAAAGAGCAGCATCTATTGTCCTCAATGAAGGAAGACAGAACCCTGTTCTAATTTTATCCTCTTCTGCAGTATTTGCCTTTTTTGAAAAAAAAAAGAGTTCTTGATTATTTACAAAACCAACCTATTCTATTCACGTACCAATAACAGATATAAAGAACTGCTTTCAAACTGCACTGTCCAAGGGGGTGCAGCACCTAAATGCCAGCTCACAATAATTCAGGTAAAAAAAAAAGTAAAATGCTCTGTGTGTGTGTGTAAAAGTAGGAATTCCTGCAGTAAATACCACACATACCAACCTTTTAAAAAGAATTGGTGTGCGTTTCCACAGCATATTTTTTTTCTTTGAACCTAGAATATAAATGATCACTTTCTAAATAATGGGAAACAGTCTGTTTTGCCAAATTGGCAGAAAAGCTCCGTTTTCTTGAGAGAGTCATGAGAATTTTTAAATTAAAACTGGAGATTTCCAAACATGCATGTTTTGTATCCTAGACTCCAACAGCACACATTCCTGTTACTGTCAAAATGCAAAAGAAAGTCGACCAAGATTAAAGGTTTACCAATTAAGATTTTTCCAAGCCATCTATAGGACTGATGCCACAGAAACTCACAACGTAAAAACTTGCTGGCTGCTTCTCCTGAATAAAATACAAACATTCAGGTGGGCAGTCAAATCCGGTGGTGACAAAAGGAGCTTCTGATTGCTCACCAAATGCTAAAATTGTGAGAACATTCCTGAAACTTGCCTGGGCTTATAGTGACACCAGGCAACATCTTTCTACATCCATACCTTTTTACTGTGTATGCCAGAGAGATTGGGTAATAGGACCATGGCAAATGAGCCTCTTACCTTCGTGTTGGCGCATGCTTTCCCCTTCTTGTAGTCCTTATGGCTGCCTCTTTTATCCAATTTGGCCCACAAGGCTTTGGCTTTCCAGTAATTGAGCTTGGACTTGAGCTTGTGATAGAAGGAACGATAGTCCTTGGGCTTTAGTTCTAGGTAGTCACAGAGCTCTTGGAAAGCCTTCAGAGTCCCCTTGCAGGTGGAAGCCTGGACAAATCTGTCGAAGAGAACGTGAGCCTGGTTCACCTTCTCGTTCTTACTTTCCTCCATGCTTCACACTTGGCAGCTGCCCAGGGGGGCAGCTGTGCTCTTCCAGTCTGCCAGATTTCCCGATGTTGCTCCGCTGAGCCACTTTCACCTCTGGCTTACAAGCATTATTAACCTAGAAAATAAAAAGAAGAAAGTGTAACTGAACTTGCTCTTTTCTTTTCGTTCCAAAATTTTGTCTTGCTGAACTGAGAGCCCAGATTCCCAGTCAGTCCTCAGCTGATTGATATCCCAAGGATTTCTGCCCAAGCTGACTGAAGCAGAATTCACTGAGCCTCATTGCAGCCAGCAGCACATCTCACACCTCTGTTAAATCACAAAATACTTTAACCTGAGGCAGTGCCTTGGAAGTTTTATCAAAACTCTTTCTGCATGAAGAGCAGAGAAGTTACAAATAAACAGGCAGATGTTCCACAATGTCTGGGAGAGGACAGAGGGTGTAAAACAAAACAGGCTGACCTGCTATGTCGCAGTTACTGTGTAACACCACAGCAATGGTTACGGGCTGGTCTTAAAAACACTGCTAACCACGAAGTACTTCAAGAGTCGGTACTCCATCAGTAAAATAAGCTTTGGTTCCTTCATTCTAAAAAGACATGTGCCTTTGGTCATGATAAATAAAGATGAGAAAGGATGGCATAGCACAAGCCGATATAGAGCCCTTGCCAAGACTGGTTTTTGCTCAGTGATCGTCACTGTGATCTTAAAAATGAGTTAAACCCGCTAATAGCAATCAATTTCTTAGGAAAATATGTCAAGACTGAAAAAAGGAAGCCTGTCTGTGTTGCATCAAGCAGTATAAACATTTCCCTTACCTAAAGCCTACACACATTTCTGTCAGTAAGTGAGCAGCCTAAGAGTGAAATGTGGCTGGTGCATGATCCTTCTAAGATTCCCATACTAATTCCTCTATTCTGTGGTTCTCAACTTCTTTTGATGTGCAGGCCCATACAAAATTTTGGGTGGCAGACGGGGTCTACTTTAATCTGCTGGGGCAGATCTGCTATCATGAGCTCTGCTACTCCTTTCTGGGGTCCCTCAGAAGCAGGCTGGAGACCTACAGAATTAATTGTTTCGATCACAATTAGAGATTTTGTTTAAAGAATAGATATCTTCTCTTCCTCCCTCTCTCTTTATATAATAAGCCTTTTTCTTTCTTTTATGCATAATACCAAGTACATGCACTAGATTACCCTGCTCTCTGAGAAAGAATAGCTCTGTTTGCCTTCAGATACAAAGGCAGCATGGGAACATACATGAACTATTGAAGTGAAAGCACTTCTGAGGTGCTTTTTGCCCTTTGTTTTTTTGCAAAGGGTATTAAGGTAAAAAGGGAAATATGTGGACTTGGATAAAACTTTTTAGATTCCCACCAGCTCTTTTCCTGCTTCCAGCAGACAGGAAGCCAAGCCAAACAGTACAGCTCATGTCTCTTCCCCTCCCATATGGCAGCTCTGCAGCAGTTTATTTGGGCACTCCTGCTTTTCAGCCTAACATGGTATTTATCGTTTATGTTTAGAAACAGCAGAAGAGACCTGGAAACCTTTACATACAGCCACAAACTGGTAGTTTTTAAAAATAAAAGTTCCTACAGAAGTCAAAGTACAACAATGGGTTGTAGTGCAGAAGGCAATTCTAACTTTATTAGGACAACTGCCTCAGAGGACTCAGTACCCATGAAGCTGCTTTTCTAACAGGCTGACAGTGATGCCCATGCCCATATCAGTACTGCTCACTAAGCAGGATGGAACTGCTTTCCTTATTTTCCATCTTAATTTCACGGCTGTGAAGCTGGAAATGTGCTCCATGCTTGCATCTCAGGGAAACCACTGCACCCCTACAGAGGCCTAAGTCAGAGAACTCTAAAATGGTTTGGTTTGGAAGGGACCTTAAAGATCACATAGCTCCAACGCCCCTGCCATTGGCAAGGACATCTCCCACTAGACCAGGTTGCTCAAAGCTCCATCTAAACTGGTTCTTGAGCACTTCCAGGGATGGAGCATCCACAGCTTCTCTGGGCAACCTGTGCCAGTGTCTCAGCACCCTCACAGTAAAGAACAAATTTCCAATATCCAGTCTAAACCTGCCCTCTAACAGTTTGAAACCATCCCATCCCCCCTTGTCCTATCATTCATGTCCTTGTAAAAAGTCCCTCTCCACCTCTCTTCTGGCCCTATCACGTACTGAAAGCCTGCGTCTCCTCTTTTGTTCTCAAGAAGAATATTACAATGAACTGCAACAAAACATCTCTAACTCTGAAGGAGTCATTTCAGTGTGTCTGTGTCATACAAACACAACAAAATACCCACAGTCTAAAGCCATATGCCTCATTAACAGCACAACATTCCAAACTGAATACTCTTCTCCTATGTTCCCCCACCTCTTGCACCCCCACTCTACCATCCAAACACTTTACACCAGCGCTTTGGATGACTGAGACTTCTTCAGAAAAAGCAATAGAAGTTACATGACCTAAATTAAGTGGAGTCACAACTTAGGTCTGTTAGTCCACACTCCACTACTGATAAACCCAGATGTAAGGACACCATAGGGATCATTTCTTACTCTTGCTTCTCCCGCAGTTTTTCACCAAGGAAGTGAAGCGGCATTGGTTTTGCACTGCTCAAAGACTCCAAAGTTAAAACCCAACCTCCTCTCACTCTAAGAACTTACTGCTCTGTGTCCAGGGTTTGCCAAGCCAGGAGCCAAACCTGCAGAAAGCAGGTCATTTGAGCCAGCACATTCCGGGGGCCACCTTAGCACGGCAGCTTTACTGACATCCTGTTTCACACAGCCTGGGAAATCAGTTATGCCCCCAGGTGAAACACCGAGGCTTCAGTCACCACATTAGGTCACTCCCTAGAACTCTGCATTCCTGATGTAAACACCCCAAGCCCTTGGAACCCATGAGCAACACGTCAGAGAACATGGAAATTACAGGAGGAAAGCAAGGGCAGGCAAGAGTTATTTGCCAGGTTTCCAGGGTACTTGTGTGCCTTGCTGGCTGTTCTGCAAGTCTGCAGTATCCTGCATGTTTTGTCTCGAGGCAGCTGATTGCTGACTCAGAAGCTCTGTGAATTCCTTGGCTGTGGCATTGGGCGAGGAAGACAAAGCCCGTGGAAAAACGCATGCAAGAACAGTGTTCACGTTGCTATTTACAATAATAGCAGGAGGTTGTCACTGACTCATGGCTCCAAGTACCCTCAGGACCTCCAGTACTCGCCCAAGGACAAAAGAAACCAATGAAAAACACAGAGATGCAGGCAGGGAATAATTCCAGGTGGTGGTTCCTTCGCAGAGTCACCACAGATGCAGGAACATGAATATTTTATCAAATGCATACACGAGAAAAGAAGGCCCAGTGCCCTACTTCTGCCAAAGGCAAGAGATAAGAAGAGATTTTGCAAATTCTACACAGAATGAATTTGGTTGTACAAATTGAAGTTCTGCAGTAAGTGTTGCAAATGGAGGGCTTATATATTTCAGGCAAATAAACCCCCACTATATGAGTCACCACCCTCCTCTACATTTCCATCCTAATTTTGTTAAAAGTGTTCATTCAAGCAATGCCTTGAGCCCGGGAAAAGAATAAAATACTGTGGGAATGTATTTTTCAGCAATCTCTTTTTTTCCATCAGAAATTATTGAGTTAATTCCATCTACATTCACAGCTTGCTCCCTTTAGCCCAAACCAGGAGTGAATAAAACGTGCCAAAGTAACTGCCCAGCTGCACCTCAGAATGCTGAGTTTCTCTGAGCACAGTGTAAATGCTTTCTTAAATTTGAGTTATTTCACAGCCAGGCAAACACCCTATATGCACCCTTGACAGACAAATCTCTGAGAAGTCAGACATCAAGAAGAAGCAGTAATACCACAGGGAATCTGAAAGCAGACTGGTCCATGACCATAAAACTGCCCTCCAGCAACATCCCCCATGTCCTTGCCTCCCTTTCACGGCCCCTTCTGTAGCTTCTGCCTAAGCAAGACTCAGTAACACGCTCTGGAAACTCCGAGATTACTGCAGTAGCCAGGCAGCCAGGACACACTTGCAACTTGGCTAGCAAAAGTCTAAGCACAGATTATAGTTAAGCTTATGCTGCAGACAGTGGGGACACCTATTTTTGTCTCTCTCCTCCACACAGCCTCCAGTTTTCTTGTAGGAAACCAATTACCTTTGAGACTCTTCTTCCTCGTTGAATCTGGATGAAATTGTTCAAAAGTTATTAAGGATGAACTGAGAAGCAGATGAACAAATGGCTCAATCCTGTAAGCCTCCCTTCTTTAGGGAAGCCAAAAAATCTTTATCCCAACAAATGAAAAAAACTGTTTTCATTTCCAAGATTTAATTTCTTTTACTTTTAGCTAAAACTGAAGAAATGGATTTTCTACAATATGTTCATGACTTTCTAAGTGATCACAGGTATCAAAAAGTACAGCTTTAGGGCAGTGGTAAGACTGTGGAACAGATGGCAAAAAGAGAACCATTTTGACAAGAAAAGCTAAAGCAAAAACTGGCAACTATTTTAGGTCCATATTATGCAGACCAAGAAGGGGAAAGCAGGAGGACAAAGGCGTGGTTGCCATTGTTTGCAGCTTCCCTTTTACATCAGCACTGTCCACAGCATGTTTTAAGATGGTGTTTAGACTGGTTCCCATTCATAACATTCAAGACTCAAGCAAATAAGCTGTCAAAAAACTATGTTTTAATAAACCTATTAAACTTGATTTGGTGCTCTTCTGCCCACCACATGGGAGAGAGTCTTTTGAGTCTCCACCACTTTCCTGTCTACCCTCCCTCCCAAGTGAGGCCAAAAGTGGGAGAAAGAGAAACCAAATATGAACTTGACTGCAAATACAAGAACCTGTTCTTAGCACATACACAAACAGTTCATAGAATTCTCGTGTCAAGAAAAACTCTACCCAGTACTGACTTGAGAAGAAATGCTAACTATATCCAAGAACATGAAAACATACAAATACAGAAGCAGCTACAGAAAATGTTTTGGTTCCCAAATTCACATCAAGGTACAGAAGGAAAATGTGTACATTGCTTATTACTAACCATTTCTTCAATGCCACAACACAACTACTGAAAGCATTTGACTTACAAAGTGCAACCTTTTATCTATGAGAACTCAAAAATCACATTTTGCTGCTGCTCTCATACACACCTCTTTGATCATAGCAGTCCCTACACTGAATGAACACTAACAAAGAAAGAGACCAAGAAACAGATCAATGCTTTTCTTCAGAAGAAAAAAAAAGGAAATTATACCAAGGAAGAGGTAGCTGTCCCCTCATAGGATGATAAGGGAATAATAGTAGGACATCTGGATAGGTCTCATTCTCACAGCACCACATAACAGAGCAACAAAGTTGAATGTCATTCCCTCATGTGAAATGCTTTGAAGCTGTTCCTAATGTTACATTTCAACATAGAAATCCATCCTAAAGTTAGTTCCCACCCAGTTTTACAAGCTGGACTTCCCCAGAGTTCTGCAAACACTGTAATAACCTGAGAAAAGTGCCTCTTTAAAAAACAACCAAAAAAAGGCTCCTAAAATTACCAGAATTACACGTTCACAAAACTTTATTTCTATGACTTCAAACGGGGATAAAACAAATTGGCTGCCTTAGCACAGCAAGGTATATCAGCTTGTGACACGATACAGGACATGGACCCATTCATTTTTCCAAGCTAGCATGCTGTGTATGCCACAAGAAACACCAGAAACACCAGCTTTTTTGAAAAAAGCTTTACTGAACATTGGAGAACAAGAACACTGTTCTGCCCCAATTAGAGACTCTGAGCAGAATGAAGACTGGAGGCTACACACTTTAATGACCTCTGCAGCTCAGTAAGCCAAGTCCACTGAGGTCTCCAGATTCTGCCAGTGCACTGATCACCCCAAACCATTCCATGGCACAGGGAGAAAACAAATAGAGCCTGTATTTGTATTCTGAAAAAAAAAAAAAAAATCATAAAAGAAATTCACCAATGAAATTCACATGAACACATTTTCAAAAATTTATATAAGCAAAAGCTTCTATCTGCCAGAACCTAGTACCAAAACACAGACTGCAACAATCACAAAAGCGATTGCAAAGGAGAAAACATAATCACCAGGAACAAAGAGACAGACAGAACCATAGGATCTGCAAGTGACAAGAGGAAATAAATTACCATTCTTTATTGAGCCTGTAAAATGGTTCAGAGATCTGAAAAATGAAAATCTCTAGCATCTTCTGCAGTATGTGCTTGCTTTCTGTTATGTGCACTTGTCTCCACTTAATGTGCTTCAGTTCTCCCTTTCATTACCTAATTGTCCAGGGAAGGGAACAAAGCTGGTGAAGGCTCTGAAGCACAAGTCCTGTGAGGAACAGTTGAGGGAGCTGGGGTTGTTTAGCCTGGAGAAGAGGAAGCTCAGGAGTGACCTTATCACTTTTATAACCACATGAAAGGAAGGTGTGGCCCAGGGTGGGATCAGCCTCTTCTCCCAGGGAACAAGTGACAGGACAAGAAGACAGTCAAGCTGTGCCAGGGGAGGTTCAGACTGGACATCAGGAAGAATTTCTTCAATGAAAGAGTGGTCAGGCACTGGAACAGACTGCTCAGGGAGCTGGTGGAGTCACCGTCCCTGGAGGTGTTTAAGGAAAGACTGGAGGTGGCACTGAGTGCTGTGGTCTGGTTGACATGGTGGTGGTTTGGTCATAGGTTGCACTTGGTGATCTCAGAGGTCTTTTCCAACCTCATTGATTCTGTGATTCCCCCTTACATAGGTCAAAGATTACTTATCATTACTTAGAGTCACGGGATCCAAAGGAGGCTGAATTTACCAAAGCCACCTTGATTTGTGTCAGTCATTAAGAGAAACACTTAGTGCCTCAGAAGCAAGCTCAAAGACTGGTCATTTGTGCCAGCATTTATTTTAATCATAGCAGATAGATTCCTAGACTTTTAACTCCAAGGCTCACCCCTCTGTGGTTTGGCAAATCCAGACTCTCACAAACAAATATTCCAGTTACAGACAGTAAAAAATGAACATGGAAAGCAAGTTTTATTTGTGCTGCTTCCAACTCTCAGCTCTTATGGGTGTGGAAAAGAGGCAGGCACTTCCTGAAAGGAAGTGGTGGAGGACAAGGGAGTTAGAAAACAGGATTAGAAGATTCAGAATTTCACCATTCTTACACAGCTAGGTATGGCATCACAGATCCCCTGCACAGAGCAGTTCAAACAGATTACAGATTAGTTAGTGGATGTATAACCATTTTCTGTGGAGGAAGACTGATTACAGAAAGCAGAGGACGTTTAAAATTTTGGAATCTTCTTGCCTATACACATCTTGCAAGACTCTTTTGGGAGCCAAGAATTTTAAGTAAATAGATATTTGAATAAAAAAGCTATAAAAATTTCTCCAGCCCACAAACCACTTAATTTAGAGACTGCTGAACTTTAAAAACAAAACAAATCCCAAGCTTTATTCTAGGACAAGTTCAGGAAGGGTTGGGATCATATAACCCATGGGTGCAACTGTGGCCTGTATAATTCCCATGTAAAATGTACATGCAGAATCAAGAAAAACACCTAAGAAATTGGACCTTAAACCCAGACCTCCAGAACTGCCACCTCCTTTCCCTTAACAAGGAAAGTCCAACCAGGAGCAGCATCTCAAAGACTCACCTGCAGATGAGGTCACTGGTAATCTGTCACTCTACATCCCAGCTATCTGCTGCTCCAATATGCCCTGTCCCCAGCCCATTGCATGCCCAATAAGGCCTAAGCTCCCCCAGAGCAGGCTGACACCCTCAAGCTTCAACTGCTGCCAAAGAAAACCCCACCGTGTGTTTATAGCCACTCATGGGTGTACCCTGCTCCTGTAACTCAAACCACTACCCCAGCCTTCCTTTCTCCTTCCAAGTTATGCACGAAAATACGTGCTCTGCAGTCTGTCTGTATATCTAAAATCAGAAATGGCCCTGACAACAAACTCAATCTAGGTTAGATCAGGCTGTTTCTTAATGCTCCACAAGCTCCACAGCCATGTACTGTCCTCCCACATCAGCCACTAGATTAGACCATAATATACAATTAAGCAATTTCATTTTGTTTCGCAGAGGCGGAGAATTACACACCTCAGCAAGAGCACTACTGACTGAGCAGAGTCTGAGCAGGGCACCAAGCAGGCTTTGAAAGGAACCAGAAGGAGACTACTTTCCATCATGGCTTGGCTTATCTTTTTTGATTCATTCACTATGGAGTTACACCTCATTCTTACAGTAAAACTTACTTGTTAGACTCGAAAGGTATGGGGCTTCTAGGTAACAGGAGAGATACTGAACATGTTCAATGGACACAATGCTAAATCCCAATTTGTCACAGGAAGAAAACACACCCACACAATAATCCTATAACTTTTATTTCATAAATTACATCGTTTGGTTGAGGTCTATTCCACACATCCCCCAAACCTCCTCTCTAACCTCTCCCAGGCTGCATTCCTGACTTTATTTTCAGAGGGGAAAAAAGTCTTTATCCCATCCTTTCCTCAAAACACTTTTACTGCGCTTACATTTTGGAGTTCTTGACAGTATCTTAAACTTAGTTTAGTATTAACCCTCGATAAATTTACTCATGTAAATCTTTCCTCTTTCCAAGATAAGAATACCAACCTTTTGCACTCTGGCGTGCTCCATAATTCTCAGTAAGAATAATAATTTTAAAAAGCAAAGCAAAATCCAACCCTTAGCAACTAACAAACTGTGAGACCATCAAATGACAACTGATCAAATCCAACAACTTAATGAAAGTTTGTCTCTATCACACAATCTGGTGTGTCTGATACCTCCCCATCATTCACTTTCCTCATAGGTACAAGGAAAGCTTTTACCAGCAGACAGGAATGTATTGTAAGCAAACAACCAGTTCAACATTTGGGCTCAACCTTGACAAACAGAAAGAATAAAGAGGTTATATTTTGTAGCATGAGAAAATGTACCAGAATCTCGAAAAGTAATACAAACAGTAGGTAGAGAATGGGAAAACCAAAACTTGCAACATCCAACTTTCAGCTCTGGGTATCAGACAGTACCGATTGCACATATTGTTACACAGGTTATAAATAGTAACCACGCAGCACCCTCCCCACTTGGCTGGACATCTGACTCTCAGTGAACACTGAGCACTTTCAATTGCCCAGACAGCGATTCCCCTGCAGCCGTGGAACCCGCATGGTCTCAGCAAAGACCATGCCAAGCTCCGTGCCTGGAGCGAACGAAAATCTGTTAGGAAACCAGTGAGAGGAAAGAGGTGGAGGTGGTTCTGTGTTTTACTCTCCTCTCCCTGAGGCTTTGGCAGGAAGCTCCTGGAATAAGATGGCAGTCATCACTTCCAGAGGCAGACATTACCAGTCTCCTCAAATACAGCTGCACTGGTGGGGACATGAAAAGACTTGGTACGAATTAGTCAGAGATTAAATTCAACCTAAGCGTAAGGATGCCATCAGCAGAATTTGTTCCTAGTAGCAAGGACACATAAAAGCTTCTCTCTTTGCCTTTCATGCTCAAGGACTGTTCCCTCTAGTCTTTTTAATTCCATCCTCCTTTGGATAAAGGCCATTCCTCTGCAAGGATATCTGGGGGTCTGAGGCAGATAGCTGGAAGGTTCAGCTGAGGATATCTGGCAGAGGAAGTAGCCCTGTGAGGGGGCACGAGCGTTGCCTTTGCTTAATGCGGGTCTGAGAGCCCCCACCAAGGGACCTACGACCACTTTTTGTAGAAGACATCTGTGTGCACCTCCCTAACAGGCAAAGCTCTCCATGCTCACAGACTGCATTGTGAAACAACTTCTGCCCAGCATGGTTTGACAGGACCCAGGCACTGCTTTGCTGCTGTGCTGCACACAGGCCAGGATCTGTCCCGTAAGGCAGTCTAGCATTTCCACTAGCAGATGATTCAGTTCTGGACCCTGGACTCAAACTGTGTAATTTCCATAATCTCTTATTCCATAACATCCTATATTTGAGCACTAGCCAGAATGACCCTTTTCCAAAATGCTTTTAATGCAGCAAGGAGGAGCACAAGAGACTGCAGGTCACTTGCGACTTTCTCAGTGACAATACCAACAGGCTGCTGCTGGCATGTCTGGAAAAGAAAAATACTGCAATTAAGAAGTACTTTCTTCAACTTCATTCAACTTCTGCTTTCAGGCTCAGTCAGCCAGAACGGGCTGGTAACAGCTCTGTAAACTGGGAATGACCAAGAGTGGTGGCAGAACCATAGCATGGCAGTAGCTGCTTTCCTGGAAATCCACACAGTGCTCCTGGACAGCGTTAACTGCACAGAACAGCCTGGGGTCCTCAACATCTGAAAACTACCCTCCCTCTAGTTGTTCACTGGCAATGAACAATTTAATATCTATATATTTACCATTAGTTTATGCTAACAGAAACAAACGCTGCTATTAAGAAAGCTTAGTTTTCTCCAATTTGAGGACTGAGAAATGTGAAGAATTTGTTTCTTATTACATTGGGAGCTACCAATAAAAGCCACGTACATCTACTCGCCACTCCCCTGTCATTTCCCATACATACACCCCAGAAATTATCACAAATTCTGCTTTTTCCATGGACCTGAAAGATCTGGCTAACTGTAGGGAAAACATTCCCTAGGGCAAACCAGAAAACTCTTCAGTATTTGGTTCCTGAAATACTTGGGAGTGACCACAAGTAATAAGCAATGCTTGCTTTTAACCTTTCTGTAACACTCCTGTTTATTTTCTAGGATCGAACAGACTATGTCAGCTGGAAGAGCCCTGCAGTGATCATCTGGTCCAACTGCCTGGCTGAACAAAAGTTGAAGTGTGTTGTTAAGGGCATCATCACAATGAAAGTTCACTTCTCCTCCCTGGCTGACACCACTGGCTAGGCACACACCGTTTGCAGTAACTTCGGCATTATGCTCTGTAACTACAGGGAATAACAGGGAAATGCTCATTTAAAGAGCAAAAGGCAGACAAAAGGATCTAATGCTGATAAAAATGGGCAATTTCCTACCCTTATCACACTGTGGCAACAGAGATTATTAATGCTTTATGTCCCATCCCTGTTATCAACTCAGGCATTTCTTCCTGAGCCAGTTGTTTTTATGATCAATAGCTTTCTTTTAATTTCCAGGCCAAGTTTATACCTCTGTTCCTGTGATGATGCTGACCTATGCATTAGCTTTCCCTCCCTTCCCACATATATTTATAGACAATGCCACATCATTCCTTGATCTTCATTATGCTAAGGTCAAATCAAGCTCTCTTGGACTAAGATAGGCTTTCTTTTCCTAGGCTTCCCGAGGAAAAAACTGCATATTGCTGGGTATGGGGTGGGAGTTCAGGAGTTTGAAATGTGGAAAGGTTGTGTGATCTTAAGAAGAATTATAGCTGTACAGTGTATTTGACCAGATGAGTTCTCAGAAGAGAATGGCACAATAGGGTGTATAGTACATCCCTCTCCTGCCCATTCTGGGATTGCTTGAGCCTCTTCCACCTCTACAGTCCACAACTAGCACACATTTTAACGTACTCACTGATCACAGGGATCACTCTTTCTCCTTTCTTGGTCATTTCCAAGTGAAAAGACATCAGACTGTCTCACACTATTGAATTTAATTTATATCCTACAAATTCTAGTTCCTTCTATGGAACACCAATGTAAAGGTAGAGCTGGTTGCAAAGGCAGAGCAATACACCCTTGATCCTTAAAGAGCAGGAACAGGAAACCTTCCCCCCAAAACCAGGTTCTTCCCCTTCTAAACACAATTTGGTACTTTTTGTGAAAGAAACAACTATGGTATTTGGATGCAGCAGTCTTTTCAGAAAAGAGATACAATAGCAATGCCATGGGCCAGGAAACTGGTGGAGCTTCACGTGGAAGATTCCCACAGGCTGTGGTCAGCACTTGTGATCAGCCCTTGCAGCCTTCTCTACTTCCTGACCTATTTATATCAATATAATGAATAGGGTAGAACACCTCTAGGAGTGACAGAAAAACAAGTTGGCTTTTGTCCTGCAGCTCAGTGTTTGAAACCAGAGAACTGGGGTTCTAGAGCACTCTCCAGCAAGAAAAGCCCAAGGCAATTACTCAGTTTATTAAGAGAATACAGCTTTCTGAGACTGAAAAGAAACAGACCACATGCTAGGATTTGCCTCCAAACTAGTCCAGAGCTTTGCTATTACTGTATAGATGTAGACATGACAATAGATGCACAGTTCGTGTGCCAAGCCAGAATCACATGCTCCTAACCCTGACTGCAAACATGCATGCAAAGCAAAACAGCTTTATTGAAGGTTCACTGAAGGCTGCGCAAAATTATCAGGTTCAAGGCCTTCAGCTGCACGAAGATGACTTTCTGTGAAAGCAGCTGATACTGTAGCCATTTCTGTAACCCTCTGTCCCCTGACAAGTGTTCTGCAGGGTGGGAAGAAGTGTGAGGGAGGTGACCCTGCCATTTGAAACTCTGTTTCCTTGACAGGACGGATGAAACTTTGCTTCTTCCTCTGTTCTAAAGAATTACAGCCTTGAAAGCTGAAGGTGGCAAGAGACTTCCAGAATTTTGCCTGTGTGCATAGGGCTGCCAGAAACAGCATTAAATAACAGTGTTGTTTGGAAAGGCTGTTCATACAATTTCAAGAAAACTGTGCTTTTGGTAGAACAGCTTATTAAAAGCTGCTGGTACGCTCCTGCACGTTGTTTACTTTGGAAAATGAAATTTGAATGTTGTTTTCCCTCAAAGGCATAGCTATGCTATGCAAAGAAATACTTCAGGCAATTTATGCCATATCTGTGTCCCCACAGCTAATAAAGGAACGTAAGATGACTACAAGCTATGTGGGTATAATCACTTCACCAGATCACATAAGAGAATTTAAGAGATAAGTACTGTTCTAAGTGCTCCAAGCACATATTTTATGTTGCCCAGGAGTCCATTACCCCAAAAGAAGAAAAACTATTTTGTGTATTTTGAATTGCTTTTAGAAATAGCTAAAATACTCCAACAGTGTGGTTGATTCAGCACTGCTCTAATCTGATCTTGAACAAGCTTGGTTTTATCTTTTCCACATATGCTATGGAGCAGTGACTTCACTTTCATTAGTCCCCTGGCTAACTCCTTAGATCTGACAGTAATACAGCCATTAAGCAGATCAGCAGGGCCTCAAGTTTAACAGAAAGATCAGTATTTAGACATGTCTGTGACTTCAGTCCAAGGTTGCTGGCACATTTATAAACAGATTGAGATGCAGTAGTATTTTAGAGAAACAGAACAAAGCAGCAAGTTTACAGTATCCAGCTGTAATTAAATGTGAAACTCTGTCCTTGACAAGCATAATACAGCTTTGTTCACTGGATACAAGAGGTGCTCCCTTCTGTAGCTTGGACTGCTACCTGTTCCAGCGCTTCCGCGTGCCCCTACGCCCATCACACTTGCTGGCTTTGGAGAGAACAGCCTGCCAGGGTATTGCATGGAGGGTCTAGAGCTCACGTCACTACACACTGCAAGGAGTAACCCTGAGGTTACTCAACGTTCTGGTATCTCAGTAACTCACAAGACACACTGGAGAGAACATCTGTGGTACCCACACGCTTCTCCATGGATTCACCCAGCATTTACTGACTCTGTGTGTCCAGATCTAAGCATTAGAGTCCCACATTCCCTCCACTCCAGAGGACAAGGCAGTTCACTTCTAGCACAGAGCTATTTATTAGTTATACCACATGCCACATTAACATGAGCTTACGTAAGTAAATTTAGAGCAAGGTAACACCTAATGAAAATGGCCAACAAAATAGGCACCTTGCTATTAAAGGCTGCTTTCCCTGGAAGAATTTAAAGCCACATAAGGAATGTGTGGGAGAAGCTGATGACACTGCAACAGCTACCTGCAGCAAGGCAGGTGTGGATGCAAAACACCTGCAAACAAACTCAACCCATTACTAAAGGTGAGTTTGACTTTCACATAACAACTGAACATCACACACGATCTGTGCCCACATCTATGTCAATCCAACCTCGGGTCAGCCTGACAAGTGTTGGGTGTGATGTCCACAGACACACAAACAACCACCCAAAGTGAACAAGAGCAGCTTTCACTCTCTGTGACTGCAATGACCAGGCTGGATAGCTCGCTCTCTCAGCAGTCTTTTCTACAGACAGAATAGAGCAGAGAGAAACTTCCAGCACACTCTTCTAGCTTCCTTCACTGAACACAAGTTACAACCCATTCATGGAAAAACAGCCCATGTCCATGCAAACAAAAACTAGTCTGCCCCAACTGGGCTACACTCAACAACTGGAGTCAGTACTAAGGTGACCGTGACAGGATTAAGCTGGAGGCCTGCCACACCATTAGCGGTCATCAGATCAGTATTTGGCTGCAGAAAGAGACAGATCATTTCTGGGGAAAAGGCATCCATAATTCCTTTTCTCTTCTTGGTTAGGACACTTGATTTGGCTGTTGATTAGGGAAGTACACCAATCCATATTGTTTAAAACTCTTGCTTGAGGAGTAGGTCAAACTAAGAAATGGTGAGTCACAGTACCACAGAATAATTAAAGTTGTAAAAGACCTCTGGAGATTGCCTAGGTTGATCCCACTGCTTAAAGCAGAGTCAGCTAAAACAGGTTATTCAGGACTGTGCCCAGTCAGGTTTTGAGTATCTCCAAGGATGGAGTCACAAGGGATGCTTTAAGCCTAACATAGTATCTCTTGCAACAGACAGACCTGCATATTTAACCTCCAGGCAGATTAATTTTTATGTAACCAAGCAATACAAGAGAGGACAGATACTCAAGTCCCAGCACACATCACCCTAAAAGGTAAAGTCAAGGGTGCCAAAAGCAGCAAGTCACTTTTTCCCCTATATTCATGAAACTCATAAGGTCCTCAGATTTCCTCCTTACCCTGAAACAAACTCAAGTGTTTATTCCCATGTCTAATGGAACATTAAACAAAAGAAAGCTTAACCCACGAAGATAACACATGAAGCTTTTCTAGTGGATGGTATTGAAGCTGTGAATCTCGTTCTACATTCTACTTCCTAAACAAAGGCAACACCTAGTGCAAGGGTTTAACTAGACTGCCTCTTCTCTCCTTGAAAATAGTTCTTCCTGGTCAAGTTTGGTGACATCTGAATTTGCAGTAAACAAGCACTGGCAGAATTAAAAATAACATTTAAGAGAACCTCAAGAAGTGATTGTCACGTTGGTCCAGATGTTGACCTAGAACACGTGAATTTCTTACAAGCTGCAGTATGAAAGAGGTACCTAATGACATCGAAAAGGATATCCACACCTAACAGCAAAAAAACTAAGATAAAAAAATCCAAGCTATGTTTTCCAAGGGCAGAGCGCAATTCCTGGCAATGAGGCAACAAAGAATAGCTATGCAGCTGGCAACGGAACCACAAGGTTTTAAATAGATAGTTCAAAGCCAAAGATTACTCTCTTATCCTGTGCTGTCGGTGTTACAAGGCTGTGAGGAAAGATAATGATGTAGAGAAAAGAATCAAAAATGGATCACTACAATTTTAAATTAATCCACCTTTGCCTTTACAAAACCACCTTTTGGATGACTTGCAATGTGTCAATGTGATTTAAAACAGTAGCTGTCTGTAGAATCCAAAGACCTTCAGTTTGTTCCGTTTTGGTGTAATCAAGAATCTTTAGTTCTTGCAGGGTTGGCATTTTAATTTTGACATGAATGCACTCAATAAAATAAGGTTCACCTCTGGGATGAGAAGCTGTTTCCAGTCTCAGTTCATGGGAGCTACTTAGAAGTACTTGGGAAAAACGTGATTTTGCTAGGAAGGAAAAGGTCACTCACGGGGGAAGACAGGTTAGGAAACCAGCAGAGCAGGTTGATCCTACAAAGAGCAGATTTTAAAAAAACCTTGTTTAGTGGGAATCTATTACACCCGTGCATGTGGGACTGGAGAACCTCCAGCAGGTCAACCCTTTTACACCCAGGGTCTTTCTTTCCTCATCTCCTAATAGGAGGGTCTGGAGACAGGATTTGAGAAGATTACCAGGTCAAAGCTGGAAGTGTGTTCCCGCCAGCAGTCTAAAAGTGAAGTTAATCACCTCAGCACTTATAAAGGGGCAAGGCCCAGGAAAGATTGAGCAAGGCTGCTTTCAGCAACTGGCCTGAAACCAATCACGAGCCATGTAAATACCCCGTCTGATCCCGTGGGCAAACAAGTCCTGAGCAATGGTTACTTGAGGTAACAGATGCTGGGTGATAGAGAACACACTTCTTTACTGTTCCACACTGAACATTCCAGCAAGTCTCACTGGAACACTGAAGTTCTCCAGTCAAAGGTCTATACTAGAAAGAACTTTTGTTAAAAGAAAATAAGCAACAATTTGTGTGTGTTTATTTAGAAAACAACTACCTCCATTCAAATCCTGTAGCAAAGAGGGAAAGTGGCACTAAGTCTTTTCCAGGGAAAAAACTTCAGTCTAGACTTAGAAAAGGCTTAGTCTAGACATGGATACCACAAGCACTGAAAATGTGACAACTTTTCTAGTGTCCTCAGTACACAGTGTCTAGCTTCTCAGAGCAGACAGTCCAGGTAGGGGTCCAAGGCTAAATTCAGCTATCACATCGCTATACCCTGTCATGGTGCAGACTTGCTTGAAAACTTAGGGATTTATGCTATTTATGGAAGAAAATATCCCAGCCACCACCTTTTAGCCACAACTTGAATCAAGTCTCCAGCCTAAAGAGGTCAGCTAGTGATTGTAGAAGCATTCACTGAGTTTCTTCTGCATTTCATACATGTATGCTCATCCTTCCCTTCGCATTAAAAGGAAAGTATGGGGTTCTATTTTTAAAAACAAGCTTGTTTTCATTTAAAGAAAAATCTGCACATGTGCAGTTTCAATATAAAGTATTCCAGATTTTATGGGAAGTCTTTTCTTTAGTGACCTGGCTCCTCACGTAGTGAATCAAAAGCACATCCAAAGGAGACATATTAGGGCTCTGCAAATTACTACAATCCTTAAAATTCAGTTCTTCAAAGCCCATTTCAAACACAAACCCCTGATCATGGCTTTAAGATTTTGGAAGGAATAGAAGTGCCTAATTTTAAAACTTGCTACACCTTACCACTGCTAAGTTTATATAAATTATTTCAATGCATCCTTGAGCTTTCCAGTTCATTGCTTAAAGAAAGAAAAAAGGGTGTAGGTTTCTTTAGACTCAGAAGACCAAAAATTCATTTTTTAATTAATTTTTATTAAAAGCACTAAAAAATTATTCCATATCTTGGTATCCCTAGTAATACTTTACAGATCACTATTATATGAAATTTTGAGATAAGGAAACCAAAACTGTTTTAATTCTTTTGAGGTTTGAATCTGCCACAAACAATGAGCAGGAAAAGCAACAGTTGGTGGTTTTCTTTTTTTTTCCCCCCTTTGTTTTTAGATTCTTCAGTGAAGAGGAAACCCTTTTAGAAAGAAGAGCTATTCCTGCAGTGCAACCTCTCCATTTCAAATTGTCAAGAACAGTGCAGGGATTAGTTTGGGGACAGAGAAATCTTCTTCCAAAAGTTTAAGGACGCTCTCCTCGGACTATTTCGGTCACCAATAATTGCACTGGAATGACACTGGAGATTCCAAAGGGAAAGCTGTTATCCATCACCAGCAAGTCAGTTACACTGAACTCTGTAAATACATCTCAGAGGAATCAAGTGTTAGACTTCTCCTACATTTATAGTACTGCGAGAACAGAGCAAGGAATACAGTCTATTTAGCACTTTGTGTGTCATGATGTTTCCATTCTAAATTCCAAAATTTTTTCCTATCACTGAAGTGTACATTTCTTAAAACTGAGCACTTTTAAATGCAATCTCAGTCAAAAAGGACCAAGAGAATATTCCGTACCTATGTCCAGGGAAGAAGTGCTAACAGACATTTCCACCTCGAGAAAGGCCAAAGACAACAAGCTTGTTCATCAAAACCAGTTCCTGAATTTTACAACTTTCTCTTCCAGTCCTGTGGTTTCACTGGGTTTACTAAATCGTATCAGCTGGTATTATTAAGTACTTGATGATCATGCAGAAAGGAACAGCACTTCTGTGGTCGGAAATGCAGCCACACAACCTTCCTGTTAATGCATAACTGGAGGATGTAAGAGCAGATGCAACCAGGATCTCCATACATACAGATCTGTGCTTCACTTAAATCTATTTATCTAAGAGATCTATTTCATGCTACCACTGAAAGGTATTTATTTCTCTTCGCCCTGATTTTGGAAATGAGTTTTAACTAAAGATCATGCTGGAAACTCCCTTGCCTAACCAAACACAAGCAGCCTCTTCAGTCAGGTCAGAGATTTGACCTGACTCCCCACATGGCACAACTATCACAAGAGAAATGGAAGAGGAAAACAAAGACAAGGTTTGTGGTGAGATGAGATCCATCCCTTAGGCAATTGTGGGCTCTTCAGCTGTTTTATGCAAATCATGAAGATATCCATATCTTTATACCTTAGGGCAGAGGCTGTAAGAAATGTAACAATCTCCCTTAATTTTCAAAGTCAGTGAAAGTTAAAAAAAAATATTAAAAATCAGCAAGGTTTTGGCAGAAGAAAAGATTTATAGCCAGTATTTAAAAAATAAAATCTGCAGTTTCAATCACCTTTGTATGACATGTCTGGGAAAACAAGTTCCTTTTTTTGACTTTTTTTTTAAGAGTTGCATTACTATTAAGTTTAACTAGAAATTGCATAAGCAAAGCCAAGAACCCAGCCTGCTTAACAGTCGAAGCAAGAATAAAAATTATTTGTCTGAATCTACCCATTAAATCTCCTGGATGCTTTAAGGACACACCCCTTTAAAAATGCACACATTTAATCTTTCTTACCCCTTTAAGAAAGGCTCCAATTGCTCTTTTAACATCGTCATTGCCTTCACTTTTAAAAACCTGTACGTTTATCACTGCCTTTTCCTTGCACTTGTAGTAGCTGTACACTAAGCAGAATTTTGTTCCAGGATTTTAATTGTATTTTTTAAGGCTGCAGCTAGCTAGCTTCCAAAAAAATTCTGGAGAAACATCAGTTAGAGCAGTCCCAAGAGCTGCCATCAGAAACTGAGACAAAGCAGTACAAAAAAGCTCATACCCACATCAGGGCTGTTGTGGAACAGAGTCAAACTCAATGTTTGCTCTATTATCAACTTGGCACACTCAAGGGAAGTTGTGGAAGTCTGTTGTTCAAGTAATTTAAAATTAGACTACTTAAAAAAAAAAAAACAGGAGGAATAAACCTTAGATGTCTAGATTATATTTCCTATAATTTTGCAGGAAAATGATACAAATATCCACAGATTTATTTTTGTGCAAGGGTAATAAGCTGGTGGGATGTAAATTACCATAAGGTTTGATGCTTAAGGACAGAACATTTGAAGTGCAATATTCTGCCCACTCTGCATGAGTGTTCTCAGAACTCTTGGTCGGGTGCCTGACAAAATATATTTGTCTCACTGAGTTCACAGGTCAGCACCTGAGACTTCTCAAGTGTCCTAAGACATTCCCCCTAAAGGCCTCTTCCACACAGCCAGGGAACAAGGCAAAAGACAATCTTGATCCTGTTTCTTCTGGAATCCTGACACAGGGAACATATAATATCTGTGCCAACTGACTGGCATGTTTCCTTGCACAAACTTCAGATGGAGAGGCAAGCACAGGGGAAAAAAAAAAAAAAGGCAAGCATACAAACAATTACAGCCCATCTGTAGTGGCAAACAATACACTGGGTGTATTGTAACTTGGAAAAGATCAACCTTTAGGCTCTGGCACCTGTTCTGTTTTAGGTGTGATCATCTAATTATCTAAGAATTCAGAGCAACACTTCTCAAGCTTTCATACTTTATTTGCACTAGAGAGTTTCTCTCAATAAAAGAAAAACTTTTAAGCTACCAATATGGCCCTGAATCAAAAATACAGTCAAAACCCTAATTTCCATAAATTACTTTAATTCAGCTTGAAAACCTATCTGACTTACCATCTTCAGCTAGTAAGCTGCACAAAGAGCAGAGTTCCAGAGCATGCCTACTCTCCTGGAGTATGTTTTGCTCAGGAGAATGTAAACCATCTGCGAAATTCTGTCTTTCATGGGGTGAAGTTATACCACAAAGCAGCTAAAGATATCACAATTATTATACGCTTGCCAGGAAGCAGCTAATTAGGCCCTGCCTAAGCAGGCAGAGAGCAACCACAGCTTAAACAACTACCATTTCTACAATGGTTTCCAGTCTTTCTTTCCAGAGCCAAAATACATAGCTGTCCAGATTGTCTAAAAGCTTATGACTGAACTAGACAACCCAGCTTAGATCTTACTTTTTCAAATCAGCAGGGATTTTCATGTGGCATCATTAAATCTGAGTTATTCAGGTAACAAGTGCACCCAAAGATCCAGAAGGGAGACACATCAGAGGAAAAGGAAGACAAGTTTACTTGGAAATAATCCTGCAGCCAGAAAAGCACATATTGTTCTTGCTATAAAGTCTTGCTATTTACTCTTCAAAGCAGCAAGATGAAAGATTACTGGAAAAGTGCTGGACAAGATAAAGCAACAATTAATTTCAATTAGTGCCATTCAGTTTGTGCTCAGTTTCAAGTCTTTATTCTCCACTTTTTACCAGCTTGCCACCATCTCAAAGGAGAGCAACGACAGGCTCCACAAAGCCTTCCTTTTGAGGAGGTTTATTTGATGGCAACACAAAATCTGTCCATTTCCAAGCAATTCCTGAATTCTCAGCTGAGGCTGCTGTCACTTACTTAGTGCAGCACAGCAAGCTGCTCCTGCATTTTTGCTGCCTTACTTCACTGTTCCTCTCGAA
Organism: Aphelocoma coerulescens; assembly: GCF_041296385.1. Taxonomy (NCBI): domain Eukaryota; kingdom Metazoa; phylum Chordata; class Aves; order Passeriformes; family Corvidae; genus Aphelocoma; species Aphelocoma coerulescens. Next base: position 77,799,695 of record NC_091014.1, on the reverse strand, counting down.
CAAGAGCACATATCCTGCTGGCTTAACCTCCTGCCTTTCAATTCTGCACTCCAGGGAAATCGATGCATGTCAATTAGGCACACTTACGTCAGCACCTACCATCCAGGCAGGACAGGCAGAGTTTAGCTCATCCATTAAACTATGCTCTCTTTGGCAGCAAGGGAAAGAGGTGCAGGTGGAAAGTGGGAATCCCATCTGTGTTTTGAAGGGCAAGGGTAAATCAGGTAGAGCAGCGGGCAACTGGAATAGCAGCGAGGCAGGAGACTGAGCTGCAATTCTTAAATCCCACACAGACACTTCAGCAAAAACTGAATACTATCACTCTTTTGTGTCCCCATCACACGTACACAGGGTGGTGGGCAGACAGAGTCCTGGTGATGTGGCAGCTGGTTTCTCTTCTCTCCCTAAAGCAGATGATTTATGTCAGAGTATGCACTAAATTCAGTCAAAGAAAATATCCAGAACTGTCATAAACTTTTTAAAAAAGCATTTCTGACCACAGTGTGGCAAGATGGGGATAAAAAGGGAGAAGACAGAAAATCAGTTTTGTTTGAGAGCTAATTTAAGTTCACATCTCCAGGCAGAACAGCTTTTAGCATTGCTATCTTCAGTAAGAAGCTTCAGGGTCAGTTACTTTCATTTGTTGTTTTCTTCCCTAAGGAATAACTAGGTTTGCATGAATAGAGCTGCCTAACTTGGCTTAAACCACACATGTGGAGGGAGGTGGAAAAAGACATGAGAGGGCTGGAAGACAACAAGACAAGAAAATTGCAGTGCAAACACTGTTTACAAATGCTGCACCACACTAAGACAATTTCCTCAGCTGCTCAGGCAAACCATTACTTTAAACTCCAAGCAATGGCTACAGAGGTAGAAAAAAGCCTGGTACCATCTCATCCTTCACTCCCAGGGGAGGTGGAAGGGCAAGGATGTTCCATGCAAAGCTCCTAAGGGGACAAGAGAGGAGGTCTTTAGTTTTGCCCATGAATGAAGCACTTGGCTGTGGACTCTAGTAAAGGAAAGTCAGCCTCAATCTCACCACAGCAGAGCAGCAGACAGAGGTCTGAACGATACATCACAAGCAAGAGCTAGATGGGACTCTGAAAAAGCCACTACAATCAAAAAGTGGTAATTTGGTACAATAAAAAGGTGACTGAGAGTCAAAAGGAACTCAAGGACTGCCTATTCTGACCATGAAAGCACAGCTTTGCTAGGGCCTGGCCTACACAGCAATGTTACCATCATGAGTTTCTATTTTTATCTCGACAGTGAGCATGTAGATGATGCAGTTAGAAGTTTCTCACCACTTTACTGACTAGTTTTTCTTATTTGAAGTTCATGAAGGAATGTATAAACACTCCATCTATCAGCTGCACAAGCATGAGTGCTCAATGCCTGTTACTCCCTGTATGCCTACTTCATTTCTTTAGATTATCATTGACACCTGTTTATTTCTTTGACTCCAAGTTTATTTGCAAGTACCATTTATGGTTGTTTTTCAGAAACCCATGCCCTAAGAGCCTGACAGATTGCCAGCTCACATCATTAAGAAACCTCCTGTGGCAACAGCTTTCTTCCACTGCTGACCAAGGCTGTGCTTGAACCGATGACCCCAAACTGAAGCCCTTCACATGTCGAATATCGGCTATGCCAAGCCAGCCTGTAATCCCTGAATACAGGGAATTCTTGAAATGGAACTTCTTTACCTGTGGCATCTGTTATTCCCCTAGAAAAGCAGAAGAGCTGGTAAATATGCTTTTACAGTCGTCTTTAAGCCTCTAGAAATTACTCTCCTTTCTTTGTCTTGACATGCCTTTCCTCCTCTTGAACATTCAGAATTTTCTATTACCCCAGCACATTTTAGAACACATTCTTTATTCCTTTTGTTGATTGACAACTTCACTTAAGATTTTATCTTCACTCTCTTGAGATTACTTACATGGTCAAACTCTGCCCATCAAACAGCTTGTGAAGTGAGGATTGAACAATAAGGGGTGGGAGAAATGAATTTAGCATCAGACAGGCAGAACAATTCTGGCTCCTAGGGTTGGGCAAGCCTTGGAAAAGACAAGACTTCTCGCCATCATACTGCGGATCACCTGCAAAATAGTAACAGAAACGCCCCACAAAACATAACAAAAAAACCCCCAACAACTAAAAAGACCACAAAAAAAAAAAAAACCCTAACCACCTTCAGATCCAGTTACCACCCTGAAATGCAAAGGAACAGGCAACACCACGGAGCTGATAGCCTCCACCCTAGCTATAGCAACAGAGCCTGCCAACCAGCTATTTATCAAGAATCCACAGCCACATGACCTGGAAAACACTCCTTTCTTCAGACTCTTGCCAACTGTCCCAGCTCAGGTTAATACCAAAACCCCAGTCTGGTACATGCAGAACCTGTGACAGGCTTCACTACACTGAGAATGTGACTAAAAAGGTGCTGCTTCAACACCTCATCAACTTAATACTTCTGTTAGGTCTAATTTTAGAATGTTGTACATCCATTAGTGGTAACTGCTTTCATTAGCCTTTAAATAGTTTTTCCATGGCAGTATCTCTGATTTCTTTCTCTGTCCCAGTCTTCAAGCTCTGGGGCACACAGCTGCCTCACTGTTTTCTGAGGCTGGCACAGGGAGAAAGACTAAAGACAATTAATAAAAACCAAACCACAGTCCCAAAATCCAAAAGGTTCTGCCAGCATAACACTGAAGAGCACCCAAGTGTCAGAGAGCGTGCACTCTGCTGGCTCAGGTTTTTGCCACAATATCTGGTCACATGCTGAGTTCTGCAAATGCACATGGGAAAGCAAGTCCCTTCCTCGGGAGTACCAAGCTCAACCAGACCTGCATTCACAACAGGGCTCCCAGAGGATGCCAGAAAAGCTTCCTCTTCTGTTGATGCACCTCAGATGCACAGAGACGCATCTAAGTGCAGCCTTGGGTGCAATTAAGAGGGGAAGCTACAGTTACCTTCATTCTCCTCTATTAAAGCTCTTAAGATTAATCATGTTGCACCAGCACCTTTTCAACCACTCTGGTTAAAAAGAGGCCTCTCCAAGCAGTGTTCACACATGCACCTGCTCCCTCCAAAGCTGCCATGCTACAAACCTCGAATTCCTCCTCTCCACAGCTGATGTGCTCCTAACCTTGACAGAACAAAACAAAATGAGGGAAACACACAAGCCTTTCAAGTCTAATTTCTGAAGCCATTTAGACACTGAGAACAAAACTGTTTGATCAGCATTTGATCAGCAACAAGCAGACAGGAATGGCTCGGTCCTGAAAAGACTCTGAAGGGAGAAGGAAACACAACACAAAGATCTGTTTCACTACTGCTGCTCAAGGACCTAAAGATAATGAACACATGAGGATTGTCTCAATTTGTGGTACCTTACATGCCCTCTTGACCAATTCTTGACCCAGTAAAAAATACCCTAAAGGGACAGAGAGGAAACTACATTAATATTTATGCTCTTTAAGAGCAATAATATGTGTATTGAAATATGTAATATATAAACAGATTACTAAGGGTCAGATTTTGAGTGTTCCATTGTCCAGCCAAAATTTCTTGTTTATAAACTATTACATTAATCAATCTTTTAAGAAAACCTGACAGCCTCCTGCTGAAAACAAGCAAAGTATTAGTCCTTGAAATCTCACACAAGCACTAATTATTTTTAGACTAAAGGATAATAAGTGAAGGTTATGAGGCAAGCAATGTCATTTGCAAATAAGCTCTCTGAGGCAGGAAACATCTGAATTTGAGCCTGTTGCTGTTCAAAACAAGTTATCTAGCATTTCTAGCCAAAGGTACATTTTACACACACAAAGGTGCTGGTTTCCAGAAACAAAACACAGCTGCCACTCCTGAGCACCTGTGACAGACACCGAGCCTCCAGAATACACGACAATGACAGAAGACAGACCCCACTCCTGCTCAATTTGAAGTTCAGAACCACTTGGGTACTTCGAACAGGGAACAGGAAAGGAGGCTACATCCAAAGTAAGAGGAAGCAAAAAGAGCCATCCCTCCTTTTCAACAACAGACAGCTACAGCAACGATTTCAATTCATGTAACACAACCATAGATATCCATATGAGCTCAAACACAGCCCTCAGTGGGGCAGGAGGAAGGTGGAATCAAATGGTTACACTGGACATACCTATTCCTCTGCCATCAAACAGGCTGCCAGGTGACCAGTTCCCATCACTGGTGGTACAAGTCAGGAACAGTCAGAGTATAAAAGAATGATGAGTAGCCCTGCTGTATTATGGACAATTTGAGACTCAGGGAATAAATATTGTTCTTTCCCAGCCTCCAAATTAGATTTCAGCACAGGAAAAAGGACTGGCCTGCATACTCCACATTTTTGTGCCAGCAAGGAAAAACAGGTTAGTACAAGACCCACTGGAAAATATCCTGCCAGAACCTTCCCTGTACAGGTCATATTTCTGGGCTTGTTCTCTTACCCTTGACAAAAGCTGTTCCACACATCTATGTTCATTTCACTAAAACAACTTCTTGGGAGTGTGGGGAAACCTGTGAATATCACAAGTACTTTTTTATGGGTAAGTGGATTTCCACCACCATCACTCTCCCATGTATGTTTATTTCCCAGGTTATTGAGCACATGAGCCTTTGGGTACTTCATATTCAAAGGCAGTTATTTGTTTATTTCAAGTTCCAGCCTTTCTGACTATTGTTATTGTTCCCCACATACACTCCTTACCCTGACTACTTAGAGCACTAAACACCCAAAGCAGCAGCATTTACAAGACTCGGGACCTTGCCAGATCAGAGTTCTTCACGTTTTATCACACACTATGTGCCTCTCAGCACATAAGCTTTTATGCAGACTATAACCAGCTGCATTACTTTTTAAAACAATTGCTATTTAAGAAAAAATCATAATATGTGGTGGAGTGTCCCATAAAAGGCATAACATTTGCAGCTGTTGTTCATTTGAGACAAACCCATCTTCTTCCAGAGCTGAGGTCACTACATGGGCACCTCGAAACTCCTGAAAGCAGGAACCAAGCTGATAGACAACAGCTCTACCATATGACTTTAAGACACAGCTTCATTCTCTTCCCATCAATCGTGAGTATTTACATTTATGGCTCAGCATTTTCTTCAGTACAGTATCTCCACATCGTACTAGATGAGTTCTAGATTAAATATATTAGAACTGGAACCAAACTTTTTAGTCTTACATATACTCTCAAACAACCAAAAGAATAACTGATTTTAGCCTGTTACTCTCTAGAACAGTCTGAAACCATGAGCAAATTTCTGAACCATCTAAGTTTCAAAGTTAGCACACTGAGCTAGAAAAGATTTTGATTTTTTTAATCAATTTCTTCAACAAGAGACTTGTCATGACCTACAAGTCTTTGTACCAATTGTGGCTACCAAGCTCTGCAAGATGGAAAGAATGTTGGAGCAATTACTGCTTTTCAATGATACTGAAAAATCATAGGATCTATATAGAATGGTTTGGGTTGGAAGGGACCTCAAAGATCACCTAGTTCCAACCCCCCATCACAGGCAGAGACACCTTCCACTAGACCAGGTTGCTCAAGGTCCCATGCAACCTGGCCTTAAACACTTCCAGGGATGGTTCATCCACAGGTTCCCTGGGCCAGTGACTCACCACCCTCACAGTAAAGATGTTTTTTTCTTAACAGCTAATCTAAGCCCTATTTGCACAGGAGAGGAAAAGATCTGCTGTAATCCCCCTACATCAGCCTGAGCCCAACTCCAGTTGGGAAGGAAAGAGCACCAGTGACCAGCAGACTTATCCAAGTCGTTCTCCTGGCCAATCTTTTCTGGAGATGCTATAAATAGTGTTCTTTGAGCAGCAGAGCTTCCCTCTCCAGCTCTTCCTGGGGGCTGGAACAAGGTGAACTTTAAGGTTTCTTCCAACCCAAAACCATTCCATGATTTTATGAATTCTCAAACGTTTCTCTCAATTAAAAAGCACCACAAGCACCTAGAAACCACTCAATGAACATTAAGCAAACCTGTTGCTCTCCTACACAACAACCTTGCTATGCCCTGAACTTGAAAAGAGTCCTTATGGGAACATTCCTGAATCCAGAAGGAAGGCTTTACAGTAAGCACTAAATAAACATATGACTTGGGGTGCTTTTAAGAGGCTACTTCACTCAATAAAGTGATAGAAATAACACTAATAACTAATAATATCCTAGAAGGATGAAGGGCCAGCTTATCTTGACAGCACAAGCGGCAGGATAGTCTTTCCCATATTCCTACTGCTTTAAGACAAGGGCAGCTGAGACAGGCAGTAACTCCAGCTCTTCCTGAACTTAAGCACAGAAGGATAATCTCCCTTCAAGGCCACAAACCAACTACTTACAGTCTTCAAAAAACTCTTAGCTACAGAGCCAACCAGAGGAGCAATGTGACCAGAAATTGCCTGGGCAATGGGTAGACAAGGGATTTGCAAATTTGCTTCATTATGTACTGAGTCACTTGGGTAGTTTTATAGCAGGAAGGTTATAGAATTCACAGCTAGATTCCAAGGGGACACTTCAACTTGCATCCTATAAATCTTCATCAAGATATTTGTATAACTATGGATTAACAGGCTCTTGGACAAGAAAATACCTTCACTTAACAGTTAGTGGATAGACTCTACTGCCAACATTTCTTTGAGACCCAACTGCTTGTGTTACACTCCTGCTAAATCCACTTGTGAAGTCTGACTGACAGGGACCAACCTCAGAGAGAACCATCTCTAGGTTTACTGTGTTAGTGGACAGAAGCCAAGGCTCAGTCTCTGAGCACAGAGCAAAACCGTAAGAGTTTAGTCCTAACTCTCACTCAAACAAAACTGTCCTTCAAAAGGAACTTTCACTGTAGAGTTCTCTGTGTCTATCCCTTTCCATCATCTTTCCTTTGAAAAGTCAACAACTTATTCCAACAAATGGAGACTTACCAATAAAATATTTTGTTTCACACAAAGCCACAGCAAGTGAGGGTAGCTGAAGCAAAGTCCACGCCTTTGATCTGTGAAAGAATATTATCTTAAGATTCAAATGGGGACTACTAGCACCAGGGCTGGAAAAACTAAGGGAGGCAACATCAGTAGAGAAACTGAGAGGCAGGAGTTAAAAGCAAGATCTTAAAGCCCTCTCTCTATCCTCAACCCTGGAACCCCTGTGATCAGGTTTATTTTCCAATAAGCCAGTTTGTCCAGAGTCACAGGATTTCAAGGATTCAAGTTTCTCATCATATGGTTGAATTTAACTTCATGCTTATTCTTGGGTCTACCAATTTATTCCTTGAAAATGATAAATCATGAACAACAACAACAAAAAAACCCCTAACACCAAACCATTTATTTATCAAATTACCCTAATTACATTGGCAGAGCTACAAAGTGACATAACAGATGGCTGCATGACACAAAGGCATCCAAATTTTAAAAGCTGGTACCTTGTTTTTACAGCACTTTACTCTTTAGTACTTCTACAATAACCAATGTTTTTTAGTCAGTTCTTCAAAAATGCACACCTCACCTCTAACCATTTGTTTTGAGATCAGCCTATAATGGTCTCAGATGAGCTCTTTTCAGAAGACCTTGAAATATCTGCACACATCTAAATCCCACCAAGCCTCACGACAATTTGAACCCTGTTTTCCTCAGGCCCTCCAGGAAGCCCTACCAGAAGCATGCCATGCCACAAAAAGCCAGCTGCTCCTGCAGAAACTGTTCCTGAATTCTAGAAAGGCTTCCTCAGAGACTGGGAGCATACCTAGGAGCACAGGGCATTACATCATCATGTTTTAGGATGAATATTCTTGATCAGTGTAAGAACAGCTTCCACTCTCACAGAGGTATCTACACTGCCAGAGATCTCCACAGTAAAATAACAGTCATAAGCAAGGGCACTAGCCATAAATCCCAAAGTAAAGAACATCAGCAGCCAAGTTCTGTTGTGTGCCCTGCCCATCTGCCTCAGCCCATGCCATCAACCTTCTTTCCTTATTCCTACAGATGCCAGTCCAGGCCTTCACGCAAGCAGTACAAATTCACTTTACAGTTAAATGCCGCCCTTCTCAAGGGGAAGATGCACATGCACAAACAGATTCTGTGTGCACACAGCTCTCCCCAGCCAGTCTGTAGCACTTCAACGCAGGGACACGAAGATGTGGCTCTTGGAGAGCACTATCAGTCCTGTAACAAAGTCCAGAGCGAGCTGACAGCAGCTGGCGATAGAGCCAAGCCCTCTCCTGGAAACATCAACTCCATGGTTATCTGCCTCACACAGAGCGCTTTGTGCTCCTCCAAACATGGAGCTCTCCTGACAGGACAGGAAAAAGGCTGAGAGAGCAAGAGGCAAAGTGGCTGTTTTGGTTTATGGGCTGTGGCCCAGAAAAGCAGATAGCCCTGGCACAAAAGATAACAGCACAAACATTAGAGCACTCCTTGGGAACAGAATGGGAAAAGGTTTGTTACTTGTACAGTCAGCGAGATGCTGCATTTCTACGCCTCACTGCAAACTACGAAAAGGAGTTGTGCCCTTCCCATTTAGAGGGATGGCTGCAGGGAATTAAGTACCCAGAAGTTTTCTTCAGGATTCCTTTATTCCATCCTACCACATTCAAAGCAATGTTCTCAATGCATGCTTCAGACTTCTCTTCCATTTGTAGCAAACAAGTTTTATTTAGACAGGGTTTATGTGCACATTATTGCTGAAAGCAATACCTAAAACCAGTTTTTAAAGAAGAGACTAGAACAGGGCACTTGTGTCAGAACTGGGCTAGTGTCAACAGGCCTGCCCTCAGCCAAAGGTGCAGTAACCCCAACAAATCAAATGTGACTATTTGGTGCCTCTGCTTCTGTTTCATAGGCGAAAAACAGCACTGCAATAAATGCAGGTTTGTGAGAGGAAAATCTCTCCCCAGCTGTCAAGTCTGAACTCCATAGGCAGAAGTGCTCCTAGAAACCAGACTGCATGCATGCCCTAGTAACTATTGCACTTGTTCAAATCCAGTGTGTTCTCTTGTTCTAGTAAAGTTTATAAATGTCTTTTCAGCACAAGAGAAAAGCAGCCATGCAAACAGAAAATCTGAACATGACACACTGTCAAGCTGACAAAAATAACACTGAAATTTCCCTCGCTCTGTTAGCATAGCACATGCTTGAGTAGAAACCTGTAAGCAGTAAAGCATTTTCAAGGAAACAACAGTGAAGATAAGGGCATTTCTTCCATCTGCCAAAACGAATCTCCACTGCTTAACCATAACACAAGTAGTGAGCATAAACCTGGAAGAGAGCAAAGAAATTAGAGTTCAAACCGTAACTGTTGCTGCAGATACACAAACAGATGAAAAACAACTAAAAAATTCTATTAATGCAAACTGCAAGCATTGGATAGTGCTGCTCTAGACTCTATGCAACAATAGTAGGAGATGGAAGTATCTTGCCTTTTTCAGTCAAAATATACAAAACACAAACACACCATGAACCCTAACCATCTTCCAAGTAGCTGCTCTTCCTTTTTCACCTCTGCTAAAAGCTCCAAAGCCAAAGGTGTTTCAGTAAGAATCCAGCAGAGCCCTTTCCTCTCACAGTTCAGATGCAAACTTCTGCTTCCCACCACCAGAAAACTGGCATCTACTGCAAAAGCACAAAGTAAATGATTCACTTCCCTCTGATAACCACACAGCAGATTGTTGCTACAACTACAACAGACCAGAAGAGAACTGGGAAAACGTGGCTTTTACTTGTCCTTAACCAGAGATCTGGAATGCATATGGGAGCTGAAGACACAGCTCAATCCCAGAATAAATACCACCTAGGCTTCCAGTCAGGCTTTGTAGCTCCAGCTTAGATGTGTGAGCTCTGCTCCAACCGCCAAGGAGGGGATTTCTGTCTTTAGGAGAGAACTTACAACAGCACAGGTTAATATCAGCCAGGGCACACAGTCTCATTATTATTATTTTTACTACTGCTGTTTACCAACAAAAGCCCAAGTTGTGCCTTCATATCCAGCAAGTCAGCCATTCAAAAAATCCTGCTTGGAATCTGCGAATGTATCTCAGATGAGGCTGTGAAAGAAGTATCAGATCAGGCAAAGGAGCAAGCCATTTGCTCATTTAAGTGTTTTAAAATCAGAACTGAGCCAAAAAAAGCAACCATACACACTTTCTTCAGATGGCAAACAACACACACTCACATTATGCTCTTAAATAAAATAGTCTAGGGTCGTCTCAATTTCTTTTCAAGCTGCATCACCAGTGACAATACTGGTCTAGGAGCCACTGATTATCCTTCTACAAAACCAAAGTGAGGGCTTCTACATATCATATACAGGAGAACCTCCCACTCATCTGGAAGTGTTAAATACAGTTGTAAAATCTGGACTCCTTCAAAAGTCCGATAAAAATACAAGTCAGGTTTACTCTAGTGAATGATCCAGCATAAAAAGACAGAAGGCCCATAAGGCTGCTGGGCTCATATCCCTTCTGAGGGCAGTAAGACTAATTTCATTTTTTCCTTTTTACTGTTATTTCATCCTTCTTAGCATGCCAAGCAGGAGCAGGAAGAATTCCACGAGTTCCCATACATTAGCCCTGGCAAACTGAGCCGTCTCTTTTCCATCAGTTAACTAGAAACACACAAGGAAAGGTCTCTGAGACACTACCTGACAACTTGTGAAATTCATTTCCATAAATTAATTTACAAGCAAATAACTCAGTGTGACCAGGAATTAAAACAAACAAACAACAACAAAAAAAGGCACACAGGAACAAGCAGGGAAGAAAGAATCTGCAGTCAGACTGGCCGATATTAAAAAAGCACACCCGAGGGCATAGTGATTTCCAGGGAGGAAATCCACCCACTGGCAAACATCAGAACTAGATGGAGCACATGCTCTCATGCCAGAAGCAGAAGGTAACATATTCCAATATGAACAAGTGCTTCACTCACTGCATATTGATCCTCAAATATCAACTGCAATTCAGTTCAAGTCTGTAACTCCTGTTATTGGACTATTTATTCACCAGTTTTCACTGTATGCTCATGCATTCATTTTCTCTGCCTACATTTTTTTTTCACCTGTTGTAGCAGGACACCTTGAGAAGGCACCACAGGGTATGACTGTTGCCAGAACCAGAACAATACCAAAAATTGTTGTACTGTGCATTTCAGTGCAGCTCCCAGGACCGGCCAAGTTATATAAAATTCAGGCACTGATTAGTCATATAGTCTACATGGTTTTTTTAAAGGCAGTAGTTGGGATGTTTGCAGGGAAGAACCCAAATTTAGTCCATACTCAAGGTCTGTGTCAATACATTGACAAAGCCACTACATAGCCATAAACACCATTTATTTCTTGGTTTTCTGAGAAAGAACACAGTGTTACAAAATTACAAAAGGCCCTGGTTAATTAACTCAGGACTGCCCTGAGGAACAGAAGGCTTGAACAATAGAAACCTTCAGACAAAAAATGATAAAATACACACTGAAGCAACAGTTTAAAAAAAGATACTGTGAATACTAAAAGTGAAACAGGCTGCCTCCACTAGGCCAGTCCTCTGAAAAGGTCAAACACCTTCTAAAAACAAGGGTACAAAGAAAGAGACCATAACAGAGCAGAACACTGTATTCTCACTTTTAAAGTTATCTAGACTGCAGTAAAATAACAGAATTTATCTGTGCTCCCTCCGATGAATCAGGACTCTTTCAACATTTAAATCAGAATGATAATACCACCAACAAATATTTCAGAATCAAATACTGGAGGCTCTTGCTATATATGATTTTGTGAAAGGAACAGAAGTAGTTCATGGGGCACCATCAGGTGTGACAGACATTTCAGAAACACTAGAGATGTCAAGGAAAGGCTTCAGGAACACTGTAGGTAGACAAATAAAACACACCATCCACTTCAGAAACAAACATTCTTGTGACTAACCTCCAAATTTTAGCAGGTCAGATTTTATAATGTATCTGTAAATCACCAATCTCTTAAAAACAAGCAAGCACAGAAGGGAGAGCCGTCTTTGTCACAGAAGGGGCTCAATGCACACATCCCTAGAAATAACTCCCAGCATGCAGCCCAACGAAACTGCCAACTTCCCCACCAGCCACCCAAATTTTAAATTGCACAGTATATTAAAAAGGGTTTCCAGTTCACTTGAACAGCATTCACTTTCCCACAAGCAGCATTACCAGATTTGCCTGCTTGGGGATGTAAACAGTAGTTCCCACTCAAAAAAGTCACCAGAGAAAGGAAGTACAATTAATATTTTCAGCAAGGGATAATTATGCTTTAAAAAAATCCCTAGGGTTCATGACTCTTTTGGGAAGGGACAAGAGGGTAGAAATTTTTATTTTGCCTTCTAATACTGTTCTACAAGTAGGCATTTGGACACATTGTATGTGCCAAGTGGCACAGTTACAAGCTATCACAACTTTCCCAGGCCTGCATGTATTCACACCCACACCGGTATCTTGCAAGTCCATACCCATATGTAAAAAGAGATGTAGGACTTCATTCGTACATGTATAAATATTCATTAGTTGCTATTTGTGCCCACAAACACACATATCACATCTGCAAGACAGCAAAAGGTTCCCTCTTCCTGTTCCTGGGATCAGTATATTAAGAGCCCTAGGTTCTTATCCTAGCTGTGTCTATGCTCACGAAGGTCAACTCCAGAACAAGAATGCTGCATTTCATTTATCTCCCTTCAGAAACTGAGGGGACAAAGCCTATTACCTATTTGGTTAAAGGGCAGGAACACCTAGAGATGAAAGAATTTCAGTGTAATGTTAGATCAATAGTATTTTCACCACTTGAAAAGGTAATGCTGCTTTCCTAGATAAGGACAGACTACAGACAGAAACCCTGCCATGCTGCAAATGCCTAATCTCACCTAGAGAGCAAAGTACAGGAGAAAGGCAGAAAAGCAGCCATTAATGTCACACTCCTGAGTAGTACAGAGTAGGTACAGCATGGAGTCCACCTGGCTCGTGTGCAGGTGAAACAGGAAAGCAAGCTGGGTCCTTCCTCTCCAGTTTTGCTTCCTTTCAATTTCTCTTTAGGTGCTGTAAAGCTGAGTAACATTCAGACCCATCAGGGTTAGAACCTCTGATTTTTCTCCAGAATTTGTTTAAAGACTGCACTGACTCCACCTGGTTTATGCTCCTCCTTCACAAAGCAGGCAGGGCATCTTATTTCAAGTTGGTCTGCAGAGACACAAGAAACTCATTCCTGAGGGTGGCTGCTCATCTTCGAGCAGTGAGACAGGCCACCTCCCTTCATTCTCTCAGTACAGCCAGGATTTAAGTCAATTCCATTCCAATGCCTCACATAAGTCCTGGCATAATCTGCCCCTCCTTTTTACATGAAATCAGCATCCCAAGGTCCCACTATGGCAAAAAGTGCCCTCCTGAATCGGTGCCAAGCTCTTTAAAGGAATCATAAAAGAGGCACTACATGGCAAGACATCTCAGCCTAACACAAATAGGTACTTAAATACCCACCTGAAAACTAACTTTACCAAAAAAAAACCAACCAACCTACCAAACAAACACAGCTGCTTAGGGTTCCAACATTTCACCGGGCTGCTCTTAATAACCAATTAACAGGAGAATGCAGTCATGTTTTCAGTTATTAAAAGCTTCATTTTTGTTCCCACATATTCAGTAGTAATTAAGAATGAGCAAGTAGCATATATTTTGCTAGTAAAAATATTACGAGGCCATGTACAGGAAGAGGCAAATTTTACTATAAAAACAGTTGGTACAGGCAGAAGTGACAACATTCACAAGTGCCCAAGCACACCTGAAGCAGTTGGCAGAGCTAAGAGGAAAAGCAGACAGCAGCTAACAGAAAACTACATTAAGTACTGCTCCTTTTGATTCTCACCTGGGGCCCTGGAGACACAGAACAGTCAGAACATGAGCCTAGGAACCAAAACCCTGCATGGGAAAGGAATAATGGTCCAATAGCAATGGTGATTTTATGGCACCTCATCTAATCACTATATGTATTTTCTCTCCTTTATTAATTTGTATCTCTTGCCTCTTTCTTTCATAAAAGCTTGTAATACTTCTCTTGGGACATTCCTCCCTATGTCCTCCCAAATACACATATCAACAACTTTTCCTTGTCATTCACCACTAAATCCTCCTCCCTGAATAGCAATGCCATCATGGCAGTTATGGATCCCACAGTAAATCCACCCTGTTTCACCATCTTTTATTCCAACGAGGCTATTTTTAAACCCGGATCAGTTTCCTGATAAGACTCTGTGTGCTCTCAGACAGCTGTGCTGTATGACAAGAGCAGGGAAAGAGGACACAGAACCCCAGCATTTAAAAACCAAGCAACTGAAGGGCAGGGGCACTACCAAAGACACTCCTAAAAATCCTGTAATTGTTTTTCCTTTTGTATTTAGTTTTAGTGATGGCTTCTGTTTTTTGAGATCTGAAGAACCTGAGGCCCTTAAGGCCTGTCTATTTACTGAAAAAGAATGCACTTCACTGCACAATGTAGTCATAGGAAAGCTGCATCTAAAGCCTACTTAGAAAACAATGAACAATTGTCTTGATTTAGTATCTTCAGATCTGTAACTCCACTACTATCAATATTTAAACCAAGGGTAAAAAACAACTTCTCACAGCAAGCACTACATACTCACTTTATCCCAATGGCTCTGCAGCAACAAAGCTTAGCTGAGAAAAGTCCTGGTTCTAATACCGCTGCCATATCAGAAAAAGCAGGAAAATCGTTATATAAAGGAAAAGCAGAAGTCAAACAAGAAAGGAATTTTGTTTGTTTGTTTCTAGAGTTGCCTTTTTATTTAAGAAAACACAATGGAAAGCATAAAAACCTCAGGGGAATGAAGCAGACAACAGTGCCCTAAGGGAAAGAGAAAGAACCCAGATGCTGTGCTCTAACAGCAGACAAGAGCTATTGGACTGTAGATCGCTGAGTGCTGCAGAACCAAAGCCCCCCAAACCCAGAAGTATATATTTATGATTATACCTGGGCTGTCTTCTTAACAGCTGCCATGCTACAGTACACCTGCCAAGCACCTATTTCATTCTGTCTGTGGGGTTTCCTAAGTTAATTTAACACCCACAAAAAAGAGTCAGCACATCTTGCAGGAGCCTGGAGATAGCAGCATTTACAAGATCACATACAAAGGTGACAAGCAGCAGCTATTAAACTTCCATTGGAAAATCAAAATAGATCTCTGAACAAATGCAGGACATTTAAACTGCTTATCCCCCTAACAAAAGGGCCTCCCAGAAAATATTTTCTAAAATACCAGTCACACATGGATTGTTTCTAGAGCACACATTCAAGGTCACTCAACACCCCAAATCCTACTTTTTCAGCTAGCTGTTTTCTGTGGATCCTCAGATACAGGACCCTTAAAAGCTTTTTCTCTCTTCATAGCATCCTGTCCAAGCCCTAGCAAAGCCTGCTACATTTTCATTTTGTGGACTCCAGCATTAAGCAATGCTTCGTCCTACATTTACCCAAATTCTCTCTAACAGCAGGGCTATTTCATGGATTTTCCCCCAGCAGCCCTGCAAAAGCACACGCCGTGTACCAGATGCTCACTCACCCAGAAGCTCGCAGCCTGCCACCAAGGGGAAAAAAAGGTGGGCAGCAGCTCTTAATTCTTCCGTGTCTGGCTGAAGAGCATTCTCCCTCCTGCGTGCTGCATTCCGTAGAGCCACTGCAGTGCTCAGGGCAGGCAGACTTGCAGGAGCAGCTGGAAAACAGCTGTGCTCTCCTATGCTGAGCAGAGGTGTCCATCCCAGAGCCAGGGTGGTTCCCTCTCAGCGAACCTATCCTCTACAACCCTCTTACTAGAGGGTGGGTCACACTGACAAGTGGCCATTGGAAGGTGGTAACCAGGGCAAGAGAGGATAATAAAGCCAGAAAAATTGCCAGCGTGTGTGTAGGAAGGGAAAAGAATAAGTGGAGCAAATAATGAGTGAAAGAATGGAGTCAGTATGCAAAGAAAATTATTTATTGAACAGACTATTCGTGCTGCTGACCTCAGTCCATTCTTCTCCAAGTTTTAACTCCTTACAGTCTGGGCTTTGCCTGGGAGAGGAGGTCACAGCTCATCTCCCCCACTGCCCTCCCACAAACCATTCTAGGATGTAACCACCAGATCCTGCAGGTGAGGCTACAGCAACACACTGCTGCTCTGTTTCACAGCTCTAGGAAGTTCTCACAAATCAGAACACACATACCAAAAGCCTGGTTGGTCCATCATGTTTTCCTCCTATACCTGGCAAGAAAAGCCCCTCTAAACCCAGAGCTGAAGAGGGTGGCCAGAGTTCATATCACCACCATTTCTAAGACCTTCACAGAAGGTAGCATTTTTCTGCAGCACCTGAATATTATCAGGTTATAGAAAGTCGATGCATGCCAAACATTCTTTTCCACAACAAGGACTGCTGTATGCCAAGTTAATCTCACACCCATGACCTTGTTCTTGCCACCTAAAGATTTTCCTGTCATAACAAACTCCACAGATACTGCACACATTTAACTGTGGCATAAGCTCCAATATGTCTCAGCAATTTATATTTCACACAGCAGCAGCTATGCCATCAAATGGGAATAGTAATTTCTTTTGCATTGCTACTTGGAGATACAGAACAAAACAGTTTTTTATACCTGGAAAAAAAAGTGTTTTAAGTCATTACTGCATTTGAGTACAGGCTCACAGAATCTACTTGGCTCTCAGATGCCCTGATACTTATTAAAGATATTATTTCCATATTGGAGCCTACGTAATGAAGCATGCAGCAAACCCCACCAATAACATGCAATATGCAATGTAACAACCCAGCATTTAATTCACAGCACCGGGAACACCTTCTACCCCACACCACTGTAAAGAAACTTTTCTGAATACATAACAAAGCCCCTGACTTTGTAGACAGGTTGAAAGCTGCTCCTGTTCTTCTGTCATCTGTCAAAGGACTCCATTCAGTCAAGTCAGGAATTAACACTGAGCATTTGCAAGTGCCATTGCAGCAAACAAAGCACAATTCTAGTAAATAAGCCAACCTAGCTTCTTAAGCTAAGGCAGCTGTTAGAAGAACCAAGCTCAGCTACCCACTCTTGTGAATCATTTCCTGAATTGCCGTAATTAGCACAGCATTGTAAGGCAATTCATGCTCAAATCCAACAGAAGAAGTCAACGCTCATCTTAATTTACTATGTTAATCTCAAAGCACTTGATGCCTAGTCCATTTCGAGTCTTCCCTTCAAGATGCACCTCTGCTGTGATGCACACAGGTCAACAGGCACTGGCCTGCTGGGTCACGTCTGACCTGTGCATTTTGAACCTACTTGGCCACGTCCTTTCCTCTCTTTTCACGACCCTCTTTTTTCACTTTGATGTGTACTTCATGTTTCTGAAATTCTTTGCTTTCTCCAAAGTCTAGAACCAAAGCACTCTGCTCAACAGCTGAATGCACTGGCAGACAGCAACTGTGAGAGAGCATCCTGCCCAGAAATTACCAACACTGCTTGCATGAATGCTAAGAAGAATTCACCACCGTTTCCCACTACCATCAAAAAAGTCTTGACTGCCTGGGATGTTTCCCTGTATACTGGCTGATCCCTATAGCTTTGTGAAACCTGTTAGCTTCTCTCACTCTTGGAGAGCCAGACTTTTGATATTATAAACCTTGAGCTCCTTGAGAGTTTGATGAAGCATAAAATAAGCATACTTTAACAGTCAAATGAACAACAAAGGGCCTTTTGTGATAGCTGGAGAGTACAGGAATGGAGCAGCAAAGGAAATAGGACTTAGAAAATGACAACCCCTTAAATGCGGAGGTGACATCTTGCAACTTTTGATTAATCATTTGATTTATCAGTGACATGATATGATTTCAAATGAATACAATAACCTTAATTCTTGTCCTGACACAACCTATCTGAAAACTTTAGATCTAGAGAGAAAATTATATAAAAGTAGAATGGCTACAATGCTAGAGGAGTACAATGCGATAAGGAAATCTGACCGCTGGAAAAACATTTTCTTTGAATTTTTTTGGCAGAGGGTAAACAGTAAAGTCCCCAGGTTTTTGGCACAAGGAAGGAAGACTTACAGAATGCTTCTCTTTAAAGAAGTAAATTTATTTTTCTTGTGTAATAGTACCTTACTGCTCCATGGGAGCTACAGTTCCAAGGTGACTATCTCAAGATGAAGCTCACCTTAAGATGGCAGAATTCACCACAGGTGAAAACAATTCATCTTTTCATAGCAGAGAATGAAGGACGGTGCACAGCAGCCCCTGAAATAAAACATTTGGGTTTGGCAGTATTTCAGTTTGGGAACGTACACAAACTAGAGGAGTTCTGAGAAAGGAAAATATGAAGTAAACAAGTCATCTTTAACACAGTTTCAGCCAGCCTTGGAGAACAGAAGATACAAATGTATTTTTTTAATCTAGACTTTCAGAAGATCACTAAACCTTTTAATTCCCTCCACCCTAACACTGCAGCATTTTAGAGGACTGTTGCTTCAGTAACTATTTAAAAATAAACTCTCCAGAGAGCACATGGCACTAAAAACAAGCCTCTCCAGACTGATGAGACATCTAGACAATGGTCCAGAAAAGGGCACATTAGCAGAAGAATTCTCCTAAGGAGGAAGCAAACATCTCAAGTGACACTCTGCAAGCAATTTAGCTGGTTTAGATGACAGCTGATACTATACCATTTCTAAATTAGCATTAACCAATTCCCCTCCAAGAAAAGGACACAGCAAACTGCACAGCTAACCCAACCCACAGGGCATGTCCTGGACACATTCCTTGTTCCTACTGGCTCATGGCTATTGCTACCAAAATGTGTAAGCAGCCCTTCTATCCCTGGAAAGTCCATAGCATGTTTAGATTCTGTTTAGGAGCAGCAAGACAAATGACACAAGATCTGGAAGAAACCTGAAGTACCTGGAACAAGGCACTGGCCTCCCAGGCTCACCAGGGAAACTAGACACAAAGGCTAACTCCAAACCAGTCTTCCTTTACAATCAGCACAGCAAGAGGCACAGCTCTAGAGAGTTCTGAATGGGAACCTTGCCTAATTAATGAATTAGTGATTTAGAGTAGGAAAGTGAATCATCAAAAGCACGGCACATTCTCCAAAGCTGTTTACCCTTCCTGACACAGAAAAACTGTATTAGACTGTCTCAAATGGAGCAGAAGCAGAACTCTGTTTATGCCAGATGGAGTACCATATACCATGTACACAGACTGCTATTAAACAAATTACTTTCTGCCACAAAAAGCCTAGTGAAACATTGCTAGATTTGACTGTTTAAAGCAAGTCTCCCAGGCAAACACCTGCCCCCATTCCTCATGTCTGTGCACATCACCACAGAACAGAGTCTACTGTCCTCCCCTTCATTCCTTCAGTCACATAACCATGATGTTGTGAGTGCTGGAAGACACATCTCAACACAAGATCCAGAATAATCTATCCTATGGGTATCACTGGATGGATATCAATTGGGTTTGTGCTCTTTAACTGGGTTAGAATCAAATTTGCCTTCTGCTTGCCCTTAGATTCAATTCTTTAATGAATCCTGAAAAACAGGTAAGCAAGTGTTAAATGGAGCAAATCACTACAAGCTGCAGCATCTCACAAAATAGAGCAGAGTTTATATTGTCCTTTACACCAGACCCAACAAGACTTTTTAAACAGTTGTGTAAGCCTACACAACATATTTAGAAACACCAAGAGGAAGGCAAAAAGGGGCTCCCGACCATGCTGTTCAACCAGGGCAGTTCCATCAGGGTCATAAAGAGACAGAAATATTAGATAGGATTTGCACAGCCACAAGCACTTTTACTTGCATGGCAGAGATAAGATACGATCCCACAAAAATGCTGCTGTTCTGCCTACACTTTCAGTGAGAGCTCTCTCCACAGACCCAGAGTAAAGAGATCTCAGGAATCTAAAGGGAGGTCACTGTAAAAGTTATGCTATCCATTGTCACTTCAGTTAAAAAGCTGCTTAGAAGACTAGAAGATTATACCCCAAGACTTCCTCAGACACGCCACCCAAAGTTCATTCCAAAGCATCTTACAGCCATGAAAATAAAAGATATAAAGAAAAGCCTGAAAGAGATTTATTAGAAGCCTTCAATGCATTGCAGTGTCCTCTTCCCTCAACCACATCAGTCCCCAGCAAGCCTCGCCTCACTTCAAAGCACTGCATTTCCAGAGGAATTATTTCCAAACAGCAGGGCAGAGAGCAGTAATACAGAACAATTTTCCTGCTGGCCAAAGAGGAAGTTGATTCTGTAAATGGGCTATTTCCCAGATTTCAATTAAGCTGTGCAACTGGAATCCTAATGCAGGAAAACACAGCAAAAGACCCATAATGCAGGACAAATATTCTTGGACTGAGGTTGGAAACAGCACAGAAAACTGCAAGATTCTACCTTTGTTTTGTATCCTACAATAACATTTGAGATCATCAGTCTAAACCAGAACTCCAAAATGTAATATTGAGCAGAACAAGAAAACACACCTTTTGCACTCTCCGCCTCATGGGATGAGCTGACTGCTGGACAAGTAGCTCCAAGGAAAGAAGAGACACATCAAAAAGGCAAAATCACTCAAGGTAGATAAGCAGAGGCCTAATGATTCCACTGCCAAGCTGCTCTGGTTCAGTCAGCTCATGGCAGGTGAGAGCATTCTGAAGGCAGAAGATGAGGCAGCACCAGAGATCTATGGGACTCTTCTGCATGATGGTTGAAAGGCATCCATCTGCCACTCCTCCTTCAGCATGAACAAAGCAAAGAAAGGCCACAACAAAGCTTTACTGAATGCCTCAAAGCAAGCAGCATTACCAGGTGGAACTACATGTCAAGTGCTCCACAGCATTTCACTCCAGATGACAGTAGAAAAGAGCCAAGAAAATTAGCTTATGCCTGTAGCTGTAGAACCCCAGATAGGAATGATTTTCAGTAAAAATGGTCATTGTTTTGAACAGTTGAATGTCAAGGAGAAATCCAGACAAAGTAAGGGCAGCCTAGACTAGTTTTAACCATGTGGCTAGACACAAAAGATCATATCTCAAAGACTCTGTGGAGAAAGAATGGAAAAGGTTAACATACAACAAGGATAAAGATCTGAGAAGAAAGAGATGACAGGCTGAGAGAGACAGGAATGTAGTAAAAGGGTTTTCTTCACAATTTCCATACCTTTCTTCAGTGTCCCTTCTCAAAAATGAAAGGCAGTTTCTCATGTTCTCTATTGCAAAAGCAACAGGTTCAGAACAGTTGATCTCTATCAGAGCAGTCAAGTTTCTGTCTTCAGCAAAAAAACTATGCTGCTACTGCCCACCTTCAGCAGGAAAGTTATGAATTCCCTTAGGAAGTGTGGGATGAAATACATTCCTCTTTCCTGAAGCTGAAATAATTCTATTGTTAATTTACTGCTGTCTAGGAAAAGCAAGAATTTGTATTTCCTTTCCTAGCCTTACTGAATACTTTTGAATGGAGTAAATTTCAGTATCTAAAAAAAAAAAAAGAAAAACATCCTTCAGTTTCCTCTTGCTACCAAGGCAAATAATTGCTGCTTGACTGAACTTTCAAAGGAGAAGAAAAAAGGAGGGGCCTCAGAACAGAGGCTGCCCACACAGGT
The DNA here is from genome assembly GCF_041296385.1 of Aphelocoma coerulescens. Taxonomy (NCBI): domain Eukaryota; kingdom Metazoa; phylum Chordata; class Aves; order Passeriformes; family Corvidae; genus Aphelocoma; species Aphelocoma coerulescens. The sequence goes on along the minus strand of NC_091014.1, from coordinate 77,778,001 downwards.
GAGCAACCTCCCCTTCCTTAAATTGTTCCCCATATCTGGGCACTCCGTTTCTATCACAAGCCACTCCATACATAAGAGTATCCCAGTGGCTCTTCAAACCAAGATGCAACACAGGCAGAATGAGAAGAGCCATGTCTGTCTACTGTTAACACAAAGAAACCAAGTGCTGTTAGAGCATTAGCAACACATTAATCCATACTCCAACTACCTCAACATTAGAAGGAATCCACAGGGACAGACAACAAACAATTCGTTGAAATTGAATTCATCATGTGCCCCAAACACTCAGCTGAAATCCCAATGTTTTCACACCATTCACAAACACCATCTATGTGCAGATCTCATTCCTTGGCGTGTCTGTGTTCCTGGGTTTTCCTACATGCACTTTTCCCTTTCTCCCTCTCCCTTGTGCAATTACAATGTGAGATGCCATTCAGCTGGGAGAGGGAGGAGGAGAAAAAGGAAGGAAAGGGTGGTGAGTTGATGTTCCTATGCTAGCTTACCTCTTGCTCTATCTCCACGGTTTTGGGCTCCCCTCCTAGTAAACAAGCAGCACCTGCCTCTTGTATCCTATCACATCATTTCCAAACACCAGCACCAACGCCGGCTCGGTATCGCTGCTACTTTATTTCCACCTCTTAATTATGAGCAGCATCCCTGGAGCCGACATCGCGGTTACATCCTGCTATAGTCTGCAAGGGTCAGGGCAGGTCTAGGCTCCAGTGCTGCTGGGAGACCTAAGAGAAGACCTGAGAACAAGCATAGCTGCCCCCAAGGGAGCTCATGTAAAATCCCCCGTCCTGGGACTGACCAGTGGGAACTGTTCCCTCCTCCCTTTTTTGGATGAAAGATGAGATTACGCTTAGGATCGGCTGCAGTAAAAGCACCCACCCAGGAAACCTCTCAGGGACCACATCCACATCAGGGGTATCTCAGCAACACAGTACCCGGGGAAAGCTGCCCTTAGCACCGTGTATTAGCAACACACATGTGTAAGAGCAGCCCACAAGGCAGGTGTGTGCTTTGCTCCCATGTGAGGACCCTCCACACAGCAGGGCAGCCACAGCTACGCAGAGTTGGTGGCATTTCTTCTTACTCCAGGTTGTTAAGACATAGATCAACTGGCAGAGAAAAGATTCCTGAAACATCAGACTGCAACAGCACATGCAGGCTCTGCTGTTGCTCTCGTGGGCAATTTCCCGTGACACAGTCAGAGTGGAAGTTCCCTGCCTCTGCCAAGGACAGACAACAGCAGCACAGACAGTTCTCCCTTCACCTGGAGCTACCCTGAGCACCACTCTGGGATTACACCAGCAGGACAGCCCCTGTGTTTGCAAAAGAAAAAAAAACCCTAATCCATTCATGGATTACTTAAGTGACTGAGAAGTCATTTTGAAATCCTGCAAGAAAAGAGGAATACATCCAAGTAAGGACCAGTTCTGCCTCAGCTTTCTCCAACAAGTGTCATCAGCTCTGCATTATCACGTGTACAACAGCAATTCTCGTTCACTCATGGCAAAGTAACAGTGCTGGAGCCTTTATCAAGCGACCTGCACCTGCAAAATAACTGAGATTTCTCATGTGAGGCATGTTTGCAGGATATTTGAAACCCAGAGAGGCAAGAAAGCTCAGAACAAAATGTCATCCTGACCTCAACCAGCTGTGTTTAGGTTTAGACCAAGAATATACAGTTACATACTATTTACAGATCCTTTCTTAATACACGGGACAGTCAGAAACAGGATTTGTATTCAAATTTATTGAGTATTGAAACTGAGATACATGTAGTTCAGCAGCAGCATAACTATTAGTTATTTCTTCTGCACAAATACTTAGAAATAACTGGTAAAAGAAAAATATTTATGGTTGTCCTGTAACACTTAAGAGGAGTTCCCTGTCCATTAATTTAATAATTACAGCATTACCAACATCACCAATTAGCTGTAAGGTGTGCCTTCCAATTGTAATTTAAGACATGAATGAATACAAGTCCAGCACACCCAGTTAAGCCATCTACTCACACACAAGTATTTTAGCAAGCTAAATACAAATATATCTCTTTTCTTAACTGTAGTGTGACTTTTGCAGCTGCAGATGAACGTGCAGTGGACTTTTGGCTGGTTTAAAGGGGCACTACCAACTTCAATCTAACTCTAAATCTAGTTTTGTCTAAGTAAGCTTTCACAGACTCTCAGACCAGCAGAAATATTCCCATGATTGAAGAATTTAATTCCCATGCAGTGAGTTATTTTTACTGAAAATCCTTGCAGTGCAACCAACCCAAATATAAGTACTGAAAATGTGACAGTGAGAAATAAATAGAATAAGTACATTATAAAAAATACAGAAAGAAGTATTAGCATAACTATGGGTAAGAGTAGTCTATTTCAAGCAAGTGCATAGTCACACAAAGAAAATCTTGTTTGTTGGATTCTTCAAAGCTCAGTTACCTTGTATATTTCAAAGTTTCTAGCTAAAAGGAGCCTCATGGATTATCAGTTTCTGTATATCCAACTTGTGCAGTGAGAGGCCATTTATTTGCTCAGCTTGCCGTAAGTCCACTGCACTAGCACAGACAAAGTTCATTGAAAGTGCAGAATAACCAAGAACACCAATTTTGAGTCTAACACTCAAAGATTTCCCATAGATTCTTCATTTTGTTCAACTTTCAAAGCAGCACAACAGGACCAACAAAGGAAGCAGCACTTTTTTGCCGGGTCAGACTTATCAGTAACTTTTGTCGAGACTGAGGAATCCTTTCCAAGCGCTCTAGAGCTCCAACCTTAAACGGATCACTGCACGAAGTAAGAGAGGACTTCTTCAGAACATGGAATTAAGTCATTGCAGTGAATGGATAAGCAGGTTTGTATTATTATACAAGAAGAAAACCTATGTTTAGAAGCAGCTCCCCTTGTTAAATACTAAACACCATTAAACACATCTGAGGACAACAGCCTGCAGAGATTAAGAATGAACCATAACACAATAAATAAAGGAGCACAGGCACACGTATTATAACTCCTCGTAATGAACTTATCTAGAAGGACAATAAAAAGGCTAAAGGCAAGACGAGCAGCAGCCTGGGCGAGCTGCGGGCGGTCTATGCCATGTCTCACGTAGAGGTGCCGTAAGCTCCGTGTGACGGAAGCACCGGCAGCACTTTATGACCCTGTGGCGGCCACGGCCGCGGTTCACGGGCGGTGCGAGGCACCCGCACGGCGCCCTCGGCGATAAGGCCGAGCTCCAGCAGCAGCGCCCGCCCGGCAGCGCGGGCAGACCCGCACGGCGCCCGCCGCTGCTCCGCCCGGCCCGGGACCGGGCACGAGCCGCGCGGTGCCGCCGGCTGAGCCACCCCACTGCGGCTCGGGGTCCGCCCCGTTCCTGGCCGGCGCCGAGCCGTGTAACCGGGTCACGGAGCCGGCACGGACCGGCGGCGGGGCTCGCGTTCCGCGGCGGTGCCCGCCGCCCCGTGCCAGCCCCCGCCGCTGCCGCCGCTCCCCGCGCGGCGCACGGACCCCGCTGCGCGCGCCGGGGCCGCTCCCCGCGCCGTGCCGAGGCGCGAGGGGCATCCTCCGCCGCTGCCCCCGCCCAACCTGCCGCCCCGCAGCCCTCCCGCCCCGCCGCGGGCACTTGCCTTCGCCTCATGCCGCTGCTCGGGGCGGCGGAGCGGGGCTGCGGCTGGAGCGGGGCTGGAGCGGAGCGGGACCGGCCCGTCCCTGCCCGCCGCGGGAGGGGCGGGAGCGGTGCCGCGCGCGCACCTTGGCAGCTCGCGCTGCCGCTGCCCCGCCCACCGCCCACCGAGCGGGCAAAGCCCCCTCCCCCGCCCGTCCCTTCGAGCGGCGCACCGGGAAAAGGGGAGGGGCGGCGGAGAGCGGCGGCTCCACAGCCGCTGGGCACGCGGCGAAGAGGGCGGACAAGGTGCTGAGAGCGAAGACAAATGGAAATAACAGGTGTGGCGGAGAACGGGCACTGTCCCCAACTCGGTTCTCCCCCTGCAGCCCCTCCGCGCTGCCGCTGCTCCCCCGCCCCCTGTGGCAGTGGTACGCTCCCACCGCTCGAATTGCAACAGGCCGGGCGGGGATTGGCGGAGATCAAAAAAAGGGGCGGGGCGAGGCAGCGACCGTTTAAAGCGCCCCCGGGCGGGGAGGTGTGCGTGCCGCGGGAGCGCGCCCCGGGAGCGCGCCCCGGGACACAGCAGATGCCGATGGAGCCGAGCGATGGCACCGCTGGAACCGGCGGGAGGAAGGCGGCAAACAAATCAGATCTAAAAGTGGCCGCAGAGACGCTTGTAAAGCCGTCATGAGAAAAGCCCGAATATATTTGTGGGTCGGGGGTGGCTGGGGAGAAGCTCGCACCGGTGGTCATAGCAGCTCGTCCCGTTTGGATCCTGATGCGCTCGGGAAAAGGAAAGGCTCCTTGCCCCTGCGCTTGGGAAGATGAGCAGCGTTGCAGCAGGTGGATGCAGCTGCCATCGTCCTTGTCTCCTGCTAATCAACTCCGCTTGGGAGCCCCAAAATACTGACTAATCCCTCAGGCTGCACCGAGGTGACGGTGTTGGTACTGGCTGGACAGGGAAATGAGCCAGCCCTGGTCTTCAAGGAAGCACTGAGAGGAACCCAGAAATATCCTACTAAAGCCACAGCCTTCCAGCCCTACCTTAAGAGAAGTTTTGATCTCCATAGCATATTAGAGGTTTTGGCATGAAAAGCAGTCGGGTATTGTAATAACACACGATAAAACACCAAGCAGATATCATTCATAAGAGATGTATAAAATGAGTTAATGATATGGCTGAGCAAATTCTTACTACAGTATGACAAATATCAGCCAGAAGTGCACAATTCCCAATTCACTATCTATATCCATGTCTGAGAACAGATGGAGGAAAGCCTTTAGCTGATCTAAACTTGGCTCAACCCACCCTGTTTACTGATGGAGTTTCCATGAGCAGAGAAATTAGAGCTACTGGTTGCAATCACCGCAGAACCTCAGCCTGCTGATTCAGCTTATGTGTTGGAAAATCTGGCAAGGACACCTGTCCTTACCTGAGCAGATGCAAAGTCATGCCCATACAAGCACCAAAGGGTGGCAAGGGCTCTGGACAGGGGATATTGCCCCTTGGAAGTCACTAAAGGTCACCAACAGAGCAGCTCTGCAGGGGAAGGCAGCAGCTTCCATTGTCTGTTCAAAACCTGTATCTGCAGGTGCCCTCCTCTGCCAAGATGCAGGTTGGGGGTGTGTTGGTTTTTGAAAAATGAAAGCAGATGGAGGAGTGGGTTTACATACAGCGATACAGGAGATGTTTCAAAGTGCTCTCCCAGGGCCCAGCTCGCACAGTGTTTGCAGTGGTTACTGGCTGAGCACTCTGAACAGTCAGGAGGAGAGCTGGCAAGTTGAACAGTAATCTTTGTAAAGAGCTAATAAGGACCCAAACAATTCCCATTAGGGAACTGAAGAGCCATCTGCACTCTAGCATGAGGCTGCCTATGGCATCCTCAGCAAGACTTGTATGTCTTGGCTCGATATTTTGGAATCCAGCACCAGAGAGGCTTAGTCATATGACAGGGTTATTTGCATCATTATGCTGCCGGGTTCCCAGAGAAGTTTTCACAATGCGCTGTAAGAGGAAGGGTTTAAACAAGTAGAACTGAAGCAAAAACAAAGGACTGTACTGCCTCTGCATGTCCCTTGTCACCGCGTGCACGTGGTCTGCAGAGTGGGAGGAGGGTGGCAGGCAGTACTGTACAGAACTTTAGGCTAATAAAGCACACTCACAAAAACTGCAACATCAGTACAAAATGGGCTATTTTACAATATAAAAACAAGCTAAGACAGCTGAAATCCTGCATCACAGCTTAGAAGAAGCCTGATGTTCCGGGCTGGTGATGTGCAAGGCAAGCCCAGCACCCTATCTCCCCTGAGGATTTTGCAGAACCGCTGGTTTGCACTGGACTAGGGAACAGTCACCTCGCCCCAGCCAGGCAGTGATTGATTCCCTGTGAATTCGTGCCTGCAGGCACTGTAAAACTGGGTGTTGGCACTGCAGAAGTGACCGCTGGTAAGCAGAGCAGCTGTTGAGGAAGCAGTTCCAAACCAACCCAGGGAAAAGTATTGTGGTTCCAGACCGAGCTTTTTAAAGGAGGTGAGCTGCTACCACTCAAAATAAAGTCAGAGTATGGCACAGCGTCCTATTTTCAAAAGCCTATATAGAAAAATAAGGCCTGACGTTTTCATGTATTCTAAGAGGAATTATTGAATGCTTGTAAGGGCCAGGTGCTGCTCCCAGTCAAACAAGGAGTATAACAAGGAAGGCAAGTTACAGAAGAAAATTCGAGAAAATTTTGATGTCTCTATAAAATCAAAGCTATTTTCACTGTAAAAATAGCCAAGGAATCTTAAATTCTATTTTGACAACCTTCCAAAGTTCAAGACTCGCCAGGTGCTTGCCCCCGTGGGAATTTGTAATCACTTTAAACCAAGAGCAGCAAATTCCACGGGAAGCATACTGTCCCGGAGCAGAGTCCCCACATCTGGAAATAGGAAGTAAAAACACAGCAAGTGGATTTTCAAACGAGGAGGTGATCACCAAATTACAGCGCCGGAAGGGATACTGAGAGGTCATCTAACTCCATCCCTGTGAAAGCATCTCTGTCCCATCTGTTTTACCTCTTAAAGACCTCCCCAGTGCAGGCACCACAGTCTTATCCAGGAAAGATGTTCTTTTCTCATGATTCACTCTTTTTGCCTTTAGAAAGTTTCCCCTAACGATCAGCCTGCATTTGTTTTGCCATAATTTACATGTACTTCTCTTCCTCCCCAATAGAGACAAAGAAAACATTTGTTCCTCTTGCTCCTGCCACAGCCTTTTAGATGCATGAAGATTTCTCATGTCACTTACTACATTCCCCAGAACTAAAACTCCATTTCTTCTCGCCTGTCCTCCTAGTTCAGATTGAGTGAGGCTCTGCTGATCCATGGTGCTCCCCTCTGGAGGCTCTCACTTTAATCCATGTCTTTCCTGAATTTCTCTGTGCAGGAACAGCATACAGCGTGTTCCCAGCTGAGGCTTTATCAGTACAATGCAGAATGGAAGGAGCACTTGGTGTGTCCTGCAACCATCCCTCCTGTTTATACATTTTAGTGTGACATTTACAGTGACAGAGGATTTTTTTGTTTGTTTTTTGCTTCCCACATACATGGCAGTATTTGTAAAAGTCAAGGCCACAACATGAAACCAAACTGCCACTGAAGCCCCTGAGATGCTCTCCATTAACAGGAACTCCTTTCTCCTGTGTACAAGTGTTTCTCTTAGAAGTCACTGTATTTGAATTGCCATCTGCTGTAAGCAACTGAATTGGGATCTTGATGAGTTATAGCCTTGTTTTCTCATGTTCACACTTACTTGGACAGCTAAACCCTTTTTTTTTTTTCATGTAAAAGTAATCTGTGTACAAATGAGCAGCTAAGCACTTCCAAAAGAAGAACTGTTTTCAGAAGAAACTGAAGGACTAGTCTAGTCTACAGAGGTTTTAAAATTTGCTCTCTTCTGCAACTGTTAGCAGGAAGACTTGTCCAATTCTGGAGCACTGAGTTCCTAAGCAAGAACACAAGCATTCAATCTGTGGTTCAAATGCAAGGCAGAAGTCACCAAGCATTCTCCTGATGCAAGTGATTATTCACTGCATAGGCATTTGAATAGCTGTAATATTTATGAAATGATGTATTCATCCCCTTCCACCACCTCTGAACACACATGCACACCCTGACCCGGACTGATGTTGTGTGCTGAGGTGGGAGCTGAGTTTCAAATGAATTGCTGGTGGTGTTTGTTTGCAAGAAAACAAATACAAGTCTAATTCACTTGAAAAAAAACTTTCTCTTGGCTCACTAAGTAGAAACTGTAGGTAAGAACTTCTGCAGTTAAAAAGGAAAATGAAAAGCCAGCTTCTCAGAGTCAGTGAGTTTTGATCACGTAGATCAACGTTTCTAACCCTTCACACTGAAAAGATAAGTGCTCTGATAGGAACTAATAAGGAAGATTTCTCTGGGGCTACATGCAAATCTGCTGAGTGTTCAGTGTAGACTTTAGCATTTGGAACTATTTTAAGAATAAGAGAGGCTCTGGGTCTGTGCATACACACTGCAGACAATTTCACTGCTCACAGATTTTGCCAAGCAGTAAAATATAAAGTTGCAGCTGGGTTTGCTGCTATGACTCAGGACCGTGGGCATACAAGAAGCTAAAGAGAAGCAGACAACTTTCACTTCACTATACTGTAAAATTTTAAGCAGAATTACCCAAACCAAAGGCTACACAAGTGCAGAAAACTCCCGCCCAAAATGGTACATTGTGCTAACAGCTGGGAAGAGTAGCCCAGCTGAGTTTCACTTCATGCTTCAAGTGTGTAAAGAGGTGTGAGGTCATCCAAAGCAGTCAGACAAGTGCTTGTCAAGGAAGAAAATTTAGATATGCAAGAACACTATACTCAGATGAAGTACTAGTAGACTGCTGGCCTACAATTAATACATGAACCAAAAAATGACAGGCACAGCATTTCCTGTACTCTGACAGTCCCCAAGAAGGACCAAAGGGAAGGGATTCAGATGTACCTTGGTGAAATGTAATGGCAACTCCTGCAAGGTCATCATTGAGGCACTTCATTGGTTCTTCATCTAATTTGGGCTATACAAGTTCCTGACAAGAGCTGCCTGTAAAGCTGAGATTGGTTTATTCCACGTGGCATGCATTCAGGTCTGAAAGGCACGTTTACTATTTGGAGTTTGGATTAAGGGAGAGCCTGAGCTATGTTTTCTATGCTTGTTGTTAAAGCAACAGCTTTTTACTGCTTTAATGAACTGGACAGAGCATCTCCCTTGTGGTGTTGCCTAGAAATAACTGACAGCTCCAAATCTCAAACAGATTTGGAAGTTTCCTTCAAACTTTTAACCATGGCTAGGTTCTCTTTAGCAAAAGGCTGTGTTGTCCTGGTTGAGAAGCTTATTGCTTTACTAGAGCTACTGGGACTGTTCTTTGACAAGCTATAAAAAAGACTCTACCTATGTGCAATCCAAATTCATCACTGTTTAGAGTATTAATAAAAAGGGAAAAGTAAATCAATGAGGTCACTTTATTGATCTTGAGAACGTGGAACTACTATTAATAAAACATGTTGATGTTGTTTTATGGATAGGTCAAAGTCCTGGTAAGGGTGTGTTTGCCATTCTAATTTTTGTGCAGTTTCATCAACAAAGTATTTGCTATTGCAGTATTGTAGTTATTCATCTCCTGTTTTCCTCCCCCACAGCCAGAACATCTGCTAAACGTTTCTGAATCCGAGCTTGTTGGGATAGGGCCCATTACTTTTCCATATTTATGAACTGTGTGGTACACTGGCACTCATTCAGCAGCCTGCTTCCCGAGGCTCATGCGCGAATGACATCAGCCGCTGTGGGTTTGTGTGCAGGAGATCCACATGTGCAGGGGTCACACAGGGGGCTGCAAATCCGCTGGCGTCCAGAAGTACTTAAACTACCCTGCTGCCCAGGAACAGAACTGTCGACTAACATTTGAGTGGTGCAGGGATGAGGAAGAGGAACAAGAGGTATTTATGGCATCCTCTGGAATGGTGATGGAGAGTAATGGGCTAAAATTGAATGAAAAGAGTTGTATCTGACTCCAGAAATATCATCAAAATATTTTTCATTTAGGTCAAAGAGGCCAATAAACAAAAGCTACTATGCTTGTGTTAGTTGTAACAGGCAGGACAAAGCAGAACACAGGAGTGGTTCTGGGGATGGAAAAAGGAACACATAATTAATTTCTGACTTCTGTTTTCCCTCTGTAGTAGCCCAGCCTGTCATGCCAACACTCGCACAGGCACAGCTTTATGCTATTTACACGCTGAGGGGAGTGTGCTGTGCTGCTGCTGTGCAGGGCCCTCACACACGTGACTCCCATCACACGAACAGAAGCTCTGCTCACAAGCTGCCCTTGTGTGCCTGGGCTGAGTGGACCTGTCCCTGTTTGCCTTCCCAGCTGCCTTGCAAACAGTGCCTTTCCAAAGTCGAGGATGGAGGATTTTCAAACCTCGTGAGAAGCAACGTACCCCCATCTCCTGTCAACTGTGAGAGCTCTGAGGACCATTTGTCTGCCTAAATGCATGCCAGCGACAGACCCCAAGCACAATCACAGCCTAATAGTCTTAATGAGATTACAGCTAGAGATGCCCCAGTGCTGCCGTCTGACTAAGGAACAGAACAAGCACCAAATTCATCTGGAGGAAAAAAAAATCTCCTTGGCTTTCATGTGAGCAGGCTGCAGGTTGATCAGGATTTCAGATCTGTGGTGTACAACCTTTGATTTCTTTTCCTTTATCATTCCCTATAATTTTTTTTTTTTTTTTTTTTTTGCATTGCCTTACTTTCTTTACAAAGCAGTGTGTTCTTTTCACAGATGTCTTAAGTTTCACTAATATTTTTCAGGACATGAGTTAAACCCGATGATCACACTGCTCAGTAACATGACTACATTTATAGATACCTATTGTTAGCTGTGCTAGATTGATCTCACCCATGGCTACTGTCTGTATGCTTGACTATGACACCCATGCGCTAGAGGGGAACGTGGTGGATCTTTGCCAGTATAATAACTCCTTTTATCAGCAGTTTATCTGGAGCATCTGTTTGTCTCATCAGAATGAAATTGCTTGTAACTCTATCCTACACAGGGCAAATACTCTTTCTGCACCTGTTCAAGCACTTGATTTACTTACTGCTTAAATTCTTAATCTCAACAAAAACAAATAAGTCAGCTTGTACAACAAAGACTCATGAATTAAATGGAAAAGCTGATATAGAAACATATCAGCTGGCTAGAGCATAAAACCTGGTATTAAGGTACAGATTGTGCAGTACTCACTGCAAACTGCAGATCCTGCCCTGCAGATCTCATCGAGCTTCCTGCAAGAAACCTGCTGCTAAAGGCAAGGCTGCAGCTCCTGCAGGAATTCATGCCTAGGACAAAAAGGCAGTCGTAGTGCATCCACGGATTTTGCATGAAACCTAGAGCTAGCACAAAGGAAAATTCCTCCCCTTAGACACAAGAAACCCCAGAATTTACTAGTCAATGACAAACAATAAATAACATTTGCAGCAGAAGGTAGGAGAGGCTGGCTGGGTCAGTACTCACAGAGCGAGGCTGCGGGAATGACCTTCTTCTCACATGAGTCAACTCCTCCCCGACAGGTGCTCACAGCTTGCCCGCCTCTGCAGGAGCAGACACCTAAATTAGAGCCCCCTGGCCACTCCTCGTGCCCTGCCTCCACACGGGTTTCTCTTTGGAGGGCTCCTACCAGCCGTATTCTCCTTCTCTACGCTCGCGAGGTAAAGCCAAAATTTAAAAGAAATGGGATCTCGGATGCAAATCTCCTTGTGTGAGTCTTTGCCAAAGCATCTCGCCGAGTCTCGAGGAGGCTGTGTGATGATGGGTCTGGCTGCCAAGTCGTCACTGTTGCCACAGTAACGGAGCAGTGGTCCCCTGTGGCTTGCTAAGGGAGCGGCAATGGGAGCACAGAATGGATGCATTGCCTCCTCCTTCGAGGATTCCTCTGACCTGGGTAATCCACACATTTCCCTAAAAAGGCTGTTTTATACAGAAGGTATTTCCCTCACACCCCCCATACACCCCCCTCCCGCCTTGGTTACTCCACTCACGGAGCTCTACAGCATCTTAAATGTTGTTTCTGTGGTATAGGAAAGCTGGCATCACCCCCAGAGAGCCGCTGGCTTCCCCTGGGAAATACAATGACTTGTGAAAAGAGGAATAAAGAAACGTTGTTTTGGCAAATATCTGACCATGAGCACACGCTCACCAGTGTTTGAAGAAGTGCTGGGACGGCGCGATATGATCTTGTCTTTGTGAGCAGGTGAATGAGCAGTTGAGACAGCAATAGGGCATTCCTCTGCCAAGCGTTTCTCTGCCAACACGACCGAGCACAAGTGTGTCTGTGAGGCCCTGCTACAGCTACGGGGAAGCTCAGGGCCCGCTGAATTCCTTTGTTCCTGTCCCCTCAACTGAAAAGTCTTGGCGCTGCCATTTCTGAGCCTTAATATCGCTGTTTTCTACTTATTTTTATTATAACATTGACATAAACATTAGCAGTTACGTTAGGCAGGACAGTCCACCACAGTGGAGACCTACAGACTCTGGGCTGTAGTCAGAAAAGCAGCCAAGACTGCAGAAGCAGGCGTTATTTTGCTGGACAATGAACAATTCAGCCTTGTTTGGGAAAGCAACTCCTTGGATAGTTAAATAATACCACTTGTTTATGAGACAGACTATTTATCTCATCTTCTTTATAAAATGTTGCTAATGGTTCTTTGTTGCTTTCCTTATTATTCTCTCTTAAAGCCAAGTGCTTCTTTTAAGGTAATGGATTTCCTCTCTCAGGATGCCAGTAACAAACACAGCTCTGTGTGCATGTAGGTGGTGTGGACAAAAACAAACACAGAGAATAAAACCCACACATTTGCTTTCTTAACTAACTTTCCTGTCCTCACTTTCAACCCAGGTTGTTTGGGCAATCTGTGACAGTGGCTCATCCCAACTTGCTAGGTAGGGACAGGCCTCCAGGTGCCAAAATCCAGACATTAAAGATCCCATCATGCCAAGGGGTTAAGTGCCTTTTTTGCTCCACTATAATCTGCAGCATCAGAGATGGGACTAGGTAAGAACAGCCAAGTATCAGCCAGAAGGGCTAAAAAGAATTGAACTAGATAATAAAAGCTGTGAGCAGGCTAAAAAAACCCTCAAGTGTTAAAAGCAGTAAAAATTCTAATCTCTTTACTTATCTTTGCCTCTGCCTTCAGACTGAGTTTTCCAGCTTTTCTCCAACGTACTATGAGGATTAGAATTTAATTTGATTTAGAAAAAACCTTCCATTTCTCCTATGTTTACAGGATTCTTCAATGTGGGACTTGGAGAACATCACCAAACACAGTGATGGCCATGACAAGCCATTAGGCTTGGCAGTGCAGAATATCTCTGCGAAGTAGGAAAATCCATCTAGGCCCAGCCTAAGAGAGCCTGGAGCCTTCTGATTACAGATGCTGGATTTAACAGCATCACACCCCCACACATCCACACACACAGACACCCTCCCTGCATGGTGCCTTAGTGCAGTGGCTTGTTCAAAATTAGTTACACTCAGACTAAGGAGCATCCAGTTCCACACAGATGTGAGGTTGCTAAACATATGAAGGGATCTTACAGAAGTTCGAGTCATCACGGGCATTTTATGTCTGTTCCTTCAGTGACCTTAAATGAGAATGCAGTAAGAGCCAAAACTGAGCTGCATGCTTAGTCTTACATAGGAAAATGTTGGTTGGTACATATAATTAAATGAATCTGTTTTGCTGACACTCCCTCCCGCGCCCCTTCCCTCAGCTATTTTTACACTTGGCTTAGTGGAAAAGACTTGGTGCCTCGGGGTGTGAAGCATGAAGCCATTCAAAATGAAGCTGTCCCCTGAAGAAGACAATCCTGAGAAGGAATAATGCTGGGCTCTCAGGGAGTATGAAAGCAGCAGAGGAATGTAGGGGAGAGGAGGTGGCTGGGCTTGGCCTGCAGCACTGAGAAGTCTTTTCCATTTGCAGCTTTCTCCTCCTGCAGTCAGAGCTGTTTAATGGGATCACGAGGGCTGCTGTACCATTACTTACAGAAGGGGGTATAAAAATGACAGCAGCTAATTGACGGCACCCATTTCTCATCAGTCGCCTCATAAGGCTAATTGCACAAACAGAACGTCTCGGAGGCTAACGGGCTGGAAATGACATCCTGTCTGCTGGATCCAGACCAGTGCAGAGAGACTGCATCCCTGGGCCTGGACACTTCAGGCCCAGCCACAAACAAAAAGAGGACTATCCCTAAATGTACATCCACAAGAGGACTCAGGCTTCAGAAACTGAGCTGGAGTGCTAAAGACACAGCACAGTCATTCTTCCTGATGATTAGGAGGCAACGGGAGCAGAAACGTTGAATGTTCCTTTGTCCATAAATGTCCAGACCACATTCCTGGTTCTGAAGTTCCCTCACAGAAAGGGAGGCTTTGTCTGGAGCTCAGGACTGAGGACAGCAAGAAAGACTTAAAAAAACCTGAAAAAAACCAACCCGAGCTTGGTGGACCAGGGTGGAAACACACCTTTAACTGAGGCCTCGGTTCAGAGGATGCATTCATGCTTCCCAGGGAAGAGGCTGGCTGATGGGAAGGGCAGAAACTGGACAGAGCTGTGTGTGGTCTCAGAGCAGGATAAAGGCAGGGAGTGTGTGTTTATGTGTGTAGGAAGGGAGCTGTTGGTAGTGGGAGTGCAGTCCCTGCACGTGAATTATAGAAGTCAAAGCTGAAAAAGTGCTCGTTGGCCTGTTCACTTTCCCTTCTTCTAGCTGCTGAAGATTTGAAAAGTTGAATCTTCCACTCATTGCACCAATGCAGTATATTTGCTCTAGCATCATCAGTCACTAATTAGATAATTCTGACAGAAACAATATGTGAAAACATTGGTTCTTTCAAACATCAAGGTTCATTTTGCTCTTAGTATCACTATCCAGGGGTTTTTTTAACACACATTTAAATTTTTTTCTCACTCTGATCTATAGTTAGGCTTGTTAGGAAGTGTCTGTGCTGTTTTTCTATTTTTAAAATATGGGCCCACGTTTGATCAGTTTTTGCTTGAGATTCTCTGGTGCACTTCTGGTGAAATTAACTCACAACCAGTTTTCAAGGCTATTGGAAAGTTATCACCACATTAGAATATATTCTGTGCTAAATGATCTGGATATGGTAGACTTTTTTTCACAATATTTTCACACCTGATTTTCATGGGGATCCATGCTCCTTCTTGTTTATACTCCTATTAACTGCTCCTGTGGTCATGCATGTTACTGATGGGTTTCTGGAAAGCTCAGCAACTCAGCAATTTTATAACTGCATTATAAATAATCCAATCAACTGTTCTTCCCCACATCTACTTCTCATTTATTAATGGACTTTCTTTCTAGGCAGCATTTTCTGATCTCTCATCACTATCCGATATATATATATAGATATATAAACACACTTGGGGGAGGAATGTAATTAGTTTTGCGGTCCTTGTGCCAAAACTTCCACTGACTTCAGTCAGAGATTTGCCTGAAGAAAGCCTGATTATAGCCTGTGGGAGTTGGTCCTATTTCTGTACACCAGGAACAGGCTGAAGTGAGTGCACACAGGTGGGCAATGGAGTCCCACGGGCATTTGAACCCAGAGGCATTTGAAGAGAAGCATGGAAATATGGGTTTATGTGTACAAGAAGAAGAAGGTGAAGCACATGGGGGGAGCCAGGCAAAGTGATTGAGGATTCTGTTATACAAGAGCAGGGAAAGCTGAAGATTTTACATGATGAACTCATGTTCAACTTTGTTTGTGGGTTTGTTTTGTTTTGTTTTAACTTTTCAAATAATGAAAGAGTGGATTTTCTCTTTCCCCCCTTTTCTGTCATCAGACAGCTGTGCAAATATTTTAGCATGTGATTGTGGAAGCATAACACTGCAAACTTCTGAATTGTGCCAAGAGAAAAGTACAGGAAAACAAAAGGCAAAAGCCCAGGGTAGATCTAGCTGCCAGGATCTTCTGTCCCCAGGGGAACCAGACAGGGGAAAAGGGAGAGAAAAAAGGAGAACTGTGATAGCTTTCACTGCTGACAGTGACAGTATCCCAGGTCAGAAGGAAACACAGACTGGGAGGAGGGTACCAAAGGTATCAGAGCAATTAACACTCATAGAATCATGTCTTTCTTGGAGGTTGTTGGCTTTACTTGCATCACCAACTGCTTGCATTGTACCTGCCCTAAGATACTGAGTTCTCAGGTTGCAGGTAAATTGAAAACCCAACTGACACAGCGTAGTAAATCAGTCTTTTAATTCAGGAAATCAGACCTACATGCCTGGTTTGTGGTTATACTGGCCTGGCATAAAACAGGTCTTTTCCAGCAGCTTAAGGGGTTCATCAGCAAAGCAGTGATTCAGGCCAGACGACTGAAAACCCATCTCTTCACAAGTTCCCTCAGGAGTTTATGCTACACCAGTGTGGGCAGTGGGTGATAACACAAACTTAAATGTGCCACAGCCAGCAATCAAGCTGACTGATTCTCTGCCAAAGAATCCTATCTTGTTACTGTAGGGGAATGAATTAATCCATTAAAAAATTAGCTCTCAGTGGGTTTTGCCACACTCATTTCAGTGATTCCTCTACATCAAATGACAGCACATCTTCATCTTTCACTTCTTAAGTTAAAACAATAGGTCATTGTGTAATGGTACTCCATCTCCCAGCCCATCCTGCTGCTGAGAAGTCAAAGGATCAACATTCATTCCTGAAGCTGGCCATCATTCTGTGCCCTGAAACACAGAACTGGGGATACTTCTCTCTTTTTTTAGGCTCATAAAACTGCCAAAGTTACTCAAACAAACAAAAAACTCTTGGCTGTACTGCATGTAATCTCCCATCCCAGGGAATTACACAGGTGGTTATTAAAACTGTAATAACACCCACACTGTGAGCACCTTTAAACCCTAAAGGAAGAAATTCTTCCTCCATCAAAGAGAGCAAAAGTATTTAATGATTTCAGGAAGCCTTCATACTCCAACTTCCTCTAACCATTTGCATTCCACTTCCATTTAATTACCTGAATGATTAATTAAGGTCTATCAGCTAATGTTTTGCATAGTGCTTCAAATAAGTAAAGCACTGCATAAATCCTTGGCATGAATTGTTAATTAGGCTACTATTTATGTCACTGTTGTTGCCTTCTGGGCTCTTCCCTTTCCTTTGCATATTCCCTTTCATAGGCAGTGGTCAGTGCTACCTACCATGGCTGCTCTTTCCAGCCCAAGTTATGGAGTCAGCACCACCATCCTCCTGTAGCTGTTTCAAGAATATGTAGCTTTTCTGGCATTGTCACACGTACTTTTAGGGGACCTGAGTCCCATAATAGCAAAGACCTTGCACCCCATTATCCACTTTAATAGCATTTTTACCTAACAAGCCCAGACCCCAGCCTCACAGCACCTCTCCCCTGCCCAGGTATGCACAGTGGTGAGGATGGAGGCTCCCCTCGCTCAGTGTGACAGCAGAAAACAAGGGTGGGTACAGCTTCTCCCTACAGAACACCAGTTTTTCCAGACAAGCCCTGGAAATATCTGCAATTCCATCCTTCCTTTAGGAAGCCTAAGCAGGGTTCTCCTGATGCCGTAGGGGCTGAGCACAGATTACAGCAGAGTCACGGTCAATGTGGCCTCCAAGGGCAAAGCAGAGGCTTGTCTGTGACAGAAATCCCACCCACCTCCAAGTCTTGTATGACTTTGGGCAGGCCATCTACAACTAGGTGTACAAGTGGTGAATTTGGGTGTCTCGAGTTGCAGTTGCCTTGAGAGACCTGAGACCTGGCTTTAAAAACCAGGACATGTCCCTGCAATCGGAACCGGTTGTTCTGTAGTTATTGTCTCTGCAGATCCTGTGAGATAAACACACAAAATACTGCGTTTGCTTTGTTTTTATTTGACTGTCAGCCATACAAATTCTGCCTTATAATTGAGCATCAAGTCAAGTTCTTTCCTTCTTACTCATAAGTAACATTCAACAGGCCAAAACAGGCTACAGGGAGGCCAAAAATATAACCCTTTGGAACTCGGTAAACAATTTTGTTGATACTGCTGAAAATGGAGCAGAATCCTTTTCTCTGAGTGCATTGGCTCTTCAGAGGTAATGAGAGCCCATTTCTTTGAGTCACTGAACTCAACCGTGAGTGCCAATGGGACAGGCTGAGCTGGTGAATCTCATGATCCTTCCCTCATGTTCCAGTTTATTTTAACTCCTTCTAGAGTCTCTGAAGGAAAAGACTCTCATTCTCGAAGACACTGAAGCAGCAAAGGACAAGTCCAGAAAAAAAGCCCCTGTAATGTTCTTTTCTTCCTTGCCTAGATCAGTGCTAGACAAGCATAGGACTTTCTAAGCAGAAAGAAACCTCATAAACCCCTTTCCTTCTGTATGCTCACATTGTGTGCAGCTGTGGGTTTGTGGGGACAGTGAAACCCTGCTTTCTTCTAATCGGTATTGTCTTGGTCCTTAATAACTCTGGAAGTAGATTGCTAACAGCACAAGTTGCAGGTTCTCCCTGTAAATCCCTCAGTGATGTCCAGGGGTTTGCCCAGCACAACTCCCAGCCACAGGCCCCAGTGCTGAGAAATGATGGAATTTGCAGTAAGTCAGCACTGGAGGAGAAAAGAGAGAACAGAATGGAGGAAGGGAAACAAATGGAGAGTGCAGAAAAGAAACATAGAGAAAACAAATCAGAACCAGTTAACATGTGTTAACTCCTTCGTGGCTGGCATCTCTAAATCCCAGGAGAGCTAGCTCAAGCACCAGAAAGGCAGCAAGCTTGCCCTGAGACCTGTGTGCACATACAGGCATAGAGACATCATACAGGCAGTACAGAGAGCTCAAACAAAGGGGTAAAATCCATATGCTACTGTGTGTAGGTGCATATTCCATGGTGTGCAGCACCAACAGCTCTGGGAGGAGAAGATCACAAGTCAGGCCTTGCATTATAACACGATAGGCTTAAAAACCTTAAGATTTTGAGCTATAAATAAAAATAAATCAAAAAACAGTAATAAAACTGAAGCAGGACAGTGAGCACTCTTCTGCTAAAATCCAAAAGTGAGGGAAGAAGGTGAGGATGAACAGAAGTGGTTGCTGAAGTTTGTCTGCCACCCATTGGTACCTGTGCTGGAGAAAACACACAAACCTGCTGGAGTGTTCTGCACAGGCAGCTCTGTGCCCAAACTGTCCTGACTGAAGGCTTTCTCTGGGGGATGTAAACAAAGGACAGATTTGGAACAAACTGCTGCAAAAGCCTGATGAACTGCTGCCTTCGTGACCCACACAAAATGTAAGGAGCAGCCTCGGGGAGAAGACTGGACAGAAGGAAGAAAAGGTGGATAAGGGGTTTGATTTTTTTCCCACCGAACCAAGATGGAAACAGTGTATGGGTCTTCCTTCTCTTTGGCTACAGTACCTCTGGGAGAGCAGGGGGATTGCTCTCAGTGGCTCATTACCCCAGGCTCCTGCTGCTTCATGGAGATCAATGTATCATTTAATAGGGAGAGGCTTTTCAGCTCTGCGAGATTTTATCTGCTGATGGCTTCCATGATATTTATAGACATATGCATCAGCATAACAGCAGGAAGCAATTCTCTAGGGGTCAAACTGGGTGGATTTCCCCTATTTAAAGTGCATTATGGATGCAGCTTTCTGTATAGGATTAACCACTTAACTCACTGAATCCCGAACATCATCAGCCATTGTTCACAAAAACTGATGATCTCCCCGGCTTAGTTGTGGGATGGTTGACTTGTTTTCAGCCTCAATTATCTTTTCAAATAATAAGGTCCTTTGTTAACCTCTGACTTGCTGAGCACTGTGTAGGCAGCCTATTAAGTACTTCACAGTCCTCTTTTAACCCTATGATTCGGGCAGCGCTGGAGATTTAGTCCCATGATTGTCCTATTTCTGACCAATCTGAATCTTCATTTGCCTCATGAATAGCAACACCAGAGAACCAGCTTTGATCACAGCAAGCTTAGGAAAATAAACCACAGTGGCTTGGAAGATCGAGGCAGAAACTACGTGCTTCTTATACAAAGTGTTTTAATGCTCTCAGCCTAAGTTTTGGTTATGATTTACCGAGCATGCTTCCCTGCTAAGACCACTGAGAGTCAGCTCCTTTGGGGATTTAGTACGCAGTGATTCTATCTCCTAAAATTATCCGACTATCTTTCTAGGGTTGAATTTCTCCTTGTGAGCACACCTTCTGGAATGAGACAGCCTTGCAAGGGGAGCTCAGAATAGGCGTATTGTTCCAGCAGCTCGGAGTGCACTGGAAATGTGAACTGCTGTGAACTGCTGCTTAATTTGACACAGAAAGACGGATGTAGAGCCCTGACATGGACAAGTGTTCTTGAATACAAATCTGAGTTATTTAAGGTTTTGTTTCCAATCACCAGAGCTATCATCAGTCACGTCTGTCCATCCCCTCTCCCTTTCAAATTCACCATGACCTCCTCTCGGCCTTATTTCATTTAACCTTGCTGTGTTTCCAGTGACCTCCACCCTCATGACTTGGATGTACTCTGAGTGCCAGGCTGACACACCAGCATGCAGCTCTCTTACTTACAAAGACACTTCATGAGAAATGTAAGGGCAGCTGCTGTCTATCCCTGAGAGCAAAAATTAAGTTCCCAATCCCTGGCAGAATCCATCTCATTTTCCATCCTTGAAGGTCTGGTCAGAGTTCATACATGAATCTCATTTCCATTGCTTTGCTCTCCAGTGATTTTATTTTGCTGGTGTACACAGCTGCAGTGTACTCTTCCCCACTCACTCATCCATTTCTTTTCACTGAGATATATCAGAACACTCCATAAATACAAATGAAATTACAAAACTAATAAGCCTTCTGTCAGGTAGGAAAGACAATGACATTATCCTCTCTGTTTTAGGAAAAGAGAAGTTCAGAGAGAAAAAAATTTATAGGAAAAAAAAAAATCTCTAGTCAATAAACCTTACATCCAAGATTATTCGGGATAATTTTAATGCTTGAAATGTACCTAACCAGGAAACTTACTTTTTAGCTAAATCAAGACACTTGTGCAAGTCTATTAATTAATATAGTGACTACATTATGTAGTTCTTAATCATCTTAGAAACCCCTAGAGCAGCTTAAGGAGTCACTGTCAGGTTTCCCCCACCAGTGGCACTAACAGACCTTAAATACCCTGACCAGCCTCGCTGGGGGCTCTTATCCTGCCCAGTGATCCTGGGAGGGGAGGCTCCATTTAAGATCCATCCTGGGCACCCAGCCCTGCCCTGAGCTACATCGCAGCTGTGCAAGCTGCATCCCTGTCTCCATCTCTGGGGTGGATGCTGGAACTCTGTGCTAGTCCTGCATCCTGCTGCTCCTGACTGGACTGTGGGGGTTGACTCTGAGCCGAATTCATCACCTCCCTTGTCTGCAATCGCTGATGAAACCTGTTAGTGGCACGTGGTGCTGCCCACCCTGCTCAGGTCCTCTGGGTGTGCCTGGGTCCCAGACAGGGAAGACACTGCCTGTCCTGGGCTCACTCGCCCTTGGCCTATGGCTTGTCCCCTGCTCTCTCTGCTCCTCAACACCCTCATCCCCACCACCACGTCATTCATACTGGAAATGCTGGAAAAGATCTTGCCAACATTTCAGGGCAAAGCCAGGAAGCCACCTGCGTCCAAACCTGTCCCAGTGGTGGTTTAAAAGCAGCCACTGAGTTGGCAGCACAGAGGCTGCCAAGCACTTACAGCAGCCACGGTATTACTGCTCTCCAGATGAGCCAGTGTTGATCCACGGTGAGAGTAAGTTACCATGTGAATGCCACCCTGAATTCCCCTGGCTACGCTGCTGAAGGATGGTGGCAGTGGGAGACAGGAGAGTTACAGCCTAAAGTTCACTTTGATAGGCTAAAAATACAAATACAACTTGTCCCATCTACGGTCTAGTTCCAAAATATATTTATTTCAGCTTAGTAGCTTTTCTGCAATGTTTCAAGCAAGTTCTTTCAGGCTGTCTACACTGAGTCATTTTTTGGAAATAAACTTTTTGGATCTAACATTAAACGAGAAATTATTTCAGATTTGGTAATACAGACTGGGTTTTCAACTTCCTCCTTGAACAGGCATCTGGAACAAAAACGTGTCTAGAAAATTTTGGCCTGCCTTTTGAGTCTGCCTGGGCTCAGGCTGCTCTCAAAGCTGAAAAACCTCACTGAGAGACAAGGGCTGGATTCCTCTCGGGCTGCCCTTCCCCCAGTGCCAAGAAGTAACCACGGATGTCTAAGGCTACATAAACTAATTAGACATCTAATCCTACCTTTGTCTGCACCTGGTATTGCCAAGAAAGATGAGGAGCAGCAAGTACGGGAGGTACAGAGGGAAAGAGAGCATCAGCTCGTCAGGGAAACGAGGGCCAATACACTGCTTGAGACATTAATCTTACACATGCTGTAAGCACACCTCTCACACCAGTAAGACCCTGAAACAGCACACAGATCTTCAAAAGGAGGGGCGAAATCCTCCCAAAAGAAAGGTGCTGCACATTCACTGACTACATAAAAAAAAAGCTCAGATGCAGCTTTATAAAGGAGCAATTACCTGTTAATTACTGTATCGAGTTCACGAGCACAAACTGCAAGCAGGGGAGCTCTGCCCACCACAGCCAGAGGGGCACGCGGGGGATGCTCTCCATGAAACACAAGACACCGAGGTTGCAGCAGCAAACAGCCCCTTCCCAGGGGATTTCTCCCGATGCTCAGGCACTGCTACCACGCAATTCTGCAGCACTGCTGGCTTTGCTAAAGCAACCTCGCATCACAACTTTAGGGAGCACCACAAGACCTGGCCAGACAAGAGCCAGGAGCAGCAGACTGAGATGCAAAAGAGTTTGTGAACTTCTGTAGTATATCCCGAAATTTCCAATTCAAGTTGCAGAAGGTGCATTGCCTGCTTGTAGAGATAATTAACACAGATCACTGTAAACGTGCATTCAGAATGAGGGACAGATGACTGACAGACACCACGAAAAGAAGTACTGAGATGTCAGGAAGTTAGGTTAAAAACAAGAACCATTGTCTCAAATCACCTCGTTTGCCTTTTGTACAAATAGTTCTAGGATTCACACTGTCAAGCCTTTCTCGCAGTCACGAGGGCACAAGGCTTGCTTTTGAAAAAAGAGGAAAGGTGGAGACTAATGGATGACAGTTGATTTTGGCAGGCTGGGCCTTGAGAAGAGGTATTAACTATTAGAGGGGTTGTGACTCTAAAAGTGATGAGCAAAGAGACCTGTGGTGGGCAAACAGGATGTAATGGACCCACAGTGATGACAGACTTCAGTATTTTCTCACAGATAATAACTAGCTGAAGAAAAGAAGATGCCTTAGGCCTCTAACCAAATTGGTCACCTTACAGCTATGAAATGCCCCACCCAGCACTAATTATGACTATTATAACAGTAACAATTAAATCAAAGTAACTGCTGCTATTCTTTGACTTGCCTTGCCAAGGCTAGTATTTTGTTTGATTATGAAGCAAAGAAGAGGACTTAATCAACTTTAAATTGCCCTTTGTTTCAGAAAGGTTTTGTTATTATCTGAGTAAAACTCAAGTTTTGACAAGTTATGAACACAACCCTGTGTTTCCAGTTTCCCATTTTCCAGTGTTTACACCTTACTCAGTGTTTGTGCTTTTGTGATGAAGGTTGAAACAGAGGTTTGCTCTTTTAGGTTACGTGATACCCCCGAGTTGGCCTGTTTCTGTGACTGCCCCTGTAGTTGCCTTTTCTGCCTTGTACCATCCTCACCTGTTTACATAGGTTTGGCTATAGAGAAAATCAGACACGAGTGCTTTTAAATACACTGATTAGGAGCTTGAGCAGGTGGGCTCAAAATCAGGTGAGTCTCCTCTAACCAGGTCTATTTTTTGAAACAAAAAATAGGTTTGATGCCGTGCCACCACGCTCGGTGAGATAAGAAAGCATCACCATGGGCCATCTGTTCAAAGCACAGCCGGAGAGTGTTCACCTTCACCCAGCCCCGGGCTCTGCAGACCGCCTGCCAGGAGCTAGGGAAGCCCTGAATCCAGGCTAATTGAAGGGATCTGCAGCCAGCCAGCTTCATATTTAATAGGGATTTACTGCTGATGGAAATTACAAGCGAATTACAGATTCCAGCACGTCACGGTCTCGCCAGAGTCAAACAAAAGCATGTGGTGATAAGAACAGAGTGCTGCACGCTGGGAACTGAGGTCTCCATGGTCCTCATTGCTTTGTTAAGGTGTTTCTGATAAGCTATGAGGTACTACAGGGCTCCACATCTTTCCTAGAAACTATGCTTTCCTCAGTTGTGTTTATAATGCCGTTTATAATTTCCAGCTCTTCTGTTTGCTCTTACACGAGTGTAGGAGGGTTCCTTTCTCTTGAAATCAAATCACAGGGCCTCACCATTTCTAGCTCAAAGTCTCCCTAATGCTGCTAATCTCCTATTAACAGCCTACTGACACAGAAGAGACAACAGAAAAAGACTGATTGCCAGCCCTCTGGCCCTGTGACCGTGTGCCGGTCAGATCTGGATTAATAGTTGAGGCGATTTACCTCAGGAGGCCTTGTCACAGGTGCCTGTAACTCTAAACTCTCCTCAAACTGCCTGGCAGGAGAGGGAGGAGGGGAACCAGTAAATCCACAGATGATGCACACACAAACAAGGCCCCGCTGAAACTCATTTTTCTTCTCCTATACAAAACCAGGATGACTGAAAAAAACTCCTTAATTCCATATAAAAGGCAACGAACTGGGCATGGACATCCCACCCAGGATACAAAACCAGCTGTGATACTCCCTCGTACTACCTGTCACTGACAGCAAGTTTGTTTAGCTTTTCTGGTTACTAGAAATTGATTTCCAGGAGCACAGGCAAACACAGTGCTTGTGCTCCTCCAGTGCTTGTAGCAGTATAGATTGCCCTGCTGTGCGAGCTGGTTCAAGCACCAGAGGGACCCTTCCAGCTTTAAGACAATTTAAGCTGCTCACACTCAAGGAAAGATGGAAAAACAGCATCATTCATTTTTGGCAACAAATACCCATGAGACAGTTGGGTTCAGCAGCCCAAACAGTCTCGGGCTGGACTGCACCTCCTACATTTGCAGCGCTGTGCCGTGCCCACTGCGCTGCTCCATGACCCTACATAGCAGGAGGAGGGTGCTGGGATGACGGCTGCAGCTGACCAGCTGCACTTGACGTCACCCAGCAGAAGAGTGTCCACACACAGCATCTGAGCTGCATGAGGAGCCTGCCTGACAGCCAGGGAGAGAAGCAGAGGCAGGAGCTGGCGCTGCCTGTGACCAGGTCAGCCGCCGAGGCTTCACGCGTGCCCGAGAACGGAGCTCAAGCATCTCTCATCTCCGCTAAGATGATTGTATTTCAGAATGATTTCATTTTGCTTGTTAACAAATTGCCAGTGAAATAGGTAATTGTTCCTGGCCTGAAGTTAAACAATCCTGTTACTGAGTGTTATTTGCAGGTCAGAAGAGAGCTGCAAGAGGTTTGGCCTTCAAGGCACCACACTGTCCCCTCTAGGAGGAGGGGTGAAGTACAAAAACATTCTACCATGCCTTACGGAGAAATTAATTTAACCTGTAATTATTGTTATTACAAGGCTGCTTGTCCATCTTGGCTTCTTACACAACCGCACACTGCAACTCATGCAGAGCTGCTGTTCAGAGCAACTCCTACCTCTCCCTGACCCTTCCCGGCCTCTCACACCTTTGCATCAATGTTGCAGCTCGCTATCTTTCCATGGGTCTTTACTCATAAGGAACATCCGCAGGGAAACAGGATCTGACCCACTCCGCCGCACGGCTGCTCCTGCTGCTCACTCCCCCACCTGAAACAACAGCCCCGTTCCAAAAGCTGCCTCCGCGACCACAGCACCTAATCCAAACATCACCAGAGCGGTGCTGGGCTGCCCTTCTAAGGGACAGAACATTATTGGCTGCTCCCCATGAAAGAAATCTTTGAACAGCATCTTTGCATAACGCAAACCTACCTTGTTTTTGTGCTGTCTCACTCCTTTTCTGAGTCTCAGTGAGGAGCATCCAGCCAGTGTGAGTCTTTTTCAAAATTGATTCCTTATCCATATTTGGGAATTGTGCTGGGCACTAGCTGGTACGAGGCACGTTCTTCCCACAGTGCACTTTGGGACTTGTAGTTCCCAAAAAGGAATGTTGTTTTCCAAATTGCAAGCGCCAAGCAACCGAAACAGAAGGCTGAAACGCCTTTACCTCTGCCTTTGCTTGCTTGCTGCTGGGCCTTTCCTTTCACAATATTTCTGTGCAGTGGTTTCCCCTTAGCCAGCCCGAATCCTTCAGGAACCTCTTCCACATTTAAGGGCAGTGTGCCAATCCCTTGGATGCACCACGGTGTAAAAGCTGCTACTGCAGAGTGCTCCTGATGCTGCCGTGAGGGGCAGGTACATGGTGCTGCCTCCTGGAAAGAGTTACCTAGAAAAAGAGAGCTATGATATTCGCCACACTGAAATGGCATAGAAAATCCCCTTTAAAAGACGTGTTTCACTCTTTAGCAGGTTTTGTATTAGTCCATTTGACTTTTTAATTAAAAAATTATAATGGGGGACAGATAAATGTGTCAATTGTTAAAAAAAGGTCACAAGATAAATCAATCCTGTCTCTCCTGTAGAGATCCATTTTTGAAGACCGTTTGCACTGACTGCCGTAATTACCTTGTAACCACGACACCCTGTTGTTTTTAAATAACAACTGAAGGCGAATGTGAACCGCTGCCTGCCGGGTACTGCCGGAGACACTGTTACTGCGCCCGAACTCCATTAACAGCGTAATGTGCTTAAAACTGAGGGCGCGGGGTGCCTGAGGAGAGGTGCCCGGAGGAAGAGGCGGCCGGCAGCGGAGAGCATCCTTCACCGCGCAGGCGGTGCCGCGGGAGCGGCGGGGAGCGCTCTCCCTTTAGCACCGCGCCGAGCCCCTTCTCCCGGCTCCTGGCCCGGGTGAGGAGAGCCGCCGGCTCGGCTGGGACACACTCGGGGCTGGGCTGACGCCCGGCGGCCGCGGGGAGAACAGCCAAGGCGGGCAGCGCCGGCTCGGCCCCTTTCGCTCGGCAGCCACACGAGGGAGAAGCTGAAGGAAGGGCGTTTGGGCAGGGACGGGCACCGATCGCGGTCCCGGCACAGCCGACACCGCTGCGGTCCCAGAGCTGCGGCCGCAGCCTCTCGGAGCGCCCCCCGAGACCCCGCTTTCCACCGCTAATCCCCGCAGAGTCACAGAGCACAGCAGGGTTAGGATGGAAGGGACCACAGTGGGTCATCTGGTCCCACCTCCCTGCTCGAGCAGGGTCATTGCAGAGCACACGGCACAGGACTGCATCCAAGGCGATCTGGAGTATCTCCATAAAGGGAGACTCCACACCTTCTCTGGGCAATCTGTTTCAGTGCATGGTCACCGCACAGGAAAGAAGTTCTTCCTCCTGTCCAGGTGGAACTTCTCGTGCATCAGTTTCTGCCCGTTGCCTCTTGCTTGGTACCACGGAGCAGAGCCTGGCTGTATCTTCCTAGCACCTCCCTTTAGGTATTTACACACGTTAATGAGGTTCCCTCTCAGTGGTATCTTCTCAAGGCTGAAGTGACCCCGCTGCCTCAGCCTTTCCTCGTAAGAGATGCTCCAGCCCCCAGCCGTCCCCGTTGCCCTCCGCCAGCCCCGGCAGCCGTCTATCCCCTCCCGCCGCAGGGACTACACGTCCCGGCGGCCCGCGGGGCCGGGGGATGTTCGCCGGGGCGGCCCTTCCGCTGCCGGGAGGCGGCGGGGTCGGGGCAGCATCCCGGCTTTCCGGTGGCTGCCCGAGCGGAGCCGAGCTGGAGCCGGAGCCGGAGCCGGAGCCGGGGCCGTGCGGGCGCGGGGAGAGCCCTCCCGCCGCCGCCGCCGCCGCCGCCATGCGGGCCGAGCCGCCCGCCTGGGCCCCGGGGCCGGCGCAGGCGGCCGCGCTGCTGGAGGAGGCGGCGGACCTGCTGGTGCTGCACCGGGACTTCGCCGCCGCCGTGGAGCGCTGTGAGGCGGGCTGCTACAGCTTGGGACCCGGCCCCGGCCCCGGCCACGAGAGGTGCGAGCGGTGCCGGGCGTGCGGAGGGGACGGGGTGGCGCTGGGAAGCTGCTCGGTGTCGCATCAGCGCGGGGCTGGCTTCGAACTTCAGGCCATGCTTGCCCCGCTTTGGGGTTTCTTTTAGCTCTGTCGATATTAACAGGTTTCATATGAAGGGATCTGTGCGTGTTTGAGGGAAGTGAGGTGTGCCCAGGAGCCTTCCCTTCGTTCTCTCAGAGATACAGTCACAGGGCACATCCTCGGAGGTCGAATTGGCCTTTTTATAGGGGCCAAGTAGAGGGAAAGGAGGAGAAGCAGCTGCCAGAGACCTGTGGAGTACCCGGGCTGCACTGAAGCTCACTGGAAGGGATGTGAGGGGAAATGTGGTTGTAAGAAGTGCTTACTTAGGTGTCTGTTCCTTACCAGCTTTGCAGAAGTGAAATGCTCCCTTTGTGTTGTGGGGATTCAGGCGCTGGCCGAGATGAACCGGTGGAGAGAAGTTCTGTCTTGGGTCCTACAGTATTACCATGTCCCTGAACATCTGCCTCCAAAAGTTCTGGAGCTGTGGTGAGTTCCTGTCTGTTGCTGTCAGATGTACACACAGGGCTTGCGTTAGGTTTAACAGCAGGCCAGGCTTGCGTATTATGTGGTGTTTTCACTTTGCGTGGTGTAAGTGAGATCCGGGACAGGCCTGTACTTGACCTGTGTGTGCTGGAGCCTGTCTGCAAGATTGCTTCATGGTGATCAAGTACAAAAGGGGTGATGCTGAGAGAGTAGCAGCACCAGTAGCTGCACCTGTTTGCCTCAGAATTCTCTCTGCTTTGATGTAGACCCTCATTCATACCTTCATGAGAGCTGCTTGGGAGCAGTAGCTGTCCGTGATGTCAGCTTTGACAGACTTAGGGCTTTCTCACACCTCTCCCTTGTATTTCAGTATCCTGTTGTACAGCAAAGTGAGAGAGCCGCAGGTGATGCTGGAAGTGGGCAGCAGCTGGCTGAGAGACCACGCCAACCAGAGCCTCCCCGAGTTCGGGTCCGTGCTGGAGCTCTACCTGGTGCACGTGCTGCTGCCGCTGGGCCGCTTCGAGGGCGCGGAGGAGCTGGTGCGGGGCTGTGACGTGTTTGACAGCGAGCAGCAGCTGGCCTTCCTCGGCACCATTTGCCAGAGCCGCTGCCAGTGGACTCGGCAGGAGGAGACGCGCTCGGCTGCTGAGGAGCAGCAGGACCCAGCGACAGAAACTGTTCTGGGTGGGCTTTCCCTCTGTTGTTTGTGCTCCTTTTTTACAGTTTCAATTCAAGCTGGTCCCTTACTGGCGAAGGGTAGCAAGTATTAACTATGTGTTAAGAATGTTGCCCTGACAAACCGGCTGTGAGGAAGTCCCATTGTGTACCACAGCAGGAAATAGAAGACTTAGTGATACCTTTGCTGAGAATGGCAAAGTATGTTTAGTCTCTGACAGCATCAGGAGATGACAATTAATGTCCAGGATCAAAAGCACTATGGAGGTTTTGGGTTTGTTTTTTTTTTAAGGTGAAAAAGGAAAACTAAGACTACCTGGCAATCCTCTAAGGGTATGTTTTGTTGGCTCTGAACAGTTTGCTCCATTTCCATTTCAGTCCAAGTCAGCATTTAAAGTTCTGCTTCTTCTCTAGAATTGTAAATCACTTGATGTTTTCTCCCAGGAGAGAAGCTGGCACTACTGTGGTATAAGATCATATTGTATTAAAGTAGATGCCTAAAAAAGAAGTATAATGAATTGTGTTACAAAATTGTACCATTTCTCTGTTCCCTGTTACATAAAAACCCAAACCCAACCCAACTCTCATGCAATCAGACTTCCAGTATCTTAGTTTCTTATTGTCTATATATATATGTATGCGAGTACTTTTTAAACTTTACTTTGCCCTAACAGCTTTTCTGTTCTTGTTTTCCAGGAGCGCTGTCCCAAAAGCTCCTGACCATGTTGACATTGCTACGTAGAGCCCTGAGGTCCATGTCAAACCACTTCTATTTACTTCCTTACAAGAAGATGCTCTTGGCCACTTTTTTGCTGTACCTGGTGGTGGTGAGATTAGACCCAGGTACGGGAATAAGATTGCCAATTTCTAAAATTTCATTATGGTTATGGAGAAGAAATGAGTTGCTTTTAATAAATTTGGTCTGTGTAAATGTCTCAGGGAAACACAAAAACTGGGTGACTAGAAACTTAGTGTGTCCAGTTGCAGTCCATGTAGAAAGATGAAGCTCTACAAATGCCAGTTTTCTGAAAACTCCTTCCAGCAGACAAGGTACAGACTGTGAGAGGCAAGCAGAGCTGTCCTAGACTCAGCCTTTTCCTCAGTCAGCTGGGGGTGGCACGAGGTGATGTCCCCTGGATGAGTGATTGCCTGAGAGGAATCACTCAGGAAAGTGGAGAGTTCCCGGAGGCAGCACTGTACCATGCATTTGATCATCTTGTGCTGGAGTTTCAGTGCTGATGGCTGCTGCTGTCCCTGAAGAATGGGCTGGTCCTGTGACACAGAGGTGGCAGCTGGGATGTGATGGGGTTGGATGTTTCCCCTTCTGCTGCGTGACAGGTGCTCCACAGTTATTCTAAAAATAATCCATTGGAAAAGAGTGAAGGCAGCTTGCTAGGGAGCAGTACCCAGAGTAAAGATCCGAGAACTGAACTGAAGGAAGGAAGAGAATTAGGTTGTTATTAACTGTAGCTGGGAGTAGTTCTTTCTTAATATGTTTAGTGTATGCTAGTTTTACCTTTTATAATGCAAGCTCTTTTGCTTTTTATTCTGCTTTGCAGCTTCTCCCACATCACTGCCATTCATTTACAAACTGGTCCAGCTCTTCCGCCAGGCTTGGGCAGCTGTGCTTTCTCCAATCCATAGGCCTCCAATTCGAGACTAAATGTCTTCCATCACTAAAAGTGTCACCTTGTCTTCGGGATGTTACCAGGCTCTTCAGGGACTGTTGAAATCTGAGATGACCACCTGTGGACTCTTGGAATTTCTTCAGACAGGGAATGGTGGGGTACAAATTTTGAAACCACAGCGAGTATTCCTGACATTTTGCTTGGTCCTGTCCAACATTAGGGTAAAGCCACTCCTTCCATATCTACAAGTGAATAAGAATCCTCCTTTTCAAGCACTTTTGCTTTGGATGTGTCTCTTGAGTGGGGGTTGTGTAGCCAGTTATGAACGATGGAAGAAGTTCTCATCCTTGCAAATGCTGGGCAGTTCTCTGAACAAGTGCAGCAGTGTTCCTGGAGGCATGACGGTAGCAGGCAATGGAGTGCCAGTGTTTAGGGGAATATTCTGTTTTGCCTGAAGACATCTGAAAAGCTCAGCTCTTGCAGCATGGGATTTAGGACAAGCACATGGAAGAAAAACACCGGAGAAAGTAAAGCCTGTTGCATTTTGAAAGCCATAGTTTCTCTTGTGACTGATGCCTCTTTGTACAGGCACACTGGATTTTAGTAATATTTAATCTGGAAAGATGAGGTGGGTGGACCACGGAGATTGTTGTGCTGTATCCACTCTTCTTAAATGCAAATTACAGCACTTTGTGCTTGCCTGATGCATAGTCATTCTTAGCAGCATGTGGTGGTGGTGGTGGTCAGGAAATAGATTTATTTTTTTAAATTATGTTCTATGTTACGGTCTAGTTGAAGAACTGAAGTTGTTGCTCTGTTTTACTTTCCCTACCTCTTGCTTTGTTTATGTAGATGTCAAAAAGTCTCTCTCTGTATATCCAGAATTGCTCCTCAAGTCCCCAGCATCCAAAGTCTTGGGTTGGATGGGAGTCATTTAGCAATGCTGTGTCATTCAGAACAAAAGTTTATTTTTATAGAAAAGAAGGTCACAAGACCTTCCCCAGATCAGTGACAAGAAAATTGTGCATCTGCAGGTCTGTCACCAGACCAACTCCATTTCTGACCACTTGGGGCAGAAATTGGATGTTTGGGGTAGAACATGAATTTCTCCTCCATCTATTCACCCGTCTATCATCACTTGACAAAAGGTACATTCCAAGGAGGGAGCACTAACCTAATAAAACACTGCTTTCAAACTGTTGTGTGCTGGAGGGGACAGGTTAAAGGCAAGAGGCTGGGGACAAGTAGCCCGTCATCCCAGCACTGGTGCCAAAAGGGTGTAGGTTCACTGATGTCAGCCCAAACTACAAAATGTTATCAGAACAGCCTTTTTGGTGGGACCACACCAAACCCATGAAAAGTAAGCAGTGTAGACCTCAGTGTGGTGTCTTACAACAGTAGTGCCCTTTGTCTCTAGCAGTAACCATACTCCAAGGTAGTGGCTGTTCCTGTTTTCTTCACATAGGTGGCCTGTTGGTACCCTCAGACTGTGTGTGATCTCTTGCTTTGCTGCCTACAGAGACACTTTGGAAACAGTCTCATCTTCACTGCTAAAAATAGTTTAATCTTAAATTATCCCAAAAAGAGAAACACTCCAGCACTACTGTCAGACAAACTTGGGCAGGTTATTCATGAGTGCAGTAATGACCTTGCCTAGTTGTCTCAAGAATAAAACCCAAACCAATCCGATATCCCTCCCCAAAGTTGTCTCTGCCAGGATTGGACACCAGGTTAAGTAGCACATAGTGCTTCACCATGTAAAAAAGTAATTTCTTACATACTCTGCACACACAGGGAAGAACAGCCTTTGATATTGCTGAATGGTTCCTGCCATCCAGCTGTAAGCATAGTTACAACTCTGCAAACAACACTTGATGTGAAATCAGGTAGAATGAAACACAAGCTCTGCGTGGAGTTGAGCTCCTCCACGAAATGACCAGGATGAGTCTTCTGCCCCCCTGCTTTGCAAGGCCTCAGGTTAACTCCTCTGTAAGCCAGTTAATAAAATGGCAAACTTCACTGTGAAGTCAGGCCAAATTCTTATCAAAGTGACTGTTAGTAATGAACACTTTTTGCTGTAGTCTTCTGGCATCACTTTTAGTTAGATGGCAGAGATGCTGTTGTGGAGGTTGGTTTGGACCAGTGGTTTCAGCAGGCCACACATAGCTTTTAGAATACTGTTAAATGTTGTTTTAACTTTTAACATTCAACTTTATTTTAAGTGTAGGTTGGTAACCTTGACTTTATTGGAGTACTACTGATTTAGAATTTATATTGGTTTTAATTCATCATGAGAGAACAAGAAGGCAGAAATAAGCTATCAGGGTTTTTTTGCAATTAATACTAAGACTGCAGTATCTAACTTTTATAATAAAGTGACTACTGATTTACCTCTTTGTAGAATTGCTTGTTTGTACTGCGATTGAGTATATGAAGAAAATTGTGTTTAATGTATTGATATACTACAAAGTATATCAAAGTTTTCCAGAACTGTTTCACATTGTTCCATTGTTTCAGCATATTTGAATTAAGTAGAGAATGTCTTCAGTGTGAATCTGACGAGATCTAATCAAGTGATGACATTGGTAGAGTGTAAGTCTGCATTTTGGGATGGCAAAGACCAATACAACCAAGAATAAAGTACCTGGGATTCATTATTATTAGATGAATGTATCTTTATATTAGAACTAACTACAGTTCTGACCTTGCTGTATTAGGGGAGAGAACTCTACAAATAAAAAGTAAAAATACATAGCACAGTTCTCTGTTTCAGGGATAATGCCTGAAAACCAGTATTTTATCAACGTAGCAGTGTTATACAGGCACTTAATTACTAGCCTTGGGAATGTCAGGAATCCTGAAATGAGATGCTGCTCGTTCTCTCAGCAGGTGGCGACAGACTAACAGAAAACAGTTAAACAGGGAACACAAGGAAAGTGTTCAAACCTTCATTCACTTACTGAGGAAGGTATTACAATGTGTGGGAAATGTAGAGACTTACACTTCCCAAATTAAAAGGAAAAGAGGATTTTGTGTGACCACCAAAGAGCTTACTAAGAGTGCACTGTTTTGTGAGATGGCACATTACTGTTCTAAAATGATCCACGACTCTGACACTTTTTGGTGAGTCACTTAGGTAACCAGCCTGGAGGGAGGAGGGAGTGATGTACATCCAGTAGAGGAGACAAAGCAGTTGACTGTCCTTCATTTGCCTCTTGATGTGTTTCAATCTCCAGCATTTATGCCCAGCATGTCGAGCTGGGGCAAAGAAGGAGAAAGGGGAAGACATTCAGAGTGATGGTGTTTGTCTTCCCGAGCCAGTGATGGAGCCCTGCTGTCCTGGTTATGGCTGAACACCTGCCTGCCCAGGGGAAGTGGTGAATCAACTCCTTGGTTTGCTTTGCTTGTGTGTACAACTTTTGCTCTGTGTGTTAAACTGTATCTCAACCTGTGGTTCTCTCTTCTGATTCAGTGCTTAGTTGCCAGCTGGGGTTAAACCAGTACAACAGTACTTCTAAGTTCTAGATTATTCAAAAATGCCATTTTCAGAGTTGTGTGTCAATCTTTAATTAGAGAAAAAGGCTTTAGGTTTTGTGTGGCATCTCACCATCTGCCCACAGAGGTTGAATGCCAGCATCCATCAAGATTACTTACTTTCCAAGAATCCAGGTCCAGGCCATATCTGCCTCATGTCTCTGGGGACTCCCACTGGCTAGGAGAGAGCAGAGAAAATGCCACAAAGGACTAAGTTGCAAATAATTTAGTAATTCACATACCTCTTTTAGATTTTGTAGCTGCTAGATCAGACACGTTGACTCAAAGTGTGCCTAAGAGGTTTTGGGTGGTGGCCTGCTCAAAGTATTTGCTGTGAGACTTTTTCCTGATTCTCTGAAGCTGTGAGGATTAACATTTCAGATTGTCCAGAGCACCAGAGCTTGTCTGGAATGTTACCACTTCCAGTGGAAGAAGTACACTAGAGCAACCTGTTCCTTAGTCTCAAAGTAACAATCTGATGGTTTTCTGGAGAACTCAGATTCAGCTTAAGCAAAGCAGCAGATGGAAATTATAATGGAAATTCTTTGTAAAAAAATAATTATGGCTCCAGAAAGTTCGGTAGCTTTTCCCAGCCAAAATCAAAGAGTAGTGATTTGCAGGTTTATGTAAAGAACAGCAAAACAAAGACTATACCAAAGTGAGTTTATAAAAACTAGTATGAACTATTTCTCAATGTTAAAATGTAGGTGTTAAAGAAGATACTTATATGCTGGTTGCCAAGAGTGGCAGAACAATCTGTTAATATCATCATGTCAAAGTGGACTAACCTACATTTTAGGAATTGTCTATTTAAATGTCTACTCATTAAACATCATCATAAACAGTACATTTATAAAGTCTGGGGAAACATAACACTCAGATTCAAGCAATTAAGTGTGCTTTCCTCTTTGTTACCTAGGGGTTGCAGACATGAGGATTTCTGTACTGAGAGAAGCTGCTGCTTTCCAGTGCTGAACTAGTGCAGAAGGAGTAAAGTGGTGGAGGCAACTGCACTAATCTGGCGTCAGAACGTTGGGGTGATGCCTCCAGCTGTGTCCTGCAATAAACACTGCAATAGGAATCAGATTTCTTTCTGTGTTTGGACAGAGAAGTCTGTACTGAAAGCTGTCCCATACTGCTGACAGCCTGGATAACTACACATGGAAAGAGAAAAAAAAGAAGTAAATTGAAATGTTAATAGAGAAGCCAGGAGATCATTTAAAAGTGCCGGTAGAGAAAGCTTAAGGATGGTAATATATATGTTTAGTTTCCAGATCTCTTATTTTTGTTTTTCTTCTATCCTTCTCCTTTCCATTTGTTCGCTCTCTTATGCCTTGTGTACTGGAATTCAGGAGCGATTTTCATCTACAGAAGTACATATGGGCAGAGCAGGGAACTGGGGCGGTGTGTGTCTTGTAGGTGATGTAGAATCCTGAGGTGTTAGAAAGCACAGTGTACGATGTGTTACATGGCTGCGCTCCAAGTCAGTAAGCGTGCCAACCCTGGCTGCACTGAGTTTGAAACCTGGGGTGTGTGTGAGCCCCGCCTGTGGGGGAGGATTTGCACAGGAGGGGTGCTGGAGGGCAGGAGGCAGCAGGCTGACCTCTCCCCTCCGCGCTGTGACACTGAAGCGCAGCAGCAGGTGCCGCGTGCCGGGCCCAGGGTGCCTCCCGCCCTGCAGCCCAGAGCCAGGCTCCGGCACAGACCTGCCACCAGTGATCCCAAAGGGAAGCAAACACCTCTGGAGACGCCATGGTAAGGGGGATGTGGGAACCCCGGCCACACGGGGATGGGGAGGGCCGGGGGGGAGGGAAGGCAGGGGGATCTGCTGTTGTTATCGGTAGGTTTTGCCGCAGAACCCTGATCTCACACACCATTTACCACGTAAGAAGATGGCAGAGGAGCGCAGAAAACCTTCCTGAAGCATTACAGCATTAAGTTTTCTTCAGAGAGTCCCTAATTAGTGGAATTGTAAGACAAACTTAATGTCTTAATGTGGAGTCTCAGCTGTTTGGTATTTTCTGTTGTGACCACATTTTCTCAATACCAGTTCATTTTCATAAGAGAGAATTCTTTAGAAATAAACCCAAAAAAGTTATTTACCTTTGTGTCTGTTTTAAATTAATTTAGCCCCAATGGCTATACTGTCCATAGCTATACAGGGTATGCAGGTGTGTTTCTGGAGTCCATGAATCCTTTTATGTATGTATGTATTTAAGCAAGTGAAAAAATGCCCTTTGTTTTTAAGTGTTGGGGGTTTGTTATAAATTTGTAGAAATTGCTCAAAACCTCTTAGAATGTGAAAAAATCTATTTCACCTTGTACTCCAATATATCTCTAGCAATGAGTTTAATTTTGGTGCAGAGGAAGAATTGTGTTACTTTCTGCCAGCTCACCTCACAGGCAAGATACTTCCACAGGCTTCCCAGACCTGGGGAAGTGAGCGTGTTTGTGGAACAGCTGGAAGACTAAAGTCTGCCTTTGTGCAGTAAATAGTGGAGCCAGGTATTAATTTGTTTTTTTTTAAGATTTGAAGCTGTCCCAGGTTTAGTTTCACAAAGGATCTGGTCCTTTCTACTGTTTCTTTGTTAGTCCTGTCCTGGTACATTGGTGGTAGGATATGAAACATGAGTTTGGAGTAGGCTCCAAATTAAAATATCATGTAAAGATCAGTTTACTGCGACGCTGAAGAAGGCCCACTCTCTTCCCTACTAAAAGTCTGGCATCTATTTTATTGCTGTTTACTATGCAAAATCAGAAACCTCTTTTTCACGGTCTTCTCTCTTCGGCAGAATATTTCCAAATTACTGCTGGGGTAGGAGAAGATGAAATGGCTCAAAAAGCAGGGTTGAGATATGGTTTCAAATGAGCGCAGCTGAAAACTCAGTCTAAAAAGTCTTCAGCTGTAGTCCTGTACAAAGCTTTACAATATTAACTTCCTAAGGCAGCATTCACTTGTTCTATCTGTGAAAAAAACACACCCAATTCCTCTACAGATCTGAAGAACTGAGCAAAGCAGCTCTTTAGGTGAAAAGTATTGCTTAGCTTGTAATTGTAGTTTTGCTTTAAAAGATACTCTTTTTAAAAGCCAGCTGGCCTCATTGCTGTGTTTGAAAAGAATAAAACCCCTTCTTTTTCTTGCTGCCAGCCTCACAGATTCACACTGGGATTTCAAAGAAAAGGCAGGAGCCTGCTCTGTGGAAAGTCAGCATTAATTGAATTCTCTAAGCCCAAAGATGCCTTCAGGGTCTCCTGAGTAGTCCTCCAGATTGCAACACGCTGACTTATGAAGCCCCATTGTCACTCAAATAACTCAGAGACTTTTGCACAACTCAATTGAGAAAAACAGGGTTGTGCAAGTACACTTGAGAGCACATGCATTTGCAGAGTCAGCAGCTTAGAAATGGGTAGTCAACAGAAATAATTTATTTCATTGAATGAAAGATTTAAATTGAGCTTTCATGTTCATTTGAACTTCTGGGGATGACTAGCTGGGGCAGTGATGACTTTTGAACTTCTAGCTGCTTCTGAAAAAAAGTGTCTTCAGTTATGTTTCTTAAACACAAATATATGTCAATTTCTGAAGAAAACTGCTCCAGAGATGCTGCTGCTCACATATTGTGACTGAAAATTTAGTTTCTGGGGAGGATACATTGCATTCTCCGGTCACAGGATGATTTTGCCGGGTTAGTAGTTACAGAATGTAATTTAAAAAAAATTAACTGGTCAAATCTGATACTGACTTTGGTTATCTCTAAATGCAGTATAACAAAACTAAAATGAGTGAGGACCATCCTCTGCCCTTCAACGCAGGCCTGCTTCATAGCTGGGCATCTCAATTCTCCTTCCCTCTCCAAAGCCTGGCAGCGGTCAGTGAGCTGCTCACTGGAAGCCATCCTTGACAATAAGTTGTTTTCTGCATGGTGCCTAAGCATTGTCTGGAAAAATATTAACTGGCCTAAGCCAAAACTGTGCCAGAGACTGTGCTAATTATCAATCAGCACAGGAGATCACAGGCCAGTGTTCAGTACTATGACCTGAATTTTTCTTACTCCCTGGAATGGACAGGGCCCTGGGCATCACAAAAAGCTTGGGCAGCTTTAATTGCTCCAAAGCAGAAGCCAAATATAAAAAACTCCTCATGCTTGAAACCACTCTCTCTTCCAAAAAATGCCTTTCACTACACCCAGTGTTGCAACTGCTGGGACTAACTCAGAAGTATTTGCTTTATAATTCTGTTTGTGAACTTATGAAATCCAGCACCAGGGCCTTCGTTCTCCAGTACTTTTAAGTGTATAAGATTTTGGAGCAGTTGACACCTTCCTGCTTTAGCCTGGTGTTACACAGGTGTCTCTTCCTGGCTGCCACAGAAAGAATGCTCAAAATCGTGCAAATAAACACTCTATACTGCAGTGGCACTGCCTGATAAGCAGTGGACCTGTGATGTAAAATTAATGGCGCTGGAAGGAACATTTGTTTCGACCAAGAAAGTCTGAAACAATTTCCTTAGGTGAATATTGCCGAAAGTAGCTCTTCCAAGTTTCCACACTAGCCTGCTATCAGAGGGTAGAAGGATCAAAAGACATCACCTGCCTTGGGTTACATAAGGGTGAAGGATGCCACGTGGCTGTGTCAGGTTCCAGCCAGGAGTAAAAATAAACTAAACTGGGATGTGCTCCTCGGCAGGGCCAATCCAGGAGGAAAGGTGGGGTTTGTGTAATTGAAATTAATTTTTCCTGACTGTTTTCCAATACTTCTATAGCACAGCACACAGATCTTGATTTTTTAAAGAACTGTCCCTGTATCTGGCATGTGCAGTCTCATTGTGGTTGTGGGGCTGAACAACCAAATGAACAGCTCACAGTGACAGTTCACTGATTTTTTGGAAAAAGCAATACACTGGGAAAATGTAACCAGCAGGAATAAGGAGGACTAAGGCACGCTGTTTTTTCTGACCCCACCTCTTCTCTCTCCCCTTAGCGTGAGTGCATCTCTGTTCACGTTGGCCAGGCTGGAGTGCAGATAGGAAATGCATGCTGGGAACTCTTCTGCCTGGAGCACGGCATTCAGCCAGACGGCACCTTCAAGGACCTGCAAGATAAACTCAGCTGTGATGACTCTTTTACCACATTTTTCAACGAAACAGCCACTGGGAAGCACGTGCCACGGGCTGTAATGGTGGACTTGGAACCAACTGTAGTAGGTCAGTATAGAAATATACCTGCAAAAGGGAGATGAGATTGCTTTTCCTCACACCACCATGGTGTGCCACCGGTCTCTGCTGGCACAAAGCAGCTCTTTGTGCCTTGGGCTACCACTAGGTAGCATGAAATTAATTTTCTTGTGACACAGAATGCCAGATTCTGTCACAGGTGTTACAAACATAGGAACAGGAGGATCCCCAGCAGTTTAATAGCTGGTACAAGAGGTGTGTGCAACTTCTTTTTGCACCAATATTTAACTTTTGGGTTTGTTTATCATGACATTTTTGCCATTCAAATTCTGCTTTTCTTCAGTTTGGATTCAAAGTGGGACCCTGACAGTTTCTCTCCAATAGTAGAAGAATGTCTAAAAATTGGGACACCTGAATTTCTTCACACTTTTTTTCTGGGGACTTGTGGACGCAGGCTGTACTTGTCACTGACAAGTTAATGAGAAGTGGCTGGATTGAAGATGCACCATAAATCAATCAAATGCAACAATGAAAAAATGCTCTGGAGACATTTCCCTCCTCCATCACCATCTGTTCTTTGGCATCATGACCTCCTGTGACTGACAGCGTGTATTGATGCCAACAACAACAACCAGAATTTGTTGGCACTGGAGCATATTCTTACAATTTCTCTTTCTCCTTCAGATGAAGTACGGGCTGGCACCTTCAGGGAACTTTTTCATCCAGAACAGCTGATCACTGGAAAGGAAGATGCAGCCAATAACTATGCCCGTGGCCACTACACCATTGGCAAGGAGAGCATTGATATGGTGCTGGATCGTGTCCGTAAGCTGGTAAGTCCCAATAGTTTTGAAACAGCAGCTTGGACTCTGCAGAAGAAAGAAGGGCAGAACTAACAGCTTGTTAACTGCAAATGATACCAATGGCTCAGAAAAGACATTGCAAGTCATACAGACTATGTCTTGGACATGGTCCAGAAGAGAGAAGCCCAGTAGTTCACTTCCCAGCTGTATGCCTCCAGGTTTTGAATATGTAAATAAAGTGATTTTGAATATGTAATTGTAAATTATTAGCACAGCCCTACAGCACCAATACTGATACTGAAGGGTGGATTATGCAGTTGTACATTGCTGGTTTCAACTAGAATAACAGAGCAGTGTGAAGTTCAGAGAGATGCCTGGACAGGTAAGGCTCTCTGTGTCACGAGTTGAGACAGTGAGGAAAGCAAAGGTTGGAATTATCACCAGCTGTTTCCCAGGAAAACTTGACGTGAAGTCTGTGCTGTACATTGCCCATGACTGCTCACTCCTTCAGCTCAGGATAAACTCACATAGTAAAGTCTTTTCCACCTTTTTCAGCCCCTGCTGTTTCACTTTCTCTTTTGCCTTCTAGACTGATGCCTGTTCTGGGCTGCAAGGATTCCTGATCTTCCACAGCTTTGGTGGCGGTACCGGCTCTGGTTTTACCTCCTTGCTGATGGAACGCCTCTCTGTGGATTATGGAAAGAAGTCCAAACTGGAGTTTGCCATCTACCCAGCCCCTCAGGTCTCCACCGCTGTGGTGGAACCCTACAATTCCATCCTGACCACGCACACCACGCTGGAGCATTCGGACTGTGCCTTCATGGTGGACAACGAGGCCATCTACGACATCTGCCGCCGCAACCTGGACATCGAGCGCCCCACCTACACCAACCTCAACCGCCTCATCAGCCAGATCGTGTCCTCCATCACGGCCTCGCTGCGCTTCGACGGCGCCCTCAACGTGGACCTGACAGAGTTCCAGACCAACCTGGTGCCCTACCCACGCATCCACTTCCCCTTGGTGACCTACGCCCCCATCATCTCCTCCGACAGAGCACACCACGAGCAGCTCTCGGTGGCCGAGATCACCAACGCCTGCTTCGAGCCCAACAACCAGATGGTGAAGTGTGACCCGAGGCACGGCAAGTACATGGCCTGCTGCATGCTCTACCGGGGCGACGTCGTCCCCAAGGACGTCAACGTAGCCATTGCTGCCATCAAGACCAAGAGAACCATCCAGTTTGTCGACTGGTGTCCAACAGGCTTCAAGGTGAGTAGGGCTGCCACGAGCTTCTCTTCAGTGTTCAAAGGGCACATTCAGTTTAGTAGAAAACCTGTATTTAACACCTTCAGTCTTGTGTATTTCCCACTGAGCATGGAGAAATACGGACATTTCCCAATGAAAGTAAGAAGGATGCATTTATATAAAATGTGCCTTTTCTCCTTTGGACATCCCACTGACACAAGCTACTACATATTTAAATAAGTGGAAATTCGAAGTGTATATGGGTCAAAATTTGAAGAAGTTTTAATTTCAGCTGACCTTTGGAACAGCCAATGAGCATTGCCTCTGAAGCACAATCTAAACTTAAGGAAATACCAAAACGGATAAAATTAATAAAGGAAATGCTGATATTAGGGAATCTCTTAGTTAACCTAGAAATGTTATATAGCCTCTCTCCACTGGCTACACAGCCATGCTGGGAAACATATTTTCAACAATAATACAGACATTAACAGGGGGAAAATATTTGTCATACGAACGGCCCTTTCAACAATGAAAACTCTCAACTGGGAACCCACTTTTTATAATAGTTTCTACAGAGCACCTTGGTGAAACTCTACTTTCAGTATTGAGTAGCTGTTAAGAAAGGTACAAACTTGTCAGTGTACATGAAACAGAAGAATAGTATAGATATTCAAATGAGTGTGTGCCATACCCTGCGACATCTATAATGGCATTTGCCATCTGGCACCACTCTACCCCAGAATCTGTATCTTTACTCACATTTCTTCAGCTCTTTGACTGCCTCCTGCTTTTTTGCAACCTTCTCTCACATTCCTGTTTCCAGGTTGGGATCAACTACCAGCCTCCTACGGTTGTTCCTGGTGGAGACCTAGCCCAAGTTCAGCGGGCAGTGTGCATGCTGAGCAACACCACAGCCATTGCCGAGGCTTGGGCAAGGCTTGACCACAAGTTTGACCTGATGTACGCCAAGAGAGCTTTTGTGCATTGGTACGTGGGTGAAGGCATGGAGGAGGGAGAGTTTGCAGAGGCCCGAGAGGACCTGGCTGCCCTGGAAAAGGACTATGAAGAAGTGGGAACTGACTCATTTGAAGAGGAAAATGATGGGGAGTAATTTTAAAATACACTCTGTTCCTGGTGAGCACAGAATTGTCTCTGTGTCACTGTATTGCACGTATCCACAATTAGCTCAGCTTTCCTGTGCGTTGTGAACATAAATTTAGGAGAGGTCATACAGTGACATTTTTTATTCTATAAATAACAGGCAAATTATCCTATAAGATATAATCTGTAAGCTGTAGTAATGTCCCACCACTCCCAGCAATGTAATGACTTGCTCTCCCGTGCACACTTAATGTGAGCCTGTTTAAGCTCTAAGGTACACAACAGACTCACTACATTCCAGGCAGGTCATCCCAAAAAGCTGCAGAGCCCTGCTTCCTGCTCCTGTGTAGTAGCAACAGAGCCAACAGGGACACCACAGACACCTGCCAAAGCTGGGATTCCATGCATCCCCAATCAGCCACCGTGACACTCTCCGGGATATTTGAAAAGTCACGGCAATCAGGTGAAGTCCCAGGGGACTGGAAAAAGGGAAACATTGTCCCCATTGTTGAAAAGGGTAGAAAGGAGGGCCCTGGTGACTGCCAACCTGTTGGCCTCTTCTCTGTGCCTAGGAAGATCATGGAAGAAGTCCTCCTAGAAGCTATGCTAAGGCACATGGGGGGCAGACTTAATTGGATGCTCATGCATAAATTAATTGGGCACTTATGGACGAAGTTCTTAGGTGCTCATGCATAAATGAATTGGGAATTATTAACACCTCTGTGCAACAAATGAGACACTGTCTTGCTTTTTGATTAGGCTCTCCTACATGCATTTGTGATCCTCCTTGCTCATTTCAGGATCTGGATTTTTTTATGATGCTAATAAAGAATTCCTTTCAAGAAGGACCTGCCTATAGAAAGTAAGACAATTCTTAGAAATACCCAAGTTGCCTTTCTTTCAAGACTGTGAACTTTCAGACCTGAAAAGCTCCTTTCCAGGCCTGATTCTGCTAGATTTTCTCTCAAGAAGTAAGACAATCTCTCTCCTTTGTTGCACCATAGTGTTCATAAATTCCCAGTTAAA
This sequence comes from Aphelocoma coerulescens, assembly GCF_041296385.1. Taxonomy (NCBI): domain Eukaryota; kingdom Metazoa; phylum Chordata; class Aves; order Passeriformes; family Corvidae; genus Aphelocoma; species Aphelocoma coerulescens. Next base: position 77,734,474 of record NC_091014.1, on the reverse strand, counting down.
TAATGCATGAGTGTTAATTACCTCACATTTCCTGCCCTTTCCCCCTTACATTTCTCATCCTTTTTCCACTTCATGTTTCCTGCCCTTTTTTATCGCCTTTACCTCACATTTCCCACCATTTTTTCTCTTTTTCTACCTTTTCCCCCTCTATTTAAATACTTCAAATGTTGGGAAAAGGGGCACTTTCCCTCAATTTAAACCCTTTAAAACAAAGAAAAACAGAATTTCCCTTGCAATTTAAAACCTTAAGATGAAGACAATGGGGGATTTTCCCTCAACTCAAACCCATAAAATGGCATCATAAGGGTTTTCCCCTTCCATTTAAACCAGAAAACAACAATTCCCCATCCACTGATAACCTTAAATCATAGAAAAGGTTGGTTTTCCTTTAATTGATACCCTTAAAATCACAGGTGAAGGGGGATCCCCTCCAATGTAAACACAGACAATAATGACAAAGGAGGTTTTCACCTCAGTTTAAACCCCTTTTCCATCAAACCCCTCTTTTTTTCTGGGGAGGGGATGCACTAGGGAGAGACTGGGGGCACTGGGATGGGACTGGGAAGATGAAATCAAAGAAAGAAAGAAAAAGGAGCCTCCCTGCCCCCCACGGCTGCCCCACCTGCTCAGGTGAGCTGCTCCCCTCTCCTGCCCTGCCCTGTGGGACAGGGCTTGGCCCTTTGCATGCCCTGAGCAATGCTCCAGGAGCACCCAGGTGTTCCCCACTCCTGCAGGATGCTCCCACTGCTGTCCTGTGAGAGACCCCTGGAGATCGCCCACTCCAGAGGCTCCAGAAACCCCCTGACAGCAGCCCTCAGCAGGGCCTGCCCCTCCTCATCCTCACTGACCACACCTGGGGCTGGCTCATCCCTCCTCACCCTCACTGACCACACCTGGGGCTGGCTCATCCCTCCTCACCCTCACTGACCACACCTGGGGCTGCCCCACCCTCCTCATCCTCACTGACCACACCTGGGGCTGCCCCAATCCTCCTCATCCTCACTGACCACACCTGGGGCTGCCCCAGCCCTCCTCATCCTCACTGACCACACCTGGGGCTGGCTTATCCCTCCTCATCCTCACTGACCACACCTGGGGCTGCCCCATCCCTCCTCATCCTCACTGACCACACCTGGGGCTGCCCCAGCCCTCCTCATCCTCACTGACCACACCTGGGGCTGGCTCATCCCTCCTCACCCTCACTGACCACACCTGGGGCTGGCTCATCCCTCCTCATCCTCACTGACCACACCTGGGGCTGCCCCAATCCTCCTCATCCTCACTGACCACACCCGGGGCTGGCTCATCCCTCCTCATCCTCACTGACCACACCCGGGGCTGGCTCATCCCTCCTTATCCTCACTGACCACACCTGGGGCTGGCTCATCCCTCCTCATCCTCACTGACCACACCCGGGGCTGGCTCATCCCTCCTCACCCTCACTGACCACACCTGGGGCTGGCTCATCCCTCCTCACCCTCACTGACCACACCTGGGGCTGCCCCAGCCCTCCTCATCCTCACTGACCACACCTGGGGCTGGCTCATCCCTCCTCACCCTCACTGACCACACCCGGGGCTGGCTCATCCCTCCTCATCCTCACTGACCACACCTGGGGCTGGCTCATCCCTCCTCATCCTCACTGACCACACCTGGGGCTGCCGCAGCCCTCCTCATCCTCACTGACCACACCCGGGGCTGCCTCGGACACTGATTTCCACAATAATTTCACTAAATCCCACTCTCAGTCTCACTCAATAAGCTGAGCAAACCTTGCTGCTGTTCGCATTAAACTGAAGCCGACTAACATGAAGAAAAATAGACTCGATCGGGATTACAGTGGGCACTGCTGCAAAGTGCGGCGGATCGGGCCTGGGCTGCGGCAGAGGGGAAAACCCGGACTGGATTTTTTCCGGGATACGGAATGGGGGAAAACCCGGACTGGATTTTTTCCGGGATACGGAATGGGGGAAAACCCGGACTGGATTTTTTCCGGGATACGGAATGGGGGAAAACCCGGACTGGATTTTTCCGGGATACGGAATGGGGGAAAACCCGGACTGGATTTTTTCCGGGATACGGAATGGCGGAAAACCCGGACTGGATTTTTTCCGACATACGGAATGGGGGAAAACCCGGACTGGATTTTTCCGGGATACGGAATGGGGGAAAACCCGGACTGGATTCTGCTGTAATACGGAATGGGGGAAAACCCGGACTGGATTTTTTCTGGGATACGGAATGGCGGAAAACCCGGACTGGATTTTTTCTGGGATACGGAATGGCGGAAAACCCGGACTGGATTTTTTCCGACATACGGAATGGGGGGTGGATTTTTCCGGGATACGGAATGGGGAAACCCCAGACCAGATCAGGCAGAATACAGAATGGGGGAAAACACAGGCTGGATTTTTCGATTTTTCTAGGATACAGAATGGGGGAAACCAATGTTTTGTACAGAGATGTATACAGCAGAGTGTTCCTAAACCAAGAAAACCAAAGTGCTCCAACAGTGCGCGCTGTGAATCGCCGCTCTGCTGCCGATAAACATCTCAAACACTCGACCATCGCAGGCACCGCCCAGGTGCTGTAAGAGACCGGACTGGCGGTGCTCAGGGCTCGAGCAATCGCTGGGTGCTTCTCCAGTGATGCACGGAGGGGCTTCCCTGGTGCAGAAGGGCGTGCCCACCTGAGGCTACAAGCTGGGTTTCCAGATAAAGGAAGCGGCTGATAAGAAGCAAATCCTTCGAGTCCTTGTCATGCCTCCCTTACGAAGTGACCCAGCTGTGAAAAGTCCTCTCCGAAGTACTGAGACATTCACACCTCATTCACGGCTGATGGGCCGTAACACAGGGGTGTGGATTCCTTAACTTCCCGAAGGCTGCTTAGATCTCATCCTGACCACCAACACTACGATTTATGTCATTTGCAAGGACACTCAGTAACCAGGAGCCCGGCTCTTGAAGCAGTCAATGCACTTTTGGGAGCTCTCTGGACACCAGAAGTGCCGTGGCAATTGTCAGGGGCTAGCAGCTTTTGTCAAAGGGACGCTACACCGTGAGCTCGGCAGGCAGTGTGCTTGGGCCTTTCACTTTTAGCCATCCCTTCATCTGAGCCCATTTTCTGGGCTCACACTTCTGCCTCCTGCCTGCCTTGGAAGTCATGACTGAGTTCCGCAGGCAAAGCTTGAAATATCCTTAACCCTCCTCCTGAGCGCCCCAGGCTCTCACAGGGGTCATTAGCAAAAGCTGTTTCAGCTGCAGGCTGCTTCACTAACTTCCACCTGGCAGATCTAGTTCCTGTTTAACCTCCAGTGTCCTTTTACAGTTTGCTCAGGTAGTTTCACTGTCTCTCGGCAATTCATGGCTTAGCTGTTCATCTCTCTCCCTTCTATCAGGCAGTCGCCACGCAAGCCAGCAATAGGAAGGGACCATCGCTAAATTTAAACTATTGCTGAGAGCCTCTGCCTCAGTCACAGCCAAGACGCTGTCATCTGTGCCCTTCTGCTCACAAGTCCCTACAGATGTCCCCACCGCTCCCTGTGACGATTCAGGGCAGTTTTCACTGTCCCGGCTGAAGACCTCGGACTGCTGAGAACTGACGAGTTGTGCTGCCTGTGACAGAGCCAGGCAGCGTGAGCAATCCCCATTACCTGCCCAGAGGGTGTGCAACTGGGACCTCCCCCCAAGGAAAGCTCTGATGAGCTCCAGCCAGCCCCTCTGAAAGCCTCCTGTGCGCTGTCTCCTTCCCACGGCCCAGCGAAGCCGCGCGGGGGCTGCCCAGAGGTGCCGAACACAGGGCTGGGAGGACCTGCTGTCCTCACCCGTGCTGGCGGATGAGCCGTGCGGGGACGCTTCAGCCCCAGAGTGCCTCCCCCACTCAAAGTGAGCTGTGTTACGGGTTTCTCCCAGCCCGCTGCGTGCCGGCATGAGGCGGCGCAGGGCGGCTCCGAGTTTCACTTTCTGTGCCGGCTCCCGGCCGAGCGGGAAATGAAAACTGCGCGGCGGGGCGGGCGCTGCCGCTGCCCGGCTCCGCCCGCGGCTCTCCCGAGTCCCGCTGCCCTCCCGCTCCCCGCGGCTTCTCCGCACCGCTCCGGCGCGGGCAGATGCGGTGTGCGAGCCCCCGCTGCCCCTTGTCAGCAGGTGCGCTGGGAGCCTGAGCTCCAGCTCGAAGCGCTGCTGGTCCTGCGGGAATTGGTAAGAAGCCTTTTTGCTGGTTTGTGAGATCGGGTGCCAGAGGCGCAGCGTGTCAGGAGGGAAGGAAATAGAAAGAGAGGGAAATAACGGAGGGTAGTTTAGCAGCTGAGTGGGAAGTCTCCTTTCGGTTGCATCCCAGAGAAGTGTGGAGGTGATGTGCTCTCAGGTGCTTCCTTCCCTTCCATCCTTTAAGGGTGGGTCGTGACACTGAGTCCCTTCATGGAGTACCTCAGGGGAACCATGGAAACAGAGAATGGTTTGGGTTGGAAGGGACCTTGAAGATCTAGTTCCAACCCCCCTGCTAAGGCCAGGGACACCTTCCACTAGAATAGACTGCTCAGAGCCCCATCCACCCTGGCCTCCCCACCTGCAGCCCACAGCCTGCCCTAGCACCATCTACACCCCAAGATTCCCGTGACGGGAAAGGAGCTGGCAGGGAAGGGATGACAAGTGCCAGAGGTGGGAGCTGTCCTCGTGGGGTGTGAGGAGACAGTTGGGGGTTTGTCGTGAGAAGCCGGTGTCTTGGGAAGGCACATGGAGAGTGGAACAGGCCAGGGTGAAAGGGAGGATGCTGGCTGGCTGAGGGAGGGTGAGGGTAGATGATTACGGGGTGGAGGGTACGAGGAGGGTATCACTGCTCCCTGTTCTCTGCCCAGTGCTGGTGCAGCCGCTTGGCTTGGCCAAGCCACGTGCGCTGAGGTACCGAGTCCTACCCCTGATGTGAAACCAAGACGCTGCTTCTCCAGGGAGAGAGGAGAAATGGGGGTAGGAGGAGAGCCTGCTCCCCACTTCCTCGGCTCACTCACCAGTTGTTTTATATACTTGTGCAGGGAAAAGGAGGTCAAGGGCAAATCTTAGGAAGGCTGTATTTCTGATAGCCAAAACGAGGCAGTTCCAAGGGTTGGGAAGTTCTGTTTGCGTCCCTGCTCCCACAACAGGATTCCTGATAGGGGTGACTGGGAGAGAATTTCATAGAACCAAAGACACAAATCCTCCTGTATCCCGCTGCACCTTCCTGCCCTAAGATCCCCAAGATCTTTCTACCTTTCCCTCAAGTCACCCAAAGCCATTTAGCCTTGTGCTTGGTCTTTAATCCTCCCTTTCCTGACAAAACATGCATCTTGCAGGTTTGCTTTATCCCCAGTACATCCCCAGCTGTTGTTCAGCCACCTCTGTGCTGCCTGTCCCTCTCCTTTCTGTCTCTTTCCACATCCCCACTGCCTGTGAGCATCCCTTACCTTCTGGCTGATACTACACCAGCTAAACCCACCCGCCCGAGACGGGCTCCCATTCCAGCTCGGCTTTCAGAAACCTGAACGCGTTGTTAAATCATTTCCAGGAAAACAGGCAGTGTGTGTTCAGGCTTTGTTTCAGCAAGGGCAAAATCAGATGAAATTTCTCTTTTTCTGTGTAGCTGTTCTAATCACTGGGCTTGGGTATAAAAAGTCACGTTCTTGATCTGTCTTTGAATGTCAGAGTTGATTCCCCCCCCCCCCCCCGAATAAAACTTCTCAGCAAATTCGACAATATTTAGTGACTCTTAGTATGTGACACTTAGAGATCAAAAGTAATCTTCAACAGTAAACAATCAAAAGTACAGTTGGGAGTAAGTATTCTTAAGCTTAAAGGTAATAATCAGGGAAAAAGATCCATTTCTAGCTTCTCTGCCCGAATCTTGAATAACTTTGATATTTGACACTATTAGGCACAGTTAACCCAAAAACATGCTTTTAAAGCAAAGGTTTTCTTTTTTTATGAAAGGCAGAACCAGGATTTTACTTATTTTCCTTTCTTAGTAGCTTTTCTCCATTCTTTTAGTGCTTGGCCTTAGGCTGATTTTATGTGCTGTTTAATGTTTGTAGGATAATAATTTCTGAGCATTTATTTTGGGTCTCCGCAACCCCCCCTTCTCCGTGAATATCTGCTTTTTTCTGATTCTGTCTGCATGTTGGCAGTGGGCTGTTAGAAAGTTTCATTTTTGCATTTGAACTTTTACTATATTGTTTTGTCCATGTATTTTTGTTTTGCTTTAGTAGCTGAGTAGCAGGAGACTGTCAGAATAATGGTCTGTTAAATCCTCCCTTAAAAATCAAGGCATTATAATGGTTCTCTTGCACAAACAGTTACTTTGCCTGTGATCACTTGAAGGAACAGAAAAAGAAACTGATATGTTGGTGGTTAAATATCTTTCAAAATTACAGTCCAAAGTGTCACAGTAATGCTGTGACTCAGGCACTTAAAACCAACGCTGGGGAGCCCAGTACAGAAACCAAACGAGCTTATCTGGTCAGAAGAGAAGGTGAAACTTGGCCTTTTGAATACTTGGGCTACTTTGTGTGATAAAACATTGATTTTTCTAAACAGAGGAGTTTTGCAACATCTGCCTTTTGGGCAATTTTAATCATCTTATTTACCAAATCTTTTCAAACAGGGATACGTGGAGTTCCCTGGCTAGATGGAGCTGTTTCTGTGGAACTGAAGGCTCATTTATTTAGCCACAAGGGGAAGGCAGGATGAGCAATTGTTGTCAGACTCCCTTTCTGTTCCCACGCACCTCAGCACTCATGTTAATTCAAATATCCCAAATGCTGTTGCAGTAATCTTACTGACTCTATTGATATTCCAGGCCGGGCTGGATGGGCTCCTCAGCAGCCTGATCTAGTGGGTGGCATCCCTGCCCATGGCACGAGGGGCTGGAACCAGATGATCTTTAAAGTTTCTTTCCAACCCAAACCGTTCAATGATTTTATGATTTCACCTTTTTCATAGTGAAAATGTCGCAGACAAGTCCTGTGTTTTGGGATGCTCCCACTCTTTCTGATCTTTCTGTGTCTCTCTGCAGTCCTTCTCTCCTTGAACAATACTGTTGGTGGGACAAAGAAGTGGAGGTCAAGAAAGAAGCAAGAAACCAGAGCTGGCACTAAGTGAGACCATGGAGGCAGAAACCGAAGTACGAAATAATGAAGAGGAAACCAAAGAGGTGAAGGCCAGAAACCAGAGGCTGATGTTGCTCTTTGGTGTGGCAGACTTAAAAAATGGTAATAAATGTTTTGCCTATTCTTTGCTCTCATATTTTCTATTTCTAATGCCTGCTGTTCCATTCTCTGTCCATAGGCTTTATTTTCTCCTACTCCTTATGTCTTCACTGAGAAGTATGCAGATGATTCTCATTTTGCCTTGCCAAGTAACCATGTTGAGTTTTTTGAGAATGGATTACATGGAGATCTCAGAGCTTTTTCCCTATTTAGCTCCATAAATTGGCCATTGCAGCTGAAAAGGCCTAGCTGCTGGCTCTGTCTCTTTCCAAACACAGCCAGCACTGCTGGATTTGCTAAGCCATGGACTAGGACCTAGTTATTCCCCTCATACAGGCGGCCTTTGCCTCTTGTTGTTCTATTTTATGTTTAGGTGTGTTATGAGAGGACTGAAGATAGAGGAACTGGGAGAAATCTGAGCATCATTAGCCAGGCTTACTTGGATTTTCCTGTCAGTTGCCAAACAAAACCCGATGTTATTTGCTTGAGCAATGGAAGAATAGATTGAACACGTTTCCAGCTCTGACCAAGGTGCTGGGCCTATCCACTGAATGCCTGAATATGCACAAGAAGAGTTGGCCACTTTCAAATAATTTCCACTTTCTTTTCTTGTACCTATCCCCAGGCCTCACTTCCTCTTTTTCTACCCTACAGAAGCTATTGGACTGTACAACCTTGGACTGAGCTGCTGTCTGAACTCTCTGCTCCAAGTGTTCCTCATGAATATACGCTTCACAGGGATACTCCGAAGGTACCACCTGTTCGAGCTACCTGAGATATTTCTGTCGTTGCTCTGTTGTCTCCACTCCTTTTTCATATGGGATGTGCCCTTGAAGGCTTGGATCACCGAGGTGCTTTGGGGATGCTTTTGTTCCCTCAGCGAGGTCTCTGCCTTGTTGTGTCTGTCATCTACAGACTAGGCCCTGCAAAGGGAGAAGTTGCAGTGTTCTGACTTGTTAGTCATCTCTGGTTCACATCCTGAACTGAGTCTTTCTGGCTTGTATCTCTTTTTTCCATAACAGGATGTAATTCTATTCCAGGTTTACTCAGAGGCTGTTAAAATAAAGGATGTGTCACATGTAGCCATATCCACTATTAATTTTGTCACTTCAAGCATGTAAACATAAACCTACTGCACTCCCTGTTTGCCCTGGCTAGCCCCTGATAGAGAAGAGTGGTGTTGCAGATCATGAATACATAGCATTACTTTGTTTTGCCTGGCTGTTGTCCCTGCATGCTTTTGAGGAGGTTTTGGGCTTCTGTCTCCCTACCAACCACACTAATAACTGGTTTGATTTGCTTTCAATTTGCTCAGTTCACTGCAGCTTTAATCATCTAAGTGGATCATTCCTATTCAGTCCTTTCTTATGTGCTCACTATGGTGCAGAGGAGAAAGAAGAGAAATTACAGACGTGCAGAGATGAGAAGTGTCATAACTGGGCAAAGCTAAATAATGTAGACTGTAGGTTACCATGCTTATTTGAAGAAAGACTTAGAAAAACCTGTGGGCTACAATAATTCAGGGAGAATTAAGAGGTTTTGTTGGCATGTAGTTGAAATACAAGCATTATGATATACATGCCCATGAAATTTTGAGGGCATGTTGAGAATGGGAACATCAATGGGTGGGAGGCAAGAAAAGCTCTGAAACTGTCTGTAACTTATGTTGTTTCTAGAGGCCAGAAAGCACTTGAGGTCCCACTTGGCCTGTCCCTTATTCAGGAACAAACCAACTTAAAATGTTGGCCTTTTACTTTAGAACTGTCAGCCTGCACTGTGGGACAAGCTAGTGCAGGTGACTGCTTCCCCTTTTTCCTTCTTTTGCTGAAAATGTACCCAATCTGGTTCCTCTTGAGCTGCTGCCTCTGCTACTGACCTGTGCTCCCTCAGGTGTGATGTCTGGTATTTCTCCATTGTACAGCCTGATTACCACTGGTGTTGCTTCTTCCCCTTTCAGGATTGCAGTGCCGTCATCTCATGTGCAGAGGAAGAGCAGTGTTCCGTACCAAATGCTCCTGCTCTTGGAGAAGATGCAGTGTGGCAAGTGCAAAGCTGTTAGTCCCACAGACCTGGCTTGCTGCCTTTCACTGCACAGGGTGAAATGTAAGCAGCACTGCCTCGTGCCCACCTCTATCTGCAGACCAGGGTGTTCATCATCCAGCATTTACAGGCAGTGCAGACTCCAACATCTCCTTCAGGAATTCAGAAATGTCAGGAGTTAGGTGCACAGTGACACAGTGCTCTTTGTAGCTGCCTCCCAGCTGTGAGTGCAATGCTGTGTCTTACTTGAGAAGAGAGGAAAAATACCCTGGATGTATTTGCTGATGTCCAAAGGGTGGGAAGACTGTCAGACTGCTAGAAGATCCAGCTGTGGATGCTGGCCAGGAGGAAAGGGCTGTGCAGGGCAGAGAGGCCAGTTCATTGTGTGATTTGACTTGCTGGACTGGCATCATGATAGTGAAATAGCTGCTGTTACTTACTGGAAGAAAGGGATAGTGTGGAAAAGAGAATGAGTTCGCACAGATCCCCTTCCTGCTCCTTCTTATAAGGGCAGAGAGAAGAATTTTCAGGCTAAATCTCCCAAATGGTCAAAGTTCTAAAGGAGTGAGGTTTTTAATGCATGGGTGGCCAGTGACAATGGGATGCCAAGTGTCTGTCTATGTGTACAAATACACAGGCTATAACCAAATACCCTTATCTTTATCATATAAAAGCCCAAACAGGAGAGCACTGAAAGGGGAGGTGCCCTGACCTTTATGAAAGAGGAGCACAAGATAAGCTCAATATCCCTGCTTGCATCATTTTTCCCCTGACTCTGAGTGGCTTTGCAGTCAGCCATCTCTCTTCCAGTTAAAGACAGATAGGGATCAAAGGGTTTATACTATCTGGTGTGTGAGACATATGGATAGGCCCTCGTGTCACTTTTATCTCAGCACTCAGGACTAGTTTAATCCTCCATGGGGCATGAGGGGATGAGGGAAACAGGTGTGTGGAGTAATAAAGAATCTTCCCTGTATTGTTTCTAAGGAGGATTCAAAAGGGACTGTTCCCAAGGGTATGATAGGACGTGTGACATAAAGGTGATAAGACAAGGGGTTATGGCTTGAAACTGAGAGCAGGTTTAGATTCAATATCGGGAAGAAATTTTTTACTGTGGGAGTGGTGAGACACTGACACAGGATGCCCAGGGAAGCTGTGGATGCTGCATCCCTGCAAGTGTTCAAGGCCAGGCTGGAAGGTGTTTGCTGGTCTAGTGGAAGGTGGTTTTGCCCCTGGTGGGGGGAGTGGAACCAGATGATCTTTATGGCTCCTTCCAACCCAAACCATTCTATGATGCTATGAAATATAACCCTCAACTCAGAGAGCCATCTGAGCCCTCCTCTGGTGGGTACTGAGTATCCTCTTGTCCCTACATCTGGTGACAAGGACACGACTTTTGCACTGGGTGGTACAAACCCTCCCGTCTTTTCCCACTGCCTGCTCAGGTCACAATGGAGAAACTGCAGCTTGTGCCCAGTCTAAGCTCTGTCTGCAGGGACAGGAGACTGGATCTAATGGGGGACAAGAAATCTCCCTTTGCCATTTGTGGGAAATCTGTGTTCGGTGCTGTTGATGATATTGATTGAGGTTGTGTTTTCTGTTTGTGCAGTGTTTGTGCAGCATGATGCTGCTCAGCTCTTTCTGACTCTCTGGAACTTGTTAAAGAAGCAGATGAAAAAGCCAGAGCTGGTAAGGATGAACCCTTGGCCCTTATCATGTGTGGTTTCCTCTGCTCCTTGAAGGATCCCATTCACTGGCAATTGACCTAAGTTAAATTTAAAAAATTATCCCCTCTCTCATTGCATCTTTCAAATGAGACAGAGAATCTTTGTTTCGTAAGCTTCGACATTTTGAATCACGGTTAAGTTTTGCTCATCCTACTTTCAGGGCATGCCAGTCTCCATTTTAGTGGGAGAGCTGATTAATAACCAAAAGACTGATCTTTTTGCAGCACTGTATTTAGTTATATGTAATTTCTTTTTTTCCCCCACATTTCTGTAAGCATTTATTGGTGTATCTTGACACAGCTTTTCCATTCTTTGAAATCAGCCACGTGCACTTCATTATAATTAGCCACTGATAGTACATTATGTATACAACAGCTCCTCCCATGGGACTGGGGAGAGAAAAGTGACTCTTCCCTGACTGGCTGTCATAGTTTTATTAATACAGAAGACAGGCTTCTGTTGTAGTTTCAAGCAAAAAAGAACAATTCTGCATCAAAGCAGATATTTAACTGTCTGATCTTACAGGCTGTGCCTTTCCCTTCTGTTAGGGAACTAGGGGAAGGAGTTGTTCTCCTTTAAATTGTGGGAAGTACCCTGTCCACATCTTGGTTCCAACCTTGAAGCAATAACCTTGCTTGAAATGTGTGACCACATGGGTTTCCCCACCCATAGGGGAACAGCTCAGTTGTCTTCTTCATAAACCTTGTTTTGGCCTTTATTTTCACCCCTCCAGGTTGAAGAGCTGAGGGATTTGTACACAATCTGCATACAGGAGCATCTGGCCTGTCAGAAATGCTCTTTTGAAGTAAAGAGCAACAGCACCATGTTAACCCTTCCACTCCCAGTGTTGGATGCCAATTCTCACAGGCTGAAGACTCTGGTAAGTTTAGCAGCAGCACTGTTTCCTTAGGAGATGATTCCCCCCTGTTCACTGTGGGAGCCTTCTCTTGCAGTAGTGGTGTCTTCTGGGTCTTATCAAGAATCCTTACAAGAGTCTCTGTAGAGTGTCTGGGACTTCGAGGTGGTCTTTTCTCATTCACATTTCCTCTTTGTTTGGAGGAGTTTTAAAGTTCGCAAAAAACGTGCTTGCTTTGGGGACTGAAAAATAAAGGCTGTGAAGAGCTTTTCTAAAAAGAGTGCTGATTAAATACTCTGCAACAGACTCAAAGACTCAAAGTACACAGTGATGTACCCCTGGGAGACCTCAGATACCACAGAGAGGTGCCCTAGGTAGCTCGGCATCCCTGTGTTTGGCCCAGTGTCCTGTCACTGTGGAGTCAGTGCTGCTGTGGATATCCAGATACAGCAGTGCTGGTGGCCCGTGTGTGTGCTGCTGGATACAGTGGAATTTTCAAATGCCAGTGGACCACTGGACCTTATTGATTCTCTGACCACTTTACAACGTTTCAGCATAAAAGAGCTTCTCTGAAAACCTCTAAGGCTTTGAAGTAGGTATAAAAGTCACTTACACATCAACACCTTCTCTGTGGAATATGTGGTGCTCTTTTTTTCCCCCCAACTAATGCAATCACAGCAGCAGCTAGGAGAAATGAGGTACCTTTTTTTTTCAGGCTGCTAGGCAGTCTTTTGTCCTTTGAATAAAACACACCTTCTGTAGCTTTGCTGTTTTCTTGGACCCTCTGAAATAACACAGAAATAAAAATCCAGCTTGAAGGAATTCAGTTGAAAGAAATCTCCTCTGTCTTCTTAGGAGGAATCTCTGCAATACTTCTTCCATCCAGAAGAGCTGACTGGTCAAAACATGTGTTTCTGTCAACAGTGTGGGAGGAAAACAACTTTTCTGCAGGTAATTGGAGAATTATTTCCCCATGTCTCACACCCATAACTCCCTTTAGGAGTGGGGAGGGTGGGGAAAGGACTCAACCATATCAGTTTAAGAGGAGACCAACACCTCAGATTTGTCAGCAGAGCAGTGTCAGTGAGATATAAACCACAGGCATCTTTCCTCCTGTTAGGAAGTTCCCTGCTGTAGATGTAGCTCTTGCCACAAAACAATACTTTCAAGGGTTTTGATAGAAGTCAGTGAGGGATGTAGCATTTCTGTGCCAGCAGAAAAGCTGCTGTTAGTTTATGTTGTGTGCCCACTGTGGGCCTTTGCACTGCTGTGTAGCTCCAGAGGTAGATAAGGATATGTCACTGGAGCTGGTCATACACATAAAGGTAGGATACTGTGATTTCCTTTCTTCCCTGCTCTCCCCAGTTCTTACAGTACGAGTCTCTGCCAGATGATGTATTGGCTGTTTCATGGAGAGCAGGTGCATTAAAGGGAGTGGTGTGTGAGGGAGGCTGCCTCAGCCCAAGGCTTGGAGGGGACTTTCCACAGCATTGTCACTGTAGGGCTGCCTCTGAGGCCACAAGGCATCCACGTGTCTTGGTGGCAGCAGCAGCAGAGATCCCAACAAAGGCAGTGCTGGAAGGAAGGAGCTGTCAGCCTTCTGTGGTCACATGTCACAAGGAAGTTGATTTATCTCTCCTCACCTTCCTAGTGCTACCAACCTGGGGCTAGGAAAGCACATGATAAATGAAGCAGCCCTTGAGGCACCCAAAGCTGGGTGCTGATCACACTAAAGCTGAAAACCTGGGTTATCACAGCTCTGTTACGTGGATGTGCCTTGTGTGCAGACGGGCTACAAAGGTTTGGCATCTGCTGTCCCATGGAACTGGCAAATATTCACTGGAGCACTGACTGCTCTCCATTTTACATGCACTGGGTGGCAATGGCTGTTTCCACCCCGCCTCCCCAGGGTTTGTTCCCTAGTTTCCTACGGTGTTATTTATTGCTTTACAGAGCATGAAGCTCGTCCGTCTGCCACAGACTCTGACCTTGCACCTGAAGCGCTTCTGCTTTGAAAGATCATCTCACACACACAAGCTTAGTCACTGCCTGCCATTCCCACAAGAACTTGACTTCAATGAAGTCTTGACAGAAGATCAGTGCCAAGCAGATGACAGTGAAAAGGTGAGATACTCCTGAGGCCCTGTTCAAAAAGGGCAGATTTTTTTCTCCTCTCTGCTCCAGTCTCGTAACAATTTAAGAGATCTCAGTTCTAAGTGCCTGTCTTAAAAATCTATGTCTCAAACTTTACCTGTGCCTGGTGTTGTCTCACATCCCATAGTTTTAATGGCTTCAGTCAATGTTCTGTGCTCAGATTAAATAACCAAAGGCACCAAAACTGGAGCTTCCTGCCTTGAGGACAAAACCCAGGCTTTGCAGATCTCACCTGTCCAAGACAGAAGAACTCTATTCCTGGTATTTCCCGTGCAGTATTGTTGGTATTGTTGGCCACAGAGTTGGGTATTGTCGGCCACAACAGCTTTGCCAAGTAGCTGAGATGGATCTGCCCCACTGTGGGTCTGTTTCTCTTACTGGGAAATAACAAGGGGAAGTGTGGCAACAACAGAAGTCACCGCTGCAGGTTGGCTGTGGTGAACCTCTTTGCTGCTCCTTTGTTGTCCTGTTGCCTTTTTCACAGTCCTCTGGTCTCCAGGGAGGCTGCCAGCCCATAGCTGACAGGCAAAACTCTGAGGGTAAGAGCAAAAAAGGCAGGATACTCAGGGCCAATCTGATTTTTTCCCCTTTTTCTTTACAAAATACATGTCCTTGCTGCCCTGGCTGCTGCTTCTCTCCAGTCCATGGCAGATGAGAATTGCTGCACTGAGAGTTACTCTTTGTCTCTCTGCAGGCTACCTGGCAGTATGAGCTTTTTGCTGTTGTTGCCCATTCAGGATCAAGCAGCTGTGGCCATTACTGTGCCTACATTCGAAGCCTCACAGAGTGTAAATGGTATTGCTTCAACGATTCTGAGGTTTGCCAGGTGAGCACATCAAGCCACGTTTCTTTTGTACCTCCCTGGATGCTCCTCCAGGTCTCATCCAGTCTGACTGGCTGCCAACTAAAGAGAACCAGGAAAGGAAACTGAGGCTGCAGAGCTTTGTGCATCTCTGCTACAGGATGCTCTGGGCTGAGGGCAGAGTGACTCTCACTTCTGTACCAAACAAGGCCTCAGGTTCTGCTTTACCATTTGCTGAATACCCTGCTTGATGTACCCTACATCTGTTTAATGTATACTTTCAGAAGAGGAACTGCTTTTCCTCAAAGAGTAAAAGCAATAAACCAATTTACTGAAAGGTGTTAATTTCTGAAGTGCCACTTAAACCACTCTTCTGAGAACTGCTGGATGGTATCAGAATGTGTCCATCTCTCAAGAGTTTTTATCAGCCTCCTCTTGCTTGTTTCTTCTCTAGGTATCGTGGGATGATGTTAAATGCACCTATGGACGTTCCAGCCTCTACTGGTATGCAGACATATCCCTGGTCTTTCCTGATGCTGCTCTGGACTTTGGAATGAGGGTAGCAAAGAGAGGGAAGACAAATGTTTTGGCCTGGATATTGCCTGGGATGTAGTGGGGATGCAGGAGAGGAGAAGAGGCATCCTTGTGCCCCAGTTACTCTGGTGGGACTGCATATGCCTGTCCTGGGAGCCTGCAGGGTTGCTGAGCAGTCACAAAGGGGGCTGCAGGAGTGGTCTTGTTACTTAGGACTGCCCCTTGGACCCTCCTGTATCCTGACTGAAGTTGGATGTGTCAGTCAGGATTTCTCTGTGCTTTTTGTTCTGATGCATCATACGAAAATGAGTTTATAGGAGGGAGATAATCCTTCCTATAAACTACAGCACTGCCAGGGAATCTTGGGAACACTGGAGAGGACCAGCTTAGTTGACCTAAAGCTCAGAAAGCTGAGCAGGAGCAAACCTGGGATGTTACTTGCAACCTAGATCTTCAAACATACCTTGTGATTTGGTTTTTCTTTGCCTCCACAGGAGAGAAACGGCCTATCTCTTGATTTACATGAAAAAGAATCCTCAGTAGCCCCATCGAGGAGTATCAGAATGTCTCAGAAAGCTGTGCATTGTCCATGGAGCTCAGCACCTGTGTGCCAGTGTGGACATGTACAAGTGTTTCACAAGAAAGACATTCTGCACTCAGCAACCTCAGTCTTCACATTCATTTATGAAGAAAGAAGCAGCAGACACTCAACTAGAGAAAGGATCTAAGAACTGTTGCAACTAGAAACTTTTTCTTTTGTGTATTTTTTTTTTTAATATTTATGTGATTCTACATGTTCATTTCCTCTTTAGAAGATGGTGAAGTTAGTCCTTGTCTCTGCTGCCTTACCATTTTCCTTAGTGCTGATGCCTGGGTTCCAGTCCAGGGGAGGTGTTTGGCCTGAAAGCCTGTGTGGTGTTCCAGGGAGGTGTGTGGTATGACTGGAGAGCTGTGGCAGCCATACCTAGCCAGTAAGAGCTCAAGACTTCCTTTGTCCTTTTAGCACCATTTAGATGCTGGCAAGCTGGGCAGGAGACCCCAAAAATCACCCCAGAAACAACTGGAGGAAGGATCAGAACTCTTATGACACACACTCCTTAAAACCTCCCTGAAAATGAATCACTGCAGGGGCTGGGATGTGTAGAGAAGTGTTTTAAATCAGAAGCTACTGGAGCAGTTCTGATTTACGAGATGAGTTTGCAAAAATTTGTGCAGGTGATTATTATTTCAGCAGGTTTATCAGGGGTTTAGATGCATTTTCTTTCCTGTAGAGGAAAATGTTCAGAGCAGCAGAGATTCTGAAGCTAATTAGTGATTTTGCACAACACAGGCCATACACAGGTGATACGGGAAGTGAGGTGCCTTGATGTGCTTGAACTTTTGGGATTTTCCTTAAGTATTCTTCACCTGTTTGCCAGCTGGAATTGTCTTGCTCTCTCCTTTCCTTCTCTGCCCATGAAGTGGAAATGTCCCCCAGGTAGAAAAAGGCTCTGAAGAAAACAATTTTGTAAAGAAACTGAGTAATTTTTAAACCTCCTGTAGAGTCCTGTCACTCCGTGCTGCTGGTTCAGCCAAGGCAAGACTGCACAGTTGGAGGGAAAAGGTAAGGAGAGCTGGAAAGGAAGACGGGTGATATCTGACAGTGGGAACAAGAATGTTCTAAAGGCTCATCACAAGGCTCTGTGGTGAGGAAAGTTAAAAACTTTGTGTGGCTTTTAAAGCACTCATGGCGTTAACTCTTGATGTGCCACAGTCTGGGAAGGATCCCAGAAAGAGATCTGGAGGTACCTACAGCCTAATAGACTCCGTGACTGTATCTTTACAAAGGTGCTGTTTTTGTGGGACTGAGCAATTACAGAATTAGATTAATATTATTATAGAAGTTATATAAAATTATAAAACTAATGTAGATATTCTATGTGTATAACAATTTTATTTCGGTAGTGATGATGAAGTTCACAAATCATGTCCATTTTCTGTTGATATGTGGAAGGTGAATTGAGAAATCTTGGAGCATAGCTGTGAAATTACTCCTTCATGGTGTAGCAGGTATTTATTTCTCTGTATTAGCAAGGTCCATTATTCTGTTCAATTCTGTATTTGTATTATTTTTTCTGGGGTGAAAAAATCCCAGTGTATTATTTGTCATCAGGATGAGGAATTCTCAGCCTGTTCGCCTTCAGGAATGCATTGCACTCTTTCTAAAGCATCTTGCAGTGGGCGAGTAAGAAAACCAAGTTTCTGTTTGCTTTTCCAACAATTTGCCTCTGTGAGTGAGCTGAAAAAAGCTGCACTTTCAGGAACTTTCAGGAACTGAAAAGTTGTTGGGATAAGAGACTGACATTTCTAACTAGCTGTAACTTGAAATTTAAAAACTTATGCTTATGAAAAATGCCTTAAATGTGTCAGAACCTTCCAGTGGTGTGACCCATCAAGGAAACAACTGCAGAGACCTATTTAAGAATCTTTTCAGTCAGTGAAAAAAACCATTTAATTTCAGTGAAAAGTAATCAGTGGTTTTTTTTGAATAAAATATTATGGGATACATTCCCTAGAAAATCAGTCTTGTGGTTTATTCTTGCTCTGGTCTTCCTAAACACCCTGAATGCAGCTGGGAGGCTACAGGCCACGTGCACAGAGGTGTGTGCTCGCATCAGGAGTTGGGGTAGAGCTGCTGCCAGTGCTTAGCTCCGAGAGCCAAGGCAAACCAGCTAAGCCTGGACACTTCACCCTTGTGCTGCAGGCACAGTGAGTTTGTTTTCAGGTTTGCTTCCACGTGCAGATGGGCCATGGGGAGAGCAGGGTGGGGTGAGCGAACTCGGGTTTAAAAACTGCCCGACCTGAGCTGCTTTTGCAAAAAGTCACCTTGGCTGCCTCTGTGGCCACAGCAAAGCTCAGCCTTGTGCTGGATAAAGTGCCCAAGGAGTTATTTTCATCTGAGGAGCCCCCTCCCAGCCTGGAGCCCGGGGTTCAGGGCTGGTGTGCTGCTGAACGGGCACAACACGGAGCGTGGTGGGCACGTGGAGTCCTCAGCTGGGGCTGCTGGCATAAAACAGCTCCCAGCCTTTCTGCCAGAAACACTTTTCTACCAAAGAACCACCACAAAGGAGTGGGCATTATTTGTCCTGTGTTTGAGTCACTGTGCAAATGAAGCCCAGCACCAATAGCAAGGGCCTTGTGAAGCCAGATAAAGCCAAGGGGTTGTGTGTGGAGAGATTATTGTAGATCCTGGTAAGTCCCTGTTTCCCTTTTTTTGTTTGGTTTAGGATTACCATGCAGTAGCAAATTACACATTCTCTGTTTCATCTCTGCCAGACTCTTCCTCAGATTCATTATATTCCCCACCTTCAAGAAACACACAGAAAACCAGAAAAAAAGAAAGAAATACAGATACTGCATGTCTCACAGAGGTATAATTTCTAAAATGTCAATATGTAATTTACAAAATCACTGAAGGACAGGGATGTGACAATGATTCAGAGAGTCATCAAAGATCTCTCCTTTTGTCACAAATAAGAAAAACCATGTAAGGGAATGAAATCTCCACGCAGCAGCCCTGGGCACTACAACTGCTGGTTAAACCCTGCTTTCATTGCAGAATTCAGGCCAACAGGCCTGGTCTTTTTGACCTCAGAAATAAAATTAAAAAGGTTCTTCTGAACTGGGTGACCACTCATCATACAGTGGCTGAGAGGAAAAGCCATAGGGAGCCTTGAGATCAAATATATATATATAAAAATATAGAAATGGGTGCCTGATGCAGATGAAGCCGTATTGGGAATTTTTTTAACAATGATTCCTCCTGTGGACAGGTTTATGCTTCCTCCTGAGACAAACAGCTTTGTGGTGCCTTCTGGTGATGTGTTCAGGACAGGTGAGAGGAGAAATGGTTCTTGGGGCATGTGCCAACTCCCCAGATACCACTTTTCCTGCAGACAAGCAGACCATGGGGTATCCAAAAACCTGTAACCTCAGCCAATGCAAAATTGCCAAAATTGCCATGACGAGCCCACTCAATAAATCCATGAGGAGCCCGCACTCAGTTTTTAAGTTCTTTGAAGGGTGAGATAAACCAAAATCCCTGCCTCCTCTTATTATAGCACTTCTGCCCGTATTTACCTCCTCTGCAGCCAGTCAGCAGGCAGGAGGGAGGAGCAAAGCCGATTTAAAAGGTTCTGCAAGAGACCACAGCCTCTCCTTGCCTGTGGTGCTGGGAAGAGACTCTGCATGGCCACTTACCTGGAGCTGCCCACTCGTGGGAGGATGCCCATCCTGGGACTGGGGACCTGGCAGGTACCTGCTGGAGCTGGGGACCTCTGGTCAGGCAGGTGACACCAGCAAATTGCTGAGAATCGTGGTGTATTTTTTCACCAATCTCCTCTTCGGGTCAGGAGAATGCAGCAAATCCTCTGTATGATGTTTCCTTTCAAAATACTCCAGGTAATGCAGGTATTTATTCCTGGCCTTCAGGAGATCTTTGGAGTGAGTGGAGGTAGTGAGTAGGTACAAGATTTTTCTTAGCTATGGAAATTACATACTACAATTACATACTACATACTACAAAAGTAAATTACATTTACATACTACAAAAGTAAAAAGTTAGCCCAGCTTGTTTTTCTTTGTATTTTTTTTTTGTTTGTTTTGTTTTGCTTTTGGCACTGGGGATTAATATCCCAGCATGTTATGTAGGTGTAATCCTTGATGAGTGTGTGTAGATATAGGAATTTTAGGGGCAATAAGTGGATCTGGAAATGGGAATTTACAATAATTCCTTAGAGACTGAGGATAACTTATTTTTATGGCAGCAGATGAGTATGCAGCACTTTGCAGGACTATAGTTTGGGTGGTTCTTTACCTGCAAATGTTACCTAATGGATTTTCAGTAAGAGAGCAAGTTCAAGAAGATACTGAATCATAAATGTAAAAGGAGTCAGGAAATGAGCTGAAAATTTTAAGAAACTGATCTTCTTGAGAAAGATAAAATGATAAGAAAAGTAGATTTTCCCCTGGATCTGAGACTGGAAACAAAACATGTCAAACCCCAACTTCCCAACTCCATGAAACACTTTGCCAGTCACCATAAAAATATCTGAAATTCTTGCCATATTTTTTCGGTCAGCTGATGCTAATCAGCATTTAACTTTATGTGCACAAATGGGAGTGAGTTTGTTTAACCCTTTCAGTCTTTATTTTTATGATGACAAAGGACACTAAGAAGGCTGAAGTGGCTGAAGTTGGCTTTAAAAACCAAAGTGTGGCTTGTGGGGGCCTCTTAGGGCACAGCGCTGTGATGGGGGAGCTCTCTGAAGGAACGTGCCAAGTTGCTGATAGAAACTGGTTAGGACTAAGTAGAAGGAAAATTTTGGGCACATGATCCCTGCCACCACAAAAAATGTCTTCTGTTATGCAATGAAAACAGGGCCCAAGCCCATGGTGATTATTTCATTAAAGCTATTTGATTTCAAGGTTCCCACAGCAGCCTTGGCGTTACCCAGCAGCTCTGACTCGAAGCCCTGCTCAGTGAGCACCTTGTGAAATGAAACAATGGATTATTTTTTCTGAGAAACATCTCACATGACAGAGTTTTATGTAACCTCAGGGTATGTTGCTGCCTTTGCTCTCCACTGACTCCTCCCCTCAAAAGTGCTCCCAGTTGCTCCTGCGTGGCAGCTTTCCCAAGCTGCAGCAGCACCCAGAGATGAGGTGCTCCAAAATGCCAGCATTTGGCCACTGCTAGCCTGCTTCCCCATGCCTACTTCCCCCTGCTGCCCTGGGAGGCTCACCTGTAGGAAGGGATGGGGAAAGGGGCTGAAAAAAAGAAAACTTATTGTAAAACTTTCAGCTGGCTATTTAGTTGTGCGTAGCCTTTTGGGGGAAAAAATTGCTGCATTTTCTATGTTTTTGTTGTTGTTGTTAATTTAGGTGAACCAACTAAACACCCTTTGAGTGGAAAAACTTGGAGAAGTGATATAATTTAAAATAAAAAAGTACGTGGGAGGTGGTCATGGTTTTGAATCATGTTTCTGTTTGGAGTGCCATTTTCTGGATTCAGTCATCAAAGAGCTCTTCAGTGTCTCCAAGCCAAATATCTGAAGTGATTTATTTTGCTATTAAGTACCAAGTGTGTATTTTACCCGGGAGGTGGCACTGTCTGTAGTGTTTTGAGTCCCCTCACCTCCCTGTCCCGTGTCAACAAGAGCTGGATTGTTTTTGTGCAGGGCCAGCACGCATTCCAGACGCGATTGGTTTCCTCATGTCACCAGCATGCCACGCTGAGGTTGCGTTTAATTTCTGGGGAAATTAGAACTTATTTCAAGATAGCCTCGTGTCCCAAGGTGAACTTCCAATCCTTAGAAAAGGGCAGATCATCTCAGGCACCTCATCAGCGACTCCCTTGGCCATTTGATTTCATGAAACTAATCAAAGCCAGATCCAGACTGGAACACCTCGTTATTTGGGGGCTTAAAGACGCCAGATTTGGAGAACGGCAAACTTCTTAATCTGCTATTTAGCAAATCACTGGCTTCTCTTCTGGTTTCAGTCTCTCCAGGGAGCAGCAAGAGGCGCAGTGAAGTTTGCCATCGATGTTGGGTACCGCCACTTTGACTGTGCCTACATGTACCAGAACGAGAGCGAGATCGGGGACGCGCTGTGACAGAAACTTCAGGAGGGCGTCGTGAGGCGAGAAGAGCTCTTTGTTGTCAGCAAGGTGTGTCCTTGGATAATGTGTCTCACATGAGGCCAGCTCTTGGGAGGAGAGACAAAGTCCCAACATGGAAAGTGCCACGGGATGAAGCTGGTCGGGGAATTAACTCCTCTCTGTCAGGGCAAAGCATTTGTGGATGGTGGCGGGGGGGAAGGAATAGGTCAACCCTTGAGAAACAAAAGGCTTGGTTTGAGAGGGGTTTTTTTGTAGTCCATATCCATTGTCAGCCATGGAGACAGGAACTGAGGCCGTGCTCTCGGTGGCCTCTGGGATAGGAAGCAGGGCTATTGTATTCGTGGTCACTCCCGCTGCGCCGCCGGCCTCAGCCTGTCAACTCCTGTATGTTATGCTTTGTTTTGTTTTTTCCCCCAGCAACAATGGTAGGAAAAATAAAGTAACTTCTATCTGCTGGAAGCTGGCGGGTCGATTTTCACCAGGTTCACTTATTTTCTTTGTGATAATTGTTGGAATTTCAGAGTATCTCATTCTCATTTTACTTACTTGACCGTACCACAAATAAAATCAGGTGCACACAAGTGGCACTTCCTCAAGATGAGAAGATGTGCCACATCCTGAGCTGCCTCTGTCTGTGCCCTGCATTTCCCTGCCAGGGATGCTCTGCCATTGCGAGGGCAGGAGAGCAGCTCCCAGGCTAATGTGTTCCCCTGCAGCTGTGGTCCACCTTCCATGAGAGATCCCTGGTGAAGGAGGTGTGCCAGAAAACACTTGCTGCCCTCCAACTGGATTATTTGGATCTCTACCTGATGCACTCTCCCATGGGATTCAAGGTATTGTGACTTTAACTCCTGAGTTCCATCTGTCAGGGCTCTGCCCCTTTTGCCTTTGGGACCAGACACGTCTCCAACGAGGAGTGTTGGTAAACCTCATTAGGACCTCAGGAGGAAAGGTAAGGTGATGGCTGCTTAAACTAGCTCTTGTAGTACAAAAGCCACCTTATTTTACCCTGCACAGCATTTCCAAGTCATAGACCAAATTACCTTCCGGATCACATTCCTCTTACAGTGTGGGGTTTGGCTGCCATTTCCTTATCCAGAATCAAACAGTTGTGATTTACTTAGTTCTGATTTTTCTCTTCTGTCTCTACCTCCAGGTTAAATAAATCCTTGTTTCCCCCTCGTGTCACCTCCCTGGCCTTCTCCCAACCTGACTGAGGCACACAGAAGTGCCTGCCCTTCCTCTGCCTGCAGGACAGAGTCTCAAGAGGCAGATTTTCTTGAAGATTACTCTGTTGGTACAAGTTACTCGTGAGGCCACGTCTCACCCCACCACAAACAAAAGTCAGGATATCCAGCTCAGTCTCCAGCTCCACTTCCTTGCCCCAATTTCTAAGTGATTTCTTTAAGTACTTATAATTCAGCTGACCTTAATGGTGCTTTTCTTTCATGCTGATAGGCAGGAGAGGAGCTATTTCCTGCAGACGGAAACGGCATGATCATTCCCAGCGATACACATTTTCTGGATACGTGGGAGGTACATTCATTTACAGGCCAAAAATATCTTGCTAGTTTGAAATAACAGTCTGAAAACTCTAAGCTTTCCACTGTGGGAATTGTTCTGAGAGAATTTCTGACATGAACTATTCAAGATTGCTGATTTCTCTGTGTCCTTGGGCTCCTTTTTGTGTCACTGTGCCAAAGTTTAGGTATTTTTATATCCACTGCTTACTAAACTGGCTGGGTTGGCATGACAAGAGGAAATCTTTGACTGTGTGTGTACCGTGCAGTGGCTTGAGCCAGCAAATGCTGTCGCTCTAGTCCCTACCCCAACTCTCTGGGCAATTTTTGGTGGCTTTAATTGTAGCCATGCTCATCTCTAATTGCACCTTAGCTGTCCAGACCCCAGGAAAGCCAACATGCCTTTGCCAATGTACCAGAGCACCCAAATTTCCGTCTCTAGAAGGTGGTGGAACTTGGCTGAAGTCCTTTGCTAAGCTCTGTGTGCAGCACAGGCTGTGTAGGAGACCAAGCTTGGGTGTGAGTTCAAATTCCTGCTTGGCCGATGCTTTGGGCTTCCTTTCCCTTCCACTCCCACCGTGTGCTCAGCACAGCCAGGCCAAAAGCAGACAAGAGACTCACCAGAGTCAGAAGAATTCACTGATGCTTTTTGCCTTCTGTCAGATGAAGAATAAGGCACATTTTTGTAAAAGTGGATGTTTCAGGCTGCTGCTTATGACAGCAACTTCAAATGAAAATTATTTCTGCTTTGGAAGAAGGGTGTCTTCTGCTCTAAAGGCTGGTAGTAGATTATTTTTCCCCTGTTTCTTTTCTGCTGGAGGTGGCAATCTAATTAGGGCTGTCTGGCTGTTTTATTGCTCATTAGTGTGAAAGAAAATAGGTGATGGAAGGGGAACACAGTGCTGCTTATGCTGTAATCCAGCTGCTAAATGGCACATCTCTCTTGGGAAATTAATCAGTGTTGATGATCAGTATCCATCCTGTTCAAGCTGTCTTGTAACAGCTCCTTGCTGAGCTGCTCTGTTCCAAATAAGGTGCTTTTTATTATGGGATGATTATTTGGTTAGCTGAGGAATTACCCTAAAAGAATCTCTTTCATCTGTATGAAGGTCTGCCTGGGGATAGTATTTCAAAATAGCCGTATTTTACTGAAATCATAACTGAAATCATAATTGTGTGAATATTGCTGTTGGTTATCTGTATGGTGACACATGATGTGAGTTCACATACTGTTCTAATGGCACAGCACAAGAGGACCCCAGCCAGGAAGATTTTTACCACTGAAGATAAAGATGAAAGAACTTAATTCAATAGGAATTCCAACTCTGTGGTGTTTCTAGGCTATGGAAGAGCTCGTGGATGTGGGAATGGTGAAGGCTATTGGAGTCTCCAACTTCAACTGCGAACAGATCGATCGGCTCCTGAGCAAACCAGGCTTGAGACACAAACCTGCAAATAATCAGGTAAATTGTCCTCCAGCTCCTCAGTACACGTCACACCTGTCTGGGGTGTTGCACTGGATGGAACATCTCTTCAAAGTCCCTTAAAAACCCCATACCTGCAAAGAGAACCACCTTTTCACGTCAGCTGACGTGGCACTTGGGAGGTCACCACAGTGATGCTAAACCTTGAAGCACCTTCTGCTGCTGAGAGGTGAAACGTAATTTTTTTATTTTATTTTTTTGAGATTGAGAGCCACCCCTATCTTCCTCAAGAAGAGCTGATTAAGTTTTGCCAATCCAAAGGGATCTCTGTCACTGCATACTGTCCCCTTGGAGCACCCAACTGGCCAGGGTAAGAGTGTTTTGTGAGATTTCCTTCTTAGATGTAGATTGGAATCAATGCAGTAAACCAGCCTTAGGATGTGGATGAAACCTCAGAGAATGACTACTGTAATTAGAAAAAGATTTCCTAATTCATTAAAAATCACACCCACAGAAACCTCACACTTACTGTGATATTCAGTCCACTAATTCATACCCATGCTGCTACTACAGTTTCGTATTTTGAAGAAAAAGGATCAGTTGGTTGATGAAAGCAGAGATAAGAATTCTTGACTGAGCTTTCGTGAGCTTATTAAACATGTAGGAGAATTTCTGAACTAAAAAAAACCCCACCCACAACAAACCAAACAAAAACCCAAAGCAGCAGATGCTTACGAAAATAGCAACTTTGCAGTCCTGCTGAGACAAAGGGATTAAGTTTTTAAATGGGTAAGTTGCAGAAATTTTGCTTTTACTCCCATCTTCATGGCTTTCTCTGACCCAGGACAGGGCATTTGCCAGAGCAGCTGTGCTTGTGAAGGACAAGATGAAATTCTTGGGATCTGGATCAAAGAAATTCCCAGCCTGATCCCAGGCTGGACAGAAATGTGTTACAGTGACCTGTTTTTACTAGAAACCACAGACCTCTTCTCATGTGCTCACTTGTTATACAAGAAGAGAATGAAGGCAGGAACTGAAGTAGCAAGATGTTAAATTAAAGGGTGCAAGATGATGATTTTTAATAATTTAAATAATATTCTTATCACACAGGGCTTGAGGGAGAAGACAACAGGGCATTCAACTGCTGAAGTCTGTTTTTTACTTTCACAGGTCCAAGCCTGACCATATTTCCCTTTTTGATGATCCTCAAATTAAGGAAATTGCTCTCAAGCACAACAAAACGGCAGCTCAGGTTAATACTGGTCAGAGTTATTTCCCCTGCTGACGTGTATTTTTCCCACCTGTGCTAAAGTAACTGTTTACAGAGGTATTATGGAATAATAAGATGGAGTTCCAGCTGTGTCTTGTACACAGTTTAATGCTTTAGAAAAATATCCTTTCTACCTTAGTTTTAGTGGTGGATGGAAGATTACCAGTGGCTTTGGGCTTTAACTGGCACACTGGCTGCCCCTCCACACAGCATCCCTGCCACTCCTGAACTCTTGCTTAATGCACGCCCCTGTTGTCATCTCAGCTTCAGAGATGGATAAGGATTTAATGAGCTCATGGCATACTTAGGAAGGGTTTAGGTAGTGCTTCTCCTCTGTGAGCCCTCTCTGATTACCAGTAGAGCTGCTCTGTGTAACCATGCAGGCACCTTTAGTTTTCAGCTTTCAGAAGACAGGCAGCGCTTCTCATCTGTAAATTCCCTATGTGCTCCTGCAGGTGCTTATCCGGCTCCAGATTCAAAGAAATGTGAGTGTAATTCCCAAATCTGTCACTCCACAGCATATTGAAGAAAATTTTAAGGTAAGAGGATACCTTACAGTCATTAATGGTATTAAACTACACAGGAAAAAACCCCCACTCTGCCAGGGGTACAAACTACCCCCATTAAACTTTGAACTGGCAAAACCCTTGTCAGATACCACTTAGGTTAATACTTCATGAATGCAAAAAGTCACTTTGAAAGTAAGGAGCCAAGTCTTGCTTTGAACACATCAGGTAAGAGCTGAACTCTTCCACGTGGTGATACAATTACAATGCAGGCAGACCTAACCAGCACTGTAACCTTACAAGTTTATTCTTTGCTCTCCCCATATGGGTGCCCCTTGCACACCTCCTAGTGCTTCAGCCTGCTTTTGGTGCTCTTTCTGCAAATAAACTTTCTTGTCTCATTGCAAACTGCAGTAACACAGCTGTTTGGGACCTTGCTGCAGGTGTTTGACTTTGAACTGACTGAAGAGGAGATGGAGACCCTCCTTGGTTTCAAGAAGCGCTATCGCATCTGTGCATTAAGCGAGTGAGTGGCTTTATCCTCGTGCAGGCTTCATCAGGATTGGATATCCTCTAAACAGACACTGTTTGACAGCCTCACTTAAAAATAAAAAGAGAGGGAGCCCCAGCCAACACCTGGGCACCTCTGCTGGAATCTCACACTTGGGTTTATTAGAGCACTGCCCCTCCTGTACAGGTTGGGAACACTGGGATTTCTGCAGGCACAACGTTCTTAAGATGCCCTGTACTGGATGCATATTAAACTGCTGTCTGAAAATCAAAATCAGCTGGAAATTCCAAAATAAATAAGCAGCACTTTTTTCCCTGGTTTTCTTTGGCTCCTTTACATAAGGGACAGTCAGAGTAAATAAACTCCATTTTAAGAATGAGAGTTGTAAGGTTTTTTTTGAAGGGAAGAGCTGGGCCTATGTACTCCTGCCAACGTTATTAAGGCAGTGCCTGGATAACAGAATGGTTAGATACAGGACTCACCAAGATCTGCATTTTACTCAAGTTTTCCCAGGTTACCCACTTGCCTAACAGCATGCTGTGGGCTTGGGAGATCCCAAGAGACAGGTTTAATATCTCAGGGAACTTTGGCAATTTCAGCTGTGCAAAGGATACATTAGCCTTTGAGAAGCAGGTCACTGATACATGCAAAGGTTACAGAGCATGCACTTCCACTGCCCTGGGTACACTAGACAGACACACGTGTTCTTAATGTAGTTCAGTTTCAGTTCTTTTACCAGGGGAAAAAAGCTTTTCCTTAAAACTATATCCTTAAAATGTTAATTATGCTTCTCTTTTCTAGATGCAAAAATCACAGGGACTATCCTTTTTTTGAGGACTGACATATGTATCACCTTCAGATCTTCTGTGGATCCAGACCATTTATTGTTGTTTCAAGCAATGTGCAATAGCTTGTGTATTAATTCCCTACAGAAGTGGAATATGTATTTAAGAATGGGAGAAGGGAGCTCACAGGCATTCTGGAGAGTAATCTTTGAACATGGATGCATTTGCTTCCCTTTTTATCAACCAGTTGTATCAGTCCTTTATCTGCTCTTGTAACACAAGTTTCAGCTGCAGCAAAATATACATTCTATTATAATTTAGTAATGATAAAGAAGTTTAATAAACCCATCTATTTGGATTAGGAGAAAGCAGTCTTTGTCATAAATATAAATCCTACAAAGTTTAGAGAAAATTGAAATTCTCTGATCAGTTACATTTTTGGACAAAAGGTCAATACATACACTATCTTTTAATTGTCATTACAAGACAATCCATATAACACCAGAAGATCTCAATGAGCTGACATGCTGCTTGAGATGCTTAGTTCAGTAATTTCAGTGTAACAGACTGAAAGCTCTTTAGAGGACACTGCTGAATTATGATTCAGGAGCTCTTAATGAGGTTTCCTATTTATGAACTGCTAAAAACTAATAAACTAGTAGGAGATTTGTGTGTTTGGTTTATAGTATCTGCAAGAGTATATAAATACTGCCTTTATCAGTTGAATGGCTGCAGTTAAGACTGTGAATCTCTCCTAGAAAATCCAAAGTCTGATAAAGGAGACACACAGGAATTATTTTGTTTGGCAGCTGTCAGATTTAGCAAGCAGAAAAACTGGGCAGCTTCACAGAAGCCAACAGTAGATTTTCACTCTCCTGTACTGTTCCCTAGGTACTGTTTGCTTATGTTCTGACTCAAAGGATGTGTCTGGATGCTGTTCTCTCTGGTTAAAAAAAAAAAAAAAAAAAGTCAGTGCTGCTGCAGCCCATGCTGGTGTTCTAATGAGGGGTCTGTTAATTAAGGCTTCTTGCTCTTTAACACTTGACTCAAAACTCCTGTACTTGCTTTAGGCTCTTGCAGCCCAGTGTAAGAACAATGTGGCTCAGCACTGCATGCAGAGAGGAAGGACAGTTGTGTAATTAAGGTTCAGGGCTAGGATACAAACTTCATGCATATCCTTTTCCAACTGATTTTCCTTGTAGCTGATAAAGGAAATGATGACGTATCTTTGAGCTACTTCAGACTTTCCCAAGATGTTTGAATAACAGGTGCCCTAGAAACAACAGAGCAATTCCCATCTAACTGGATTTCCTACAGCAACACTTCTAAAGAAAGAGGTCTGAAAAAAATGTATCAGGAATTGACACTGATATGGACAGGAAGGTGCCTGTAATGGGCATTCTCTTTTTTCCCCTCCTCCTGAACATGCTACATTTTAAAGGCCAGTTGCAGGGTATCATCCTAGGTGCAATTAGAAAGTGAGCTCCGTGGAAGGTGCTCTGCTCCCAGGTATTCAGCCTGTGGGCCCTTGTCAATCTACAGCAGTAGCAGCAATACCCACTTAAGGCTGTAGTGCACAGCCTGTCTTGAAATATTCTCTACTTCATAGGGATTTTCTAAGCACATTCCAATTTAATCACAGCTATCAGACTTGAAGCTATTTACAGGATGTTTATAGACTGTGGTAGGCAGGAAGTCAGACTAGATGATCACAGTAGCCATATAATAGTAAAAAATTCAAAACAAGTTAGAAGCCAGAGATTGTGCATTTGTTTCAGAGACAATAGATCTCTTTCAGCTGCAGAGACTTTAGTAAAGGTAAAAGGAGAAGAATTTGGGTGGTGTCAGTTACTGGGAAATAAAGCCCCCTGTTTTGCAGCAGAGCCACAGCCCTATTTACAACATGCCTTTCTAGAAGAGAGTTGCTGCCTCACAGCAGAGAGAACAGAGCCTGCTGCCAGGAGCTGTATGGAAAGGTTCATAGTATCCCAAATTAATTTTCAGTTTCTATCAGCTATGCAACAGTGCTCTTACACCAAATCCACACAGACATCATTCCTAGTCAGCAGCAACATTATCTGTGCCAATGAGCCCAGTAAAATGAAAACACCTTAGCTTGGCATTTTGTCTTTGTGTCACAACGTGTTGTCCCATGACTTCAGCTTTTTATTGTGGAGTTCATCTATTCTGGTAGAGTCAAGCCTCATGAAAAGTTCCAAAGGGGCTGGGTGAAAAAAAGTAAAATGTTATGTCTGTATTTTGGAGGGAAAACTGGATAACACAGGTAATGAACAACAGGTAAAAATCCAAAACTCTTTGCTGATCATCGCTGCTCAAGCTTTCCATCTATTAGAATTCCAAGCTCTCTCACATTGAGGCCAACATCCTTCAAAAGCAAACTGAATTGAGAAGCCAAAGACAGTCAGATACAAACCTATTTCATTAACTTTTTGCATGCAATCTTGCACAAGAAGTACTGGTCCTTGCCTTCCTCTGAATCTTAAACAAGACTTACTGTTATCACTCAGAAGACAGATGAGGATAATCAGTGGCCTAGGAATAATTTATACAGATGGCAATTAAGTAGACTAAGACTTTCCCTGACAAGGAGCTGTGCCAGATGTTTATCAAACCTGGAGCAGCTTGCAAAGTGTGACTGGGACTAGACCAGTTGTTATTTCCTCCACGGTAAAAACCAGCAGCATCAAATGAATCTAGCAGCAAATAAGCCCAAAACAAGTAAGAGTTGACAAATCTTCACAAAATGTGAGTGTGAAGCATCATTCCCTTGGAACATAACAAATTCAGAAGGTAACTAAACAACAAAGAGTTAACTGATGGCTGTTAAACATCAAAGAACATAAACTGCTGTCAGAATATTTAAAGAACACTCCACTGCAATGCTCAACTTGCTCATCTTCAGCAACTTATTTTGACCACAGCAGGAGACAAGATGCTACAATATGTAGATATTTAGTCTGACTCAGTTCAGCTGTTCTTATGAGCTGGCTTGTAATCAGGCCTGTTTCAGTTCAGAAAAGCTAGATTTTGCATTCAGCTTTTTTTTTTTTTTTTAAAGAATTTATAAAAAAATATGGAGTTTTGCAGATGTTTGTACTAGTGGTCCTGTACCATGCACTTTTAACAAGTTAAAATACAAGAGCAATGTGGCCTATTTAAGAGTTTTAAGAGCTGCCTCACAGCTAAAATAAACAAAGTCCTGCCAGAATAAGACAGGGCTCTGTACTTTTAAAGAACCCAAGGACAAGGCAGAGGGAGGGATGACAGACAGTTACTGACAGTTTGTAGATAACAAACTAGGGGAATATTAAGTGACTGAAATGAAAATAATTTGTCCCAAGTTAACTGTTCTGTGCCCCAGTTATGCAAAAGACTCCAGATTTCTAGTTGTATCTTCAACGCAATGAATACAGATTAAAATCCAAAGCCAGGATTTTCTTTTCCCATTTTGAATACTGTAGTTTGCTGTGCCCCAGATTTCACAACTCTGAAACAAGTGCATTCCATAGCACTTGTGCAGTCTTGTGAGCTCAGCAAGAGGAGAGGTCCTGTCTCCTTTTCCTCTGAGGAAAGCAAACACCAAGTTAGAGAGCATCATATAAAAAGTGATTCCAGCCAGGCAGGCTTGTGCAGTTGCCTTCCAATATCAGAAGCCATTTTCTCTCAAAGAAACATCAACTATAACTTGAAGCAAACATGCCGTGCCTGTCAGACTATCTGTGCTGTCCTACCTTCAACTAGCAGGATGCCAATGCCAAATACTTCTTGTATTCTCCTCTACTACCCATGAAAACTTGCAAAACTGGTATCTTGCCTCCTCTAATGAGATAATTGCTGATTTTCTCTACTTGTTTTTCCTGATAAATCAGTTCACCATCATTCTTTGCTACCACATAAATGGATCTGTCCTGTCAGAGCTGTTTCCTTTTAAGCATCAAATAAAGGCCTGTTAATCTGGTATCATTTGGAGCAGGGAGTGCAGTTGGAAGTGAAACAAATTTTGTGCAAGTACTGATTTCTACCAGTTCCAAGGACACGTTTTTTCCTGTTAGCAGCCCTTAATCTTTCCTGTAGGCTGGAAATCCTCTTCCCAGGGTGTGCTACAGTATCACACCAGCTCAGCTGCTGCAGCAGAGTCCCAAATGTCTAGGAAGAGGCCGACAAGGTGGAGCTGAACTACAAGTTCTTAAATTAAGAACACAAAACAAAACACAACCACTTTTCATTGGAAGAGCTACAAGACTGTATTTGTCCTTAAAAATGTCTTTGATCAGAAACCCAGAGATCTGTCAAATCACAATACAAAAACAAATGCT
Source organism: Aphelocoma coerulescens (assembly GCF_041296385.1). Lineage (NCBI taxonomy): Eukaryota > Metazoa > Chordata > Aves > Passeriformes > Corvidae > Aphelocoma > Aphelocoma coerulescens. Next base: position 77,702,116 of record NC_091014.1, on the reverse strand, counting down.
GTGAACAGTTTTAGCAGGAAGAGCTCAGTTAGCAGGAATGTGAGGCTCCGGATATGGAACTCTTTGATCTTTCCACTTCACCTTTTAGGAGATGAAAGGAAACCTCTGCTCGTGTAGGCAGAGAGTGTGGCACAAGCATGGGGGTACAACAGACTGCACTGTACTGTACAATTCCCACATCAACCTAGACTAAAGGAAGACTGCCTCTTCCTCTATCTCAGCCTTAATTACATCCACCCTTGGAGAAGCAATCCAAAACTCTGATGGGTTTCCTGTCACTCCCTTCCCATGCTTTCTGACAACAGCCTGCTTTCTGTTCAAGCTTGTGCATCACTACCCCTGCACTCAGGTGCTTCTCTGTTTTCCCTCTATTCCCACTCTCATATTCCACCAAGATCCAAGCCCTCTGCCGGCTGAGTGCTGCACTGTGTCCCAGCACGACCCTTTCCAAATTCCTTCCCACAAAGTCATGCAGGGAAACACAGAGAGCGCCTGTTACAATGCCACCCCGCCCCGAGTGCTAGCTGCTCTCCCATCTGCTGTGGGGCAGTCTCTGTCCAAGCTGTCTCCAGTAAAATTCCTACTTCCAGAATGGAAAATTTCAGGCATAAACTTTCATAAAGTTACAGTGAAATGAAAACAGAGGAAACTAACAGAACCTGATGTACTATTCTGGAAACCCTGACCCTCAATGTAACTTCTTGCCAGAATAAGCCTGTCACAAAAATGTTATTTACAAGCAAGTCAACATTGCCCTGAACAGTTTTCTGTCACATCTCAGACTAAGCAAAGAACATCAGCTCTTCTGGCTTTTTTAGATGCCTTAGGGCTTTTGTTTATCACATTTAAGATTCCCAAAACACTCACAGAGCTGAAGCTTTCTGTATGTGCTTTTAAGCCCAGAATTTAAAGTGATTTATAATCAATTTATATTAGAAGAATCAGCATTAGAGGAGCATATTGCTTCAAGTCAGACACTGATTCTCTCCTCCTCATGTTTTAAGTTAATTCAATCTTGTCTGTTCAGCCTATTGTAAATTATTGTGATCGAAAACGTGTTGCATGCTAATTCTGGTCTCAGCATTACTGGAATTTTAAAAAGTCTTTGAAAATTACAAAAAAAAAAAGATCTGTTTTTTCAATGTAATGGTTAGTATTTATGAGAAAGAAAAATTTTAAATTAGTATGACTCCTTAGTCAGACTCCTTTTGATCAGAACCAGGAAATTAACCACCTGTTCCACAAATACTTTTATATCAACTTGCCTTCATGTTACATTTTAACCTGACCAAGTTCACTTAAAGGTTTGCTATCACAACCCTACATTTAAGATTTAGATTGCTTATGCATTAACAGCCCTGGTGTCTCCCTTCTTCCATCTGTTCACAGAGAACCCCCTTTCTGCCAGGCCCACACAACCTCCTCAGAGGGACCATTCACATCCCAGATCTACTCAGACATCCAAAAAACCTCACAGGAACATGCATGAAAACAACTCAACGTTAGCCACTGCTTTTACCAGTGCCCAAATGCATTTTGTGAACAGCCTTGAGCAGCTCTCAGGTGGCAACAGCTTTAAAACCACTACATGCAAGTACTGTGAAAACCACCAAGGGACAAACACACCTCACATACCAGAAGTTCAGTTTCAGCCAATTTTTCTGTGCTCCCTGAACAAAGCATTAAGTTTCTGATCTGCTAGCTCTTTTCTTGGAAACCCATTTTTGCTGTGTTTGCCAATGGTATCTTGTACAAGCACAGAACTCCTTCCTGCATCATGTGCTCCCTGCTGGAGAGGGCAAGTTTTCTACTGCTTATTAAAACAATCCCACAGGATGCTCTGTAGGCTTCAAGTCTTCAGGGGAATACGTTTTCTACTAGCCAAAGTATACTATCACCTCAGCAAAACAAAAACTGAATTAAACAGGACTGTATTGGTTGTCAGAACCAAAGCAGTTCTATTTAAAGAGAGGCACAAACTCATTGGCCACAAGTTCAATCATGAGAACACCAGGCAGCTCCCAGGGCACATGTAAGAAGCCACCATCAACAGACGATTTTGTGGGGGATGGTAATTTTCTTGCTTTTGTGTAATCTCTAGAGACAGCTGATACTACACAGCTGCTCCAGCATCACTACCATTAGAGCATTGCTGAAATAACCATCTCATTACACACAGTAATGAAACTGTATTTTATTATAAGCAAAACAGCTTTTATATCACTGAGAAATCAGGATCTATACACTTTTCAAAGAGCTACCCATGTAGAAACCATTTAGAAATCAACATATACTTCCAATTAGAGGGAAAAAAAAGGTCTGGAGCATTACAAAGAAACAAAATCAACCCCAAAAGTAATCAGAAAAGAAAAGCAGACCTCATTACATAACATCTGCCAATATCCTGGTCCTTCCAGACAACAATAGTCACTAGCTCCAATTCACAGTATTCCAAAATAAAAGTGACTGCTTGTTCAAACTTGCTCAATGCTTTCTGCTTACCGATTCCAGACTTGCTGTTTGGCAAAGAAAATTACTAGTCCACACAGTCTGCTCTTCAGAACCATTTCAGCATTTCCTTCTTCCAAAAAAAAAACCAAAAAACCAAACCAGCACAAAGTCACTGAGTACATACACTGCATCCTTGTGGGGAAAAAAGAAGGAAAAAAATGGGGGTGTGGAGGGGTGTCTGATGCAGTGAAAAAGCTACATAGACAACTCATAGGCAACAGCAGAAGCATATGTGGGAAACCTGGAGAAAGGCAGGAAATCATCTTCAGTATTCTGCATTGAAAGGGTAGCCCTTGTGAGTTTTGCACCTGGAGGAAATCAAAGAGCAAAGATTATCTCGTGTCCCGAAGACATTGTAGGCAGCTGTAGCCACTTCAAAGACCACCAAGGGAGGAGATGAGCTGTATAAAAGCAAGGGCTGTTTCTCCAGAGGACATGCTGCATTCCCAAACAAAAAGATATTGAGTGCCTTCTGTTGTTTGGGCTCTAAGCAACTCAGGTGATGGGACCTAGAGGTGCTTTGTAGACAACTAATTCAAGGTTTCACTGTTTACTGACAGGAAGACCTTTCTTGCAGCATTCCAAAGAAGATTTCATATCTGGCTCTACGCTTCCAAGTTGCAAATCCTCATGTTTTATTCTGAATGTTCATCTACTTTCCCAACAACAGAACACCACACAGATTTTGTAATGTACCTAAGAGTCATGGAAGAAAGACAAAACACCACAAGCAAAGCTAATCAAGATTTTAAGTCTGCATCATGCTCATTCCTCCAATATGGACAAAACAAAAATTATGAGTAAGAAGCCTCCTGTTGCAATTCCAGCTACAAAGAGTTTCTTGGCAACCCAACTGAAAATGAAGTTTGCTCAATGCTCATCATGTTTTGGTTCATAAAATGAACATTGGAAAAAAAAAAAAAATCTTACTCTGGAAAGTTATTTTGAGGATGACCCCTTTGAAAATTGAGTTTGCATATCCTGAATTTCAAATCAGGCCTACTGTCTGTAACTTCATTTACTGAACTATGTGATAACTTAATTGCTTAAAGAAAAGGAAGTGCCACTTACATGTGCATGTCACAGGCTCTCCAGTTTCTATTAAAGCTGAGAATAGTTGCCATCTCCTCTTTAGTCAATTCAAAGTCAAACACCTGACAGGAGAAAAAGCTGGAAATCACCTCTTTGAACAAATCAGTGCTTGTAAGCAAAAGAAAAATTAAGAAAAAAAAAAAAATCACAAAATCAAAGAACAAGTCCTCAGTGTAGGGTGCTGGTTAGAAGTGACTGCTTCATGAAGGGAAAGGAAAAGGACTCTACTGTCTGTCTGGATGTCTGAGACTCCTCTAGCTGGACTGGGAGGCGGGCAGGGAGAGGTAGGAATTATAGAGTCTCAAGTTACACGTGCCAGTTGCATATGCCAGTTGTTTTAAAAAGTTTGGGGAGCACTGTGTTGCAGAACACCTCCATCCTCCATTTGTGAAGGATGCATCTTTCTGTGCTATGCCAAAGAACCAGCTGCAAGGCCTCCATATTCCACCTCAAGCCACTAAGTGTTTGGAAGCAAAATCCTAATACTGGGTCCAGCCCAAGACTCCCAAATCAAGAGCAGCAACACTGTTTATGGACACCAGGACTATTTCCTTAAAAGTGCTCGCTCTACAGAAGTCTTTTGTGGTGTGCTACTGCACTCAGGCCCCAAATAAGCTGTCAAATGAGTCATTCACATGACACAGAACAGGAAGAATCACAGTGTGACTGCTCAGATTATCAGGATATAGTGTTTCCCAAAGCTTTGTTCACTCCTGCTCTCCCACTGTAATCTTAAATTAAGCCCTCAGGAGACTGTAGGTAAACACATGGAGAAAAAGCCCAGTCCTCCTGTCAGAAGAGCACCTGGGAAGGGTGAGAAAGGATCACTACTTGCTGTGCAGGGAGAAGCCAAGCCTTGCACCCAGCTCACTCCTACACTCCTAAGGACTCACCTTGAAGTTCTCCACAATGCGCTGTGGGGTGACAGATTTGGGAATCACAATCACATTTCTCTGGATGTGGAACCGAATGAGAACCTGCAAGAGGCACATCACTGCATCAGAGAGGGGATGGCTCTTGCTCTATGGCAAGTAGAGCCTGTTTAGCAGTTACTTGCTGTAAACGGTACAATTCAGCAGAATTAACCCACTCTCTGGAGCTGCTTTTCAAATTATACCTGAATTCTAAGCAGCACTTCCTGAAGTGCACATAGAGGAGTGTTGGAATCCCACAAGGCCTCCTTTCTCCTCCCCTCTGCAGTTTAGTGGCACTCAGTTCCTTGCCTTCCCACCCAGACTGTGAGTAGGCTATTCAAATGTACCCCTCTTTGCAACAGGACTTGAGATGGGAAGACAAACATGGCAGCATCTGAAGATGGGTCAAGAAAACGTTTCTTGTGATGGTCAGAGCACCCTTGCAAGCGTGCATGGAAGGCCACATGAGGAACAAACCTGCATTGCTACCTGACACCACAGGTGACAGGGAATGAAGAGCCAGCCTGGCCTCTACCTTGTCATTAGCTGTCCTTTATGCTGTGCTACAGGAAGGGGTACTCTAGCACCTACCCACCTGTGCTGAGGTCTTGTTGTGCTTGGCTGCAATCTCTTTGATCTTGGGGTCATCCAGAAGGGAAGGATCCTCAGGCTTAGCCCTACACAGAGAAAGTAAAATCAGTGGCAAGAAGCCTCCATAGGTCCAACTTAGTAAAGATCTGTATCTGGATGAAAAATTAATGCTGCACATGGTAAGCCTCAGAGCTTCCAGAATAATCCACACCAGCTCCCTGGCAGAGCAATCTTACCATGGTCTGTCAGGAGAGCCAAGGGGGCTGTAGGCTGTCACAGCAATCCCTTTGGATTGACAGTACTTGATCAGCTTCTCCTGGGTAAGGTATGGATGGCATTCAACCTGCCAACATAAAAGTATAGAGGTTGACAGTGACTTCACTGCTTTAGTATGTTCCAGGGATTAGTTTTTACTCAAAGGCTGATTTTTGTGCTAATTTACAGTCTCTTAAGCAATATTGTGCAACCTTTGTTATCTCTATGCCCCACCCCCTTTCTACTATTTATGGTAGTTCTCCTTGCAGTGAAGGGTCCAAGAACTGTAGCAAAACTCCTTAAAAACTTTGCTGATCCAGATCATCTCCAGCATATGGGATGACCAGCTACACAATTGCTTCAATGGGACAGGAAAATGCACACCCAGGAGAGCTGCAAAATCCCAGCATTGCAGACCAGGAAGTATAAAGTTCTCTTCTCATCCCTAATTAAACATGCCATAATATTTTTTTACAACTACCATATTAACTTCAATATCAGCATTGTTTCACTAGTCTTTATTTGCTTTGTGTCAATACTCACACTAACACCTCTAGTCTGAAAGTAGTGAGAACAGTTGCCTGCTAAGATTTTAGACCTCCAGCCCACTGCCCATTACAGACCTTTTATAAACACACATGCACTTAGCATGGACTCCCACAAGAATAGCTGCATAATGGAATACAGACTCCTTAACAGTGGGTCTGTGTTCTGGCAGGGGAACACACAGATACGGAGCATGGAACAGGAACTGTTCCTATCTCAGGTGGCAGTGAATGACCATGAGTTTTGATACTTTGCAGAGGGACTTTTGGGATAGTTGCACACCAGGGAGCACTCCTTTTCTTTCAGCAGGCAACATTAAGAACCGTTTTGACTACGCTGCCATTTGAGCCTCCTGCAGCTGCACTCTGAGGGCAGGCCCTGGAAACTTGTGCTGCTGGCAGGTGGAGCAAGGGAGTGCAAAACATGGAATCAGTTTACAGCCTCCAGCACTTTATTTGTGGTTCTAGCTGCCTGCTGTTATCAGAGGCCTGCATGCCTGTTTCCCCTCTGAGACAGGCTGGAATATTAAACAGAAAGGAGAGCTCCATTTTTAGAACAGATTGTACGTATTTATTTTGCTTCAGCAGTTGCAGGAAGACAGCTATTTAAGAGTAATAGAGCATCTAGTCTTCTCAGATATTCAATAGGTAGAATTTGTGCAATATAAGCAAGGCACAGTCATCCTCACCTGTCCACTGGCACTCAAGTTGAGAAATTAAATTAGGTGCCAGCATCATTGTTATGTAATTACTACCTTGCCAAATTAATTTCTCACTACAATTTAAACCAACATGCATCCTGTCTGAATTCAAATAAAGAATGGGAATGACATGAAAGACAGTGGATTACATGTGAAATATCTGCACAGAGAAAGTGTTTCCAGGAAGCACTCTCACTATTAGCCCAACTGGTAAGTGTTAGCAACAGCAAGCTTTCAGGCTTGCAAGCATTTCCTCAGCAGCAGTAGTTTACGAAGGACAGGGACCAAAGGCCCAGTGCTTTGTGCTGAACTTTATTATAGCTAATAATCATTTAGACCTTGAGAGCATTCACAAGTGTGAGAGGTCCAAGAGAGATAAGGGTATGCCAGAGATAAGGGTAATTATCATACAGTGATAGTGGCAATGAGGTGTGGAAGATGTTGAAAGGTATCATAAAACACTAAGTTTTCTAAAAGTGAATTGGGACTGATCATGCTCAAGCTACCACAGTAAAGGACCCAGTTTTACTAATCTGGTGTCAATAATTGACTGCAGTCCTTCAAACACCATAGGAATCAAGGTGAACTCTAGACAGACCCCACAGGGATCTATCCTGGGACTTGTTCTCTTCAACAACCTGCACCAGTCTATAATCATGTCAATTGTGAAGGTGATGCCAAACTGGGGAACAACCAGCCAACACACTCAAGGGCAGGACTGCCACTTCAGAGGGACCCACTCAGGCAGAAACAACAGGCAAACAAAACCCTGAAGGAATTCAGCAAGGTTGCACATGAAGCCATGCACCTGGGAAGGAAAAGCCCCTGGCAACAACACAGGCTGGAACCTGACTACCTGTAAAGCAACTATGCTAGAAAGGACCTGGGGGTCCTAACAGGCTGAGCTGGACATGAGCCAGTAGTGAGCATCAGGAACACAGCCACTAAATTGTGAGAACTGATCATCTTCCTCTACTCACACTTGTCAGACCACCTTCATAATACTGTGTCCTGTTTTCCCTTTTCCCAGCTCCCCACAGTAGCAGAAATATTGACACACTGCATCAATTCAGCAGAGAAACTCCAGGGTGGGTAGGGTCTGGAGAACCTGCCGTACTGGGAAAGGCTGAGGGAACTGGGCTTGTTCTGCCTGGAGAAGGGAAGGCTTCAGGCCTCCTAGTAGCAGCTTCTCAGTACCTAAAAGGAGGTCATTCAAAGTCAAGCCAAGCTATTCAGTGGTGCTTGGAGGAAGGCAACAAATGCAAGCTGAAAACAAGAGAGGTTGAGACTGGATATAGGAGAACTCCCCCTCCCTGCCATACACTCAAGGCAGGGGGTCAGACAGCAGAGCACTCTGCCTAGGGAGGCTGTGTAGTCTCCATCCTCACAGGTTTTCGAGATGGATAAAACCCTGGACAACCTGGTCTGATCTCAGGGCTGATGCACCTCTGAGCAGATCATCTTCCAAGGGCTCCTGCCATTTGAATTTTCCTAAGATTTCATTTAAGTGCTGTCTGTACAACTTCTACTCTATCGCCTACCTTGCAACTCCATTTCCTCCTTCCTCCTAACCTTCATTAAGTCTTGAGTCCATAAAGCATGTTCCTGATCAATTCTCTCAGTTACCAGCAACAGGAACTGGCTTCTCCACAGAAATGTTATGAAAAGGTCATCTCATTCTCTATATACACATACACCAAGTCTTACTCTACTGCAAGGAAGTTTTTAGAGCTCATCTGAGTTCCCCCTCCTTTCTTCCTTCAAGAAGGGATTTTGGAGCTGCTCATTGCCAGAATTCCAAGCAGTAGCACAAAGTTCATGAAAAACCAGCATCTTGGCATCCAGAAGCAGCTGGAGGGTGAGACTGAAGAATATGCAGTGTTTACTCCAGTCTCTCTTTCTATAACCTTATTTCAAAGTAAGATCTTTGTAATTTTCTTTTAAAAACCCACAACAAATGACCACACAAAGAACACCACCAAACATTTGTCTCTGCCACTTTGCAGCTTACCTGGTTATTTGCAGGCTTGTACTTCAGTCCTGGCTTGTTCAAAATTCTATCAATCTGCTCACGGTTGAAGTTGGAGATTCCAATGGCTTTTACCAGGCCAGCATCCACCAGCTCTTCCATGGCCTGACACAAAGGAGCACAAAGTCAGCATCTAGTATACAAAGGCAGGGCCTGAAGAGCACATTCTTGTTTCCTTCATTAGAAGCCTAAAATAAGTGTTTAGATTTCCAGAGTTCAAGTTTGAGGAAAAAAAACCTCAGAGCACTGGTGTATATGTGCCATGTGTCCCATGCTCAAAGGACTCATTCTTTGAGATTATGGAAATTCATAGCAAGTTAGAAAATTATGAATTGATAGATGACAATTTGCTATTGTACCAGTGAGTCCTTCCAAGTAATTCTAAGTACATGAGATTGTCTTCACTTCTCAGCAGTCTCTGATGCTGTCATTACCTTCATCAGTCTAAACCTTCTCCTGCTGTGGCTGAACTTACCTCCCATGTCTCTAGAATATCAGTGTTGCTGGGGATAGCCATGCCTTTATCATCTACAGGGAACAGCTCCTCTCCTGCCTGTCAGTGAGAGAGAAATTGATTGAAACACACGTTATTGGGAGGTTAACACCAGCTGAAGACCATGATGCTATAAACTCTTATTACAGGACAAACTAATCCTTATTATTATACTAATTATCTACATATGTATTAGACACCAATACTCACTATCTACAGCCTTCAGTCTTTTGTTTTCACATGATATTATGGCAGTTGTTTTGCCTACAGCCAACCCAATATGGACAGGTACTTCTGATAGATATTGTGTCTCCTGGCTCATCAAAATCCATATGGTGAAACTTAAGTCTTCACTTGTAATACAGAAAGTAGAATTACAGCCAGTTTACAAAAAGACACAGTTGTTGCCTGCTCATAATGAAGTGTTTTAATGAAATGCATAATAAGGACCCACTTAGGACTTGGAAGATGTGCACCTTATCCTGGACCAGATTTCCTGACAGGTGTTTCATGGGGAGTCTCACTGTTTAAGTTGCTAGCATAGGGAAAGTTAGAACACCCTGTATCCCAGTTGGGACTATCTGCCAGGTATCAACTTCATTCAAAACCAGTTACTTTCTACTCATTCATTATTTACACCACAACACATTTCCATTTTGTTAGTTCTGTCCACGTGAAGCTAATTTTAAAAATACAGCTGTTATGAAGAACGGCTCATCTTGGTAGCAAGAGGTAGAAAGAAAATTTCAATCAAGCTATCACTGAAAGACTAAGCTTGGACATATTCAAACTGAGACATCAGTTCCTTTGCATGCAGTCAGTAGAAGAGTTAGGAACTAAAAAGTTTAACTCCAAGACCTGTAGAATGCTAAAGCTCCTATAACAAAGGTCAGTTCCAGCTGGATTGTATTAAAAGACTCAGTGATTAAAGACAGAAATGAAAGACAACAATCTCTTATTCTGTGACATGCAGAGGAAAGAACTGTCAGACAGCAAAGCACAGCCCTCTTCCCACAAAGAAGGAGCCACACCATTGTCCATTGAGCATACTTTGGATTTGTAGAAGGCAACACAAGCAATAATCAAAAGGAAAGAGATATAACTTCTGCTTGCAGCAGGGAAATCCATCCCTAGGGTTGAAGGTCTGCCTCTTCCATGACCAAAAGGGCAGCAGATGCCATGCAAGCAGGGATCTCAGAGGTAAAAATCAACAACCTGGCTCACATGGCCACTGTAAAGCTGAGCACCAGAGCAGTGCTGGTACACAACAGACACAGCATGATCTGTGCAGCTGGAGCAATCACTGGGCTATAAACCACATAGCTCTTCAAAACTGCAACTCACAGACAAAGCCAAGGGCACTGCTGTTACTGTACCTTGAATCCCAGAGGCCAGTGGATGAGGTAGAGATCCAGGTAATCCAATTTCAGGGCAGCAAGAGTCTTCTGGCAGGCTCCCTTCACCAGAGGCTTCTCATGAAATGTGCACCACAGCTGGAGACAAAAAGCCAAGGCACATGGTGACCTCCTGGGTTAAAGCTCTTGGAACTCTTCTGTACTGTTCAGCAGGGTGTCTGTCCCCTTTGGGAAGTGATGTGACACCAGGTCATCCTACAGCTCTTCAAGTGGGGCTTGTTCTGTGAGCAGGACGGGCCTGTGATACTGGGCAATGTGTGCAGTGGCAGCACACATGACTACGTGCTATCCTGGCAGACAGCAGAAGTAGTCTTGCTTCACTTATTAAGACAAATTAAAAAGCACCTAATGGAAGGTCAGACAGTGCATGAAAGAGAACAGCATAGCTTCATGCCAGAAAAAGGTGAAAGCATCACCCAAGTTCATGGTATGGACCCTGCATAATTCTCAATACAGGATGAGGTAAAGTAGGAATCTCAGGAATGGCTTAAGTGATGTTCAAATTGTTCCCTGCTGCACAACTGAGTAGGTAAGTAAAGAACTAGGGGGTTACTTAAAAAAAAAAAAAAGTATTCACTGGTATATTCTATATCACCAGACTCGTACCTTACTGACAACAAAGAGGTCCTCTCTTTTCACAACGCCTTCCTTGATTTTCTGCTGGATCCCTTCCCCAACTTCATTCTCATTCTGGTACACGTAGGCACAGTCGAAGTGGCGGTACCCGGCATCGACAGCAGCCATCACCGCAGCTGCGACCTTACCTGGGGGGGACTGAAAAAAGCGATGGCAAAAAAGCTCTCATCAGCACAGCACTAAAGACCTTTCTCACGGCAAGATAAAGCTAAGAAAGCCACCATATCCAAAGCAATCCCCAACTGAAATAAAGCCAAACCCCGGCGGCGGCCCAGCCGGGTGTCGGTAGCGCTGCGCGACCACGACAGCGCTCGCAGGGCCCGGGCCGCGCTCCTTCCTTCCCCTCCTCCCCATCGCCCTCACGCCGCCAGCCTGGGGAGAGCGCGTCCCGGTACCTTCCATGTGCCCAGCCCCAGGATGGGCATCTTGGCGCCGGTGTAGAGCTGCACGTAGTCCGCCATAGCCCCGCCAGCAGCACCACCACAGCTGCGGCCGAGCCCCGCGCCTTTAATAGCGAGCGGGCGGCCGGGCCCGCCCCGCCCGGCGCGGCGCGGGGGTGCCGGGGCGGCGCCGGGCCCGGGCCGCGGGGACGGGGCCGCTGCCGGGGGTGAGGAGCCGGCAGCGTCTGCGGCTCCGTGGTGGGGGAACGTCCCGCAGCCCCCGGGCTGTGTCAGACGAGCCTGGCCCCGGCGCTGCGCTCACCGCACACGGACCGTCCCGCAGCGCCTCGGTCCCCTGGAGCCGCATCCCCGGGGTGCGGATGGCAGAGGGGACGCGGGACAGAGCTGTCTCCCCGCGCCCGAAGAGCTCTTGTGGCTCGTTGTGTGCCTCAGGGCATGGAAGCGCGGAGCCCTTTGCTGGAGCAGCGCTGGTGGCCAGGGCTGGTCTGGCTTGCCGGGGTCTTGTGGCCCTGGGTGCCGATAACAGCGACACGGCAGGAGGAACCTCGGTGTGCCCGGCTTCGGAGAGCCCAGGGGAAGATGCTCCCTGTGCCAAGTGGGACAAACGCAGCTTCCACTGCGAACTGTGGCTTAGGACTAATTTAGGATAGAGTGAATCTAAAAAAACCCAGCTTTATTTTGAATTTTAGAAGAGGTTTTTTTGAAAGTGTTTTGAAAGTCGCAGAAGAGGAACAGTGACTTTTTAATGAGTGACATAATGATCATACTGTCCCTCTGCCTTTAGGGAGGTGCTGAGGACATTGCAGAGTAAAATGCACGATTGTAATCATATGTGGTAGTGGCCAGCTGTCTCACATCAGAAACTGGCTTTGATGCTTTTGCAGACAAGCATTTGCTGTTCTGCTGAAGACGTCACAGTGCAATGGAAAAACCCAGGCTTGCCTGGAAGGCTTTGCTGCTTATTCACATGTGGAGAGTTTCTTCAGGTGTGAGCGTTTGCTCTGGGTGCCTCTCCCTGCTCTCTGCAGCTTCATATTTTTTGCTCCATTTAGCTAAGGACGGCAAGGTAATTGGTTTTCCTCTTTAATGTTCATCCTGTTTTGTGTCAGCACCATCAGGCATCCCTGGCAGGATGCGATGTGCTTTCACTTGGATCACAAAACCTTTACACGACTTGGTGCTTATCTCTTACCACTTGGGTTGAATTTTCCCTGATGGTTTTGTGTCAGAGAGATGCCTCCATCTTGTCACAAGAGGCTTCAGGCAGAAGTTCTGTATTTTGTTTTGCTGTTTGCTCTTGTGAGTCAGAACCTTTCCCCTCAGAGCTGTAAGGCCAGTCAGCTTTCCACTGTTTGCCTCTCCCAAAGGTCTGGTGGGTCCTTGGGGGAGGAAGAAGTACTGCTCGTGTCACCCTGTGACAGCCACCCTGCTAAATCTTGTGTCCCGTGTCCTTGATAACATGGCCATGTGAGCCACTGACAATGAGGAACTGTGAGGGGGAGGAGGGTCTTCCTTTCTTTTTTTTTCCTTGATCCACGTGCACTGAAGCAGGAGGCGTAATATCATGAGTTTTCAGTTTGTTTTGCTGACTTTGCATTTAGTAACTGTAATTTCACCCCAGGCTGTGACTTTGGTCACCAGCAGTGTTTGGAATCGGAGAACAGGGCCCAAAATAATGGAAGTGGGTATGTCCTTATGGACAGTGTTTACCAGAGAGACCCAGTGGCCTGCTGAAAAAACATGAAGGCAAAGTAGGCAGGTGACAGCACTGCAAGGTGTGATCATCTCTACAACGAAGGGGAAGAGCTGCAGGGGTCTGCAACTTCAGAGCTACTGACAGACACAGACGCAGCTTGACCTGGGGTTTGGAGGTGAGAGCATGCAGGTTTCAAGCTTGAATCACTGGGAAGCACAGCAGGAATTTCAGCCTCGCTTGGAGGGGAGATTTATCTTGCTCAGTGGGGGGTTGAGATCAACCTCTGGATGCCAGGAGGCAGATCTAAGGGGCTTGGCCAGCCCTGACTGTAGAAGACCTCGGCCTCTTTTTCACTCTGAGCTCAAATCAGCCCAGGAGCGTATCTGGGTGGATCTCCTACATTCTCAGAGCTGATGATGCTTTTTGTCCTCATGCTTTCATCCTTTAATCACACATTGCTGAAATAACAAGCCCCAGGTACAGCCAAGGATGAGGAAGTAGTCCTGCCACCCCTCTGTGGTGATTTTTGTGTGGGAAGGGCGGGTTTAGCGCAGCAGGGGGGAAACCATGGTTTCCCTGGGCAGGGGGAAGCCATGAACTGCTTCAGGTTGGTCAGGACTGATTCTGGCCAGCTCTGAAACTGGCCCTGTACCTGGGGTGACTGAGCTCTGGCAGATGGGAAGCACCTGTGTGTCCCCCACAGTGCCCCTGGCTGGTGAGAAGGGCAGCACCTCACTCCAAAGGGAATGGCTGCTGAGGGTCCTGTGGGCTGGGCCACCCCTGCTGGGCAGGACAGTGGCAGCCCTGGGGACAGTGGCAGTCTTGGGAACAGCAGACTGCCCACCCTGGAGCTCTAGGACACAGTAAGCAGGACTGAGTGGTGAAAGGAAGCATAAGGCACCCAGCATCACCCTCCGAGCCACCCTTGGTTCCAGGGAGGGACTGGGATGGCCTGGATGTAATCTGTGGTGACAAAGTGGGGGTGGAGAGGAGGACAGGGAGGGGATTGGTGTTTGGCTTAAACAGAGGCTGGAGAAGGGGCAGAAAGGCACTGACTTATTTGTTCTTCTGTGTTATTTTTTTCTCTCCTCAGTACCTGAGTCACAGCCCAGAAGTGGAGTAGTGAGAAGAACTCTGGAAGGAGCAATGATCTTGACCCTGGGAATACACGGGTCGTGGAAGTGGAGCAGCCAGTGCATGTCCAGGGGTGAGTACACACAGTGTGCAAATGCCTGAAGAGAGGAGGCATCTGGGCAGACCAGCACTGGGTGGGAAGATGACTCGGAAGAGAGAGGCAGATGCTTTCTCCCCTGGCATCTTGGGGGAAACTGATGGCAAAGTGAAAACAAAGCCTCTTCAGGCAGCCTGAACTGCAAGGTTAGGTAGGCCTGTGGAGGTAAGAGTGCTGCTCCCCACAATCTGAGTGCTCTCTCGACAGTCCTTTGCTCAGAAGGAAATTGCAGAAATATTGAACACTTGCAGCAATTGTCCCTGCAGTGGCTGTGTCGGTGCTGGGAAACTGGAGCAAATGAGATACAGCTTTTTGCCTTGTAAGAGTAGAGTTCTGGGAAGTTAGGGCTCTCTGCTACTAGCAGGCACTGCCCTTCCCATGGCAGAGAGGCTTTAGTATCCACCAGTGAAGAGCTGTGGGGAGCAATGGTCTGATTCTGCTTATCCCACAGGTGAGACTCCCCTGCAGTTGCTTGGACTGCTGGGTTGTGTTTATAGGCAAGGGGGAAGGGACCCTGAAGAAGTGGTGACCCACTGATGCTGTGGCCTGAAAGCTCCAAGGTTGGAGCACAGTTACTACTGGCATCTCTTGATAAGCTTTTGGGACATCAAGGAGTAACTTACACGCCTTGTACTGGATGGTGCATGCCAGAACATGGGCAGATTAGTGGCATGACCAAGGATGATGCTGGAGTTCAGCTTGGAAAACGTTTTAGAAGCAGTTGGAAAATATGTTGACTGTTCCAGTGTTGATCCTGATAATTTTGTCTGCTGGACAAGGGGTGGGTTTGGGATGTGTCATATGTTCACAGTGGTGAGGTCTGCTGGGGCAAGGGGTGGAATAATGAATATACAGTAAGATTATGATTATTTTAAAGATGGAGTTTGAATAGGGGTGAAACAATTCTTAATATATCTTTCAATTTAGTGCAGGGTGGAAGAACAAAAATTGCAGATGGTGTCAAGGGATGGCAGTGGTGACCTAGGTGGAGACCACTGAAACAGATATAAACACCCTGTCTGGTGCCAGAATTTAAGTCCACAGTGCTGTGACTCAGGAGTACTTCTGGAGACATAGGTGCACTTTTTGAAGGAGATCCATGCTGAAAGGACTTAATTCCAAGGGGACTGCAGCTGGTGGATGAGTCATGCTTGAACAAGGAAACCCCTGAAGGCTCTATGGGCCACTGGGTAACCCGTGCTGGAGAAAGTATTCACTAAAAAGACAGTGATCTAAATTTTTGCAACATTGTAGCTTTATTGTTGATAAAAATGTGTATTTGATTTCAGCAGAGCTGTCTCACCTCAGCCTGGGGATTACAGAAGGTTTTGTGGGTTGCCTCCTTTAGGAAGCTGCAAAGCAAACATTCTTGGATCACATTTTCATGATTTGAAAGTGGAAATTTTGGAAAGAATTTCTAAGGTGCTTGTTTTCTTGGACAAAAGTCTTACTCTTTTGCCTTGAAACCCAGTGTGCAACTTTTTATGATTGTGTTTGGTCACCTGCCCAGGCGTAGGAAGCGGGGAGGTGACACAGCCCCAAAAGCAAATACCTCCTGCTGTCCCCTGGGGCTGTGGGGCCAAGGGCAGTGGTGGATGGGTGGCTGGGCTGAGGGGGGAGGCGGATGGAGCTAGAGGGGCAGTGGGTGCGGCCAGGAGAACCGGGCCCGGAGGCTGGCAGGGCCAGCGGGGCTGCCGGCACTTTGGGGCTGAGCTCCCGGTGCCAGCAGCCAGAGCCCCGGGCTGGGTGACAGCAGGGACATCCCTGTGCTGCCGGGAATGGGGCCAGGGCTGAGGGCTGAGGGCTGGCTGCCCTCTGCTGCCCGCCGGGAGTGTGCCCTGTCCCGGGGAAAATCCAGGAGAAAACCTGCCTGAAGATACTGCCGACCACGCACCTGTGTGCTTTCTGCTTATGGATTTATTTGGTTTTTTTTCCCCTAAGGGAAAGTTTTTCCTAAGTAGGAAAAACTCCTTTCTCAGTTACTTCTGGAGTGATAAAACTGGTGGCCTTTAGTTCATATTTCTCAGATTTTTCTCCCATAACTGCCAACTATCCTCCTCAGCCTGTTGTGTTGAAACAGGATAAATTATAGATGTGAATGTGTAGTTCAAAGTCTCTCCCTTGCTAAATGTGGATTACTCAGTCTACATTTTGGCAGAAAATTATTACAGCCCCCAGTTTATTCTTTTGGAACAATTTTACTTTATCTTTCAGAAAGAATAAACAAAAGATAATCACTGAATATAAAGAATAAACAAAAGATAATCACTGAATATAAAAAATAAACAAAAAATATACGAACAAAAGATAATCGCTGCTGTGACTTCACTGGCTGCAGGAGGAGAGATGCAATAAGAAAGCTAGATAAATTGATAGGAAAATACCAGACCAAGCTCTGAAGGAGGGCAGGATATGAGCATCTTCAGTATTCTGCATTGAAAGGGTAGTCCTTGTGAGTTTTGCCCCTGAAGGAAATAGAAGACTTCATTTTAGTCACAATTTTCCTTTCTAGCTGTGCTTAAAGAAGCCACTAAGGTGGGATATGAACTCTGTGTTGTAGGATGGGTTTGTTCCAGATTTGTTTTCCTCTATAGTATGTGTTTTTTGTACAGTTGGAATATCCCAATTACTTCATCATCCAGGCTCTTGGTATTCTAGGCAGTATTTAGATGTAAAACCTCTGTGTATACAGTATTCATAACTTAAGGGGTTGGAGAAAAACAAATACAGAATGCTACCACTTACGTGCTCATTGTATAGACTCTCCAGTTTCTGTTAAAGCTGAAAATAGTTGCCATCTCCTCTTTAGTCAGTTTGAAGTCAAACACCTAACAAGAGAAACAGCTGGAAATCACCTCTCTGAAAAAAACAGAGGCTGTAAGCAAAATCCACAAAATTAAAGAACAAGTCAGCAAGCTGGTTAGAAGAAATGAGTGCTCATGAAAAAGGCATCTCTCTGTATCACCAAGAAGGCATTGGCAGAGAGAATAGAAAAATTCATCCAAAGTTGCAATTACACATGCCAGCTGTTGCAGGACACTTGGCAAGCTCTTGCATCTGCCACTTGTGAAAGATGCATCTTTCTGTCCTATTCCAAAGGCACATCTACAGGACTTCCATATTTCACTTAATCTATCTAGGCTTTTTGAAATCCCAGTGAGCAGCTGCAGTCAAAGACCACTGAATTAACAATAGAGCACCATGGTTTGTGAGCACCACAGCTGTTTTCTTAACACTGCTTGCTCTACATAAGCCTTTTGTGGTGTGCTACTCCACTCAAGTGCCAGTGAAGAACCATGTGGCAATTCATCTCTAGTCTGCAGAGTACATGATACCATGTAAAGTGACTGCTAAAATTATCAGCACACTGTTTCCAAAGAACTTGGTTCACTCCTGCTCTCCAGTTGTAACCTTAAGTTTAGCCCTGAGCAGAGTGTGTAAACAGACAAGAAGCCCGGTGTTCTTGCCTGAGCAGGAGTTGGGAAGAATGATAAAGGATCACTGCTTGCTGTGCAGGGAGAAGCCAAGCCATCCCTGAGGGGCAGCACCCAGCTACTCATAATCTCTCACCTTGAAATTCTCTGCAATGCGCTGTGGGGTGACAGATTTGGGAATCACAATCACATTTCTCTGGATCTGGAAGCGAAGGAGAACCTGCAAGAACAGACAACTCAATCATTCCTCCTGCTCCAGAGGGAGCAGAGCCTGTTCCAACAGCTGTTATCCCTGTTTCAAATCATTCCTGTCCCTGCAGCCCTGGTTGCCCTGCCTGGAGAGCAAAGAGGGAAGTAGTGGAGCCTCATGTGAAAGGCCTCCTTTCCCATTCAACTTTGGGCCAGTCAAGTCTTCCTGCTCACCCAGACTTCTGTCAAGATCACATTCTGTGCAAGAGGACTTGAGATGAAGGCTGAAACATTACAGCATTTGAAGATGGGTCAAGAAAATGTTTCATGATGACAGTCAGAGCCCACTTGAGAGTGTGCATTGCAGGCCACACAGAAAACAGACCTGCACTGCTGCCTCCCACCAGAAGTGACTGGGAGCAAAGAGCCAGCCTGTCCTCTACATTGTCATTAGCTGTCCTGTGTTACAGGGAGGGGTACCCACACTCTGGCATCCATGTACCTGGGCTGTGGATTTGTTGTGCTTGGCTGCAATTTCCTTGATCTTGGGGTCATCCAGAAGGGAAGGATCCTCTGGCTTCGCCCTACACAGAGGAGAGAGAGCACCAGCAATCTGTTTTGGGATCAATGGCTAATAGTACACTGACTGTCTCAGTGCTCCAAGCATTATCCATGCCAGCTCCCTCACAAATTGCAAGCAGCCTTACCATGGTCTGTCAGGAGAACCAAGGGGGCTGTAGGCTGTCACAGCAATCCCTTTGGATTGGCAGTAGTTCACCAGCTTCTCCTGGGTGAGGTATGGATTACACTCGATCTGCCCACAGAAGAGTACAGAGACTGATAGAATACAGCTGTAACTCACTCCAGGCACTATCTCCCAATGCACTTAAAGGCTGGTATTTGTCCTCGTGTGCCAGTCTTTGCAAGGTATTATTCAGCCTTAGTTTTCTACAGCACCTACTTCTACAGTGAGATTTCTTTTTGCTCTGGGGAAAGAGCATTTCATAGAGCTCATCTCTGGGTTCTTTGGCATGTTTTGAGGTCCTTCTCAGATTTCTAAGCAGCATCTTAGCAAATATTGAAAACCCCATGGCCTTGTATAGTCAGCAGTAATATGGTATGGGATGAGAAGGACATGCTGCATTGCTCTGTTCTCTCCCTTGTCTGTTCCAGACATAGAAGCCCATTTCTCATGAATTTGTGTGAATGGATTCCATAGTTTTGGACAGAGATGCTTTTTTTTTTTTTTTTTTCCTTTTAGCATGCTCTTTTTTTTTTTGTAACTACATGGAGAGGAAGGACTGGCAGGCTCTGGAGACTGAGGGAAGTTAGTACTCTTAGTGAACCTGCAAGAAGTACTAATTTCAGAACTGTGAGAGATATCTGATTCTGTCCAAGGCTCCTTGAAGGGATAAACTTCTGCAGCTGCTGCATACAAAGGGGCAGTGGCTGCTGTATGCAGACAAAGGCTAGGTGATTTTTTTTGATATGTGTGTATACAAGCACTTTATTTTTTATTTTACATAAATCAGGGTAGATACCAGGAAGCCACTAGTGTGTCAATAAATGCTCTGCTTCTGCATAGATAGTTAAAACCGATCTCTCTTTTTCAGCTGGGTGACTGAATTGTGCATGCCTGCATGAGAAAAAAACCACGTGTTGTGTGAACAATTACCTGCTATTAATAACAGACTGATGCCATTACTAATAACAGAACAAGTATTTTAAGAAGTTCTTGTAATTTGTGTACCACAGCTTCATTCCCTCTCAGGACACAGATCTACAACATCTTTATGTGTACTCAGAAGTAATCACAGGGTGTAATTGTGCTGTGTCTGCTTTGTTCTCCCTTTCCCCATCTCCTCATGCAGCTGTAATTGGATCTTTATAATCCCACAAAACCAGTCACCTGCAGTCTCTTTGCAGCTCACCTGGACATTTGCAGGCTTGTGCTTCAGTCCTGGCTTGTTCAAGATTCTTTCAATCTGCTCACGGTTGAAGTTGGAGACACCAATGGCTTTTACCAGCCCACAGTCCACCAGCTCCTCCATGGCCTGGCAGAAAGAGGAGCACAGTCAGCACCCAGTATACAAGACTGAAGGAATTCTTCCTGGTGTGGCTTTGTTTCCCTTCATGGGCAAGGAAAGACAACTGTTTGGAGCTGCAAAGATCGTCTCTTAGGGGAAAGTGCACACCGGTGTATTTGTGTCTTCCATCTCACCCAAATCCAAAGGCTCCTTGCTTGAGATGGCAGAAATTCACTCTCAGTTATTTACACATGGGAAATCAGGATAATCAATGACATGCTCTTGAGCCAGCATGGGAGAGCTGTAAGGGCAGGCTGTGGGTAAGATCACAACCTAATTTATTTCAGCAAAGTGTATTTGAGCAGTTTAAGAACAGTGGTGAGGACAGTTCTGTTTCTGGTATGGTCAAGCAGTCTGGCTTGCAGCTTCACTAAAGATTATCAGCTTGACTGAGCATTTATGTTTTGAAAAGCTACATTGTATATGGTGCAATAAATATATAAGAACTTTGTGACTGCTGAAGGTAATGCAAGCATGGAAAAGGCTGCCAGTAGCAGAAGACATGATTTCCCACTGTGGCTGAACTTACCTCCCATGTATCTAGAAAATCCGTGTTGCTGGGTATAGCCATGCCTTTGTCATCTGTGGGAAACAGCTCCTCTCCTGCCTGTCAGTGAAAAAAAAATGGTTGAAACACTCTTTTTATTGGCAAGTTAATACCAAGACAACTGAAGACCATGATGGCCTTAGCTACTAGTACAGAAAATACTAATATTTGCCTACGTTGTTCCTGGCAATGTTTGCCAGCAAGCATTCCTAGTGGGAATGATCAGGAATCATTCCTACTAGGAATGTCAGGTGTATCTCCTAGACTCAGCAAAGTGGTGACTCACTAGAACACATACAGATAAACAAATCACACCACTTGTGGAACAAACAAGCTTCCTGTACTCCTCTATTATTCCTTTAAGAGAGAACTGAGGTGTTTTTGAAGGACCTGTTAAGGTCCCAGGAACATTTAAATCAGGTTTAGGCCAAGCCACATCTGCTGAACAAGGTATTATGTAAACACAGGTGTCCTGTGAGGGGAGCATCAGTTTAAGTTGGTGGCACTAGGCAAATCAGAACACCCCAGATGTACAAACTCAGAAATAGAACCCCAAATCTCCACATTGCTCCACATCCAGTGTGCAGATGTCAGAGTATTATGCCATGACACTTTTATTCAAGGTCTTTGTTCACATAAAACTAACCATGACAGCTTTGCAAGTATGACAAACAGTTGACAAGCTCAAAAGCAACAGATAGGATGGAGGTCTTAACCTGTCTGCAGCAG
This sequence comes from Aphelocoma coerulescens, assembly GCF_041296385.1. Taxonomy (NCBI): domain Eukaryota; kingdom Metazoa; phylum Chordata; class Aves; order Passeriformes; family Corvidae; genus Aphelocoma; species Aphelocoma coerulescens. Next base: position 77,680,620 of record NC_091014.1, on the reverse strand, counting down.
AAATAAAAAGCCAAGACTAGACACAGACTAAGACATCAGCTCCTTTGAAGTACATGAAGGGTGAGATGTATCTCATGTACTTCTGACAGGGATGTCAGAAAGTCTCACCTTTTGAAATCCAAGGTCTGTGGAACAACTTTAAGGCCCCTACAGCAAAGGTCAGCTCAGTAAGGACTCAGTGATTAAAGAAAGAAATGGAAGACAGAAACATTCTCTTGTTCTGTGATTCTGTAACACGCAGAGGAAAGAATTCCTGTCAGGCAGCAAAGTACAGCCTTCCTTCCCACAAAGTAGGAAGGGATGATTTAGCCAAAAGTTAAGCAGCATGAGTCAGTCTTGCAGCCAGAGGCCTGACCTTAGTGCTGGGTCTGCCTCCCCGTTGTCAGGAGGGCAGAGGACGCTGTGCAGGCAGCGGTCCCGGGGCGGGGATCAGGGGCCCGGCTGATGGGGCAGAGGAAAGCGGGATGGGCAGCACTGGGGCAGCGCTGGCACAGCAGGCACGGCTCCTCCTGCACTGCAGCAGCAGTGGTGCTGCAAGCACCCCTGGCACTTCTGGGGAGCTCTCCCAGGAGTGAAAACCAAGGGCACTGCTGTTACTGTACCTTGAACCCCAGAGGCCAGTGCATGAGGTAGAGATCCAGGTAATCCAGTTTCAGGTCTGCAAGAGTCTTCTGGCAGGCTCCCTTCACCAGAGGCTTCTCATGAAAGGTGGACCACAGCTGGAGACAAAAACAAGGCAGACTCTGATCTGCTGGGTTAAATCACTTTCCGGAAGAAGGAAAAAAACTAGCACCCTTTTTGGGACCATTTCTGCTTAACACATATTTTGAACAGTCCCATGAAAATGGAGAATGTGGAACACAAATAACACTCTACAAAATACAAAACCAAATTTTGAGAGGGACAAAAAGAGGTTTCTATCAGTACGGGCCTGAACTATTCTCCTAACTGCTCCACACTACAGCACACAGCCTTTCCCCACTGCTCTGAATTGCCCTCTCTGCATATGTTGTCACAAAGCAGGCTTTCCCCTGGATCCTAGGTCACCTTACCTTACTGACTACGAAGAGGTCTTCTCTTTTCACAACGCCTTCCTTGATTTTCTGCTGGATCCCTTCCCCAACTTCATTCTCATTCTGGTACACGTAGGCACAGTCGAAGTGGCGGTACCCGGCATCGATGGCAGCCATCACTGCAGCTTTTACTTGCCCAGCTGCAGACTGGAAAAAGAAGGTTAAGATCCCAAATCAAAGCATACAGGCCATTTCCTAGTTCTCTAGCAGCTAAAGAAACACATACAATGGGGTTTTAAGTAGAGTTTTCCCATGCCATGTTCCTAAAGCTCTCTTCATCTTACAAATGCAGGCTGCTGGGTTTGAAGCCAGCCTCCAGCCATTTATCCATAGCCCCAGTCCCACGCGGGCTCAGCCAACAGCCAAGTAGATCAGAGCCCCCAGCACCTGGGCAGCTCACCAGAGGTGGACTGGAGGAACCAAGTTTTGTGCCAGGGAGCTTTGCAGTGCTTCCTGCCCAGCACTCCTCACATCCCAGTGCTGTGTCGAAGAAGAGAAACATTCCAACTGCCCAGCTGGGAAAATTTTAGTTCTGTGGGGAGGGCTGCACCTTAGTCATCCACATCACTTTGGAGTGTTGTACTGTGATCTAGCCCAGCTCGTCCTGGGGCACATCCCACCTGTAATTTGAAGTTATGTCAGCTGCTTCCTTCAGAGAGAGAGGAGATGTGTGTCTCTATGCCCTGAAAGGGTGTGTAAGAGCTGTGCACAAAGAAATGTTGGCACATCTTGTTCATACAAATCCAGCAATGTTTGTTTCTAGGCATTATATAGATCAGTGATTTTGTAGCCATCCTAACAACAGTGAAAACCTCTTTGTCAGAACTTGCTCGAAACGCATGAATGGTTTTCTAAAGCCATACCTCATTACCAGATGATTTCCGGGGACATCGCCCAGGACTACAGTTACTCAGCACGGAAGCAGCAGGGAAGTGCTCCAGTGCAGTGGCACGGGAAGGGGCAGGGAGAGGGGCCCGGGAGGCCGCGGCAGCCGCGGGAGCCCGGTCGGGATAGCAGGGGATGGATGGGATCCGCGCATCCCTGGCGGGTACCGGAGGGACGGAGCCGCCCTCTCTCAGGCTGGGGAGACCCAAGGGTCACCTCTCCCCCGCGGCAGGAGTGGGACGGCAGGGACGGAGGGCACGCCAGGGAAAGCGGCTTCAAAAGCAGCGCCGCGGCTCTGCCTGCGGAGACCACCGGAGGGACAGGGCATCCCCGGCGGCATCCCGGGCGGGATTTCGGGGATGGCGGCGGGGACGTGTCACCAAGCCGAGCTGTCCTCGCTCCCTGCCCACCTCCGAGCGCTCCGGACCCCACCGCAGGAGATGGCACCGGCTGCGGACCCAGCCCCTCTGAGATGGAGAGACCGCCGCCCCCGTTACCTTCCATGTGCCCAGCCCCACGACGGGCATCCTGGCGCCGGTGTAGAGCTGCACGCAGGTCGCCATGGCTCCAGCAGGGAATGCTGCCCGGTAGTACCGCCCGCCGAGCCCTTTAGTGACGGCGGTACCGTGCCCGCCCCGTGCCGGGAGCCGCCCGCCACAGCTCTGTGCGCTCTGGGCCCCCTCCGGAGGTGGGATGATGCTTGCGGTAACAGGAGAGGAAGAGCGGCCTCCTTTGTAGGAGTAAATTAGAAAGAAGTTATTTTAAAGAAGAACGTTGTTTTTAGTGTTGGGAGAAGCTTCTTTTAATGTTCTTTGGAAGTTGCAGAAGGATAATAGATGTTGTGTTGAGGCCACCTTGATGCCATGAAAATTTTTGCCTTTTCTTTTATACCCGTTATACCTTTTTACAACTCCTGTATTCTTAGTGCTTTTTGCCTACATTCTTGGACTTGTTTGTCAAGCTGAGAGACTGAACATTTTAGAAGCTTCGTAGCCAGGGATCAGTGTGCCCCAGACCCCAGGGTCCTCTCCAGAACACATCCTGTAAACCAAGATAGAACCATCCAGGGGAAGGCTCCTTGGGGAGGGGGGCTCACTTGAGCCTCTCATTGGGGAATCTTTGATAGACATGCTAATTAGTAAAACCTCTAATGTTATACCCAATGTTGGGGAGAGAATCAGAAAAAGAGAGAGACATAGATAGACTCAGCGGGGTGCATCTCGATGCATATGACCTGGACGTGTACACCTAAGGATCCTTAAAATCAATACCAAAGTAAAATCCCTTTTCCCCTTCTAACCGTGTGTGACTCTTGATTTTAAGACCAGGAAAAGGCATCAACCTGAGGAATTTTGCTGCATGCTCATGCTTGGAGAATTTATTCAGGATTCAGGTGTGAGTGTCACTTGGGAGTATAATGGTGCGTTCTTCTCTGTGTGCCTTTCCAAAGCAGATGCCCAGCTGCTTTGTAGCTCTTTTTTCCCTGCTTACCCGAGGGCAGACAATAGTTTGTAATCCTTCTGTTCATGGTCAGCACCATCAGCCATCCTCAGCGGGATGTGATGTTTCAGTTAACATCACAAAATAGTTATGTAACACAGTGTTTGCCTTTTACTTTCTTTTTTTCCCCCTGAATTCCTTCTCTGTAAATCTGCTCTGAGCATGCTCAGACTCTTAGGGTTTGGTTCAGAGGACAGTGAAATCAATGGAAAGATTGTGCTATTAGGAGTGACAGTATTAAAACCAAGCTGTTTGCATGAGATGCCTCCTGCCATCCTGTTCTGGGGGATTTTGCATTTCCCTTTTTCCTTCCAACTGTCCCTCCCTCAGTTCAGGGAAACAGATACCATCCATCTGCAGAGCTGTAGGAAAGTTCCAGTCGTGGCCTTGTGTTTGGTGGCCACTCCCGCTAAGTGGTGCTGATGGTGGGTGAGGGACTGGAGCTAAGGTTATCAGAGGGGCAGAACTGATGTGCAGAGTGAGTACTGCCAGAGGTGGACTGTGTGGTGCTAGCTGGGCTCAGAGATCAGTTTTCCATACCTGACCTCTGTCTTGGTCGTAATTATTAGCAGAAGTCGTGTGGAGACTTGTCCTGACAAAGACTGCTGCCCTTCAGAGGCCACCCTGTTTGGAAACACCGAAGCGATCACCTGCACTGTTAGTAGGCGGTCCCCTTCTGGCTGATGGTGACTGCTAAAAGTTTATGCAATATGCACTTCACAGGGTGTTTTTTGCAAAACAGAATGTTGAGTCATGCCTGTGATTTGCTTTTACAGGGCAGATGAAGCACCAGTTTGCCTCTGCTCTCCTTTCTATTTCCTGTGTGCTCAGCAAAGTGGTGTGCTTTGACTCCAGCTGTAAAAGGTCTCCGTGTAGGAACTGGCAGAATCAATCCGATTTTACATTGCTTTCTCTGTGGTCTGTGAAAGCAGGGGCTTGATTTTTCCCAATGGTTTCTTGACTGAGAGATGTCTGTGTCTTTTAGAAAGGATTTTGGGCAGAAGGTTTGCATCTGATGTAATGGATCCCAGGTCCATTGTCCTGTCTCTCTTATAACCAAAATGCTCAGGCCAAAAGCACAAGTTTTGTTCACACCTCATTGGAGAACAAAAGCTTCTTTCTTTTTAATCACACAAAAAAGGCCAGATTCTTTTTGCATTTGTCATGAAGTAAGGGAACACCAGACAATGTGATAGTGCTAAACTGGATTCACCAAGTGCATCAACGGAGGAAAAGCCTGGCAGGGAGAATGTGACACATGCACTGAAGGAGTCTGCGTACATACAAGCAATGGATGGTAAAGCAGCAGGAGAATGATACCTGGAAATATTCACAAAGTATAATAGTGTGTGCCCCTCATAAAATACTCCAGTGAGTCAGTGTGGCCTCACCTGGGGGAAATGCAGCACTCAACTCTGACCTGTGTCAGGCTCTGGGCAGTGGCTTAGCACTAACACATGCTCTTACACCTCGTGTCTTCATCATTTTGGATACCTGCATGGGTGTAGTCATGTTTCCCCAGTCTGTTTTATTGAGGGCTTGTAAAGCTAGATCGATGTCAGCACAGGCTGGCAGCCAGATCAGTCCACTTTCACCACAGAGCTTTCCAGCACTTCCAGTTATTGTTCTCCTGGGCACTTCCACATCATATGTACCAAGACTCCTCCCACAATTCTTGTCTGCACCAGCTGGTCAGTCGTGGTTCATTATATCCAGTTATTTTAACTCCCAATCAAGGCAAGTTCTTGATGCTCCTGTGACATTCAGTCTCTCAGCCTTTCTGTCATGTGTCAAGCACCTTTCATCCGTGCACTCACACCTACAAACCAGTGATGTACAGTGCAAGTAGCTCAAGCTTGTCTAAATGTGTTCACCCACTGCATACTGAATTAAATACTAGTACAGCACAAGCACTAAGTCAGCATTAGGCCCTAATACTACTAAGCTTCACAAAAGCTGTTTTTTGTTAATCATCTTGTTCTCAAGGAGTCTCCTGACCACTCAGTTGGTCATGATACAACTCGAACTTCACATGCATTTGTCAGACCCCACAGCTTGGTCTGGTGTGGATGTTATGGATCAGAATGCAGGAGATGCTCTGCAGGTGCCCTGTGCCCACCAGCCCAAGGCACACACGGCCATATGGCCACCTGAACTGCCACACTGCCAGAACACCTCCCAGCTATCCCAGCACTGCCCAGCCAGGCTCACCTGCACCCTTCACCAGGAGGGAGAGGCTTTGTCAGAGGAAACCTTTATTCATTCACATGGTTACAGTGAACAGGGACCTGTCCCAGCCAATCTGCACACCCTGAAGGGAACACAACACTTGCTCCAGCGTCAGGCTCTGGGCAGCAGCTCAGCATTCACATGTACCAGTTCCACCATTCACCCTCTGTGTCTGTGCTGTATCAGACACCTGCTGAACACTGACTCCCCTCTCCTCCCACCCAGTCTCTGTTACTCTGGGTTTTTAATAGCCAGATGCCAGCACTAGCTACCAACGAAATCAGCCCCCAGTGATGCCAACATAGACCTTTTCAGCAGTTTCAGGTGTTGGTCTCCTGTTGCTTGTTGACCCACAGTCCATACTAAGGCTTGTCCTGCTCAACTGTTCTTTTCAGCATTGCTCTGTCAATGCTTATTACACCAAACTATTCAACTTTTGATCAAGACAAGATCTTGATGCTCTTGTGACATCATTTAATATTGAACAGGGATGATTATTTCCAATTACATTGTTGATGCAAGCTTCTTGGTCTGTTAATTTTAACATTAGAATAGAACTTCTAAACCAGCACTAATCCAAACATTTTAATTTTGGTCAAGAATGAAACTGAACATCAATCTCTGTCCAGTTTCAGCCTGTAAAAAATGTGACTGAAATGAAGCCCAGTCTGGCAGTATCCATCTGTAGGTCTGGACACTTCTCCCATTTATTCCTCTTTCCCAGGAAGCTTTTGGCTGTGCTCTAGAAGTAAAGTTACTTTTGTCTTTTACCTCCAGGCAGTGATTATGGGATAATTCAGGATGGAGCTTTCTCCTGCACTCACATATCCTTAACCCTGAAGCCTTAAGCAGTGTTGATTCAAGACAGAAGATAAAATCAGTTGCTAGCTCCTCCTTCTGTTTTCTCCTTTGCTATTTCAGCCATGCAGAGACACTCATGTCATGAGAATTATCATAGCCCATATTTTATTCTTCAGAACAACTCTACTGTTTCCTTCCACCAAAGGAAAAAACCCCAAGTCACTGAACACATATCCTGTGCCTTTGCTGGCAGGAGGGACACAGTGGGTAAGCTACATAGTGCACAATTTGAGGCAATGGTAGAAGCTCATTAGACCCTGGAGGCCTGAGAGAGGGCAGAAAAAAAAACATCTTCAGTATTCTGCATTGAAAGGGTACTCCTTGTGATTTTTGCACCTGGAAGAAACCAAAGAGAACAGATTACTCAAGGCTAAAATAATTGGTATACAGAACAACAGTGGATGTACAGAGGAGCCTTCAAGGGAGGCTCTGAACTGAACTAACTGCAGAGTGAACTTAAGAGACTTAGTAGTATAAAAACAGCCTACAGGACCAAAAAGTTCCAGCCTTTTTCTATTATTCAGGCACTGAACAGTGGTGGGACCAATTTACTTTCTACATAAAGAGTTAAAATTCACACTGCTTACAGAGACAACAGCAGTTTCTGTGGCCTTGCAGCCAAGACTTCCTGTCTTGGCTTCCAAGGTGCTTATCTGCAAGCAGCTGTGCTTTGTACTGAACAACAGATGGTCATTGCCCCCCACAACCACCTATGTAAGAGCTGACAATTTATAATACCCCACAGAAAAAAAATCCCCTCAAGTTTAAAACTGTCTAATGCTCATGTCTCCCATATGGACACAGCCAAAGTTAGCAATTAACACCCTCATTTTGGAATTCCAGGCATACAAAGTTTCCTGGAGAATGGATTAACAATGAACACACAGCATGACTTATAGTCATCTAAGTATAACAACAGATGCTTCATCCCTCAAATTATTTCAGATTTCAAAATACACCCAATTTAAACAGCTACACAAGTTCCTATGAGATCAGAATAAAGATTATTGAAAATGTAAGAGTTTGAAGGCACAAACTGCCACTTACGTGATCATTTCACAGATCCTCCAGTTTCTGTTTAAGCTGAGAAGGGTTGCCATCTCCTCTTTACTCAGTTCAAAGTCAAACACCTAAAAAGAGAAAACCAGCTGGATTTAACTTCTTTGAACAAATCAAATCAGAAGCAAGATTCACAAGATGAAAGAAGTTTGTATCAGAAAGGATGCTGGTTACAAGTGATGGTTCCAAGAAACAGGGAAAGGAAAGAAGTATCTTTGGATTTTCTAGACTCTACTGGCAGAGGGAAGAAACAGAAGAACAGGAGACACCATGTGAAGTGTCTGATAAGGTTATCAGCATACTGTTTCCAGGAGCTCTGTCTATTCTTCAGCTGTAGTTTTCACTGTAGCCCTGGCTTCCAGACAGAAAGAGCCCAGTCCTCTTGCTGCAGGAGGACATGGCAAGGGTGAGGAAGGATCACTGCTTGCTGTGCAGGGAGAAGCCATCCCTGAGGGGCAGCACCCAGCTCACTCGTGATCCCTCACCTGGAAGTTCTCCACAATGCGCTGTGGGGTGACAGATTTGGGAATCACAATCACATTTCTCTGGATCTGGAAGCGAAGGAGAACCTGCAAGAACAGACAACTCAATCATTCCTCCTGTTCCAACAGCTGTTTTCCTTAAGCTGTACTTCTGCAGAGCTGCATTTCAAATCATTCCTGTCCCTGCAGCCCTGGTTGCCCTGCCTGGAGAGCAAAGAGGGAAGTGGTGGAAGCCCCCATGGAAGGTCTCCTTTCCCATCTGGTTTTGGGCCAGTCAATTCCTTTTCTTTGCACCCAAAAGTTTTGCAGTCTACACAAGGCTTTCATTCTCTGCAAGAGGACTTGAGAAGGGAAGTGACAACTGAAGATGAGTCAAGAACATTTTCTTGACTGATGGCCAGAGTTTCTAGTTGCATATCTTGTAGGCCACAGAATGGAGAACCTGCATTGCTTGTTAACACCACAAAAAAGCAGCACTGCTCACAGGTAATACCATAGAGGCTGCTCCCTCTCTTCATAGTTTCCTAAATTGCTGTGCTACAGGAAGGGGTACCCACTGTGTGGCACCTACCCACCTGTGCTGGGGTCTTGTTGTGCTTGGCTGCAATCTCCTTGATCTTGGGGTCATCCAGAAGGGAAGGTGCCTCTGGCTTAGAACTAGACAAAGGGGGGAGAAAAGGATGAAACAACTAAGAATCACTTCAGGAAGATTCTATCTAGCCCCATTAATTTAAAAGAATACATATATACAGCTGCACCATTACTCAATTAGTCTGAATGTTTCAGACTTAAATCACACAAACCCACTTGGAAATTACCCGTCAGGACGTCCAAGGGGACAGTATGCTGTCACAGTGATCCCTTTGGAGTGGCAGTAGTCAATCAGCTTCTCCTGGGAAAGGTATGGATGACACTCAACCTGCCAACACAGAAGCAGAGACTGAGAGCTGTTGAACTACTGTAGTTTTTCCTTTCTCCAGAGGTTTTTCTGAATCCTAATTTCCTAATTACAGGTTGCCTTCACCTGACCATGCAGGTGGCCTGTGTGATAACACAAGGCTATAATCCTATAGGGCACCAACTTTTATACTGAGTCTTTATGTGCTTTTCGGATTTTGTTCTGAGAGGCTTTATAAGAGTCAATCATTATGTCAGAATGATTGCTCATATCTGGATTCTTCATGCCTCCAGAGAGAAAGGTTCCTAGCAAAGTACTCCAGAGTTAGTGGTTCAACAAGATGAGACAAAAAGGAAATATTCTGGTTCAGGCTGTAAGAAATATCCAGAGAAAGGGATATAAAGTACATGCTGTGTCTACTTTGTTCCCCCTTATTCCACTTCGTCATTCAACTGTAATCAGAACTTTATAATCCCTGTAAAGTATTCCCCTGCAGCCACTTTGCAGCTTACCTGGTTATTTGCAGGCTTGTGTTTCAGCCCTGGTTTGTTCAAGATTCTTTCAATCTGCTCACGGTTGAAGTTGGAGATTCCAATGGCTTTAACCAGGCCAGCATCCACCAGCTCCTCCATGGCCTGGCAGGAAGTGGAGCCGAGTCAGCATGCAGTGGGTAAGACATGACTGAACACATTCCTCCTGACATGCTCTGGTTTTCTCCACGGGAAGCACATTTCTAAAAGCTACCACGTGCTTTTGCGAATTCTTTCCAACTAATTCTGCATACACAGATGAACCATTCTGCAACTGCTAAAGCCAACACCACTGCTGAGGACAGAAGATGGGACTCTTCCACTTGGGATGAACTTACCTCCCACGTCTCTAGAATATCAGTGCTGCTGGGGATAGCCATGCCTTTGTCATCTACAGGGAACAGCTCCTCTCCTGCCTGTCAGTGACAAAGAAAATGCTTGAAAATCTCTTGAGAAATTCACTTAATACCATGAGAGCTCACAGCCACAATACCTTAAACTTCTAGTGCAAGGGTACTAATTTTTGTCTACATTTAGTCATTCCTTCCTGAGAAGTGGAAGGAACCGAAGGCATTTTTGCCACTGACCATTCCCCATAAGAACAGGTTTTTCTGCTGGACCCCTGGAAGTGATGGCTCACCCAAACACCTACAGGGAAACAAACCAGTCAGAGCTACAGCTTCCAGCCCCACACGTGCTCCCTTCACGTGCTGCTCTTTAGTTCCCACTTAGGGAGAACTGTTTTGTTCTTTTTCCAGAGAAAAGAAGCTTTGGTCTACACAACCCCAGATCTGCTGAAAAGAGGCATTGTGTGCACTGACAGTTCTTCCATGACAACACTGAGTGTAAAGCCGCCAACACTGGGAAAATTAGAAGAGCCTTTGTGTACAAGTTAGGAAAAGATGCCAAGACTGAACTGTGCTCAGCAGCTGTTTGCTGCTCTCACCACGAGACAGTTTCATTTTCATGGCTTTGTTAATACAAAGTTAAAATAAAGCATGAAAAAAAAGATGAGCATCTCAAAAGCAGCAGGTAGAATGGGGAGGGATCAGACTGCAGGAGGATAGAAAGGCTGTGACTAGAAATATTCAAACGGAGATATCAACTCCTTCACTGATCTCGAGGGGCCTAAGCTCTCTCACAGGAGTTTCACCTTTTAAATTCCTGTCTCAGTGGAACAACACTAATGCTCCTACACGCAAGGTCAGCTCAATCTGTACTGCATTAAGGACTTGGTGATTAAAGAGAGAAATGGAAAACAGAAATGCTCTCTTTTCCTCTCTGATTCTGTAACACACAAAGGAAAATTGCAGAGAAGCAGCGAAGTGCAACTCTCCTTCCCACAAGGGGTGATTTTGAGATGAACAGCACACTGGATTTGCAAGAGAAAGGGAAAGCAGCCTGTCTTATGCTTGGAGCCGGCAGACCTGCCTCTAGTTTTCAGGCCATCATTCCCTCTAGTTTTCAGGCCATCCTTCCCAGGATCAAAGGGGTATGCAAACAACTGCCTCTGGGGCAGAGACCAAGAGCCCGAGTCACATGGCCAAGGTCAAGCTGAGCAGGAGAGCAGTGCTGGCACAGATAACAGGCATGTAATTGTCAGCCAGAACAATCGTTGGGCTGTTAAGACAGTCACAAAAAACAAAGTTATGGGCATTGCTGCTACTGTACCTTGAAGCCAAAAGGCCAGTGGACAAGGTAGAGATCCAGGTAATCCAGCTTCAAGTCTGCAAGACTCTTCTGGCAGGCTGCCTTCACCAGAGGCTTCTCATGAAACGTGCACCACAGCTGGAGACAATAAACAAGGCACACTGAATTCCTGGGTTAAAGCTCTCGGGCGCTCTCCTGCACAGCACAGGAATGCTCCCTTTTCTTTGGAATGACATGTGGAATTAGGCTATCCTAGTGCTCTTCACACGCAGTCAGGTTTGGGCTGGGCCTGGCCCATGACATTGTGGCAGCATAGGAAACAAGAAAACAGTATCAGGAATTATCTCATTTACATTACAAGCTTCTCCAGTGCTACAGCATTTACCTGGGCTAAACGTTAGATGTTCCTACTGTAAAAACATCACAGGTAAACCCAGTACATCCATAATCCATAACCACCTGATCCATACCTTACTGACAACAAAGAGGTCCTCTCGTTTCACAACACCTTCCTTAATCTTCTGCTGGATCCCTTCCCCAACCTCCTTCTCATTCTGGTACACGTAGGCACAGTCGAAGTGGCGGTACCCGGCATCGATGGCAGCCATCACCGCAGCTGCGACCTTACCTGGGGGGGACTAAAGGGAAAAAGGGCAGGACGCGGCTCGGTGAGGGATTCTCAGGTGCTCTCCCGTCCCGCGGCGCGGCCGCTGCGGTGCCCGCCTCACCTTCCATGTGCCCAGCCCCAGCAGGGGCGCGCTGCCGGCGGCCCCGAGCCGCGCGTACCCCGCCATGGCCGCCATGGCCGCCGGGAGCGCGCCGGGCCCGCCCCGCGCCCGCAGCCAATCAGCGCCGCCCCCCTGCGCGAGGCGGCCGCGCCGCCCAATCAGCGGCGGGGCCCGCACGGCCGGCGGCCATGGCGGGAGAGGGCGCGGGGAGGGCGTGTGTGGCGCTGGCCGGGGGAGCGCCGACCTTTCCCTCGGGAAAAGGGTGGAGTTCCTTATCGAAAGATAAGGGCTGAGCGCAGGTGTGTTCCGCTTCGGCTGGAGCTTCTGCAGCGATCAGCTCCTGCAGCGCCCTGTCCATGTGCCACGGGTTGTCCGTGCGTGTCTCTCTTGTGCCGGGGTGTTCTGATAATCTCTCGGTTGCCTGAGAGAGATACAAGCGTGGGACAAACAGAGTCCCTTCGGGGTGAGTTTGCGAGTAATTTCGGAAAGAATCAGTACAAATCACTTCATTTTAAGTGTTAGGGGAAAGTGTGTTTTAGTGTGTTTTCAAAGCTACTGAAGAGCCGTGAGTTTGAGCGAATGCCGCAGTGATCACATTGTCCCTCTGTCTTCGGGGAGGTGCAGACCGTATTTCAGAACAAAACATACAAGTGTAGAAATAAATGCTAGGTGACCTTTTAATTTCTCATTAGAAACTAACGGCTAAATTTCGGAGAGGCAAAATATGCTGTACGGATGAGGTGTTCACAGTGCAATGAAACAAAAACCATCAACAGGATCCTTTAAGTGCTCCATAATAGCATATTAGGGCTGCTTTGCTGTTTGCTTGTACTTGGAGAATTTATTCAGCTACAAACATAAATCCGAAGTGTGTACAATGGTGCATTTTTCTCTGGATGCCTCTCCATAGCAGATGTGCAAGATTTTTTTGCTTCGTTTAACCGAAGGCAGACAAGATGATTAGTTTTCCCCTTTAATCTTCCTCCAGTTTTCTGTCAGTGGTATCAGCTGTCCACTGCGGGATGTGGTATCGAGTTTAATGACATAAGAGTTACCCAATTTAGGGCTTATCTTTCATCCTTTCCTGGGATTCCTTCTCCGTAGATCTGCTCTGAGTTTGCTCAGCTTCTTGATCTGGTTCATTGCTTAGAGAAGTCAGTGAAAAATGCAAACCCACACATTTCGCCTTGTCTGCAGTGCCTTTTCTCAAGTGAGCCCAGGGAGCCCTGAAGTGCCAGTTTGCTCCTGCTTTTCCTTTGTATTCCCAAGGCCCCCTCGAGCTTGTGGTGCTGTGTTGGTGATTTGTGTGAGCAGTGTCATGTTCAGAAGCAGTCAGCGGTGAGTGGGTTTCAAGGCTTGGTGTGGGAGCTGCTGGAATCCATCACATTTTGTACTGGAGCAGCACTAAGGTGAACTGGTGCTGTCAGGGAGCTGTGCTCTGTGAAGGCATGCAAAGCCTGGCTGTTTGGCCAGTGGGATGGGATGGGATCTCCTCTTAGCAGGGACAGAACCCTGCAGTGTTTGTTCTCCTTCTTCTGAACGTGTCTTTCCGGGGAGAAGTTTCAAAGCTCACATTCCTGCGGCAAGGAGAGTGTGTGATGGCAGAGATTTGGTGGAGAGCAGGGCTGAGAAATGCAATTTGTCCTTCCTCTCACTTTCTTCTGTGAACTCATGTTCTCCTGTGAAGGCTGGTGCTTGGTTTTCCCAAGGCATGCCGTGAGAGACACCTTGGTCTTTTAAGTGAGGATTTTGGGCAGAAGGTTTTGTGTTTTGCTTTGTTTGTGCCTGTTGGTGTGAGGCCTTGCCCAGATCGTGCCAATACACGGGAGCTGTCAGTTGTTTCTGTCCTGAAAGTGTGGCTGGCATTGTCAGATGATGGCAGAGCCTTTGAGAAAAGAGTATATATTGGAACAGAATGTTTATGTTGTTAAATGGTGTGCATTGATTCAAATTCCAGATGCTTGTTAAGGCAGGACTAAAACAGAGGGATAGAGATTTAATCTGATTCTAAGACCTTGGCCTCTTTCTTGCACTGAGTTCAGATCAAGGCAGGAGCATCTTCTGAGGTCCCACCACCCTCTCTGTTTCTTTTCAAGAGGTTTTTTGATAATTCTTGTATAATTTTTTGTAATTTTTTGATAATTCTTGATAATTCTTGTATTTGTCTATTAATTGCATGAGCTGACCAAACTGTGTGATTAAAATGAAACTCCAGAAATGAAACTATGAGCATGTACCCTAAGCAGGCAGCTCCTGTCTGTGCGTCCCTCACGCCTAGGCCTGATTCAGCAAGCTGATGTGCCTAAACCCTGCGGATGTCTCCTTTGTTGGAGGTTGAATGTGCCCTGGGATGAGAGGAGAGACCCTTCAGCTGGGAGCAGGAGAGCTCTTCAGTGTGGGTGGGCTGAGGCAGTAGGTGCTGTCCTTAGGCAAGGATGATCTGGATAAATTTGTGGGACTCTGCCCACAGTGGAGGCTCTATTGTTAGAGCAAGTGTTTGATCAGCAGCTTTCCAAGGGAAGGAGGGTGTGAAAGGTGGTAGAAATTCCCTACATCTTTGGCTCCCATGCCATATTAAAGATTGTGCCCTTACTGATTCAGTAATTTTTTCACAGGATGATATCTTACCTCTGCCTGGAGGGTGCTAAGGGCTTTATGGGCTGCTTCCTTTGGGAAGCTGGGAGGCACATGGTCTTGGATTGTATCTTTGTGAATTGAGAGTGGAGATTTTGGGGAGAAGATCCTCAGGTGCTGGCAGTTTGGCTCTGCACTGAGGGCCTGAGCCTCCTGTGCCAGCGACACTTGGGTTGTGTGATGGCCAAAATGCCCAACGGGGCTGTAGCCAGGGCTCGGGGGCTGTGGCTGGTGAGGAGGGGACAATGTGGGTGCTGAGGGATGGCAAGGGAAAATGCTGAGTGTCCCAGGCAGGATCTGTGTCCCCACAGTGCAGGTGGCTGCAGCCCACTCCCCTGTGCGTCTCTGGGTGGGAGGGTGTTGTAATGCCAGGTTTAGTATGTAATGCTAGGTTTAGTTTGTAAGGCTAGGTTCAGTTTGTAATACCAGGTTTGGTTTAGCAGGCTGCAGCTTCCCCTGAGAGCTCAGCGGGGCTGCTCAGGGCAGTGCGACCATTTGCCCCTCCCGCAGTCCATTTCAGACGGCTCCGCGGTTTTGCTCCGCGGTTTTGCTCCGGCAGCTGTCAGCTCTACAACACAGTGACGGCAAAGGAGGTGAGAAGGGTCTCTCCCTAAGGGTTTAAGAGGATCTTTAATCTTACATCTTCTCCCAGCAATCCCCAGAGGCAGAGAGAGCTCTTGATCCGGGCGCAGGGGCTTTTTCTCAGGGGCTCAGGGGTACATGGGCAGAGTTGGGGTACAGGAACCAAAGGGAGGACCTGAGGGAGTGGCCAGGGCTAGGAGCAAGGGGGGGAAATATGGGATCAGAAAAGCAGTGGGTAAACAGATCACCACAGGAGGGTTTTGGGTTTTTCCTACAGCAGACAGAAAACTTTCAGCCAATTAGGTTTTTGCATTTTAATGTTAATTTGATTTAAAATATGTGACACCTCTGATGAAATTGTGGATCTGTGGGATGTGTTTTGTGGTTCATCAACATCTGGTTTCTGCTGATGCAAGACTGAAGGCAATCACTGAATGGTGGTGCTGTAGAAAATAGTCTTTCCATCTTCCAAAAAATCCATATTTCATGGGATAAACATCCCATGTCTTCACTGGCAGCACCAGGGCAGATTCAATAAGAGAAATTGATAAAGTTAGAGCGGAGGCAAATGAGACACCAGAGGTCTAGTGAAGGCCATGTTACAAGCACATTCAGTATTCTGCATGGAAAGGGTATTCCTTGAGATTTTTGGATCTGAAACAAATGAAAGAGAATGTTATTTTCACGCGTGATCTAAATGTTATGTAGAGATGTGTTGGGTGCATGGAGCAGCCACCAAGGGAAGATCTACATCATGGAGTTACAGCAAGAATGGGTGGAGATATGTGTCCTCCTTTCTCTAATACAAAGATGAGTTGAACATCCAGAACCCATTTTTTGTAATGCAAGTTACAGAGAGTTTTCTGAAAACTAAGAATTCAAAATTAGAATGTAGTTTGGTTTAATTTTTTTGTTTTGTTTCTAAAATGAAAACATTAAGCCCTCTCCTAAAAATGTTATTTTTTTGGGACAAAGCAGTTGGAGTTTGAGTTGGTGTGATTTTTAAATAAATTGAATTTCATGTTACCTAGAAGCTGTGACACAAAATTCCTTGTAAAGAATATTCAAAACTTAGAAGTTGAAAAAAACCCAAGCAGTGTCACTTACATTTGCATTTCACAGATCCTCCAGTTTCTGTTGAAGGTCAGAATAGTTGCCATCTCCTCTGCAGTCAGTTCAAAGTCAAACACCTAAATAAAGAAATGGAAATCACTTCTTGGAACAAACCTAATAGAAATACAAGAGCAGCTCCACACTGGAGACTCCATCTTCACTCATGGACCACTAAATTAAGAAGAACAACTTGTTTTATGGACACAGAGACTATTTTATGAATGTTGCTAATTCTAGGTAAGATGTTTCTGACACGTTCCTGTGTGGGGATTCCAAGCAGGTCATTCATCCACGAGCCACGGAACAGGGAATGTCATGTAAGGATTGTTGATTAAACCCTCAGAAACTAGGCCTGGGTTAACACTCAGGTGAAGCATAAAGAAGGAAGAAGCCCAGTCCTCTTGCTGCAGGAGGACATGGCAAGGGTGAGGAAGGATCACTGCTTGCTGTGCAGGGAGAAGCCATCCCTGAGGGGCAGCATCCAGCTCACTCGTGATCCCTCACCTGGAAGTTCTCCACAATGCGCTGTGGGGTGACAGATTTGGGAATCACAATCACATTTCTCTGGATCTGGAAGCGAAGGAGAACCTGCAAGAACAGACAACTCAATCATTCCTCCTGTTCCAACAGCTGTTTTCCTTAAGCTGTACTTCTGCAGAGCTGCATTTCAAATTATTCCTGTCCCTGCAGCCTTGGTTGCACTGCTTGGAGAGCAAAGAGGGGAGTGGAGGAGCCTCACAGGAAATCTCCCTTTCCATCTAGGTTTGGGCCAGTCAATTCCTTTCCCTTGCCCCTGGGATTTTAGCAGTCTATGCAAGGCTTACATTCTCTGCAAGAGGACTTGAGAAGGGAAGTGACATGTGAAGGTGGGTCAAGAGTCTTTTTGAGGGCGAAAGAGTGTATCTTGGAGGTAATATAATTAAAAAATCTGCATTGTTAGGGAGAAATCAGAGGAGTGCCACAATTCATGGGGAAGGGATAGCGGTTCTACCCTTTCCTGAGCTCTGTTTTCCAAAATTGGAAGGAGTACCCACCTGTGCTGGGGTTTTGTTGTGCTTGGCTGCAATCTCCTTGATCTTGGGGTCATCCAGAAGGGAAGGATCCCCGGGCTTAGCCCTAGACAGAGAAAACAAATCAGTGGCAAGAAACCTCCACAGAAAGATTCAGCGTAGCACCAGAGATCTGTGTTTAAATGAAGAATTTAGTGGTGCACGTGTGGTCTCAGTGCTTCAGTCATAATCCCCAGCAGCTCCCTGGCAGGTTGCCAAGCAGCCTTACCACGGTCTGTCGGGAGAGCCAAGGGGACAGTATGCAGTCACAGCCAGCCCTTTGGACTGACAGTACTTGATCAGCTTCTCCTGGGTGAGGTATGGATGAGATTCAATCTGCCAACACAGAAGCAAAGAGTCTGACAGTGGAAGAACTGTTGCAATATTGTTGTGCTCCGTAAATTATCTCCTAATCCACTTAGAGGCTGCTTTTTTCCCTAATTTGACAGTGGCCTGCATGATAATACCCATCCTTAGTATTAAAACCACCTGTTTTGATATGAAGTGCTTATATGGTTTTTGCTGGGGGAGGTTCACAAAGCTAATCTCTGGGCTCTTTATTATTCCAGAAAGACTTTTCAGGGAAATGCTCCAACATCCTTAAAAAGTGGTTCAGCAAGGTGATTAAAAAACCCCCAGAAGTATCCAACTGAAATATCCATAGAGAGAGATTTAAAGTACATGCTGTATCTGCTTTGTTCTCCCTTTCCCCATCTCCTCATGCAGCTGTAATTGGATCTTTATAATCCCACAAAACCAGTCACCTGCAGTCTCTTTGCAGCTCACCTGGACACTTGCAGGCTTGTGCTTCAGTCCTGGCTTGTTCAAGATTCTTTCAATCTGCTCACGGTTGAAGTTGGAGACACCAATGGCTTTTACCAGCCCACAGTCCACCAGCTCCTCCATGGCCTAAAATAGCAAAATCATCATCTGGTGTACAAGGCAGCTCATGATGATGTTCTTCCTGATGTGACTTGTTTCCCACCACGAGCAGCACAAAATAACTGTTTAGAGTTGCAGAGTTCTCTGAGGGAAAAGCAGGTGCTGGCACATTAATGCCATCTCACCCAAGCCCGAATTCTCATTCTCCGAGTGTGTGGAAATCCACAGAGTTGCACGAGGAGAAGAATGATGACACTCAGTAATCCCCTGTTGTGCAAGCACTGGAGGGCTGTACTACATACTGTAGGCAAGATCTCGAAACCTAAAATATCTTTATTTCTGTGAAATTTGTTTGAGCACCTTGAGAAAGACACAAGAACTGTGGTGAAAACAATTGTACAGTTGTTATTGTTCCACAGTGAACTTTTTCTAGCTTCAGTCTGGTGTGCAGCTCCACTGGAAGTGCTTGTCAAGTAGGACACTCGGAGAATAGGAATAACCAGGGAAGGATTAAGCATGCCCATTATGAAAAGCTACTTTGTACTGTCTTATGTTCCTTCCAACTAATTTTGTGTGAATGAGACACCAGTTCTGTGACTGCTGAAGGTAATGGAAGCATGGAAAAGACTGATGAGGACAGAGGACATTTCTCTTCTGCTCTGGCTGAACTTACCTCCCACGTCTGTAGAAGATCACTGTTGCTGGGTATAGCCATGCCTTTGTCATCTTTGGGAAATGGTTCTTCTCCTGCCTGTCAGAGAGAGAGAGAGAAAAGGCTTGAAATAATCTCTGTTGAGACACTTGCTATGTAAAATTACCCAACAGGGATGTAAGGAGGTAAAGCTAATACTGCATTAAAAAAAAAACCCAAGTCATTCTCATAATAACTTAATTAATTCTTCAATCACTTCTTATTCTTAGTTCATGCATTTTTGTTATCTACTATCCCAATAAAGACAGGTGTTTCTACTGGACCCTCTGAAGTGATCCACAAAGTGCATGCAGGGAAGTGATTAACTTAGAGAACAATATTCTGGAGTCTTTCATTAGTTCACGTCCAGTACTGTTCCGTTTTGCACATTTAAGAATAACAGTTTCTTTAGATGTTTTTAAAAAGGTATAGGGAGGATTGACTTTGGCCCTGTGAACACAGACATTTATACAGGAGTGCATCTGCTGACAGATGTCCCATGGGGAGGCTCACTATGGAAATGGCTGTATTAGGAAAATTAGAACAGCCTGTAGCTAGACAGTATGGCCAAAGTAGTTTGAATGACTGGAATTTTCTAAATGCCACAATATCGTGCAGTTTCAGTTGACAGCTTTGTCCACTTAAAGCTAACTAAAACAATATTGAAGGAAGGGAGTTGAGCTCAAAAGCATAAGGTAGAATAGAGATTTAGATAGGTGTGTGTGTATCTGTCTATCTATATATATATATGCTGACATAAATGCTTTGAAGTCTGTGTAGTCTGTGAAAACTTGATCCCGAAAGCCTCATCTTTTGAAATCCAAAGTCTGTGAAACGACACTAAGGCTCCTACAGACACGGTCAGCTCAATCTGTACTGTATGGAGGATCTGGTGATTAAAGAAAGAAATGGGAAACAGAAGTGTTTACTTTCACCGTGTGACTCTGCAACCTGCAGAGGAAAGAATTTCTGTCAGGCAGCAAACTGCACCCCTCTGTCCCAGGGGGTCTGCTTTCAGAAGAGCATGCTTTGGGTTTGTAAAAGAACGGGAAAGAGGCGTAGCTTTTTCTTGCAGCCAGAGGCCTGACCTTAGTGCTGGGTCTGCCTCCCCGTTGTCAGGAGGGCAGAGGACGCTGTGCAGGCAGCGGTCCCGGGGCGGGGATCAGGGGCCCGGCTGATGGGGCAGAGGAAAGCGGGATGGGCAGCGCTGGGGCAGCGCTGGCACAGCAGGCACGGCTCCTCCTGCACGGCAGCAGCAGTGGTGCTGCAAGCACCCCTGGCACTTCTGAGGAGCTCTCCCAGGAGTGAAACCTGCTGTTAGTGTACCTTGAAGCCAAAAGGCCAGTGGATGAGGTAGAGATCCAGGTAATCCAGTTTCAGGTCTGCAAGAGTCTTCTGGCAGGCTCCCTTCACCAGAGGCTTCTCATGAAAAGTGGACCACAGCTGGAGACAAAACAGGGCAGACTGTGATCTCCTGGTTAAAGCTCTCAGGCGCTCTCCTGCACAGCACAGGAATGCTCCCTGTTCTTTGGAAGCTGATGTGGAATGAGGCCATGCTGGTGCTGTTCAGATGTGCCATGCTCTGGGATGGGACTGGCCGGTGACTGTGGGGGCCGTGTGTACCAGTCTCTGGTTACATTAGTTCACACACAAGGTTTGTGCCACCCCCTTTTGCCCAGGGTCTGCCTCCTTGGCAGTTGTGTATCTGTCGTTCCTGAGCATGCACAGAACTCCTGCACTGCGTGTAGCAGGCAAAGCCAAGAAGATATAAGATGAGCCACAAAGAGTGGTTGTCACCAACCTTTTCTTAGGTAAGAAGTACCTTCAGATTCCAGCTAAGTAGCCTGATTTTTGTAATAAGAAAGAGAAGCCGCCAACCCCACCTTCCTTAGGACATATGCTAAGCAGATTGCAGTGTCCCAAGGTGCCCAGAATGACAGCTCCCACTGCAGGGACACCCCTTTGGAATGCTCTGAGCCCAACTGCTGGAACAAATACCAGGCAGTGTGTTCTGCTGTGCTTTAGCAGTCACCAAGGTGGCATCAGCAAGCTGGTTCTGCCTCTGTCAGTCCTTCACACTGAGTGGTCTCTGACCTTGCATCACGTGTTTCTACCTTGCTGGGGGCTACCTGGCCCACTCTTCCTGCTTCCCTTCTTTTGCACTAATCAGTCTGCAGTTGGCCTCTCTTCATCCATCCCCCAGCACTGCTGGGCCACCACAGCAGGGTGCAGACACAGTGTATCCTTCCTAACTCTCCATACAGAACTGGCTGAAGCTGTCAGCTTGCGTCAGGAGTGGCCTGAATGCTGTTAGGATTTGCTTTATCCTACAGCAAAAAGTTTGTCTCCATAACTTAAGCTTCCTGCTAGGAAAATACTCAAAGACAAAGCATTCCCCCAGCTGTGCTCCAGGCTGCAGGATCATTGGATCTTTACCTTGCTGACAACAAAGAGGTCCTCTCGTTTCACAACACCTTCTTTGATTTTCTGCTGGATCCCTTCCCCAACTTCATTCTCATTCTGGTACACGTAGGCACAGTCGAAGTGGCGGTACCCGGCATCGATGGCAGCCATCACCGCAGCTTTTACTTGCCCAGCTGCAGACTGGAAAAAATGCATCAATATTAAGAATCTCAAATCAGTGCTTGTTAAAGACCTGTATCCTAGCAAAATAAAACCAGGGAAGCCATGTTAGTGAAAGCAATCCCCCCCCCAGTCCAGGTTGGTGGGGGTTTTTTCTTTTCCAAGAACACTATTTCTTGCAGTGATAAACATGGACTCCAGCGTTGGAAATCAACCTCCAGCCACTTATCTGTAGCTCCACTCCAACTCACACTCAGCCAGGCAGAGCAGAGCCCCAGGCACCAGGACAGCTCCCCAGAGCTGGACCAGGGGCAGTGAAGTTTTGTGCCTGGGAGCTCTGCAGTACAGGTGCTTTTCTCTGAAGCTCTTACCTTCCAGGTGCCCAGCCCCACGAGGGGCATCTTGGCAGTGGTGTTCAGCTGCACATAGGTTGCCATGGTCCTGCACTCCCTCTGCGCTGCCTCCCCGCAGCTGCCTCTTGCCTGCTGGGTTTAACAGTGCCTGGTCACTGGCCAGGGCTGGGGTTGATGCTGGGGCGTCCCCGGTGCTCTGGGTCCTCCCATATCCGGCAAACAGGGCTGTGGCTTTTTCTCTGTACACGCAGCTCGCAAAGGTTAATGTGAAAGCTGAAATCAATTAAAAATCGAGGACGTGATTACTTGGGACGTGGCAGTGGCACGCCCTTCGGACCTTTCCCTTATCAAAAGATAAGGGTTGAGGGCAGGTGTGTCCCGGTCTGGCTGGTGTTTCTGCAGAGATCAGCTCCTTTCTGTGTCCCATGGGATTGTCCATGTGTCTCTCTCTCTTGTGCCACGTGCTGAGCGAGGGTTCTGACACCCTATTGCAGTTCACCCCACAGATTTCCTGAGAGAGAAGGTTTCATTCAGGGGCACTTTGGCCCAGGATTGTCACTGGTAAAGTCCAGGGGTGTCCCAAAAAGTGTCAATAAACAAGTCCCAGGGTAGGACATGATCCAGAGGCCCCTCGCTCCTGGCTCCCAGAGCTGCTCCTTTGCTGCTGGGTGTGTGATCGTGGGCTGAGCCCTTGGCTGGAACAGCTTGTGTCTCCCCTTGATGGAGCCTTGTCACCTTGTGTGCTGATGAAGTGAGCCAGCTGGAGAAACCTCAGTGTGAGTTTGCAGAGGAAGAAGGAGTTCCTTTCCCTGCCCCCCCAAAAGATGTTGGTATCCATTTCTCAGGCTGGAAGGTGAGGCACAGTGTAGAACAGGGAAGTTCACACAGGCCGTGTGTGCCAAACGTGAAAAGTAAAATTAAGTCCCTGTTTTTTCCTCGTCTTAACAGGATCATCCCTCCGGTAAAATTCGAGTGCTGCCTTTTAATTTTTTTTTTTCCCATTTCTTCACTTTTTGCTTTACTATTATGGGCAGCAGGCATATCTCTATGGCTCGTTTTTTAGCAGCCAGTGCATTCCTAAAGGAGTTTCGTAATGCGGAGACACGTGAGCATAGAAGAGAAAAGGTGTCCTGTAGCTTCATGGTCATCGTGGATGCCGTATATAATTACTGCCAGAAACTGACAGAACCTTCAGCACAAAACCACCGCAGGATCCAGGGGGATGGATGTGTTTTCATGTGTGCACACACGGGGGCAGAGTTGTGTGTGGCTTTTGCATTTCCTCAGTCTTAACTCAGCAGATTGAATTGCATATTTTATCCCTTAGATTTTGTAACAATGAGAAGTTGGAAATCTCTCTTCCTCTGCCTCTTTTCCTAAAACAGGATAAGAAGAAAAAAAAAAAAAATAAAGGTGGCTTACATTTGCAATAAATAAATAAATTTTCTGGTAGGGACTCAAAAGATACAAACCTGGGTTTAAAGAGGAAATTAGCCCGTTATCACTAACATACCAATTTTCTGAATTGTCTGATCCTTAAATTAAAGACACAAAAAAGAATTTCCTTTTCCCTGCTGTCTTTTGCACTGAAATGCATGAGATGGTCTCCTGCTTCAACTCACCACTGTGTCTCAAAAATATTCCAAAACTTGCACTTTTAAGCATTATTATGCATGGGGAGGTGTGTAAATCAAGTCTGTTTTCTCCCTCCTGTTAACGGGGCACTTACTTTCAACAGTTATGTCCAAGGAGAAACAGAAAGACTATCTAAAATTTTTGTGTGGTTGGATTTACTATGACTGGGAGCACTCTCATGTGCTCAGCACCTCCAGCTTGTTTCTGACTGCAGCCATCAGTGGGGACTGTGGGCCATGTGCAGCTGGTAGGAAGCAGCGTGTGCTCTACAGACTGGGTTGTTAACTACACATTTGTGGCCAGAGGCTGCTCCTGTTGGGAAGTTTGCCATCGATTCAATAGCATGGAAAAGAGCCATTTGTTAAAAAAGTCTGCCAACAGTGCCAGCTCTTTGTTCAGGCACTGTCGTACCAAACTCTGTCTAACCTATTCTGTATGTTGGCCCTGGTGTCCTTGGAATGGCTGGATGTTGGGATTTCGGCACTGTTTTCCAGTGCCTCATCCCCAGAGATCCCCTCGGTTCCCCCTGCAGCCCACAGTGCAGCAATGGTGGTGGCTCAGGCAAAATCAGGAGAGAAAATTCCTCAGGATCTGCATCCCAGTGTTGGCCTGGCCGTGCTGGCCTCTGGGGGATGAACCAAGAACAGTAAGAAGAGTAAGGATTGACCTTTTCCTTTTTCCCAAGCACATTCCCCACTCTGTAAACCAGTGAGCTCAAGAGGTGCTGGGATATCATGCCAAGCTGAGAAAGTAGCTGCTAAAAATGGCCTTTTTAAAAATGGCCTTTTGCTCACTCACCCTGTGTCACTCTCTGGAGCAAGATGGGCTTCCCTGAAGGAGTAGTCACAGTCTGACGCTTCCACAGCACTGGGCACACAAGAAGCTTGAAACAATATATTTTGAGTTCTGAGAAAAACCCAGCCAATTGTGTTCTGAAGCTGCAGTAACTATTACTCTAACAAATAGAGGAAAGGGGAAAATCTGGGGAACATCAGGTTGAAACTACCCTGAAGAGGAACCTTTTAACTTAGCAGAACTGCAGGAAGCTCCAGTTTTTGAGAACTACATCAAATGGGGTGGTGGTTTGGTGATAAAGAGAAGTGTAACTTGCCAACAAGTGGGTACCTGAGGGTAAACAGGACAGGAAGAGATAGTTAATAAAACTGTCAGGCAGTGGGGAGCAGACCCCTGGAGGCAGTGGAGGAGGTGTTGACAGCAGACAAGGGCAAAACAAGGCATGTTCACAATATTCCCAAAGAATAATATAGTTACATTTTCTTCTGAGTCTTGTCTACGTGAAAATCTTGCACTGTTTCATTATGTTGATGCAAATGCATTTTTTGGACACATATCAGTTGAAGTATGTTGTGTATTGATTTAGCTTAAATCCCTTCCTTACCACTTCAGTTAAAACAGTAGAAAGCACTCCAGCAAAATAACATCCATCCTCCCACAGACTTCACATTAATTTAACAGCATCAGTTTTTGAACTGGTTTAATTAAACTGCAACTTCCTTGCACAGGCCAGGACTGGTTGCTGTGGAAGCAGAAACATGTCTTTTGTGTCTTTTCTTTAACTTGTAAAAAGAAACCTTCTGATCACAGACTGGAAAGGTGGATTAATGTGGGACTGGCAAATACTTTGCTTGATTTTCCCTAGGTCAAGCCCTGTAAAAAGAACAGGTACCAAAGCATCAACAAAGACCAAACCTTCTCAGTTGTTTCTGTGGGAGAATGGGCTTTGTAATGAGGGGATAGGCAACTTCAATTAAATAGGAGGAACACCATGGCCAGCATCCAACCCCATCTCATCTATAAATGGAAAATTCACCCATCCCAGATCTACATTCCTGTCCAGTTCTGTTGGTAGGCATGGTTATCCCAGGAATGGGATTTTCCTTTCTCGTATGTGCAGACTGTAGGTTTTCCAAAGCCCATCACTTTAGAGAACAGTTGACTATTTTTCTTGCCAAGTGGAGGCTCTTGTTCTCATGGAAAAATATTTTCATGCTTCCTTTCAAGTGTCAGCAGTAAGCCATGTCTAGTTTTGACAAGGAAAGGGATGCTTTGAATATCCTAAGAGTGGAGGGAGAGATATGTTTTCCTTTTTAAAAAACACAAAAATTTTGAGAAGTGTTGGAAATATTTTCCTCACGTTCGAAAAACAAAACAAAACGAAGCACACAGTAAAACCAACGAGTTCATCTTGATTAGGAACAACATGAAAAATACCACAGTGGAATCTGTACAGTTAGAGCTGAATAGAAATTGCTTTATAACCTGAACTCGTACACAACAGGGGAGCCAGATGGTTTTAGCTGACTGAGTTGCTCAGGTTTTGTAAATACGAGAGCAGAACCTCATGTGGTGTTTCTCCCGTCACATGGCAGGACCCGTGGGCAATCCGAACGTTTAGTGGGGATGTGGAAGGTCCAGTGATTCCCACAGAAGTTCGGCCCATTGTCCTTCACTAATCCATGGCTGTGCAGTTATTGCGCTGCGTGCTCCAGGTCTGCTCTAGGGTTGGTCAGATGGGCGTCCGCACTCTCAGCATCTGTCGTTTCCAGAAGGAATTCAGGGCGGGCAGGGAGGAGGCCATGAGCTGCACATTGTTCTAGCGTGAGGCTTCCAGCAATTGTCTTGTCTGGGGACTCTGCTGCTCCTGCAACCAGAACACGTGTGGAGCCCCAGGGGCTGGGAAGAGATGGTGGCCACGTGTGGGTTGCTGCAGAAGCCAGGAAAATTGGTTTGTGCTCTCAGCTGCCCCCACCCCCCCCCAACTACATGCAGCCATAAGAGCAGATAAAGTGGCTTCTTCATCTCTGAAGTTTCTGTATCTTTTGAAGGGCAGGAGGCCTTGGTCCAATAGCATGGGCCTCATTTTGTGGTGTCTTTCTAGAGACATTATACCCTTTCCCCCAAAAGAAGACGGGTAGTTTGTTGCCAGATGTATCTACTTCTGCAAACGCCTTCTTAAGAAGGGCAGGACCGTACTCCCCATTTTTTCCCTCCCACATCCTTTGTATTGATCTTGGCCCAGTTCCTTGTTTGATACATTGCAGATGCAGACTTGTATAGAGAAGGGTAAGGACAGCAATACTGAATGTTTGAACAAGTACTTGACCTATCCAAAATGTTGAATGCTGGATAGTGCCTTGTGTCTCTGGGAAGCAGAAAAGTCTCTTTCTTTGTAAGATAAAAAGGAGATTCTGAATTACAGGCAAACTATTTTTTCCAGGCCCTTCTGTGGATTGCAAGATCTGATGACAAAATAGAGGAATAGACTAATTCTGAATCGAAAAAGAGTGGAAGTCAGGCACAAAATTATTAAGTGAATGGTTTTCCCTGTAAGTAAAACAGATGAAAATTCAGATTGAAAAACTCTGGGAAGTTGGATATTCTGACTCCCCATCATGCATGATTTATTAGTCCTGTCTGTCTTTCCACTCATGCTCCTTTTTTGTTAAAGAAATGAGGCATGGGTGGAGGGGGAGGAAGCATGAATTAACTTGTGATACACAGCTATTTATTTAGCAACCTAACTCCTAAAGTTCCCTGGGAAACAATCCTGTAAAAGAGAGGCCTGATTTTGTTGCTTTTTAAGGTCAGGAGCAGCCCCACTGAATTCTGAGAAGTTACAGTAAAGTAGAAGAACAGTGTGACTCAGTCCTTCTCTTGATATTATCTAATAATGACACATAGGACAGACTTTTCATATAGGAAACTCATTTTTGTGCCCCATTCAAAACCAAACTAAACCTCAGACACTCTTGTTTTGTAAACTGGTGTGATGCAAGAGAGCCACATACCATGGACAGAAACACAAGAAGCACCAGAAAAAGGTCTTTGTGATTTGTAGAGTGTTTGTGAGAAAACAAACATCATAAATACAGACAGAGATAACTCTGCACACACACATCAACAAGGTCTTAGCTAACCCAGGGGTTCCTTGTAATGTGGAAGTAAAAGAGTTCAGAGCAGCTTTTTTTTTGAGGTGAACCATTAATTTTTCATAGCAAGACATTAGTACACACGAACTTGAGTATGTGTGGTGTGTGTTTGTTGTACTCACCATTCTCTGCAATGACAGTGAAGTTCCCATTTTACCCTTTTGGCTGTATTTGCCCAGATTGTTGTGTGCTGTCATCATGCTCTAGTATCAGCACTATCCAGTCTGTTTTCAAAATAACTTATCGTGACTAGACACCACCCTGCTGCTTTCTTTTTTTCAAAGCCCTTTTGAATTATCTCTTCCCAGACAGTTCCTTACTGACGTCTGGTGTCTAGAGCACTTTGTTTATCATGGGGGGAAAAAAGGCAGATTCATCACAGGATTTTCTTTGCTTTTGATACTGCTACAATAAGTTAATTTGTACAATATTGGGACTAAAGAACAGTTAAATGCTCCAAACCAAAACCTGAAATGTAAACCCCTCCAAACCCACAACATTTAAAAGTGAACCTTGTAAAACTTCAAATTCTGTCTCTGGCTCTAGAAATAGGAAAACTTTTGGTTGTGAGAAAGGATTTTGTTTTCCCAGCCACTGGCACCTTGTAAAACTTTTTTTAGAGGTATTTTTGAAGACTAGAACTGTATCCGTGAGGATTTCTTCAGAACATTGTGTTCCACACACTTGTTTGTATCTTCTAGGCACCTGCTGTGCTGAGGTGTTTATTTGAAGATGACAATGTAATGGTTTTAAGGGCATAGAGAATATAAGCTTTTTTCCCATGTGTATGTTGTCAGCTTGGGATATGCAGAAATAAAATATTTTTATTTAATTAATATTTCAGAAGAACAGACAAGTCACCTTTTTGACTTCAGAATAACATTACCAGTACCTCGCCACTGGGATTGCATAAAAAATTCAGTTCCCACTTCACGTTTAGAATACAGTGCCTCACAAAGCAGCTTCCCTCCATCTGTTTTGCATATAATGAAGGCTTTTATGTATTTTCTTCCTCTTTCTCGGTCATTTATTTGGTATTAATGATTCAGAAAAACTTCTGCACTTACTTAAAGACTAAAGCTCTGATTCTGGTGACAAGTGCAGGGTTAATTTTAGTGCTTACACACTCTTTTTTTTTTTTTTTTTTAAACAGATTTTCCCTCCAAGCAATGCCGTTAGAGAGAGAGAGAAAAGAAAAAAAAGGTAGAGTACTTTATTTTCTCTTCACATGGGCTTACACTTCTGGTTTTGATATAAAGAGGAGGTACTGAAGTTGTATATTGCCTCCATAGCCAAACAGGATGAAAGCCCCACTGTGTTAATGAAAGCAGCATTGTATTAAGCAGGTGTCAAACAGTGCCTAAACTAGTAAAACAAAAGGTGACAAAGGGCCTTTGCTAAGGAGCTGAAATTGTAATTGGGTGACTACCTGGTGTGCAAGGTGTGCCTTGCTGCTCTGTCAGGTGCACCCCCAAGTTTTAGGTAATAACAGGCTTGGTTTAAGATGTGGTGGTGTGATATGTTGACAAATAGGGGTAGGTGTGCGACGAAAAATTACCCACGCACAGGCGTGCTCGAGCCAAGGGAATGCTGAGAGCCACGTGTGTGGGTACTGCAAGACGTGGTGAGTGGCTGTAGCAGGGAGAAGGAAGCCTGGCACGTCCTTGCCTGTTCCTGCACCCTGAGCTCTGCTCTGAGGGAAAAGGGTTCATTGTGTTACAGACCGAGGTCTGGTGCGTAGAGCCATATGAAGAGATGGGTTTAGCCAGAGTCATTTTATGATGTTGTAGTTCTGAATCCTCAGGAGGCAGTAAGGATGTTTTTCTCTGCGTAGTGTGTTGTACTCCCAGAGCTTTCTCCATACACATTTGTCCGTGGGTGAAAATGGGCCATCAGAATAGTTGCAGAGGGATGAGAGACAATAGCATGGATAGCAGACAGAGAAAAAACAGCATCTAGGTCTTCTGTAGGGGGAAAAAAGTCAAGTGTTAAAAATGGCCTCAATGGGCCTGCATCAGAGGAAAAGGTGAGGAAAGATTCCCTGGGCACACGTCTGGGTGGCAGAGAGAATGGGCTGGAAAGGAGTAGGGAGAGTCTAGAAAAGGAGACATAAATTCATGCAGTAGGAAAACACGCAGGAGAGGTTTTAAAGAGAGGGTTTCAGAGTTATTAAAGAGTGCAAGGACTTGATTACAGAATTCTATTTTGAAGATGAAATTTTTAATGAAGACAGATCACGTATTGAATAGTTCTAAACAAAGAGCTCAGGGTTTTCTGGAAATTGGAATAAGCATGTCTGCAATGCTCTGTGGCAACCACTGGATCTGGCTTTGAACAAAGTAACTATTCTATGAAAGAGTACCAAGGGCATAACCAGTGAAGAACGCTCCTGTTTACCACAGTTTTAATCAATCATTAATCAGCCTTTCTTCTTTCTAGTTCTGTTTTCTTCTGTTTCTGCCTTGCTCAGCTCCAGGCCTTTATTTGGTGTGGTGCAGTTGTACTGGTGCCCCGGAGGAAGTTTATGTGTTGAGGAAAGGAGTTTCCTGGACTAATTCTGCCACAAACATTCCAGCTAAATGCAACAGCCTGGAAGGGCTCCAGAGCAGAGACCCTGAAAAACACAACCCAGCTGGTCTGAGAGATAATAGCTGCCAAGTGAGTGTAGCTGTCTGCAAGAAGTCACGCACAGGGACATGGCGTTGACTCTCTGTCCTTGGAAAGTTTGAAATGTGAATCAAAGTCATCAGGCTGTTTTTGCCATGCTAATGAAGTGCTCTTGCCTAAAGACTAAAGGAGACAAAAATCTGTATTTAATGGCCATAGAGGTCCTGAATTGTGGCATGGGTTACTGTCTACTCACTTACAGTTATGACTGCATATTGGTATAGAATGTTTCTTTCTGTTAATTATATTTTTAATGATTGACATACAGCCAATACACACAGTGCCGATATTCAACAACAGGTGTTTTTCCTTCTGTCTCTAGGAACTTTGCTTCTTTTCCTTACAAAGTCAACCACTTGGCCTGAAGGCAGGGTGACTGCACATGTGTGGTCATGCAGGGGGATGTGGGAGCAATTCTCTTCACCAGTTCAAGCTGATGTGTGGCAAATCAGACTCTTCTACACAGTGAACTTGAGTATTGCTTTGATTACATAGGCTGGACTGGGTTTATACTGTGAGTTCTTGCTTAGACAAAGTTGACAGAAATGAAAGGTAGTTGTTAATATTAAAGTTGGTGGATGAGGTGAAAAGGATTGTATGTGTAACTGTTAAGTACAATGCACATCCAGTAGAAATATTCTGCAGAAGCAGCAGATTTTATTGCCATTCTGTGATGAGGTCAGGGATAGCTCTATCAGGAAAGGCATTGAAAGTATTCTCCCTGAGATGCAGAATGCTTTCCAGAGCTTCCCAAATAAATGAGGAACAAAGTCAGTGCAGTAACCACCAAAGAGATGCAGGATGCTACTCACCAGCAGCCTTGACCACTTTTACCACACTGTGAGCCTAGCAAAGCACTGTTTCATCTGGCTCATCCTTCTTTTCCCACTGACATTTTAGGATCTAATCCCTATAAATGTAAAATTAGACACCATTTCGCCTCACAGCATATTAAGAGACATTATTTTAATACCTCTGTCCCAAATTTTCTTAAATTTACTCATGCCACTTTTTCCTATCAGAATCTGAATCCCCCATTTTTTATTTTCATGCACTATCTTTTTAACTTATTAAAGAGGGAAGATCACCTCTATCCCCTGTAGGGAGGATGATAGAGCACCTTTTGTATACATCCAGTTTGTGGCCCTTTAAGATTTATCTTGTGGCTGTTCAAGGGTAAGCATTTAGAGAAGAAAATGCGGCTCTGATGGGGTATGAAAGACATGCTCTGCTTCTTTTGAAAAATAAAATCAGACCTACGGCAATAGAAGCACTAAAGGACACCATCTTCCCACACCACTTCCCTCTTGTTTCAAGCCAGAGCTGCTCCACCCACTTGTTTTTGTTTTTAATTGCTTTAGATCGGGATTACAGCCTGTGGAAATGAGCTAGCTGCATGATCCTTAGGAAGACTCACTCATTTATTTATTTTGTTTTGGTTGCTGATTTCATTATGAGTAATGAGATTTTGGACCCTTGCTTTTCATCAGAACCAAAAGGTCCTAAAGCGGGAAGAAAAAGTGAGCCCTGCCTCAGAAAGTCCCCGTCTGACTGTGCCCGGTCTCCTCAATGCCTGGCAGCGAGCGAGGGCGTGTTGGTCGGCAGCCCACGGCTCTTCCTTGGGACGGAGGAGCCTGGCCAGGGGAGCGGGCAGGATCCAGGGGCTGCGGGCAGCCCAGCGCCTTCCTTCGCCTTTTCCCTGACGCACCGAACGGGCCATCCCTCCCTCCTTCCCTCCCTCCGCTGCCGCAGTGCCCGCCAGGGCAGTGGGAAGGAGCAGGAGGTGCCCCGGAGCCGGGCTGAGGCCCAGGGCAGCCGCGGCTCGGGAGGAGCGGAGCCCATCTGAGTTAGGCGGTCCGAGGGTGGTTTCGGGAGCGGCCAGAAGTTTGGATGCCTCCGGTCATGGTCTGCGCGCATCTGCGCGACCCCGTTTCCCCGTTTCACAAAGCGCCGCCTGCGTGCCCAGACCCGCGGGGGGGGGGAGCCGGCATCTCTGCTGCGATCCCTGGCGGCCAATCGGCCCACTCCGGGCGGCCGGGAGGCCGGGATTCCCGCGGGAGGAGGGGCGGGATGGCCGCAGCATCCCCGAGCCCCGCGCGGGCACGACAGCGCCGGCGGTGCCGGGCTCGGCGCGGGCCCCGCGCGCTCGGGGACACCGCGTCACCGCCCCGCCCCGCGCTCATTGGCCGAGGCCGCTGCCCATCGGCCCGGCCGGCCAATCAGGGCGCGCCCCTCTCGGGGGCGCGGAGGCGCCGCGGCCGCAATAAGACGCGCGGTCCGCCCCCCGCCCGGCCCGGCGGCGGCTGCGGCGCTCCCCGTGAGGCGGCGCGGCTTTAGCCCGGTAATTCCCGGGAGCTTCGGGTCGGGGCGCGGGTAGCGGCCCTGGGGGACGGGGTGGAGCGGCCCTGGGCTCGGGGGGGGCTCTCCCGACGGGGCTGTTCCGGCGCTCCGGGGAGGGATGGCGGTGTTGTCCCCCTGGCAAGCGGCGGCTTCCCGAGGGGGCCGTGGCTGCGAGGCACCGCGTGTGCGCCCGCGGCTGTGTTTGCGTGCCCGGGGCTCTGCTTATGTTTGTGTGCGGGTCGCCGCTCCGCGCTGGCAGCCGCGGGTGTTTGCGCGTGTCCGGGAGGTGCTGCCCTACTTCTGGCCGAGCCTCCGTGCTCGGGGAGGGCTGGGACACGCAGGTGCTCGGCACAGGGACGCCTTATAAAAGGGATGAGCAGGGGAGCTTGTCCCGGCTGGAGCAGGAGCCTTGGAAGTGACCGCCTCTGGTATTAGACCTTAAAATCGTGCTTGGCCGAGAGCTCTGCCGGTGTAAGGTGTTATTCTGAGCACCGCGTGCTGCTCTCCAGTGCTGGGCTCTGGGTTTCTGCTCTATCACAGAGTGAACCGCAGAACGGCTTGGGTTGGAAGGGACCTTAAAGGCTGTCTAGCTCCAACCCCCCTGCCATGGGCAGCGACACCTGCCACTAGACCACGTTGCTCAGGGCTCCAGCCAGCCTGGCCTTGAGCACCTCTAGCGATGGGGCATCTTCAGCTTCTCTGGACAACCTGTTCCAGTGCCTCTGTGCTGGGTGCAGGTCTGCCGTCCGTATCCTCCACGGTGTCCCAGAGCTTTCGGTAAATTTCTGCACACTAGAGCTATGGTAATTGCAGCCTAAACAAATCTTAGGGTGCAAATGATATCCCGGGGCATGTGGGAGACGTGAAACTTTCCCTTGTTGGAAATGCAGGAGCTGTGTGTTGGCATCTTTTTTTGGGAGAAGGCATTTGGTAGCTTTCCCAGTCCATACGAGGGGTATGTGCTCTATTTCTTGAACAGCTTTGAGAGCAAATGGTGGCTGGCATAGCCATTTGCACTTGTGGGCTCTTTCTGTGAGCACTCGATGTTTATTCTTTCCCTGCAGGTAACCAGCCAAGCGTGTGTGGTGGCCTCTGTATAAAGCAGCTCTTGAGTCTGTGCTGGGATTTGTGTAGGTTGTTCCTTTGCTGTAGCAAAGGTGAGTAGGATTATTTCCATGTGTTGCTCTAAGGCTTTCTAGTTTAAATGCTTCCAGAAGTGGACTGATATTTAAACAACCCTGTGACTGCTAGTTCTTTCTAAATTTGTTTGAGAATTGTGCTTCTGCCTAATGTTTTATGTAAGTGAACTGGAGTTTATGGCACCCAGATGATATTTGGTCTTTGTGTAAGTGTATCTTTTACGCTAACTAAATTTTCTTAAGTGTTTTTGGCTAAAAGTGCCAACTAAACTTTTGCAAAGAGGTGCATCACCCCTATTGTTTGGTCTTAATTTGGTTTTGTAAATTATGTAATCTATTCATGTGGATAATAGAATCAGTTAATCTGAGTAATGAGGTATCTGCAGAGATAGAGATTTCTGTGGAGCTGTTTTGTGTGTAGTAGTTCATGCTGTGAACACACTGCAATTTTTTAATTGTATCTGTGGTATGTTCAGGAAAGACCAGTTGCTTTAGGTGGAAATGCTATCAAATCCTTTTGTTATAAACCTAGCATCTTAAAGGGTGTAGTTTAGTTTTATATCTGATGTGCCATGACACCTGAATCCTAGCAGTAGCTGATTTCTTTGCTTAATGTGCATCTGATTGTTTGGAGTGGAAAAAGTGGACCATGCAGGGGATTTTGCCTGAGATGTTCCTTGCCATGCACAAATCTCAGCCTGCCTTTGCCTGAAATAAGACTTCCTTTTGTATTTATCAACTGTCTGTTGTGTGTCAAACAATACCTCCTGATATTCTCTAAAAATCTCAGTCCTCAAAGGCTTTTTAATCCTGAGCTGTGGCTTTAGGCAGAAGTTAGAGCTGAGGAGGTTTTGCATAGTGCCCTTGTGTGATGTATACTCTGTCTTAACGTGGAATTAGAGGCTGCTGTTACAAGCAAGATCAGATTCCTGAGTGTTAATGAATTCAACTTTTCTAGACACTTTTTTTTTTAAGTCTGGAAAAATGAATGCTGGTATTGTGCTGGGTGTTTCCCAAAACCCAGAATGCACGGGCCTATCCCATCCTGCTGACCTAATTCAGGGTCACAGTGGGCCTGAATTTGAGATGCTTGGAGTGTGATTGAAGCAGCTCCAACTGATTTGAGATGATGGGAGCTCCCTTAAGTGTGTTTCTTTTGGAAATCTAGCCCAAGGTTGGGTGTGCAGAAATCAGAGCTCAGTCTCCCACTGTCCATGGTTTTGAGAGCACTTAATATTCATCTGTTGTGCAGCAGTCCCCCCAGTGCAGAGAGTTGTATTTTTGTATTTTTTCCCCTGCTCTTTTCATTGCCATCTAGACTGTGTCTCAGGTCAGAGGGGTCAGGTGGGGCCTTCAGAGTTGCAGTCCTGTGTTAGATGGACCTTTCAGGCATCCCATTATCTGCTAGCAGATCTTTGACCACCTTGGCAGACGCTTGGGTGTGTGGTCAAAATGTCTCTCCCACTGAAGACAATCCAGAGGTGATGCTGCTTGGTCAAGAAGGAGGAGAAAGGTACTGTTTGACTTTATGAATGTGTAGCTGTCTGACTTAATGAGGACAGCAAATAGGCTTTTTGTGCCCACTCCAAAAGTAAAAGCATTAATCCTGGTGCCTAAGAATCTGGCATTGTAATTCACAGACAAGAGAGGAAAAATAGACTTGAAAGTCAGGAAGAGGATGAGATAATCTGTGAGGTCACTTGTGGATTGAGTGAAATGAGGACTCACTAGTTGTACATTGCACTCAGAGTATCTGTGTTGTGACACTTGAGTGTGGAGGAATGATGGAGGAGGTGGCCTGGAGAAAAGATCAAGCATAGACTGGCATAATTAGCAGGACAGGATGGGGATATGAGGAAATTATGCAGAGTGTGACTATGTTGACATCTCCTTTGAGAAAAGCTGATAAGGTTCTGTGTGCTGCCAGTTCCAGTTCTGTGGTGCCACTCTCCAGTTCCTCTGGTTGAGGGCCACAGCTGCTGTCTGTGCCTGAATTCCCTTGGTGCACTGAGGATCTGGACAGCCCTTATGGGCTTGAGCTAAGTGTGGCACCTCAGAGCTCCCCAGGGAGAGAGATCTGCTTCTCTGGGAGCCTGTGATACTGAGTGAAGCTCTGTTTAAGCACTTGAGGGAAACCTGTAGGCTGGAGTAGCTTGTCCAAATCTGCTCCTAATCAATTGTTTAAAGTGGGCTAGTTGCAACAAGCTGGGTGAAGGATGGCACTTTTCCTTCCCACGTCTCCTGGTATGGAATTCCTCCCACTCTTGATTGTAAAATCACACTCAGCAGACACTTGTTTCTTTGGTTGTTTTTATTCTGATAGTTGTTTACTTTTTGCTGCCATATTGCTGTTTGTAATGCATTATCTGTGGGATGTTTGATGTGTCTGTCTCATGTCTTTGTCCAGATGTATCACTATTAGATGCCACACCAGCTGCCATCTGTGCTAAGCTGCAACCAAAATGGCAAAGTATAGGCTCGTTCTCCTGAGACATGGGGAAGGAGCCTGGACCAAGGAGAATCGCTTCTGCAGCTGGGTGGACCAGAAGCTGAGCAGTGATGGGATAAAGGAAGCTCAGAACTGTGGCAAACACCTCAAAGCGCTGGGCTTCGAGTTTGACCTCGTCTTCACCTCTGTGCTGAGCCGCTCCATCCAGACTGCCTGGCTTATCCTGGAAGAGATGGGCCAAGAGTGGGTCCCCATTCAGAGCTCCTGGCGGCTGAATGAGCGTCACTATGGAGCCCTGATCGGGCTCAACAGAGCAGAGATGGCTCTGAATCACGGTGAGGAGCAAGTGAAAATCTGGAGGAGAAGCTACGATGTTACCCCGCCTCCCATCTCTGAATCTCACCCCTACTACGAAGAGATCTACAACGATCGCCGCTATAAATGCAGCGATGTCTCTCAGGATAATCTCCCAAAGGCTGAAAGTCTCAAAGATGTGCTTGATAGACTCCTTCCCTATTGGAATGAAAAGATAGTGCCAGAACTGAAAAGTGGCAAAATGATTCTTATCTCTGCTCATGGGAACAGCAGCAGGGCATTGCTGAAGCATGTGGAAGGTAAGGGTCTTTGTTTTAGCCTTCCGCTCTCCTCTTTACTCAATGGCTTGGAGCTTTGTCTTGTTCTATGGTGTATATTACTTACCTGGGCAAGTTAATAATGTCTGTGGCCTCCAAGGAGAAAGTAAAAAGTTGGTCAAGCAATCAAACTGAGAGATGTGGAAAGGGGAGAGAATTAGTTAGGTTAATGTAATTAAGAAAAGGGCCAGACGCTTTCATTTCATTTCTCACTGTTCATTTAAAACTACTGTATTCTAAACCAACTTTGTGGTTGGTTTAGATAGGCAAAAACTCTGCAGGCTCAAATTATTTTTGGATTTTTTCATCTGCTTTGTCAGGTTTGAAATAATCATCTCTTCACTGAAAAAGCATTGCTGTAACACAGCGGAATAAAAGTGCTTGACTTGGGTTGTGGAAGATGTTCTTGACTGTTACCCTGGTGGGTCACCCTGATAGTTTTTTGCTTAAAAGTTATGTGACAGGGGGTTCTGCAGAGAGTAGGCACTTGCTAAAGCTTGTGGAAATACTGTAGCATATCCCAATATAGAAAATGCATCCCAATAAACAGCCAAGTTGGTAGCTTAGCATAAGGTTTATTTATGACAGAATGGCTTGTGTTGGGAGGTATCTTGTAAAGGCCATCTAGTCCAGTCCCCCTGCAAAGAGTAGGCACATCTTCAACTAGATCAGGTTGTTCAGGGCCCTGTTCAACCTGGCCTTGAATGTTGCCAGGAATGGGATATCTGCTGCCTCTTTGTGCAACATGTTCCAGTGTTTTACCAGCCTCATCATAGAAATTTTCTTTCTTATGTCTAGTCTGAAACTATCTTCTTTTAGATTAAAACCATCCCCCCTTGTCCTATTGCAACAGGCCCTGCTAAAAAGTCTGTTTCCGTCTTTCTTAGAGGCCCTCTGGAACCTTCTCTTCTCCAAGCTGAACAGCCCCAACTCAGCCTTTCCTCACAGGAGATGTGCTCCATCCCTCTGCTCATTTTTGTGGCCCTCCTCTGGTCCTGCCTCCAACAGGTCTTTCCTGGGCTGGAAATCCCAGAACTGGTCTTGAAAAGGACTTATTTGGGACTTAACAATAAAAAAACATCCTTTTCATTGTTAGATTCTTCCCTCCCTTCTTCTTTCATCTCCTGGCTTCCAGACCATCCTAAACTGGAAGTTGAACTATATTAATTTCTTTGTGGGTTGAGCAGAATTTAGTGAGTATATATGCGTGAATGCAGCCTACTACAGTTGTAGTTACAAATATGCACAGACTGGATTGTGTCCACTCAGGTTTTTTCTTAGTTGTAAAATCCTCTGTTCTGTGGCTCTGCCTGCTGAATACTTTTTGCATTTGCCCATGCTGGAACAGTCAGGACATCAGGAGTCAGAAGCCTGGGAAATAAGCAGGTACAAGTGCTTTCTGGAGCTAGGGAGGCTGTGAATCCTGGGCTGCAGATCACTGCTTGGATGAAGGAGGAAGGGCTGGTTCAGTCAGTTCCATGATGTGGTCCGCGTGGTTGTCCACACCGTGTGAAGTGATAAAGGAAAAAGGGGAAGGGGCATCTGCAACTGTGGTGACTCCCCTGCCTCCCAAGAACTGAACCAGTTCCATGAAGCC
Source organism: Aphelocoma coerulescens (assembly GCF_041296385.1). Taxonomy (NCBI): domain Eukaryota; kingdom Metazoa; phylum Chordata; class Aves; order Passeriformes; family Corvidae; genus Aphelocoma; species Aphelocoma coerulescens. Next base: position 77,642,429 of record NC_091014.1, on the reverse strand, counting down.
ATGCTGGCCAAGCCCTTTGGGGGTGAGATGATGACAGCTGAATGTAGCTTCCAGCAGAGACCCTGGGCCACCTTCTGTGCAGGCCTGCTCAGGGGCTGGCAGCATCAGGGGCTGGGAAGGGTTACTTTGCATTTAGTATGGCTGAACTTCTTGCTGCATTGAGATCAGAGAGGAACAGTGCTGCAGAACTTTTCTTTGGGACAATTGCTAACTCTGTGTTGCTCTTCCAGGACTGCCCATACTCAGCCAAAGTGTAACAAAGCTATCCTTTGTCTTGCAGTATACCTTGACCCTCCCAGCATATGCTTACATAGGGAAATGTGAGGAATCCTTGGCACAGGATCTAGTTCTGTTGACCAGGGACCATCTGTGGACTACTCCAGCTCCCACATAGGAACCTGCTGGCTCTTCTGCCCTTAATATAGTAGAGATTGGATTTCTGAAGAACTGGCCTGAAGGGTAGCATGAACAGAGCTCAGAGATACCTGGTATTGCAGTCTGCCTTTGTTGTTTTATTTTTGCTTCCCCCCCTGCCTAAATCTAGCTGGATCTAAGAGATTCCTTGTCTGCATTGCTGACTGTCCCTTTCTCTCCTGAAAGGTTGTGAATTGCTCTGCAACCCTGCTAGAGTTGGACCTGATTCAACAGTGCTTAAAGTTTGCCAGTCTACTGTATTTATAGCACCCACTGTGAGATGGGCTGTGTTTTTGTGGATTTTTTTTTTTTTGGAAGCTTAGTGTGTCCTGCACTTGAGTGGCGTTTTCTAAGCCCCTCTAGTTTAGCTGGAGCCTTTTATTTTTTTGTTTGGCATTTTGAAAACTGGGCTCCAAATGCCTCAAGCAGCAATCTTGCATGGCTGCTTGGATGCCTTAGTCATGGTGTTAACTTAATCTTGGAAGATGTAGCTCAAACTTTAAATGGCAGCAAATACGAATGTTTTCATTCTGTTGGTTCTGATGAAACAATTCTAATTGTTTCAGTGCAATTTGATTTTTTTTTTCCTAAAACACTACAGAGTATCCCTTGAAGTTACTATTTCAGGGAGGTATTTTCTTGAAACAGGACTGCAATTCTCTGAATCTCTGTTTTCATTGTTCTGAGTAATTGGTAAAGAGCTGGAAATGTAGTTCTGCTTTCTACTTGCATGCAGTCGTTGGAGCAACAGTATCATGCTCAAAAGGCTTTGATTGTGGGTTTGGGTTTTGTTCTTGTTTTCTCTTTACACAGAATGGACCTTGTTAATGTGTGTGAAATGTCCATAGGATCTGCTATGCTAAATAAACATCCTGGATGCACAGGATCTGTTTGCAGATGATTTTTCTCAGTTCTTTGGGGGAGGATACTTTTCTCTTTATCTAATAACCAGTGCTTCATGTTGGAATCCTCTTGACAGTGTCCTTTTATGAAGACATTTGTGTAACACTTGAGACCACCCTGCCCTGTTTCTGTTGGAGTGCTGATTGGAGACCAAGTCCAATGGACTGCTTTACCAGATAACTGGCAGAAGGATTGATGGGCTGTCCTTTCTTTCTTCCCAGCCATTTAACCCTGGGGACTGGTGTTGAGTACCTCAAAACAGGGCCTTGTGGAAGGCCTGATTCTAGAGTTTCCAACCTGTTGAGAGGTTGTCACCTCTTGCATGTGGTGTGGTGGTCGCTGAGCCTTGTCATGCTCAGGGTTGAAACTGGAGGATAGGAGTTTCCTGGCCTCTTGAAGATACAGATGTTGCACTCCCTGGGCTTGTTGGGTTGTCACAGGGCTGGGACAGATCTCTGGGACTGGGCTTGCAGGCAGTGGTGACTCTGAAAGCCTCCTGCTGGTTTTGTGACCTGGTGGGCAGGGAGAGCAGTGCCCTCAGGATGTTACTTTCTTGCATCACTCTGAGTGTGCAGTTACAGTGTTCCAGTAGTTTACATGTGGAGCTGCACATTGTGGCACCTGGTGTGGATTGTGCTGAGGGCTTCTTAATAGGATTATTTCATTGATTTAGCTGCTTAGCCTTCTTAAGGAAATACTGCTTCTGTGAGTGTGGTGTCTGAGTGCAGTTGCAGGAAACAGCTTGTGACCTAACAACTCAGTGCTCCTGAAATGAGATGGTCTCACTCTCCCTGTCATTTTCCCCAGTCTTTGCTCAGTGCTTCTGCTGCTTATTTCTTGTGAGCTTGTTGGGCCTTACTGCAAGTTACCTTGGCCTGTGTTATGGCCACTGCTGAGCAGTGCTCCTGCAGCATCAGGGCTGCCTCACCAACATTGTCCCCAAACAGGCTGGGGCTGGGCAAGCTCTTGGGAGGGGACGTAGCCAGGAGAGCTGACCCAAACTGACCAAAGGGATATTCCTTACCCCTTATGATGTCTGCTTAGCAGTAAAGGCTAAGGGAAAGGAGGAAGGATGTTTGTAATGGCATTGGAGCAATAGCTCTGCATACTGAAGCCCTAATTAGTGGGAAGTGACTGGACATTGCCGGCCGATGGGAAGTAGAGAATAAATCCTGTGTTTTTCTTTGTTTCTGTGCTTGGCCTCTACTTGTGCTTTAGTAAACTGCCTTTATCTCGACCCACACATTATTTTTTTCATCTTTTCTCCCCACCCATTGTGCTGAGGATGGGAGTGATAGAGCAGCTTGGTGGGCACCTGGTGTCCAGCCAAGGTCAACCCACCACAGTTCTTTTTTGCTGTAGCCCCCTACTACTAAAGCCTGGCTGTGCAAGCGTAATACAGACATAGAAAATCTTGGCAGGCATGAGTGAAACAAATGTAGATGGTATGCTACAACCATGGTTGTAGCCCACCCATCTTTCTTTCCTTAGACTTTGCACAGCAAGATAACATTCTGTCAAGATCAAACACCAGATTCTAACACTCTGCTCCTTTCCCTCCTCTACCCTGTTGAAGTTAGATCTTCAGTCAGCCTGCAGGGAGGGCAGGAAGTGGCTCTGAATATTTAACTTACTAGGCTAAAGCTTTAGTATTTTCATTAAGCATGTGGCAAGGATGCTATGACCTGATTTAGAACTCAATTACAAAGCATCAGTATTAAACAAGCTTTTGTGGCTGAATTTATGCATTTGATCTCGTGTACGATCTTTTATTGGATGAATCATCTGGCCTCAAGTGCAGTTGACATGCAGGGGAGGAGGGGTGTAGTTATTCTCAATAACTCTTGTGGGTGTTGGGTTCCTCTGACCATAAGAATAGAAGGGAGGAACTTGGTAAAAACAGGTGAAAGGGAAGGGGAAGCTGAACCCGCCCTTGTAAAAGTGCTGTAGGTGCTCAAAATCAGTGGGGTTTGTCTCTGCAGGACTTTGCAAGGTACAAATATTTCAAAACTCTCCATGGGCTACCACGTGAAGGTGAATTCTTAAGCTTGCCTGGATGTACTTCCAGTTTGTGTGTTTGGTTACCCAGTTCAGTTAAATGGATGGTAAATGAGCTGGGGAAGAATTCTGAATGTGATTTTTAAAGGTCTTTTTTGTAACAAGTGCTGTACCAAATTATTATAGTGTTCATGTACCTGACTGCTTCCTGCTATACAGCTAAGGGACAATACTCTCAGGATAGAGCAGGGGAGATGTCCACTTGAGGAATGTAGGTGCCTGGTCAGCATTTGATCTGGGGTCCTGAGGAAGTCATCCTGAGTACTTCTGTAGTGTCTGTGGGTTCTCATGACTGTAACTAGGTAGAACTGGGGTTTAAGCCTTCTTGGGTAAAGACTGCTTCCAGCAGTGCAGTACTTCAGCAGTGCTGAGACCCAGGCTTTGGTATTCAACTGGAGGGAAGAGTGTTGCTTCTTCAGTGGTCTTGTTTACCATTGCGCCTTGTAGTCAGCAGTAGAGATCTTGCCCTGATTTCACCCTTCTTCCCTGTGCCATAGGCTGGGTTGTGACTCAGGCCAGCTTGGATGGGGCACAGGAAAAGGTCAGCTGGTTATAATTACAGCACATGGAGTAACTGGATAGCAGTTAGCTCACACTCCAGCCATTGCAACTGCAGGGCTTGATCCCTTTGCTGTCCTCCTGGCCTGCTGGCTGGGGAGTGTTCTGGTGAGCTCTCCCTGCAACCAAAGAGCTTGTGTGACCAGCCTGCTCAGCTTCTTGCTTCCTGAAGAACACAAATGCCATACACAGCAACAGAACACTGTTGTTCCTTTAGGATTTTCATCTGACTTCAGCTTGTGTTTCCAGACTTGTGGCTGTGGGGCAACACTTCTGTATGAGGAAGAGTCCCGAGGAGAAACCATCATGTTTGCTGCTGTGTGTTTATCCTAGACTGCACTGTTTTGCTTCATAAATCAATACTAGTTGACATTGTGGTCACTTTGTGTTCTGTAAAAACAGTAAAATGCATTTCTGAATCCATGTAGCTACAGCTAGTTTTGTTTAATCCATCTCCAGAGGAAACGTTTAAATATCATGTCTCCTGACCACATTATGTGGTTTGCCTAAACTCTCCTGCATGACTTCATCTGCCTTGTGTATATATGCATGGTTTAGTCTGGGAGACTGAATTTAGGAGGTGGGCAGAACACTTCCTAGGCACAGATTCTCTGGGGATGTACGTGATGATGTGGGTGTTGTTAAAATCTAATGTTTAAGAATCCTTGAAATAAGAGCTCAGGCAGCTTGGCTGCTTGTTTTGCAAACAAAAGTCCATGAGAACAGCGCTTGTGCTTGGTGAATGGATGCAGTATTTTTCCCGTTCACTTCTGTGCTGTTTTTAAATTTCAGGTATTCTTTGAGGTTTTTTTTTTCCCCATAGGTCTGATTCTGTGACCTACACCAGGTGAATTATTTGTTCCTTTGTATGCAAGAATTGCTTAAGCTGTCTGAGTGTGACTTGTTTCAATGGACTGATGCTGAATATGTAAAAAGGTCTAGGTTTCTTGTGAGGGTTTGTTTGTGGTGCTCCATGCCCTTCTGAAACTTAGGGCTCACCCAAGTGCTGAGCATAAAGCAAGAATAGGTCACTGCTGAGATTGGGTGCTGGTGTAGTCTCTGGGCAGGGGCATATGATCCTCACCTCATGAGTAGTTCTGTTTTTTCTGACCTGTTGTCACCCCACTGTTGCTGAGTTGCTTGACTCATGTGTGTTTTCCTGTTAATATGCTGGCTCTGCTTTTCTACTTAATGTGAAAATCACTGGTGAATTTATACCCATGTGTCCTGAGGACCATCTGTTTTGTCAGCTGCTCAGGAGGATGTTTGCTGGGTGCACCTAGGTCTAGTTTACATGGTGTCATCACTTTAGAAGCTTGGTTGTGTGCATTTTCCAAGAGTGAATTACTCAAAGCTGCCCTGCTTCACAATAGCAGGCTGCTGCTGTGACCCCAGTGCTTCTAAAAAAGGGAGGGAAAAAGCAATCTTGACGTTCCCAATGACACTAGCTTTCTTTTGCTTGATTTTTTTTCAGGGATAATGTTTTTGCAGTCACTGCTTTTAATGCAACTATTTAGACCTTGTGTGGAAACTTTACTAGGATGTTTGGTCTTGAAATGCACTTGGAGGCTTTGGATGTGTGTTTGATATAAAAATAACCAACAATTTCATTGAGGTGAGAGACCCAGAATGTGTTAATTACACATCAGCATAAAATAAACTTCGTTTCCAGGTACACATTCCTTTAGTTAAGTGGAAAAAAGAAATATGCTCTAAGCTGTACAAATTGATTTTCTGCCTCCTTTTTCTTCCCCTTCCCCTCGTTTGAAAGTGGAAATGAATATGCTGTATGTAGTAATTCTGAGAACAGTACTGTGAACCCTGCTATAAACTTGCTTATGAGAAATCAGATGTGGGTCAAGAGTGATTCTCACACAAGAAGAATTAAGTACTGATTTTTGTGACAGTTTGTGTGAGAAGAGTTGGACAGAAAATTTAAGAGAAAGATTAACCTTGTTATCCCGACTTTTTCAAGAGCCTGTGTTGGCTGCTTAGCAGAGGTTGTTTCATGTTGGAGTAGCACATGTGGACTCTCATCATCTTCTGTGATGTGTGAGTTGGGAAATTATGGGGGGGAACCTATTGTACTCCGTGTCCTGTCTTAAAGGAACAGTGTAGTCTCCAGGGCAATCCCTTCCTGTTTATTTCACATGTGTAGGCTGCAAAAGTGAAGAAACTGTCTTCACCTCGATGGGAATTCTCTCCTTCAGCTGTTCCTAAAGCACTTACCAAGCTGTGGCCTAGCTGGGAATTGACCCTTGAGTGGCTGGTGGTGTTGATGGAGGCTGGAATGTGTCCTTGACTGTTTTAAGACTAATAACCTCAGAAACAAGGCAGTAGGCAATGAGGAAGCTGTAGGTGTAACTCTGTTTTGTTTTTCTTTGGCAGGCATCTCCGATGAGGACATCATCAATGTTACCCTCCCCACTGGTGTGCCCATACTTCTTGAACTTGATGAGAATTTGCACCCTCTGGGCCCTCACCAGTTTCTGGGTGATCAAGAAGCTATCCAAGCTGCCATCAAAAAAGTGGAAGATCAAGGGAAAGTAAAATCTGCTGAGAAGTAAAATCCCACTGTGTAACACAGCTGTGTTCAGTGTGGTAGTAAGTGACGATGTGTGTATGACTGCTAGGTTGCACTGTGTGAATGTCTCAATTTCAAGCACTAAATAATTGGAAGGGACAATTGTTGAGTCTCAGGTTGGTAGTTTAACCCTCTGCCTTTTCAGAAACTGGAATTTAGATAGCAGCGTGAGGTTTTCGATACTGGAAAAGGAAGGAGATGATTCAGGTAATGGAAGCTTGCAGGGCAGTCTGCCCCACATCCACCACTGAGGATGACCCAGTAGAGAAATAAAGGGATGTGTTATTGCCCACAACCAGTCCTAATCTGTTAAGGAGAAAAGCACCAGCTTACTGGACTAAGTCCAAGTTGTTACAGGCACTAAAACTCTCACTGATAAAATGGAACCAGGTAACTCTGTTATCAGCTACGATTCTTCTGTGTCAATAGCCATGTCAGTTTGTTCTTGATGGATTTCCTGCAGTCTTTCAGAACACTTCCAGTTGGACAGCTCTCTGCCTTTGGTATTTTGAGTCTTCTGTGGCCAGTTCATGGTCCAAAGAATTTTGTAGAGATGTTCTCACTGTATTAGAGTTGTCACAGTTGTCTTTTATTACAGTGTATTCTGTTTTTAAGGAATCTAGATGGAATCCCTTTTCCTCCACCATCTTTGCAAAGCCTAGCATCCCTGCATTTTGCTGGCTTGCAGTAATAGGATTTAAGTCAGACTTTAGTCCACGGAAGAAGCACAAAGGTTTTCTGCTCAGTGTTTAAATTATCATGTAGCTCTTGGTGACCTGAGTACCTTTGAAACACTTTGGTAACGTGTACTAGAGGTTTGATCATCCCTTAGTCAAGTTTTTAGGATAATTCCTGCTAACCTCAGCAAAAGTGACGTAGGAAAAATCCCTCTAAGCTTTCCTGAGTTGCAAAGGTATCTTGATAAATGTTCTGCAGTAACATTACTGTGGCATTATCTGTATCACATTCTCCGAAGGGCTGGAAGAGATGCATGAAGCGTGTCAGAAGTGTTGCTGGGTGCAGCTCATTCTGCCGTCCTGCTGCCAAGGAAGGACATTCTGCCATGCCTGGAAGTGTTCTCCTGTAAACCTCTCCTCACAATCATAGCTTGATTCCTGCTGAGTGTGGCCTTGCTGTTGCTTGGCACTGGATTTGCCCAGTTCACCCCGTGCTTGGATGTAGTGTAGCATGTGTGGCAGTCTCATGTTCTCTTTATGTACACAAGCGGCAGGGTAATTCCACTTTTGAAGACTTGCTCTTAATCTTGCCTGCAAATATGAAACTGTTACTAAAGTTTACATCTGAGCCACTGTCTCAACACCTGAGCATCTGATTCTGACCTTGGATATCAACATGGGTGACACCTGTGTGTGTGCTGCTTGAGCTGAATGTGTTCTCAGCATGGCCCAGCTACAAATCTCAATGTTGATGAGAATTTCCTTGATATGATGATAAAGTTTTAAAATCCTAGAGTAGCTGCTGCTTTGCAGTGAGCAGCTCTGTAGCTTGCTTTGTAAGTGTGAGAGGGTGGTTTTTTTTCTTCTGAGGAGAGCAGTGTGACAGTGTGGTGTGCCTCTGACAGTCTTGCTGACGTGTGGAGCAAGACTTTCCAGGTCTGATGCCAGCTCACATTAGAGTAGCACATACTCCATAAAAGACCTCTTGCTAGAAGGTAGTTTCTCATGCATGAATGGTGCTTGGGCTTCTCTATGGTTTTGTTTTTGTAGCCCTTGTGGTAGGAACAAAATTACATGTTTCTCTTTTAAACATCAGGCTGGTAGGTTTCCTCTTTCTTTGTACAAGAAAGACACTTCAGTGTTTTTTGTTTATTTTTTTTTTTCCCCTCTGAAATTCTATTAGCAGCTTCTCTGCTACTTGATTTGATACTGACTTAGTTTCTGGGGTTTTAGTTTTCTGTGCTTAGAGTAACTCTGTGTCTTAGTTGATAGCTTACAAGTGAGTGTTACAGCGTTAGATTGCTAATCAGCAAATGTTCACCTCTGAAAGCCCTGAGAGGGGCCACTGGCACTCAAGTGAATAAATTCTTCCCCAAACATTAAATGATGTGTGAAGCTTAATATCAAGCACATGTTACTGTAGACTCATAAACAAGACCAGCAGAGCCACCTGTTGTGAGTGGGAGCTGTGTGCATCCAGGTGTGTGGGCACTCAGGCCATGTCCACATCCCTTTGGCATTGTGGAATTGTAATGCAGGCCTTCTTCAGGACGTGACACGTGGCTGCAATATACTTGGAAATGAACCCAGCTGAACTGGGAGATAGGCTCTCTCCTCCCCTTCTCTGAGAGAATCCTTGATCTCTTCTGTGGATGGACAGGTGGATGAGGGAATTTAGGGTGCATTAATATTTATTCTTGCAGCTGAATGGGTGAAATTGACTGAAATCATTCTTTGAGAGACATGGACAGGAAGAAGAGAACACCAGTGTGATGTTTTCAGGAGGTGTGTTTCTACAGTGCTGCTTGGGATGTGAGTAATAACTGGGAAGTTTGACTTTGTTTGCTTGGATTGTGGCTCCAAAGTGGTGACAGGATTTTATGTGCACATCTGGCAGCAGTAACACCTCACAAAAGTATCAAATGGAACCAACTGGGGATTTCATTGTGCTCTTTAAGATTATTTTAACGCCTTGCAGTTCTGAGAAACCTTTTAATTAAAATCCTGATTCATAAACCATCTATATTGAAGAGCAGCAACCAACTGCCATCAACAGTGGTGTAAAGATTACTGATCTTCAGGCATAGCTACATCAGAGGGGGAAATAAGAATCTTGCTTTAGAAGTCAGTGGTAGGGAAGCATTTTTCCCTATGTTCGAGTGTGCCTCTAAGTCCTATAAGGTAAATGGTGTTTTTACAGTTAACATAATGGATGTGATTGATTTGGTTGGTTTATGCATTTTTAACTTGTGGTTCAGTAGAAGTAATAGCTCTAGATCCTGTTGAAAATCTTTGTAAATATGGTGGAGCTGGCAGGTTGTTTATAACTCAATAAATTCACCTGAAATTTAATTTGGCTTCAGTCTTTTTTCCCTTCTACTCCCATCTCCTTTGTTTCCTTTTCAGGGCTGATAAGTGAATAAAACTGTCCTTCAGGGTTCCAAAACTCCTCAAGCAGTGGTTTATCACACATCATGCAGTCAATTGGGTTAAAACAGTGTTGGAGCCAACACTTGCTCATGTTTACATGTAAAGAAGTTGGGTTGGAGGGAATAAATACCCCTTCAAAACTATGGGGGCATTTACTTAGGAACAACAAACTTTAGCTCCGGAACAGTGGATCTAAACAAATGCTTACTGATTCCTGTGCCTGCTTTCCCTTTTAGTGAGAAGCATTACTCTATGATGGTGTGCTTAAAGCTGTAGCTTCTGGAGACAAAGCCAACCCCTCCACTCTCCAAAGCACTTGGATGCCAGGCAGAGCTGTAACTGCAATGACAAGCACACGGATCTGCCAGCCTGCTGAGGGCTGCCTCTTACTGCTGCCCTTCACACAGAAAGCCTTGGATGCTGGGATGATGGAGGCAGTGTAAAAGTCCTAAGAAAGGTTGAACATCCAGATAGAAATGGGGAAGACACAGCTGTGGGGCTTAAAAAAAAAAGCATACTAAAGAAACCTTTTAAAACTTGGTCTTGTGATTGTGTTGAGATTGAGTGGGGAATAGAACAGATCTGTCTGAGCCATTTGTGTACTGATGTTTTACCATTTTGCAGTTATCGTGGCACTGCTGCCAACCAATTCAAAATTGTATTGGTATTTGAAGGTGTAATCCCTCCCTTTCCCTCAGTCGCTTCTTGTACTTGGCTTTAATAACACCTCAGATTGTTCCAGAGCCAAGTCCACTGTTTCCTGTGTTGGGAAAAGACCATCTGAAGCCCAGCTTGGTTTCAGTCTGCCATACTTTAGTGCCAGGGAGTTTGGTTTGAAGTTGCTCTGCACAGCCTGAGGAGAGACTGCCTCTACCTAGTCTCATTTTCAAATTTTCAACTTTGCTTTTCTTTTTCCTTTTTTTTTCCCTTTTTTATTATTTTAGTCTGTGGAGAGTGCTTGTTCTCCAAGTTCACAATAAATGACACTTGCCTTGTGTGTCTCTCTGCTGGCCTCAGCAGCTCCTCAGCCTTAAATTCCCATGGGCAGGAGGGGAAGTTGACATGACAACTCTGCTGCTCAAGAAAGCTCCTAGCTGTGGTGGGGACTGACTAATGATTCAGATGGAGGGTGCAGAAAGGTTTGGAATCTTGCTTTGAGAGCTGTGCCTAACAGGTGTTGCTGCCTGTCCCTTGTGTTACAGTGGCTGGAGGTTCTGGGGGTGGGTGAATACAAGAGGGAACTTCAGCTCTGCACAGAGAGCAGGAGGGCTGTGCCATGGCACTCCTCCCTCCCCCTGCCTTATTCCTTGTTAGTCAGCAGCCGGGCCTTCCTGGGGCTATGCCAGCAGCGTTTAGCAACCAGGTTGTGTCCCCGTGCTGCAGGGGGAGAGGCTCCCTGGGCTTGCTCTTCCCGTTATGCTGACAGAGCAGGGGAGGGCAGCAGATACCAGACTACGGCTGTTGCTGTGCTGTGAAGTCCCTCTCAGTGCAGTGGAGTGGCCTGAAGATGACTTCTGATGGCTCTTTCGAAAGGAGGGGTGTTGACCCACAGCTCAGTTGGAGATGGCAATGTAGATGATCCTTGTGGGTCCCTTCCAGCTCTGAATAGTCTGTGCTTGTTGCTGTGGTGCTGCAATTGCTCTTACCAGGCTTCAGAAAGCAGTTGTGGCCCTAAGGGGACCCATGGCATGGCAAATGCTGTGTGTGCAAGTGTTAATGCCTTATCAATAGGTGTTCCTCCTCAGGTCTCTCCCAGCTCCCCATCAGCACATCAGCACAGCACGTGAGTATTGCCTCACCTTTGGTCTGGTACTTGCATGAAAGTATTAGGATTTACTAATTTGGTAAAAGAATGAATCTCTCTCTCTCTCTCTCTCCCCCCCTTCCTCTCCTAGGAAAGCAGTGTGAATCCAGTGACAGCAAATCTCACATTTTGATTGCTGTTGGCATCAGAGGAGCCAGGCAGAATTTTGCTGCCATCTTCTAGGTTGGTTGTTCCTACCCATTAGGGGCAAATAGCACAACTGAATACACACAGGGAGCACCCTGATGCTGCCAGAGCTGTTCAGTGGAAGTGCCTGTTTCTTTCAGAAAAAGACTTTTTTTTCTCCTTGTTCCTGGTGATAATCTAGCAGAAGTGCTGGAAAGTAGGAATGTGCATGTGCTATTAATCCCATAACCTAGACTGAGGAAGCCTTGCTGAGGAATTAACTACCTAGTGCATCCTGCTTTCCTGACTGACACTTTTTAGGCTCTCAGTAACTACTGTGATTAAAGCTGAGCTCGATCTCTAAGTCAGATCTGTGGTTCTTCAGCTGTTCCTGAACGGCAGATGGTTTTTTTCGGAGTTGGTAGGGAAGGCAGTGATACTGGCTGTGTTAGGAGCGAGAAGGCAGGCAGAAAGATCCCTAAGCATCCCTAAAGGCAAAGCAATTGCACCAAGTGCAGCTGTAGGTGGACTTGTAGAAAAGCAAGTGGACAACAGGTGGAGCAAGTGCATTGTGGTGAAGTACGTGCAGGAAAACGGGATCAGTTTTACACTCCTGTGTGCACATGGGGACAGCGAGCTGAGCTCAGCCTCTCCTGAGAGGCAGCACCTTTTATCTCTGCCAGCACTGCCCTGTGGTTTAACAAGTGGTGTGAGGGTGAGTTAGTTCTGCTGGGGAATAAATTGCAGTCATCATCTAGGGTCGCTTGTGCAGATTAATCCTACTTTAGTCCTGCATCAGCAGCTTCACTAGACTAGTCAGTGCTGCATGAGGAAAGGTGCTCAGCAATGAGCAAATGCCAAATTAAAGAAGAACACAAATTGGAATGTGCCTTGGATTTCAGGGGTCTGGTTTCAGATAGCCTTGTACTAATTTTTTGCAAGGACTCCTGCATTCTTCTCTCTCCCCATCAGAATTTGTGGAAATTTAGAAGCATTTTGCATGCTTTCAAATAGAGCTTTGAGAAAGGCAGTTCAGACACCTCTTACACCTGTCTTGAAATATAGAGTGAGTCTGTAGGTGTAGCTGATAGAGACTCCTGCAAAGCAAATTCTCATTCTTGTTCTGCAGCCTTCCCTAGCACATTAGTGTGAAAAGTGCTCGTTAGTGATACAAAACTCATGAGCTTTGGTTTTGCACTTGGTGTACACTTCAACCCATGCCCGTATTGGAATTTTAAAAAAATATATGCACATACACATTTCAGTTTCATGAAATGTTGTGGGAACTGGTACTCAGTTTCTCTTGGACAATAGCAAAGCAGAATAAACTTTCCCAGGGCTCATTTTCTCAGGTGAAAGCTTTAGGAGACCCTACTGAAATGAAAAGGACTTTGTTTCAATACTGGAAATCTTACGTTCTGTGCTTTCCCTTCTGTGTGGTTGGCTCGAGTGTTTTCCACAGGCAGGAATACCTCCTTTTAACTAGTACTAGTACTTTATATCCTATTGTCCTCTAGTTCCTTATTTAGCTTCTCTGCCCTTCCCTACAGATACCTTAGAACTCAAATTCCACAGGAGCTTGGGTTTTGGTCCTATTTTCTTAGCTTGGAAAGCATGAATCAGATTTGGTCAGAATCCTGGTCAGAAGAAATACTGACAGCTTTGTTCAGAACAATGAAAAAAAAATGAACACTGGCAAGTGCCAAAATGGTTTCCATAGAAAGCTGCTGTCTACGCAATAAGGAAACAAATGCCAGTTGGCTGAAAACCCACATGGTCCTTCGTGTTTGTTTGGGGAGAAGAGTTATCACTTGGCTCTGGGTGATCCCTTTGGCTACTGTGTCCCTCACATCTTCTCAAGTCTATGGTCTTGCCCTGTCCCCTGATGTGGCCCTGCCCTAAACTTCTCCATCCAACCATGAAGTACCTTCTCCAGGTGCTCCCACACAGCCTTCAGCCTTCTTCCATGGCACCTTCCTTGATGGCGTGTCCTGCCGGCTTCAGACTGCCTGTAAGAGGTGCTTAGATGAGGGGAGACAGGGTCAAGTGTGGAATAGGTTTGAGAGGGAGATACCTCTGAAAAAGCCTGAGAACTGCTGTGCTGAGGTATGGATTTCCAGCTGGATCGCATTTTATGTTTTACAGTCCTGTCTGCATTCCTACGACGCACAGGGGAAAATGAGGATTTTTATATTTTAGCTGGAAAAAGCCACCCACGTGAGAGAAACACTGAGTGACCTGTTTTCTTCTTAATAATTTTTATCTGCTTGTTCTGTTCTCCCTGTTCCTCCAGTGAAGCTCTCTCCCACCATGATGCCCAGCAGTTTTTCACAGCTGACAGTGGTGGAATTTGCTGAGTAGCAGGATGTGTTGGAGGTAGTGGAAGGGCTCTGTGGCCTGAGGGGCTCTTGCAGTGCATTTCTGTTGTGCGTGGGCTCAGCAGTGCTGCATGACAAATGACTTGTTACTGCTGTGGCTGGCCAAAGACCAGTGTGTGCCTCTGCCACTGCTGGGGAGATTTGTGGCTGTTCATCACCTCATGGATCAGGTCTTTTGCCAATGATATCCCTCAAAAAAGCATCATACTTAACAGGCACTGCTTGATGTTAATCCCTTCAGTGTCTAAGGGTGGCGTGCCAGGAATGAAGAAGAATTGGTTGAGTTAATGAATGGAAAAATTGATTACAGAAATATTAGGGGTGCTATATTAGATATGCCTGTACTCCCCAAAGGATACTCTAAGGGCTGTCAAAACATTGGGCAATCTGTTTTCCAGTTTTGTGTAGCTTTGACTTGGTTTTCATGGAGATGAGGAAAAAGGCTCCACAAAGCCTGGTTATTTGGTCTTGATTCAGAAGGTGCTTAATAGGTTTGCCTCCCATGTCTCTGTTTTTGAGTGTTATGCACAGTAGTTTCCACTGAACTCAGCATTTTTGTAAAAGCAGGTCACTTGAAGAGCTGTCTAACTGGATGCAGAGAGCGTGCACGTGTGATCCTGTCCAGCTCTCTGAGACAGCGTGGGCAAAAAGGATGAGGATGTCATGCAGGTCCAGTTGCTGGACAAGTGTTCAGCCCTCGTGTGTTCAACTGGTGACCACAGAACCCCTGACTGAAAACACAATACTGAATTTAGCTCTTTACGCTCATGTTTTGCTGTGTTCACCTTGATTATTGTAACCTGGGATCCTGATCCTTGTTTTCCTTGCAGTAAATTGTGGAGGTCCTGCTGCCTGCAGAGGGAGAGGGCCAGACTCCCCACCAACTCTTTTTTCCCCGGGATGCAGGAGTGAAGAGCAGACTTTGAAATGCAATCTTTGTATCTTGTCAGCGTATTTCTTGCGAGATCCCTGGGAGGGCCCTTAACGACAGCAGCCTCGATGGACAGACAGGAAGAGGGCTAGACATTGCAAAGCATGAATAATCCTGAATTCTAGCCTGGTCATCAACCTAATGGAGCTCTGAGTAATAAAATCAGGTTTCTGGGAAAGCTTGAGATTTCTACCTTACCTCCTATTTACAGCTTTGTGCATTTTATCTTTGCAATGTGCTAAAAAGATTAATTTGTTTTTAAAATGGAGTTTCCCTGCCTCTTCATTCCTGCTCTGAGAACTGTTATAAGCATTTATTATGTAAAAATTGTAGAGAGAGTAGAGCTCAGGAGTCTTCAGTGGCAATTTACATTGCATTGGTAGAATCATGCCAGAGTTCATTCATGTGAGTAAATCAATGTCCAAAAACAGTCCCACCACTTCCAGCTCTGCAAAAAGCATGAAAATTGTTCTCACAAGTCCTTCTAATGCTGTTGCAAATGGCCAGGAAGTTTTTCAAGTTCAATTTAAACAACCATGATGCCAAGCTGGAAGTGGAGGAAGAGTTCCTGCCTTTTTTGATGAAGCACTTCAGGACATGCTCCTGGTAACAGTGTTTTCTTTACCCAGGGGCACTGATGGGACAGGCTTTACCTCCCCCCCTCGTACATGTCTGCAGTATAAATATCCCCACTTGAGCAAGGCTCTCCCTCGGCTCCTTTTACTGACAAGGAGGACTAACAGTCCTTTTTAGGATGTGAATCATCACACTTATTTTAGACATTTCATTTAGGTGAGATTAATAGTGGCCTCCCACTATTTTCTTCTCTCTGGTGGCTCAGGGAGCTCCAGTGTGACTAGCTCTGATTTAGGATGTGTTTTACAGAAGCCTCTGTCTGCACAGAGGCATCACCATGCCTGATTAGGTTGGTTTCTGAGCTGCAGAGTTGATTTTGGTAGGTGATACACATCCATTTATACCCTTTTTTGTCATTTGCCCCTAAGCTAGATTTTGCTATCCATAAAGATGACCCAGCAAACCTGGTGTCATGTATGACTTCAGCTTCTCTTCCACCCCATCCAGGGGCCACGGGGCCAGCTTCCAGGGTGCCTTGCAGTGTCCTGTGCTGCCCAAAACCACCCTGAGAGGATGTCTGTGCTCCTTGGCTGCAGCACAGGCAAATCCAGTGTCCAAAGACATCCTGGGGCCGTGACCCTCCTCCTGGTTCCAGGCCGCGATTGCACAAGCGAGAAGGATTCCATCAGGGTCACCACGGTGTGACTCAGGAGAGAAACAGATCCACATCTTTTCTTAGAAAGTCAAACTCTTTACAGAGCCTTGGTTTTTGTTTTCTGTAGGCTCCAGCAGGTCCTGCTGGGGAGATGGGTCAAGGTGGAGGGAAGTGGGCTCTTTTCCCTCATTATTGGAGTGTTAAGTATTTTACAGAATTCTGGTGTTGAAAGCTGCAATCCGAACAGTTGAGAAAAAGTTCAGACCTGCATACTTAGCTTCCAGAAAATGCCCACATGAATTTCTCTGATTGAAGTGGAGCAACCACAAGGGAAATTCTCAGGACAGACAATTTCAAATTCTAAATAGAAATGTAACAGGAAATTAAAGTAAAAAGGAAAGACCTATGACCAATACCCATAAAGAACCATTTGACCAGTGTCTAGATTTCAGCTTCATAACAAATCCAGGCAAACCACCAAGAAATACGCATTTGTTATGCTTTCCCAGTTACATTTCTCAAGCTCAAACCACTTGAAGTACATAAAACAGCCTCAGGAAATTAGTGTATTATGGTTCTCATTGATGCAATTGTAACTGTAAAACATATTTTACAGTATTAATGTCAGCATCCAGTCACTACTTTGCAGTCAGTTTAATTGGATGCATCTGATAATTAAGAGCTCAATCCTGACCCCACTGATCCTTTCAGGACTGCCTCCTTTGCACAGCTGTGCCTGCCAGTGTCTGTGCTTGGTGTGTGTAACCAACAGGTAAGAGAGATCTCAAATGATGAAAGCTCTAGTCTCCCTGACAGCAATGTCTCAATTGTCTCTTTGTTTTTGGGAGACAGTGGAGACAGCACAGGAAGGACATCAACCTGTTGGAGTGAGTCCAGAGGAGGCCACCAAGATGATCAGAGGGATGGAGCACTTCTCCTGCGAGGAAAGGCTGTGAGATGTGGGATGGGGCAGCCTGGAGAAGAGAAGGCTCCAGGGTTACCTACTTGTGGCCTTGCAGTGTCTGATGGGAGCCTAAGAGAAAAATGGAGAGGGACTCCAAGGTCATGTAGTGGCAGGACAAGGGGGAACGGCTTCAGACTGAAAGAGAGCAGGTTTAGATTGGGTATTGGGAAGAAATTCTTTACTGTGAGGGTGGCAAGGCCCTGGAACAGGCTGCCCAGAGAAGCTGTGGATGCCTGGGGCAGGCTGGGTGGGGCTTTGAGCACCCTGGTCTAGAGGGTCCATGGCAGGGGCTGGAACTGGATGGTCTGCAAGGTCCCTTCTGCTTCAGTGCAGGTGCTGCGGGAGCTGCAGGTTGAGCTCTGGGTGCGAGCCCGGGACAAGAGGCTGTGAACTGCAGAGCCTTTGCATAACAGGGGGACCTGTCACCCAGCCAGGTGACACCCAGGGACACGGCGGGAGCCCAGGGCTCGGGAGGAAGAGTGGGAGTTTCGGGGGCTTGGACCGTGAGGGGATAAAAGCCCAGGGGTTCCTCACTTCGGGGCCCCTCCTCAGAGGCACCAGCTTGAGCTCTTCCTGTGTTGCTGCACCACGAATAAATTGCTGTAAGGTTCTGGATCTCTGAGACTCTGCTGTGGGAAACCTGGAGTTGAACCAGTAAGGAAAACTTGTCTGGGTGTGAGCGTGGGGTGTATGGGGAGTCAGGAGGGGACCCGTGGGGTCACTGGAGCTG
This sequence comes from Aphelocoma coerulescens, assembly GCF_041296385.1. Classification (NCBI taxonomy): domain Eukaryota; kingdom Metazoa; phylum Chordata; class Aves; order Passeriformes; family Corvidae; genus Aphelocoma; species Aphelocoma coerulescens. Next base: position 77,624,641 of record NC_091014.1, on the reverse strand, counting down.
CTGCTGCCTCAGTCCCAGCAGTGAAAGCCTCTGGTGGTGGGAGTGGGACTGCCAGAGCGGCTCCTGCGTGGTCAGACTGGGAAGTTTCCCAAAACTTCCCAGCCAAACCATTCTGTGATTCTATGATTTATGCAGGGGCTTGGGAGCTGCTTCCTTCAAAGTCAGAGGTTAAAACCATGGGTAATTAGGAGCAACTTGTGAATCCTCCACTCATGCAGGAATTTGGGGGGGTTTCAAAATATATCAGGGACACGGGCAAGCTGCACAACCAACAACCCCGTTTTCCACATAAAACAAGGCAAAAACTTAGTAGGTGGAGACAAAACGTTATTTCCTGAAAGGCCATAAGCTAATGAATATATGTGCCTCTCCCCCATGCAGGACCATAAAGTTTGACAGTGCGAATCCAAGCAAACCTGAGCCAGAGACCTCAGTCTCACTGTGTGCACAGATATTTATTGAGGTAGAAGAGAACATGCAGCAGTTTTCATGCCTTCTGCTGCAGAAAGAGCAATCCTCCTGCCACCTCCTGTGTGATTTGGAAGTCTCCCATCTAATCCTGCAACAACATGTGCTTATCTCTACATAAAAGAAGGCAGGAGCAAGCATATGAAGCAAGCATGTGCTACTATTGTGAAGAGCTGGTTATGGGTTTTTTTTCCTCCTTAGAGGATTTCGGAAGACAAAAGTGTTGGGGTTTTTTTTCATGGATTTAAAAAAATGAAATGAGAAACCACAACTTTGGGGTACAAATATTTTGTTTATAAAAAACTGGAAATTATTTTGGGAAGTGGGTTATTTTGTTTTTCAAGATTCCTTTTTAATAGAAAATAGTCTAAGAAAACAGGAGAAAACTCAGTTTTAAGTCTGTGCTTCTTTGTCCAACAGGAAAACATTTTGTGAGGACAAAAAGATGGAGGGGGAAAAAAGCTATTGTAATCTGCTACAAAAATACTTGACATTTTAAAAACATTTGTTTGCCTTTGTTTGCATCTTGCTCTGCCTCTTAGTTGTCGTAATTTAGCCTTCTCAAGATGCAATGTTACTTATCCAGGCATTTTGTGAAACACGTCACACTCTGAAAGGAAGGTGGCAAAAAGGACAGTTCCTGTCGCAAGACAGCATTCCTGGGGGAAAATCAACTCTCTGGAAGGCAGATAAATATGTTACAGCAGAATTTCATCCCACTAGGAATGTTTGCTGCGAGTTGTCCTTTCCTTTCCTAGAAGTACAGCATGTACGCTGCCTTGCCAAATGATTGTTCTCACCTCAATAACTTCCCGTGTTGAGAAACTGCAAATCTCTGAGCAAAATTGCAGCTCTCCAAAGGTGGCTGAAAGGTCAGGATGGGACTGGGTTATGGGGTGGAATAAGCTGGGGAGAAAGGGGACTTTTTCTCCTCATGTTGCCCCAAAGACTCGTTCTAATCCTCGGTTATCGAATACTGGGGAGAAGTGATCCTTGTTGTATGGTTTGTTGTTAACATGAGGCAGTTTTTGTAGGACTTTGACTGTTTGCCCTGTCATTTCTTCTGGTGACAGATACAGGCAGCACAAGATGGCAACAGGGCGGATAATTAAGGTTGCTGAACATTTTAAAAATATCCTTAGGCTTGTCTACATCTTATTTTCACTTGTTAATATTGTTGTTAAACTTCAGCCCTAGAAAATGGTGGTGGTATTTTCCACACCAGAAGTTTTCCTCAGAATGGAGTATCAAAAGCCAGAGCACCAAGGACTTGCTGAATCTCCAGTTAGGAAATAAACTGGTTTTGCCACTGTGATGCCTCAGGAAGGAGGAGGAGAGGATGCAGTTTGCCTTGAAAGTGCAGGGGCTGGCAGGGAGCTGGGGTTAAACTGTGACACTTTGCCACAGATCTAATGCTGTGGGGAAACAGGAATACCCCTCAGCTGGTGGATTTAACTGGAGCTTCCAGACAGCCTGCAGAAAATGTCACTCCATCAATCAGTACAATCAGTAGCTCCTACCCCAAGAGACACTGTAGTCCTCCAGCTTTTTCTGAGGTGATGGTACTCCATGCTAGACCCTCTGTGCTGGTAACACCCAGGAGGAGTTTTATCAACGACCGAAAATGGCACTTACTTCAGCGAGGGAGAGCCAACAATGGCTACACAGAGGTGCCTTTCATGCCTTCCAGCCAAAAACCAAGTCAGCTTCCTGCCATGGGTTTGCAGTAGCTGAGGTGTCCCTGTACCACCAGTAACTCAAACCCTGCCCAGGGGGCTGAGCTGGATGAGAGAGATCACCACTGAAAATTTCTGTTCCTCCAGAAACAAAGCCAGTAGGAGCGTGGTTTATATAGATCTGTCAGCAGCAGCATTACTGAGGGTGGGAACTAGGGAGGCAGTGGGTGGTGACAGGAACCCCTCTCCCTTTGAAGAGCTTTACCATACCAGGGAATTCCCCCTGATTTCTGAGGGTTGCTCAGCTACTGAAGCACAGCACTGACATTGCTGGAATAAGTAGAAAAGACAAGAGCTCTGTCCGTGGTTTTCCGAGGCTCGTAAATGGAGTTGGGCTGTCCCAGTTCTGAGAGTCCCTCTGGAGTACTTTGGCATACCTTCTACTATCTAGATGCTCTTGCTCCATCTAGTGAGTAAATTTATTGCTCATCCTGGCTTGGTTTTGGCTGTGGAGGAGGCCTGGGGAAAAGTAACATAATTTATGTATTTGACCTATGCAAAGATGGGAATTACACAGGAAGATTCTAGGTTTGATTTTGTTAGAAGAGTAAGAATGATGATGATTTTAGCTTACAGCTGCTCATTGACATATCTATTAAATTCTTTTTAAAAAAGACTTGAGGGTTTTTAAACGAACTTTCCCATGGAAATCTATTTATGTTTATATTCACTGGGTGGATTTGCTTGTTATGTGAATCAAATGGGGAAGGGGGGGAGGGAACAGATAAAATGAAAAAGGTTGGTTTAGGCAGCTTGACTGTATCTGTTACAACCCATCTTTACTGTTCTTGTTCAGCAGCCAAAACACATTCCTCTTTTGTAAAAGAAGGAACACAAGGGCACCAGCTCACAGATCTTTAAGGCAATAAAGCCTGTGTGAGGGGCTGTGTCCTGCTGGGCACTGGAGAGGGAAGAGCAGAGACAGGGTGTGGAGCTCAGGACCCTCTCTGGTGCCTGCCAAACCCCTGGTGAGCTCAGAGAGGTCAGGATTTGCCCATTCCTTCTTCTACTCTGCCTTTTCTTTCTATGTTGGAGACCCTCTTGCCTAACCCTTGCCAGACACATTTCATATCGTATTCCCCCTTTCCTTTTTCCTTTCTCTTCCCAAAAGACATTCATTCAAACCCTGAGTGGAAAGAGGATAGAACAGGTAAAAAAACCAGACCATGGCATTTCTTTCTGGGACTTCATTTTTTGGGTTTGATGGCCATGGAAGAAAAGTGGTCTTTCCTGTGGCGCAGATGTTTAAAAAAAAAAAAAAAAAAAAATATATATATATATATATATATTCTGAAAACATATAAGCTGAAGACACAGGGCTGCCATGCCTAAAGGGATTTTTGGCTTTTAAGTGAAAATAGTTTTTTAGTTTAAAAATAGATTTAATATAGAAAGTTCCCTTCCTCCACCAAAAAAAAAAAAAGAAGACAAAACAAAACAAACCACCAAAAAAAAACCCCATAAAAAGATGTTAGTATGATTTTGTGCCTGTTAAGCTCAAAGTTATACAGGGCTCACAGAGACTATATCAGTGCTTTTGCATGGCCTTGGCTGCCTTCTTGGTTGAGCATTAAATGCCACAGTAACTGTGAGCAACTCACACACCCATCTACAGAGGGCCCAATGCAGTTGTTCCCTCTGTACAGTGCTCTGCTGTTAAATACCCCGGCATAATTCTTCTTGCATGGTACCATTTTCATGTTTTCTGGCTGTCATCTTCAATGCTGCCATCAAAAATTCACATCTGACCTAATGAGCAGAGTAACATTTGCCAGGTAAAACTACAACAAAAATCAAAAACTGGCCTAGGGGAAATCAGATTCTACTTTCCTGAGCTAAGGAATACAAACAGAAAGGCAGGGGGAAAGAATGCAGAAGGGGAAAAGTTCTGGATTGATTAGAAATTGTAGAAATCTGACAAACCTGTATTTTTTTCCTGTAGGGCAGTGCTAAATGCATTCAAAGGGCAAAAGACACCATAAAACAAAGTGAGTGACTGCTGATTTTTTGAAACTATGGAAGAGGAATGGATGAACTTTGGTGAAAAACAGCAAGGAGAAGCCTTGAAGCCAAAATATCTGACCTCAGAGCCCTCTGATGAAGTTCAGGAGTTGGTGGGTGCCCTGTGGAAGATCTGTGCTGGTCTTAACCACTGCTGCCCCTGGTAGGGTCCTGAAATATTGCCATGGGGTTTAGACAAAGGTAAAGATATTCTGTCTTAAGGAAATGGGACAACAGGACTGGACTGAGAACCACTTTTAGAAGACCAAACACTGTCCTGGAAGCTTTTGTATTTATTAATCAGTTTACCTAACAGATAACCAGGCATTTCCTGTCATGAACACAACCAAAGGCTTTTAGCTGTGCCTGGGAAAATGTGGTTGAATTAAAGAAGCTCAAGTGGTTCCTTGACAGAAGTAATGAGGAAGATGGATTACAAGGAAAGGATAGTGAATTTATAGAGTTCCCGTGGAGAAGAAAGCAAGATGTTACAGTGGGGTGGCAGCTACTGAGCAGACCTTTGGGGTGGCTAATGTATGTAATTTATCAAATGCAAAAGAGACTGTCGAGCTTTTTAAAACATACCTTAGTTTCCTGAGTACAAATGAACCAGTCATCTGATTAGTTTCTCAGATCTCTGGTCCTTTGAAAGTTTCATGTTGGAGGACATTCAATTCCCTTGAACTGGTTTGTACGTGCTGGCTGGAGTCCTGCCGTGGGGGAATGGGAGTAGGGACAGGGACAAAGGTTCCTCTGATGACAAAATTTCTAAGGGCAGCTTTTCATGGACCACAGTTCCATCTTAAATCTCTTGTGAGAGACCCAGTCCCTTAGCTATGAGAAGCTCTGTGGACTCTTGATCCACATTGTCTGGGGGATCGCTGCCATCGGGTCTGCCAACACTCGTGGTTCCTCTGGGAGGCTCCCAGCAGGGCTGTCCTGCTTTCTCTGACCATGGCTGATCTGATGGAATCCCAGCCCAAGCTGTCTAGACCAAATCGACGGCTGGCAGAAGCCAGTTTAGTTCAGACCATGCTTTAAACAAAAAACCCAACCAAAACTCCCCCAGATACTTTGCTTTTCTTCAGGAAACAAATAAATAAATGAACAATTAAAGACATTTCCATAAGCAGTTCAAAGGCAGTTTATGGCATTCAATACACTCTGTAGTTGAAAGGCCAAAAGATGCATTAAATTAAGATGGTATATCTTATATAGGATATGAGTTGGCACCTGGGGATATCCCCTTGCTTGTGGGCCCAGGGGATTCCAGTTGGGATCCAGCCTGGGCACCAGGTCTAGTCTGAGCCTGAGCCATCAGGTCTTCATGCCTGTCTCAAGTCCCAAGCTGGGGCTTGGCTTTCATGCTTCAGAACATACAGGGGATTTCTCTGCACTGCTTCTAAAGTCCTAAACTGGATTATGCATTTTTATTCAAATGTTCCTCTTTCAAAGACTGAACAGTGCAATTCCACACAGTGTGTTTGGATGCACTACAGAAGTACAAATAATATTGGCAGCCCATTGCTGTTATTTTTGCAGTTTATTTTAATTAGCAATCAAATATAATTTTTCAACTCTCTATTTTTTATTCCAAATCTTTAACGTCTTCCAGATCCACTCCAGGTTCACTAGACTGGGTGGTAACTAAGTCTTAATTTTGATCCAGAGGAAACTGCCATGCCCGTTTTGAGCATTCCTTATTTGCTTACTTTTGCTCTTTTATTTTTAGCTGTATTTTGTACTGCATTTCTCTCTCCCTCTGTATTTAAAAATTACTTCAGACTTTTCATTATTATGTGGCATTGATTCTTGGCACTGAGGTTAAAGTCTGGAACTGAACAAACCATGAAGTTACTGCCTCAGCACAACCACTTGAAAGTCTCAGTTATGGACTTGGCCCTGTGTTTGTCAAAGCTCTGCTCACCCTGTGTAGGACCCTACACAATGTATTCCTCAGCTGGGGAAGAGGGAGGAAAAGAGGGGGATGACAATACCAGTCACTCATCATTTACCTGGTTCAGAATTTGCCTACTGAGCCCTGAACTGAAAAGCGTTCAAAGTTTTTTCTTGTAAGTGAAACATTATAAACAAAATCCTCTTCTTTTTTGTATGTTCTACCCCAAAGAGTGCCCCACCAAGAAATCTGTTTTACCAGGTGGAAGTGCAGAAGTATGGCTGCTGCTGCTTTGGTCAGGTGTGAGTTTCCCTCAGAAATGCCCAGGATGGGCAAAGTTCCAGGCTGGTGACTGACATTCCATGCACAGAGATACCATGACTTTGAAATCCCATTATTTGCATCTTTTTGAGAAGCTGAAAAAAAGGAGAGGAAGTCCATATGCATAGGAGAGTTTCCTGGTCACACTCTGTGCTTCAGGAGGACAATCAAACAAAGCTGTGATACTCCTGCTTGGCAGAGGTATTACATAGAATCCATTTATTTAGGCTGGAAAAGATCATCCAATCCTACTGCATATCCCTAAGTGCCACACCTACACGCCTACTAAATCCCTCCAGGGATGGTGATTGAACCACTTCCCTGGTTAGGCTGTTGCAGTGCTTGCCAAGCCTTTCAGTGGGGAGATGTCCCCCAAGATGTCACAAGCAGAGGTGTGTCCTAGCACAGCGTTTTTGCCCTTTCCACTGCACCCTTCGCAGCACCGGCAGGCGCGTGTGCAGCAGCCGAGGGGCTCCAGCTGCCAGGGTGGAAAACCCAACGGGTAACACCATGTGCTGAGGGTGTGTTGGCCCCTGGAGCAACAGGGATCATTTCTAGCCCTGAAAATCTCCATCAGTGTCATGGAATTGTGGCTCCATCCCCTCTCTGTAAAGGGGGTGTCTCCCCTGCCAGCAGAGCCGTGTCCCCAGTGAAGCACATCGGCTTCTCCCTTCTCAAGGCCTTGTGGCATAGCAAACTGCAGCCCCAGACCTCACTGACCCTCTTCTGGAAGGCTTCTTGGCCAAGAGCAGAGCAAGGAGGGTAAGAAGCCGTGCTGGCAGCTGGCAGCACAGAGGCATCATGTTCCCAGAGCGTTATGTTTTTCTCGATGTAAAATTAATATACAATGGAGTATTATAGAGGTTCCTTCTACATCTTAGCCACAGTTAGAGGGCTTCAGTTGTTAATGCCAAGTATAATACAAATGTTTTCTAGTCTTGATGGAGTTCTCCCTGACATCTTATGTTTCACTGTCTTTTTTAACTTCCAGCGCTTCTCTTTCTATCAGGATTCCTGTGTGTCTTGGCCTTCATAGTCCCTATACCTTTTTAGGGCTTTCTTTAGTTGGTTGCAAAGTCCATTTTGACTTTTTGCTCTTCCTTTATTAACACGTTTGTTTGTTTACAGAGAAACAGTGAGTGACTGCTTGGGGAGGATCTCTGCTTCTTCCTTCTGGTTTAATATTCTGTCCATCATTTCATATTGCCTCCTCCCTTCTGTGTTGTGGAAACCTGTCAGAATCTCTGGACTGGTGACAGCGCTGCCTGAGTCCTGCCAGGTTGCCCTGCCCTGTGTCCTTTGCCTCCAATTTCTTGCAAAGCAGAATAACTTGAGCCTTGCAGGTTATTGGATGTGTAAGGTCCTAAAAAGCAGCAGGTGAATCCATGCAAAATAGAGGTATTTCCCTAAAATCCAGCCAGAGCTGGGTCGACATTTGCTCCTGCCAAAAGCACCAAAGCAGCAAAGTCGGAGAATTATAAAAGGGTCATCATTAAAATGTGGGTTCTTCTCATCTTTGTGGGGAGTGGTGAGAGGGGGAAGTTTGAAAAAATACTGTGATGAAAAATGGCTTGTAAAAATTCTGTGTCCTGTTACAGACCCAAATTAGTCCAAATCCTTGTCTTTTCTTACTGTTTGCTTCTCTATGGCATAAGTTGAGGGAGGTTTCAAACAGTTCCAATATTTCCAAAAGATTAGAAAACCTGAAAACGTTTTCCCTGAGCATTTTTAATGAAATCTTTCTGGTATTTTTTCCTTTTCACTGCTACTGACTAGAGAAGCTTTACCCGTGGAATAATGACGTGTACCAGTGTACAACAATGCCCTTACCTCATGCAAGTTCCCAAGTCACTTCTGAGCCCATATATAGGGATCATTCCCTTACCTCTGGGCAGGAGGCAGGGTGCCACTTGTCCTGCCAGCTGCACTGCTCTGCAGAGGGGAAGTGAGGAGGCATTTTTCCTTTGGGATGACAGTGGAAAGTCTTACGTGGACAGAAATGTGGTTACCTCAGCCATAGTTTACAGGAGCACCCAGGACTCCCTCTCAGGGAAGAAATGTGCCAGAGAGTGTTTAACACCCAGAGATGTTCAGAACGCCTGTGTAACACGTGGGCTGTAGGACAGGTCTCCTCTTTCCCTGAGAAGTCATCAGGAGATTGATTTGAAGTGGCAATAAGCATATTGGGAGGCAACAGAAAGATCAAAGGATGCTGAATATTACAGCTGTTTTCCAAAGTATTCTGTTCACAGGGTGAGCATATCTGATCCTCTGCTTGATGGAGCTGATGGTCACATTACATGCTGCTTCAAGGGTCACTGGGGCCAAGATGCTGGAGGTGACTTTGATATTAGTCTTCCATGCTAACCATCTGTCTGTCATCATCAATAACCCTCCCAATCATTTACCATCCAGGTTCTTGCTTGATCTCTGACCAAAATTGATTGTTTGAAATGTTAAAGTCGTTCATCAGCCATTCCTGGAGCCAGATTTGGGGGCAAAATAAATAATACCAAATTTAAAAAAAAAAAAAGTTTAATGGTTTTCTCTGTAAAAAAGAGGCTGGTGAGAAGCAGGGACTGCCTGAGAGTGTCCAGGGCCAGCCAACACTGCTTCAGTACACGTCTGAATAGAAAAATGGGCTCTGGCCAGAACAGAGAACAAGGAAGGAGCATTTGCAGAAGCAAACAGGTATCCAAAGAGATGGTTCACCTCAACCTCTGCCTGTTTCTTTTGTCACTTGTTCTTTCCTCTTAGACAAGGAGCACTGTTCACTCCTTCCCTTTTCAGCTCTGATAGTTGTCCTTAGCATGAGGATATCACTTGTTCCCTGCCCAGCAAACACTGGTGTGGCAAAATATCTTCAGGGAAGAGAGGGACAACTTTAATGCCTACTTTGTCTGAAGGTTTTTCATGAACAGTGCTTCCCCTTTGGACAAGAGGATGCCGTTTTGGCTGCAGTGCAGAGGCACTCAGAGACTCAAAGGTGAGACAAACTCCCTGTCTGTGGGAGCATCACACAAGTCTCAGTGAGGAGGGGACAAGAAGGGAGGCTGGGAGGTGGGGTTTGTGGGGTAAGAGGTTGTAAGCAGTGAAATGAGGACAGGGAGAAGCGGCACACTTCTGGTTCGGTTTCTGTTGTCTGTTTTGGTCAAGAAAAGGGGTTTGTGTTTGGAAGATAAACCAAGCCCTGAGGAGAAGGAGCTGATCCAGGCTCCATGGGTGGTGCCAGCCCTTCCCCGGCTGCAGAGCCAGGCCAGCCTTGTACAATGGAGCGCATTTTTGTGTGTGCTTTCACTGCTTCAAAATGCTTGTTTTCTTCTAAACCTTGACATGTGCTTTGCCCCAAGGGATTAATGTTGATTGCACTGCAGTGATCATCTCTCAGAGTAGAAGGCCAGCCACGAGTGAGCTGGAGTGTGGAATTCCCTGCCGCGCCTGGGCTGCCCAGCTCCGGCCTGGCCGTGCACAGCAGGGTGAGCCTCTGCTGGGAGGGGAACTTTTGGGGTGTTCAGATGCAGATGCTGGGCTGTGTTTCATCATCTGTGAATGATGTTCCAGGTAAGGGGAGTTTTAGGAGGGAGAAGCACCCACTGAGCATCCTCACAGCAGTGCAGCCCCCTCACTGGGGGCTGAATCCCATCGGAAGCGCACACATCCGCAGCAGGATGCCCGTGTGTGTGGCCCAGATGGATGCCCCAGAGAGGGCTCTGTTACCTCCAGGATGCCTTGGAGGTAACACCACCTCTTGAGCACCACAGCTGCTGCAAAAAGGTTTGGTTGATTGAAAGAAACCTTTAAATAGGGGAAACCCTGTCCATGAGGCTTCACGTTTTCTCCCCAAACGGCTCAATTTTTCTGCTTATAGGATGATGAATAGCAGCTTGTGAATTTACCAGCCCTGGTGTAATGCATCCCTGGATAATTGTTGTGGGGGTTCCTTTTTTATTTATTCCTATTCCTATTATTCCTATTTATGTGTTTGTTTTTTAACCTCACTTGGCAGGGTGCTGACTGGTATACTTCAAGTCAGTAGACTCAGTGGTGTACACAGCCTGAATTTCTCCCAGCTTTCTTAACGTGGTTTTGGATGCCTATGTGAAATTTTAATTTCAAAATGCCTGCTGCTCTATGCTCCTCTGTGACAGCAAATTCTGCTATTGCAGGCTTTATAGTGTGTGTACTGTAGCCACATAACTTAATTAAAAAGATGATGAGCAGTTTCTTTCATCCTCTGCAGCCAGGAAATAATGATGATCGGCAGTTACATTAAAATTATGGGTTGGACTCGGACTCCTTTTGCTGCAGGTTGTAGACTTGCCAGCCCAGTGACTTTCTGGAAATAGCTGATTGTTTTTCTTGGCAATTCAGTGGCCTAGTCAGTTCTAGACATCTGGCTGCCGAATAATTCCAGATCAATTTGTGCACCTGTAGCAGCCTGGTGTGCTCGGGTTTGCTCGGGCTGCTGCACATTCATGAGGCTGCCAGGATGGATGCTTTTGGCTTGCTGTGTGTCAACAGGCTGGTTCTGCATGCTGGTAGCTGACCTCCTGGATGCTAACAGGCCTGAGCTGGGCTAGTACTGAGTGGCAAGGCTTCTGCTGCACCATGCACACTGTGCAGGATTCCAGCTGATGGAGCAGGAATCCAAAATATTGCATCAGGACAGGCAGTACTGGATGATGCTCCATCAGTACTATGTTGACACTGTTTTTGTTGTTCAGCTCCAGGTGATCCAGAGCTTGCTTATCCTCCATGAACACTAAGTGAAAATTGTCTTTCATTGGAATGTCAGATGTGTTTCCTGATGAGATCTTGCAGGGCAAGATAAACACACTCATTTTGCATGTAAATGACATAGTCAAGAGATATGAATCTTTTTAATGCCTGTACAACTCAAGTTCAAAAGCAAATTCTAGCCCCCAGAATGTGATGTGTTGCCATCTCAAAGCTGTGAGTTAACATTTCCATCCATTGTGTTGAAAACCTGTCGCACTGTGGGACAAAAAGCACAACTCGTTGTGCTCAGGAGGAAGAACAATGCTTGAACAAAGACGTGGCTTTTTTCCCTGCTGTCCTTAAGTAAGCCAAATCCACCTGGATTAAGAGATCCAGCCAAATAGAGATCTGTAACTGGTGTTACTGTTGTGTTCTGGCTCTTTAGAATGCCTGATAGCCCTGGCAGTCTTGTTTTAGGTCGTGTCACTGGGGAGAAGCCCACATGCAAGGAAGGAGGACTCAGTCTGAAGTGGTGCAGGATGGATAAAGCATAAAATCACGAGTCCCCCTGTAGCAGTCCTGTTTTACAGAGCTGGCAGGAACAGGCTCTCTACGAGTACCAGCTAAAGAGAGCAGTGCTGCTGTGGGAGTTTCTCTCTTGTTTTATATTCCCCAAATCCCCTTTTGTCACCTCCGGATTTGGAGGCATAAAGGCAGCTCCTTAGGGGCCTTATGCAAACCCCACGGATGTCACTGGGAGTTTGTGCCAGCAGTGGGACTTGGTTTAGTTATGAGCCTTTATCTTTTTCCACATGCATGGAGATCTGGGATGAAACTACCAGTGAGCAGTGAGTCCAGGTGAGTCTCTGTACCTGCTCCTTCTCTTCGGGGTGGCTGCAGGGTTCAAAGTCGTGAGTTTCACCTCCCCCTCTCTCATAAAGGCTCATCCTTTGTTTCCCTCTGCATCTGTTAGCCAAAAAGAGGCTATCTCCAGTGAAAACACATTCCATTATTGTAGTTTTGCTCCTTGGAATGTTATGCCACATCCCTCAAATATCATCTTTGTTAATTGTCAACAAATTAGTGTCCTTTCACTCCCAGCATGTGCCCTCACGGGTCCTCTTGGCTCCTGCCCTTACAGAGAGCAGTACCAAGGCTGCAGTCCAGGGAGCACTCCCTCTCCTGACCTTCTGTCCCAAAGTTCACCTTCTCACCAGCTAAACAGCAGGACAGCATCCCCTCAGCTAGGAAAGCTTCCTCTCCTTCTGTAGCATCAGGAGAAAATGGCTGGCACTGAATTTATTCATTGTTGCCAGCAGGACTTGAGGCAAAAGCTACCGGACCCAGTCCTGAACCAGCTTGGTTATCCCTCCCATCCGGATTTATTTTCTATCCTCATTAAAGCAGATGAGGGCCTTGAACAAAACCACTTGGATAGTTCTTGCAGCAAAAGCTTATCTGGGTGCCTGACCCAGCAGAGAAACTGGTGCTAATGGGGGAAACCACAGCCTACAAAGGCAGGGGAAGGAAAACAAAGCCCCAGCTTATCTCTGTTTTATCTCTCACCTCGTTCACTTAGAGAACTGGAGAAGAGAGAAAGTCCTGGTGAGTTTTCTGCACCATCCTACTAAGTTATGGTTGGACAAAGGTCTGAGCCTGTTTTGCTTCAGCAGATGAGCCACAGGACCGTCTTTTCCCCCTCTCAGTGGCCCACAAGTCCCCCTTGGAAACCCGATGCCATCCCAGGCTGAGCAGTTGTGCTGGAAAAGGCTGAGGGTGGCTGTGCTCTCTGCCCTGCAGCTGACAGCCAGAGCTGGGTCTGGATCTCAGGGTTTCAATCAGTACGAGAGATCCCAAGATGTGGGTCCTCGTGATCTGGGAACTATAAACCAGTCATTTTAATCACATGATTAGAATTTAGATAAACAGTCAGGGAGCAACCAAGGCATGCCCCCCAAGTACAGTGTCAGACACACCATTTAAGGGAAATGAGAGGGAAATAGCTTTGTTCCAGCCCAGGGCTTATCCTAAAGGCGTTCCAGCCCTCGGCTTGAGGCACTGGCAAGAGGAAATTCAGCCTTGCAGGCTGCTTCACCCCATTCTGCCTGCAAAATAATTATGCAGCTTCACAGCTGTACCAGAGTGTGCCAGGCAGCGTGGTGCCTTTGTGATGTGCTAACGTAGCTTTCTGAAGCAGCTCCTGTGTGTGCCCAAGGTCAATAAATGTTCCTATTAACTGTGCACTGAATCCCTACTTTCTGCTCGCTCCTGAAGAGGGTAAGCAGCTGAATCAGACTTCAGAAAAAATCACTCTGGATTTTCTCACTTAGAGATCTGAATTTCAGAAGCAGATGTACCATATCTGAATTTTTGGGGGGCCTCCAAGCAATCAGACTGACCATGACAGTACAACAGAGCAAGTGAAGGGGAACTGGGCATGCTTGCTAGTCAGCTCTGCTCTTTCACCCTCACTCAGATTATGCATCCTGCTTTTTCTCCTCTTTTGAAGGACAAAAGGTAAATTGAAGGTGAATCGAGGCATGGAGAAATTATTATTTTAAAATTTTAGTATCAGTCTTGCTTTTAAAGTATAGAAAATGCTGCATTGTCTCCAGTGAAGTCAGTTTACACTGAAGTCAAAGCCTTGCAAATATTCAATTAGGAGACCAGTCAAGTATGTGGGATTAAGTTGTTTATATAAATGTTTGCACAACCAGAGTGTGAGTTCACAGGCAGGCATGGGAGCTTTGGTTTCCCAGCGGATCCATTAAAAGGGTCAAACACAGTATACTGATAAATGCAGTATGCTTACAAAAAAAGCCAGCTAGCCTCAATCCAGTCCCGACTGGAGCTTCCAGTACCAATTCCCAGTTGTTTATCAAAGTTGAGTTGGAGGCTGATGAGTTTGCAGGATGTGTAATTTAAAAACAATTTCAGACTCTTCCCTGGGCACCACTGCACATCTCATGCACACACATGTGCAGTTGGGAGCTAAAAGCAGATTCTGCTTTAAGTAAACAAAGAGCTCCCACTGATTACCAAGAAGCAGCTCTGGTGTGAGCAAGAGTGGAAGAGGCCCCATGGAATGAGGTCTGAAGATACAGGGTAGCATCATTCCCTGGAGTTTTCTGCATTTGCTCCTCTTTGCTTCTGCTTCTGGTACTAAAATTCTGAGAGAAGCTAGAGAAAGGTCCTGGTGTTCAAAGCCAGAGAAGACAGAGGAGAAAATTAACTCCTCTTATGAAGAGAAGCAAATGCTTTTTCACCTCCAGCTTGAATTTTGGTGAGCCCTGGCAGGACTGATGGAGTGTACAGTGGAAGACAAAACTGGGCAAAAGAGTAAAAGGTGAAGAGAAGAGAATTTAATAGAATTATATTTCTGAAATTTAATTTGGGAGTGGTGTCATTTTTGCAATAAATTTCTACAGTCTCTTAGGAAACAGAGAAAAAAGCAAGGACTGCAGTGTTCTGAAAGCGTTTGGTGCCTGGTTCCCTGCTTTCTGTGCTGATCAGGACAGGGAGACATGAAGCCATCAGCAAGCAATCAGGAATTTACCCAACCCCAGTGGGCCAGAAGGAGGAGTATTACAGTACAACTGTATTATGACTGGTTTGGTTTTTTTTTTCCCCTGTGCTTAGCTGGCATGAAACTATAGGGAAGTCCCTTACACCCTTGTATATTTTTTAGGGTAGTTTCTTTAGACAGGTTATGCTGTTGAGAGCATGCAGCTGGTGTCTTTTGAGATGAAAGGTGCTGTGTCAGTGCAATATGTTGCTTTTGTTGATTGAATTTAAGTGCTGATATCTGTACTGGAATTATTAATAGACTGAACTGTCTGAACAGGGATTCTTCACCCCTCCTGCTGCAAAATGCATGCTGTGTTCCTGTTGCTACAGCATACACTGCTAAGTTACAGCTAGTACAGTCTGTTTTTCACTAAGTGCATCAGTGAACAGTTTAAACAAAGTTAAACAGAAAAAAAAGAAAGAAGTACTGGCAACAAAGAGATGACTTATCATTTGCAACTTTAAAAAGGAGCCTGCAGCTATACGAATCTGGAAATAATATAAACTTAACCCACAGGACTGTTGCATTGGTTTTAGAAGAGCTTACTTTAAAGCTGGTATGTGGGCTCGCTAAGAGACTGAGTGGTTGGCAGGGATGCTAACCATTTATGGAATGTGTCTTTGGAAGGGATTAAGGCAAAAAACATGTTGCTTCTTACCAGCTCTGAGCTAGGAATATAGCTCTAAGGGGCGAGCGTTAAATTTTAAGCAGCCAGTATGTAAAGCTTTTGGAGAATAAACTTTTTTCTTCCCTTGCCCTGGCGCTCGGGATCAAATTCAGTCCAGACCGGATAGACTAAAAATCATTCCCATCTGACGTCCAGGAAAAGGTCAGGAGTTCCAGCAGTGCTGGCAGTGGTGGAGCAGTTCCCAGCTTGCGTAAGTACTATTTGTGAACTGCCCAAGATAACAGTCAGCATTTTAGCTCTCAGTGTTCCAAGCCTCCTATAACTGTGCCTATTCATTTTGTCCCTCTAAGCTGGGTTTTGAAAACTGCTTTGTACCAAGTAAAAGCACAATTAAAACTGAAGCCTGAGAGCCCAGTTAAAATGCAAAATCCCTATGACTTGGTTGGGGAGTCTTTCATTTTCTACTTTCCTTGGCCCTGTTATGACTCTTTCTCTGCCTTAGGTACTCATGGTCCAGCCCCTCTCTGTGTTGTCTTCCTCCCTGTCCTAGGCTGTACATGAAAAGACAGTGGAAAATGTCTCTAAGTGGCACCATTTTCCTCTAACAGAGATTCCCTGTTACTGATGAAACAACTCCATATTTTCCCTGTGTCTGGGAGTGGATGTGGTGTTGCATCTGTGTTTGCAAAAGGCACTGAGAGGACTTTTGCTGCCAAACCCAGTCTTCTCCCCAGCGTGGAGGAGAAGAGAAGCATGGTGCTGTTCTCAGCTCCGACATCTATCAACAAGAGCAAAGATCTCTTCTCAGCAATCTGTCTGCCTCCTTAGCAGCTGCTGCCACTGGCAATGCAGTGGCCACGGTTATGGCGCATCTCCCGGTACTGGCAGCCCAAAATGTTTGCAAATCTACAGCCATTCCCACAAGGTGAGGGCAGCTGCTGTTGGAAATAGGACATGGAGGCCTAAAAGGTGTTAGAAATAACTTCCAAGGGGGACAGTGTCTTTTCCTGCAAGCATGTCTGCTACCCCCCCTTCACCTGCGCTTTCTGCACTTGCTTGTTTGGCTGTGCAAGGAGAGCCCTGGTTCACGGGGCAGTGCAGTGTGATGCCAGGGTGTGTTATCTGCTACTTGTCAACATCTTGGGGGTGAAATCATGGGTGAGCCTGACCCTCAGGTGCAGAGCTGGGGGCTCTGGATGTGGAAGATCATGTTAGTGGGTCGCAGTCATTTTGGAGACTGTGGCAGTTTCTTAACAGGATCCTGTGTTTTTCTTTCTCTCCAACCATTAATGAAACCCAGAATCCAGTCCTGTACCATGAGGATGTGGGCTCAGTCTAGGAGTGATCCATGTTAAAGGCTTCCTCTAGAATTTGCACTAAATGGCCAGAATGTCTTTGTAGCCTCACTTTGAAATCTTTGATGTCTTACTACAGAAACTGGCTGTGACAGGATTTGTGTATGACTTAATTTTATCTGTTTAGTAAATAGCCTGACATGGTTTGTTTGACAATGAATGTGGACATCAGTGCCATAAAAGGATGATATCATGCTAATTATGAGGCTTCTCAGAAGGAAAAACATGGCTAAAATGTGGAGGTGAACACCTCTTTCTTCTTTAAAGTGAAAATCCTAAAGCTATGTCTTCACTGTTTAGAATAAGTGAATTTCCTTCCAAAAGAATTGCATTGTATTGAATGCTCACCTTTTTTTTTTACCATTTTGCTTACCCTGATGAAGTTCCAGAAAAGGTAATACCAGCTGCTCATTGTGAGGGCCCTAATTGGCTGTAATATCCCTGATCAGCTTCACCTGAGTCCTGTATCCACTCCCATGGGCACAGGAGCCCTATTTAAGCTCAGCCCCAGCCTATTAGTTCCTCTTTGGGGACTGATGTGGGAGAGCTGGTCTCCAGCCTTGCACTTGGTTCTCCCTCCTGAGCTGGTGTTAGATGTGTGGTTTTAGTAGCTGTCTCCTGGATGGAATTCTCCAGGGTGCATTGTACTTTTCTAGCTCTCTGACTTTGTCCTCTGCTGCTCCTGAGAGGATCCCTGGATGAACCCTGGACTTGCTTTGCTGCTTGCTGTGCCTGGAGCCCCTGTTACCAGCACCCCACGAGGCTGCCCCACCTGTGTCCTGCCTTCCCTGCACTGCCCTCAGCTCTTCAGCATTTGGGAAATTTTGTGCTCAAGTGCTTGGCAAAGGTAAGAGGAGAATATGTAGCTGCTAAGTTAAAAATATGAGCTTGAAATTAACCTGGTAGTGGTAGAATTAGCAAAGCCTCATTGTATTTTTTTCCCCTCCACTACAGTTTAATAATTATGGTGTTTTGAAGATGTTTCCCATTTCCTTCTCCCACGCAGAAAATCTGCACACCTGCCTTTGTGCATACCCCAGTTACTGGCTGAGTGAAAGGCAATAATATGTCTGGTTTTCAATTGCATGTATACTCACAGCTACCTAAAAGGTCAAGCAGCACCAGATAACCTGTGTTGCAGTCTTGCTTTTGGGATGGGTGCAGGTGACCTGCAGAAATCATTGTGGATCAGTACAGTTACAAGGGTGTGAGGAGAAAAAAGGAAAGGTTTGGGGTGAAGTTCTTGAACCCTTTCAAGAAGACTTGCATCAGAATGGCCTGAAGAGTTCAGTGAATAGCTGCAAGTGTCTTAAAAAATATTGAGTGTAGGCTTGGGGCAAAGGAAGGAGCTTTTAGGTGATTAGCAAGTCACCTTGCCTGCACAGAAAGGCAGATGGAGCTGAGGATGGTGCACAGCATTCATGGCACCTGGAGTGGTACTGTCCAGGTGCACCCTACTGCCTCTTACATGAGTGGTCCTGGACTTCTTAGATCTCCTGGGCTGTTGCAGGAGGAGTTTCACAGGTTGCCCTGTGATGTGCAGACAGTGCAAGCTTATCCTTGTGGCCCTGGATAGACCCTTTTGAAAAGGACAGCATAGGAAGGCTGAGCTGGTTCATGTGGAGTTATGGGTTCAAGGACCAAGCTGTTCCTACACTTTTTCTTCTGTGGCTTTACTGCTCTTATGACCCCTGGTAAACCTTCTGGAAAAGAACCTGAAGCTAATTAAGAGGGTCATTTTTCTGGCATTGGTTAAATGGGAAATAGAATTTCTTCCCATCTGCATAAACAGAGGTCTGGCAGCAGTTGCAGGCCACTGCTGGAAAATAAAGGGGAAGAGGTCTGAAATGGGTTTCAGAAGAAAAGACATTTGTTTAAAATGAGGCTTTACAGATCTGTGTGCCTAGTAAGAAATATGTGCCTTCACATCTTGTGTTCTGGCCCTTAGTTGTGAGGTTAGGTCTTCAGGCATCTGACCCTGTGGGGAATTTTCAAAGCTGTGTAAGGACATTTAATATTTAATGCCCCAATACTCTGCCTCTCCTATTGCTGTACAACTAATAATGTGAACTTAAATTGATTAGATGCCATCATTGCCTCAGGAAAGGGATACTTAGGTTGCCTTTTGTGTTATGATGTAACTATAGGCATTCTGGTTTATTTTGGCAATGGTTTGGACTTGAAACAAACCTGGTTAATTTGAAATGAAAACAGGTGGGTCCTTTATGCTATTTATAATGGGTTTTGCAGCAGTTGCTTACTTAGAAAGGTGATTTTTTTGTTCATTGGAGGTGGTTCATAACTGTATGGTTGACATGATTAAATTCAATCATTGATGGACTTCTGGCTTCAAAATCCAAATCTAGATCTGTGCTTAGTTCTGTTGTCCAGACTGAAATGTAGAAAGGGTAGGTGTGACAGTGAGTTTATTCAGTATTGACAACACTGAACATTCCAGAATCGTGAGTCAGACTCCTCCCAAATTCTGTACTTGGTTTAAGTTAATGAGACTTAGAAAAATATCGAGTTATCCATTTTTTCCCCTCTGCAATAGTAAGACCACAGTTTCCAATGAAGCCTGTAATTCTCCCATGAGCTTTTGTCTCCAGGTGCTCTCAAAATATTGCCAATTATTGAAAAACTTGAAGTAAAATGTTACTAGTCCTTTTGTCTTTAAGCTAGAACAATGGACCTGTTAAAATATTTATAGTTAATGTTAGGGCAGCCTGTGGGAATTAGGTTTGAGAGTTTCATTCAGACTTTGTCATACACGTATTTATGTTCTTACTGAGTAAGCAGTGGTTGCTGCAGAGCTGGGAGATGGGTTAGGTCTGAGACCTCTGCATTTCATTGTCTTAGTTCTGAGCTGTGGCTTTGGACACTGAAGAATATTTAAATTTTTTGTTTATCATAGTGTACATCTGGTCTGGTCAATGTTTCCCTGCTGCTTGGTCCTGGCAGTGTTTATGCCATGGTACTTTCTGCCCTCCACAACTCTGCTCTTGCTGCCCCTGTCCTTGAAAGTGTTACCAGTTCCCCGTTGCT
This sequence comes from Aphelocoma coerulescens, assembly GCF_041296385.1. Lineage (NCBI taxonomy): Eukaryota > Metazoa > Chordata > Aves > Passeriformes > Corvidae > Aphelocoma > Aphelocoma coerulescens. Next base: position 77,604,903 of record NC_091014.1, on the reverse strand, counting down.
TAGTGCCCTGTGAGGACAGGAGATGCTGGTTTCATTGAAAGAGAGAACCTAGAAGCCTCAGATGTCCAGGATGCTTGCCCAGATCAGGCAGTAAGATATTTTTTTTAGTGGCAGGAGCAAATTATGGGAATCCTGGCCTGCAAGGTTCATTTGCCCCAGGAATATTTTCCACCCTGTTGAAGTACCACAGAAATTGGTGAAGGCTTCTCTCAGCTGTTCATATCTTAGAGGCTGACTTTTTTTTAAGCACACACTGGATCTTCACCCAAGAATTAGTAAAAATGAGGCAGGGTCTAATCAGGTAATAAATAATTTTACCTGAACCAACTCCTAAGGTCTGTGAAACCATGCTAACAAAACAGCGTTTCTGTTTCTCTTTCTCTACAGGAAAATGTGTCCTCACAGGAAGAGGACTCTGCTGTTTTCAGTTTCAATTTGTTTCATCAGTAGTTTCATCAAAAGTTTGTTTGTTTTCATCAATAGTGTGTTCAGTCTGGTATTTTTTTACATGTGAGTTTTATTTCAGAGAACTTTGCTAATTCTTCAGTCTCTTTCTTTTCAAACTAGACAAACCCATGTAATCAATCTCAGATTCAGTGTTCAGCTTACCTGCCATTGCCCAAACCCATAGACTCTGTTTGCCCCCAAGCCTTTTTGTCTTTTGGCAGCTGCTCTCATTCCAGTTACAAAATATCCTTGGAAATTCAATACCTCATTTTTCTATTATTTAAATTATGGCTCACATTGTAGTTCAATGAATTTAATTAAAGCATTTCCTTACACACGTGGTGTCCATGTGGATAGGGAATAAGAACTTTTAATCTTAAAACTGGGCACGTGTAATAGTTACAGCACAAAAGATAATTCCTTCTTATTGCCTCCTTCAGGTAAGATGAATGTTCATGTTGCCTGGAGGAAGACATAATCTGTATGAGCTGGCTTTAAATCCTTAAGTAGCAGAGGGAATAACCTGTTTTAAATAACCATGTTGTAAGATGTGACCTAGCTGAAAGTCGAGGAGTAAAAAGCCACGGGGCTGAGTGAATGTTTGAGCTATTGTGCAGCATGGAAACCTGGGGCACAAGCATTCTCTTCCAGGGGTGGTGGCTGGGTGGAGATCACCATGGCTGTACCTGTCAGCTTGGCTGTGTTTGACCTGTTTCTGCTCAGGGAGACAGGTTGTTTTAACAGCTGGAAGCAGCTGTCCTTCAGTCATGGAGATCTTTGAACAGCAGTGGGCTAGGGAGCAGTGCTAGTGAAGGGAACCATCCTGCATGGATGGAGCTGGGCCCAAAATTTAGTTCACAGCCTTGAACCACCTGCCCTTAGCCTGACTATTTTACAAAATAGGTGAATATACAAATTGCACCCATCAGGAACCTTCCACTGAAGTAGGATGCAGTGTGAGCTGCAGCCAGGGTGAATCACCTGTGAAAGCAGAGCATCCTGAGCTGCTGGTGCATCTCCCCTCAACTTGTCTGCTACCCATTGTAGTCTCAGTCACTTTTTCCAGGATTGGGCTGCTAACCCACTTGTTTAGGAAGCTCAGATCTTTGTGGGATATTGGAGGGGTGGACCAGGACCTGCAGATCTGCTGGTTACCCAGTGGAGTTGAGGCTATTGCTGCCTCAGCCCTGGGGCTCTCACCAGAGTTATTGGGTTCTGAAGGAGGGTTGTGATCAAAAAGTCTCACTTTTCATCACAATGAAGGCTTGCAGATGTTAATTTTGTGGTAGGAGTTTGTCTTCAGAACATCCAAAGCTGTCTGGTAAGCTTTCTTTTTGAAGAAGTTATTATTTCTTTTAAATTCCCTTCCTGAGGCACTGAAGAGGATGCTCAGCTGATACAGATCCCTCTCTTTCTCCACCTTCCTGCGAGCCTGTTGTTTAAATTTGATTGAACTTCCAATCTTTGGCAAGCTTCAATATTCCTTGTTTAATGAAAAAAAAAAAATGGAAACAATTCCAAGAGAAAACCAGCATCTATGTGTAAGAATGAGGAAGGCAACATATGCAGCATGGACATGATGTATATATTTGGCTTGTCCCACCAGCTGAATGGCCACCTGTGGTCCCTCAGCCCATGCTACTCCACTGGAATCTGTGCATTGGCTGATTGGTGGCTGGGAGAAGGAGATGAAGGTGCTGAAATGTTTGTTCCCAGGGCAAGGGGAAGTGAATTTTCAAGAGTAAGTGAGGTCTGTCATTATTATGGGGTGGGGGCTGAAGAAGCTGTAAATATTTTGCTGGGAAGTGAAGTTTAAGGATGTGGGCTATAACCCATAAATATCTGGCCTTCAGCAGTGCTTTTGCTTATGTGAGGGCTTGTTTTGTTTCCCCTGGAGTGTGAGAGTTGTCATTAAGGGCCAAGCCAGTGGTCTGCCTAGTCTGTTAATGTCTCTGAACAGACAGCATCAGGAGCATCAAGGGAAAATTGTAGCTGGCAGTTGTTGAAAAGCTCCTTAGGACTAAGCAGTCACTGCTGCAAACCAATCCTCCTTTCCCATCCTGGGACACTGCTTTGTTTACTGCTGCTGCCTTCAGGAATGGAAGACACTGTGCTTTCAGGGGTGTGTGAACATTTGGGATGGCTGCAGCTTCTCGTCCCAGACAGAAGCTGATGTTGTGACTCTGCAGTAGAGTCTCTTTGCTCTCTTGTCAAGCCTGGAGTGAATAACTTTTTTTCCTTTGCATCCTTTGGTCACCATTCCCTGTGTTTTCCTAGGAAAAAATTACAAAGGAAATGCAAACCCAGCTACTGTGTATTTAAGATAACACAAGTAAACACACCCAACAAATTAATTGGTAGCTGTATTTGGTATACAGTTAAGTCTTCTAAAGGCAGGAAACTTGAAAATTGTGAAATATGCAATTTCACCAATTTCCAAACCATGTACTTGGCTTCACTGGTTTTTGATGCTTTTGCAAAGCAGTTTTCTCAATCCCTAGGTCAATGTGATTTTATTTCACCATGATCATGCTGCTGTATGGAGTTGACCTAACAATTTAGCATTCTCGTCAGATGATTAATTCCAAATGTAACCAACTGCTTGCATTCAAAAACCCATTAATTCTCTAGGTTCTTCCCCTCCCTTGGCCATAGCTCCAAGTGTGGATATGGAGACTACTTGCCTCTTCTACTCTAAAAACTGCCAGTTGGCTTGCATAACTTGGAGCAGCTCAGCAGCTCCTTTTGGGCAGGTATTGCTGAATGAGAGAAAACACTTTCTTATTTCAAGTTCTCGGTAATCGTGGCAATTTGGGTATGGGTTGGTCGCACTCTTGGATGCAGAGTGCAGTAAGAGGCATATTCAGGACACAAGCTGTCACTAGTGAAGGATGTTCTGGAGGAAGTGCTGTGTAGTACATACTGTTACAACACCTTAAAGGCAGGGTAATCTGACTCCATGGTATCATCTGCACTCGACAGCTTGTGATAACACTGAGTTAAACCACTGCTGTGGCTGTATGAACTAAGGAAAAGTAATTTTTAATGATAAACTAATGATGTACACAACTGTGGGACCTCTGAACCTTGGAAATGAGTCAGTTATAACATTCTTCTTTGCTGAAATATCCTAACAAGGAAGCTACTTTAAACTAAATGTAATCCGTGGTTATCTTCTAGCTGATCATTTGTTTCCTCAAAGTGTCAATTTTTGTAGCTCTTCCATCCAAAATTATTTAAAAATATATCTCAACATAGTAACTGTGTTTTCAGCTACCAAGGTGCTGTCATCTCTGAATGAAGTATGGTGCCAGTGTGACTTTGCCATGTTTAATTTCTCCTTTGCCTTTCCATGACATCAGTGAGAACAAATGTGTTACCAGCTGCACTGGGCATAAACATATTCCGGTTGCATCTGGCAAGAGTTTGGGGGTAATCTGCTTTGAAGCAAAACTTGGAAGAACTTGTTCTGCTTTGGTAGCAACAAACTTCCAAAACATGGGTTTCCTGAACCCTTTGGATGTAAAAAAACCCTCACAAATGAGTGATCTTCTGTCAGTCTGCCTTTGCTTGGAGGAGATCCTAAGCAACGAAAGCATGTGCAGAGTGCTCTATTTATAACTCAGAAAACACAAGTAGTACCAATGTCTTTGGCCACATTACTTTTATTGTGCTTGCAGAGCAGTTACTAAGCTGTTCTGTTTTGGAAGTGCAAAAGGAGCTGTGCAATCTCCTCCCAAGCTCCTACATTTCAGCAAGTAAAGGCTGAAAGGAGGTATTGCATGTGTCCAACAACAACGGCTTTAATTCAGCATCTGCTCTATGTTGTGGGAGTCTTTTGGCTTCAATAGATGTTGGATGAGGTCCTTTGGCAGTATCACCATTAGCAGTATCTTTTGCTTAGTGCATGTGCTAAATGACAGGGAAAATGTGCCAAAGAACTGCTGTTTGCATGTTAGTCTTGCAAACTGGGTGTGGTGGTGGCGGCATGTTCCCCTTGTCCCTCAACAAGATGAAAGAAGAATCTGTCTAAATCACTTAAAACTCACCCTGGACAAGTGTGTCCTGTAAGCAGATTTGGGTGGGATTTAGCCAAGAGAACTACACTGTACTTCTATCAGAGGGCTCTTGAGATGATGAAATAAGACTCACTGATAGTGATGCTATTGGTGGAAGTCACTGAGGCTGAAGGCCTTGCCTGGCTCACAGAACCCATGGGGATGCCTGAGATGGAGGGGCTTTACCTGGATCATTGGCTCACAGGCTGGGTTTGCATCCTGGTGGTTGGTGCTGTCTGTTGGCTCCCTCCTCGTGCAAGCAGCCTGCAGCTGGTTTGGAAACCTGTGAGCAGGAGCTCCCAAGGCTGATGTGTTGACAGAGTTATATTAGGAGGAGAGCTCTGTGCAGTTAAAATCATGGATCAGTCTGGGTGCTGTGTTTAGCACAGTCCCTGCAAGTTTGGGATAAACAAAGTACAGGGTTTAGTGTTTCTCTGCTCAGGCTGTCAGAGGCTGACTGCGTTCCTGATGGATCATTAGGATTAATGACTTGGGTCTTAGTCTGCCTCAGATGAAGGAGCTCTGTCACCTCCCTGCTGAGGGGTGAAACTGTTTCTCGACTTGCTGCAGCACTTCTGACACATTACACCTCCAGTGCAATTAGTTGTGCCATGCTGTTAATTCCTAGTGTGGGTTAGCACAGGGCACCACGCTTGTGTGTTATCCTCTGCCAGTGCTTGGGCTCTCGTGGGCAACCTGGCAGGCTTGCAGACTTGGAGTAAACTCCGTGTGAAAAATAGCACTCCTGCTCAGCTAGCTCATTTCAAGGGAAAACAGATCCTACGAAGAGCTTCCTTCCACTCCCCTTATATGGAAGCAATGGCTTGGAAAGCTTGGAATGGCTTCTTGATTCTCAGGAAATGCATGGCAACCAGCCAAAGGAAAACCCAAATCCTTTAAGTTGCTTATTAGTATATGGAATGCCAAAACTGGCATTTTTTTCTTTGTCTGTTCAAGGCTGGTAAACTTCATAATCAATGTCTTTTCCAGTCTCATAGGAATATGGCAAGAGAGGCTGAAGTTTGCCTAAAAATTAATTTAAATTTTTTAAATGTCTGTCAAGTGGGAACACTTGTTCTGTGCAGTTTGAGATTCTCAGTGACATGTACGTGCACAAGGAAGGTTAGGAAAGATGCATGAATGAAACATTTATGTAAATATAAATCACAGAGGGAGACCATGCACGGTTTACATCGCTGTGTTTTAAAATCAGTCCAGTATCTCACATTTCTGACTTTAGTCAGAATGAAAGGCTTTTTAAAACCCCCAATTACACCATTCAGTAGAGGGATTACCTCATGCTGATTTTATGCCTAAATACCCAGACTGGGGCATGACCCAATAGATACCTTTGCACAAAAAAAATGATGGCAACAACTTCTGCCCAGTATTTTTCTGTGCTCCTGCCATGGTCAGGTGCTTGTGATTTTGTTGGAGAATTGGAAGTCAGAAAACTGCTCACAGTCTGGGCAAGAATGAATTAATGTTGGCAAATCTCTTGTTGAGTGTAAGGGCAAGTACCTGAGTTAACTCCTTTGATTTCATGGAGCCTTGCATGGGCTTTGCACACATGCAGGTTGGCACACAAGGTGAAGAGCCACAGAAACAGAGATCCTTTGGGAAGGATTGAATTAGTCCTGGGGAGATCTTTGGAAGGCATTTATGATCACACCCTGGTTTCCTGTGACAGTCTGTGTAATCCTTGCAACGTTGTACAGCAGGTTTGCCACTAAATCAAGCAAGGGGGCAATTTCCCCGTGTAAAAACTTGTTTCCTATTTTGGTCACCCCTTTGAAGCTGTTTGCCCTTGACACACAGGGGTGCTCAGGTTCCACGTTGAGGAGTGCCTAAGACTTTTAAATGGCAGTTCTATTCATCAGTGGCTTTAACTGTATGAATAAGCTGCTTTACTGAGCTTAGGCACCAAACATTTAATTTGGAAACCAAATCTTTCTTGTTTGTTTGTTTTGTGGATCTGCAGCAGTAAAGATTCTGTAGCACATCTTTATTAAAACTATCTTTTCTTATGATCCCAAATACTTCTTTCCTCCCTGTGTCCCTGGTTGGTCCCAGCAGGTAGTGTGGGCATTGCCCATAGTTGTCTGTTTTGGAAATCAGCCTACGTGACACACTTCCTTTTTGTAGGCATAAGATTTTTTTTTTTTTAAAGGTTCTATATCTATTTCCTTTGAATAACTATTCCTGCTGTTCCAGATCATTTGTTTCCAGCTTTGCAATGACTAGCTTTCATGAAAATTAATTCAAACAATTTGAAGAAAAACAGTACATACAGTAATCAAAGTCTGGACTGATCCCCATGTTCTGGATTTCAGCATAATTATAAAGAATTTAATCTGCATTTGATATTCATTTTGAGTATCATTCTAGCTTGGGAACTGTAAGCCTTTGTTTTATAGCAACCTGTACATTTTGGAGAGCAGAGCTCTCCTGAGATTTCTAGTCTCAAGCCCTTTGTCACTTTTAGAATTCAAGCTAGTATATTAGAGAAAATGCTCACAGTTTAGTGTTTATTTCAATAAACTTTGTTCAGAGCTGTGGCTACATGAGACATGGGTTTGATGGATGGACTTCCCAGTGAATAAGGAATTTCCTGGATGGTCACACTCTGAGTTGTGATTGATGGTTTGATGAGAAAGTGGAGAGCAGAGATGAGTGGTGTTCCACAGGGTTCTATAACTAAAGGGAGCCTTCAAGAAAGCTGGAGAGGGACTTTTTAGAAGGACATGCAGTGCTAGGACAAGGGGAAATGACTTCACACTGAAAGAGGGAAGGTTTAGATTAGATATCAGGAAGAAATTCTTCAGCTGAGACATGGAAATACATTACCCAGAGAAGCTGTGGATGCCCCATCCCTGGAAGTGCTCAAGGCCAGGCTGGATGGGGCATTGAGCAACCTGGTCTAGTGGAAGGTGTCCCTGCCCATGGCAGGGGCGTTGGAATGAAAGGATTTTTAAGGTTCCTTTCAACCTAAACCAATCAGTGGTTCTATGCATTTGGGTATTTTTTTGTTAGCCTTGCCTGGTAACTCTGAGCATTATTAATCTGTTAAGACATTTTTAAGGCTGCTGATCCTGTGGAATTTGTTTGATGTTCTGCGACTGCAGCATCCTTAGGAGCCCAAACATAGTTGAAGGTATCTGGTACTTGAGATAGTATGAATCAAGTGTTCCCCACTTATCCTGAAACTGCTGTATTGCACAAGCTGCCAGGCCCCAAAGGGAGAATTTGACCTGTGCTTTGTGTGTATGTCTTGAACCACAATAACTGAGCAAACTGGGGAGACCCAAGGAACTCTGCTGCTGTATATCATCCTGGTTTCTCTAGGGGGATCATCATAGAATATCCTGAGTTTAAAGGCACTCACAAACATCACAGAAGTTCAACTGGTCCTGTACAGGACAACCCCAAGAATCCCACCACGTGCTTGAGAGCATTGTCCAAGTACTTTTTGCACTCTGGCAGGTTTGGTGCCAGGACCATTCCCTTGGGGGGCCTCTTCTGGTGCCTGACTACACCCTGCGTGAAGAACCATTTCCTAATGTCCAACCTAAACTTCCCCTGCCACAGCTTTGTGCTGTTTCCTTGTGTCCTGTCTCTGGTTGATAGAGAAGAGTTTGATAGAGAGGGCAGTGCCTGCCCCTCCTGAGGAAGCTGTAACTGCAGTGAGGTCTCCCCTCAGTCTCCTCTTCTCTGGGCTGAACAGACCAAGTGACCTCAGCTGCTCCTTGTATGGCTTCCCCTCCAGACCCTTCACCATCTTCGTGGCCTCCTTTGGACACTGTCTAATGGCCCAATGTCTTCCTTACACTCTGGCACCCCGAACTGCACACAATATTCAAGGTGAGGCCTCCCCAGTGCAGAGCAGAGCGGGACAATCCCCTCCCTTGCCCATCTGATGCTGTGCCTGGTGCTCCCCAGGGCAGGGCTGGCCCTCCTGGCTGCCAGGGCACTGCTCACTCATGTTCAACTTGCCATCGCCCAGGACCCCCAGGTCCCTTCCCACTGAGCTGCTCTCTACCCTCTCATTCCCCAGGCTGTCTGTGCACCCAGGGTTGCCCCATCCCAGGTGCAGAATCTGGCACTTTCCCCTCTTGATCTTCATATGGCTGATGATTGCCCAGCCCTCTGGTTTGCCAAGGTTTATCTGCTGAGGGAGTCAGCAGCTCCTCCCAGCTAAGTGGTGTCAGCAAACTTAGTGTACCTCCAAGCCCTGCATCAAGTCACTCATGAGGACATTAAAGAGCACTGGACCCAGACTGGAGCTCTGCAGATCCCCACTAGTGACTGGCTGCTGGGATGTGGTGGTGAAGATTCCCAGGGAGACTGGCATGGCTCAACTCTCACAGTCTTTCTCGTGATTTGCTCCAAGAAATCATTTCATATCTTTGGAAGGGAGTTTTGTCTCTAAAAATTGATGATTTCTGAATACTTGACATTATAATGAGATTTTTAAAACTTAGAAGATATCAGTTATTGCTAGCCCAGCATCCCTACCTTGGGTGACAGGTAAAACAGGTTCAGCTGCCCCAAGCCTAATGAAAGACAGAATAACACTTGCAAATATTTTCTGAAGTTTGTATTGAACGTTGTCCCTATGTTGGTGTGGACCCCAAGTTCAGTACTCCCCACCTTTCAAATTCAGGTCTCATGGGGACCATACCACATTTTCTAAGTTAGTGGTAGCTGTATTTATATGTTGTTGGATCCTTCCTAGAGTGAGTAGACTACTGGAGAGGTACATGATCTGCCTGAAGGACCAGAGTGGCATAAAATGCTCTTATGTACCTTATGTAACCCATTCTGGATTTCAGTTACCTTAATGGTACTAAATACCTTTTTTAAAATTTATTTTTAAAACTAGGCACCACAGAAATGAATGGGATTTATTTGTGGACCGAGGTAAGCATGAAATCTGGTATCAGAAGTCTGGCTTGCTCAGGAGTGGTGAGAAATAGCAAGAAATAAGCATTGCCACTTTCTCATTAATGCAATTACCATAGCCCATCAAACATGTGCTGATAAATTTGAGAGGCTTACACTATTCATTAGGCCTATGCATTCATTAGTGTAGCCATCATAAAATAACGAGGGGAGTGTCCAGCTTGGGGAAAAATTCAGAGAACAAGAGCTCACATTATACAGAGCTATGATGATAAATGTCTCCTGTGGCATAATTTTAACTCTTACCATCTGTTATTCCCTGCTGCCATAGAAACTTAAAATAAATATTAAAAATAGTCTGAAACCAGGAAAAGCACAGCAGGGAATGTCTGTTCTGAAAGAAAACAAACCCTCAATGTGACCAGGAAATAGCAGGAAAAAGGACTGATGAGAACTTCAGGAGATTTAGCTGGGAGAATTTTCAATATGCAGGGGTGGGTGAGAGAAGGATCCCAAACCAGTGTTTATAAGCAGTTGTAGCTGGGCTACCAAAGCACTGTCAGATGCTCAGTGCTGTACTTGCCATCTGTTTTCAACTTTGAGCTTGAGAAGTAATTTTACTTTAACTGTTAGAAGATTTGCTTACATATGCATAAATATGATTTTACATTTTTGAGAGATGTTTGATTTTTTTCTTTTTTTTTTTTTTTTTTTTGGTACTCGAGCTAGAGAGCCATGAAGAGCTGTTCTGATGCAGTCTTTGTAAGCTGTGAGCATTACACTGGTGTTGATCAAATGATGCCATTCAAATGTTATTAGAACTGAGTGTTTAGGCCAAAGGCAAGGTTTAAAAGGAGAGCTGCACTTTCATGCCAGGCCAGCACAGGAGCTGTTTCCAGAGGCTTCTTTCTGGCAAATAGAAGAGCTGAGCCCCATACAGCAGGAAAAGCTGACTTTGGGAAAGAAAGGATGAAAGGCTGTGTTTAGTGTCAGGGGCATGAAGAGTTGTTTAAATAATTGCAAGTGTTGTGAAATAAAAGAACAGTTCAAGAACCTAGGAACTTTACTCTTTCTGGGAGAAGCTGAATTATTTGGGGATGCCCTATGTAAAGAAATCCTTGGTTGAAAAATGCTTTGCATGGGAAGAGCAGCCCTGCTTGGGGGAATCACTAACTGTTCTGGGTGGGTCCTTGCTTTAGTCTAATTATAATGAAGATTTGTTTAGCTTCCTTGGTGAGAGTTCCTGTATGTTTTTAGCATTCCCTTTCATTCATTTGGCAGTCACTTCAAGAGTGATTTACGATAAGAGATGAGAAAACAAACTGAGATTTGATGTTAGGCAGTAGCCAGGGAACTCAGATGTAATCACTGCTGCATAACATCCTGTGCAGCCTGTGTGCAGTGCGTGCACCACAGTGGGCTCAATGCATAAGATCTTACTTGAGGTTACAAACCAAGACAGACTGGATATACAAACCAGCCTGGGCATCCAGGTGCCATCAGTGCAAATTAAGAGTCTGTGCCTAGGCTCAAGTGCATGAGGCCTGAGGAACATAAATCAGAAGTTTTGTTTGGCCCTGTTATGGCTGATGACCTGATAGGCAGCTTTTAATCTGCAGCCTTGTGGTTTGCTCTGTGACAATAACAAATGCAAATTCCAAAAAGCAGCCAAATGTAGATGCTTTGATTTGCAGGAAGGCTCTGACCCACCAGAACTGTAACTTTTAGTGATAAAAGTCACGCGAGTTCCGGCTCCAGCTGCTGTATGCCTGAGTTTTCCTAGACACGTCTTTTCTTCTCCTCTTTTATTCTCTGCCATCTCAGAAACCTCAGTGTAATCTGAGAGTTTTCTGTATTTGGCCAGAGTAGCTGATCAGTGCTGCCCTCAGCCTGCTCTGTATCTGGAGGCTGTGGACACTTCTGTGGCCCAACACCAGGCTGCACAGCTTCTGTGCAGTGAGTCAGCGGCTCTGGGACCTTTGAGAGCTGTTGACTATGTTCAAAACAGCTGCTGTATGAATGTAATAAGCCTGATGCACCCCAGAAACCTTGGTTCACCCCCAAACCAACTTGAGGTAGGTCCAAGGTTTCTCACAAGGCTGCATATTCTTCCTGACAAGTTAATTATGACAGAAATGAGGCATCTTCTGTGATGGTGTGATCTGGTAAAGTCTTTCCTGGTCTTGCTGTGATCTGGGAGAGACCTGTACCAGTTTGTTCTCAGTGACACACCTTTTCCCTGGCTTGCTGTCCTGGTCTGAGGTGCAGTGTGGAGAGCCCCAGAAGGTTTTCTCTGAGACCTGTTTTAAGTGGTGATAAGGGAACCAATACAGTGACCTGTTAGGATATGACATAAGATAGTTTCAGTCTTTGTTGGCACTCCTTTTTGGCCATGGTGAACTCTCATGCCCATGACAAACTGAAAATTCCCCAAATCCCATCTGACTCTGCTTCAGCTGATCAAATAGTTTATCTAAAGCTCCACTCACTTTGTCTGTGCTTCAAGTATTAATTCTGCAAAAGGGTTTCTCCAGAGCCTTTAGAAGAATATTGTGCAGTCTTGTGGACTTTACTCTTAATTTTCTTTCTTGTACTCCATTTCTGCCTGTTTATTTTGTGGGGAATCCATGTTCATACTGAAGTGCTTTCTGGCATGCTGCAGGAAGGAAAGGGTTCTCCAGGAGTTCTGGGGACAAGCCAGGTACTTGGAAGTCCTGCTGGAAACACTGCTTGGAAGATGCATAGAAGATAATAAAACTTTCCTGTGTTCTGCTCAAAATAGGCTATTATTCAATATATCTGCTTGGATATGGTGGAGATGTGTGTGTATGTGTGCTCAGTTTGTACATTACTCAACAGAGACCGTGTGCTTGGCGGTCTCTTCTTACTACTGAAGATAAAACGTTTCCTGCTTTGAGGAATTTACAGCCTAGATGGACACTTCAGGAAGACTGAAAATCCAACAGCAGCTCAAGATGGGAGAGTTCATTTTAGGAAGTTTATTTCATGATGGTGATGACATAATTTTTACTTGGAGGAGTAGGATTTATGCTGATGTACTTTCAGCTTTTATGCCAATCTCCTTATGTATTGCATTAGACAGTCCCTGCTGCAAAGGTTTGAAATCTCAACTAGATTAAGATATCTGATCTCTGCTTCCCAAAAATTCCACTGTGTTGTCAAGTGAAAGCAGAAAGCTGATGGAAGACATAAAGTGTGCAAAAGGCCTGCCATATTTCACTGGGATTTACTCTGACATCTGTATGTAGTGAGTTGATTTTTTTTCTTTTGACCCAAATAGCAGTGTGAGTTCAGCAGCCAGCAGCGTACATTCTTTTAATGCATCCAGAGAATTCAAATTATTGTTTTATGGGTGAAGTGATAGCCATGCAATCAGGAGTTCCATCTGTGCAATCCTCTGCTTTGGTACAGTGGCAAACATGTGGCACGAAATTAGCTTATTACAGCTGTGGAAGGGGAGCTAAGGTTGAACTTCTCTTTTAACAGCTTTACTGTAGAATTTTATTTTTCTAGGAACTTCACAGATGTTTACAGAACTTCCACATAGCTGCTTCCTGAAGTTATGCCTTGTCTTTAATCAAAAATGAATGCTTACATAGTCCAGAAGTTCCTGAACTCCCTATTTGCACAGAAACTTCACACCAGTTAGCTCTGAACTTGTGCTGTCCCCTTAGTGAAAAGCCCTTCCTGTGTCTTGTTGTAGTCCAGTCCTTTACAGCATAGACTGTGTATGTTGTCAAGCAAATCTGAGCCTTGTTTTCCATGAATTGAAGTTTAGTTTGGATCCAGTTAAAGCCTCTGTGTTGTCTTGCATTTGGGCTGTAAGGGATATGTGGGTTTGTATTTATTAGAGAAACTTGTACAAAATTTAGGGCTGGATTTTTTGGACTGAATGCTATTTTGCAGTTAGCAACCATCTTTATGCTGTCTGTCTTCTGAGCTGGAGATGTATCATCAAATTGTAAATAGCTTCCAAGTTGCAAAAGGCATTTCCTTCCTCATTCTATCCCCTTAGCTTTCTGTTCTGTGCAGGCAGCAATGGTTTCCACGCTCGCTGTTCAAGATCCCATGGATCTGGAGAGCTCATGGTGACTATCATTTTATTCTGCTGAGTACTTTAAAAGTTGTAATGAGACTGTGTGGTAAAGTTAATAGAGCCTCCTGGTTATTCTCACAGTACTTGTAAAAAATTACTTGGTGTCATGACTTCATATCCAGATGACTGTATAAAAGTAGGAATACTCCTAACGCTTGTTCTCTGAGATATATATTTTTAAATTTATTGGTGCCATGAAAATGCAATCATTTTATCAGGGAGATAGCTTGGAACTTTCCAAGTGCTGATGAATAGCATGCCAAATCTTTTCAGTGTTCAGTAATAAAGTTCAAGGCAGAACACATTGGACACATGGGGAAAGTTCCCTTTTGCAGATGATTGATGTGCCAACCTTTCATTCTGCTTCCAGCATGCCTGTGCTTTGAGATGCAGATTATTTTTTGTTAAGGAAAAGGTTACAGGTCTTTCAGAATTTTTCTTACTTGTACTATTTAGAAACTTAATGTTTTAACCATTAAGTTGAATGAAAATTAAGTTTCATGTTGTCCCTTGCAGGATATTCTTTAGAGCCTTGTGGAGTAAATGATCGTGCTGAAAAAATGTCATCCACCCAACTCATTACCTTGTGGTCTGTAATAATTAGATTTGTATATAAGTAGCTTTTCTGTGGCACTGTATTTTTTATTAATCAAGTGAGGGGTGGAAATGAAATGCTAGCATGGTTTTCATCAAGAATGGGTCTTTGTTCTTACAGATATTTACTGCTTACAGAACTTTTTACCATTACAGAGTCTTGTCAGCCCATTTCAGGTAACTTGTTATGGCTAAAAAAAATGATGGGCAAGGCATTCACATTCATTTGTGAACTACAGTGCTGAAGTGTGCACCCATGATAAATGGTCCCTTCCTTGTTTATAATCTCTCCTGCAAGGCCTCTCTAGCTCTTCCTTTGCTGTCAGCCTTCACCTTCTTTTTTTCCTGAGAAACTAAAATGGAAAACGCTGCACTGAATGTGACTTACTGTGCTGAAATAACCACGCTGCAAAAGTCAGCCTTTCCCTGCAGCTGGCTTAATAGTCCCACACTGAGGGTAAGGTAGTCTGTCCTTACAGAACAGCAGTAACTGGGATATTCTTGTGTGCCATCAGGGGAAGGGATGGCTCTGGTGCCTAATGTCTAGGAGGTCTGGATGTAACCCTTCAGATACAGATCTCCTAGAGTCTGGCAATGGTTTGTTGGGTAATACTGGGAAAATGCCTTCTCTTCTACTGTGTCACACATGAACTCCTTTGACAAATGAGAAGGCTGATTCTTCCAAATGCTTTGGTGATGCTGGTGAGGTATGTGGTACAAAAGCCAGGTACCACGTGTGTCTTCTTAGAATGCTAAATGCAGTGCTCTATGGAGATGTTAATTGGTGAGGGTCTGGGCTCGAGCAGTTTGGTTCCAGGAAATGTGGGTGCTTTAACAAATAGACTTACTGGACCTGGTATTCTCTGATGTTTCAAAGTCTACTGGTGGAATCAAAACAAGTATAATACACTAAAGTATGTATCTTATTCTGAGATTAGCTCACTTGATTAGAGCATGGTGATGATGAATGCTAAGGTCGAGGGTTTGATCCCCTAAAGGGCCATTCACTTGAGAGCTGAACTTGGTAATCCTTATGGGTCCCTTCCAACTTGGAATACTCTGTAATTCCAGCACAGGAAATAAATGCATGATATGTAATCAGAAGCAAGTGTAACACATGCTTTGAATAATGTGCTGCCCTAGTTTAGCTCAGTTGTAGGAGGCTACTGAAGTTGATGGGAATTTCTTGCAAATTTGGGCTTCTTCCCAGGGTTGCTCTTTGGCCCTGGTGGCATCATTAGAGGCCTCATGGCATGTTTGTGTTATCTTTAGGAGTAATGTCCTTGTGTTTATTCCTCATGAAAAATACATGACTACAAGTGAGAGGTCTGTACTTGTGCAACGTGAGTTTCCTTCCAGACTGGAGGATCCGTAGTAGGTGCCTGGTGGGAATGTGGTCACCAGCATCATCAGGAGCAGACATAAAGGGATTCAGTGTCCATCAACAGATCTACCAGGGGTAGCATTTAGTCACACATGCCACTGAGTCACCCAGAGCATGCACAGGAATCTTTTGCCCAGACACTCTGTGGATCACTAAATCAGTGGGAGAACAGCAGTTCATTGCTCCCCAAGTCACTGATAATTCTGACTGGGTTTTACTATGAATATGAGAAACTGGTGGGGTTTTTGGATGGAAATTCCTATCCCTTAAGGATGCTTTTTACCTATTTGAGTCTCTCCATGGCTGGGTTGCCATAATGGCCCAAAGGAAACTGGTACAGTGTTGGCAGTGCCTGCATGAGCTGTTTCAGGGGGAGGTGGTACATGCTCTGGCCATAACAGCAACTGTGAGTTACTTGGCACCATGACTATCTAGAAAGGCCTGGATGTTTGGTTTTTTCCCCCCAAAAGGAATAACTTTGCAGTAAATGGGATAGGCTTAGCATTTCCACAGTTTATTAATTGTCATATGAATAAGCTCTAAAGGAAAACCCTGCATTTTTAGATGTTAGCCACATGTGATCACGTAACTGAGGCTAAGTAGTTTTGTAAAAGGTCATAAGAATGATCTTCTAAAAGCTAGTAGTCATATTTCACTATAATCTTTGGTTGATATTAATGATGCCAAGGAATTACTGAAAAAAAAAAATGCCTGGGGAAAAAAGTCCTTAAGGCAAAGAATACAAATGGCCCCTATAAATATCTGATATTTCCTCTTTATCTGAAAATACAGGCAGCGTACTCAAGCAAATGTTCTCTTCTAGAGATGCAAAACCAAACCGTGTAGCTTCTGGCCCATCTGCCTAAAATATGGGGTTGAAAACTATTTTTCAAGGTCCAGGTTTCTGCTAATTGTTAATTTGGCAATCTGGTAATGATTATCAACAGCCTGAGAAGTGACAAGGTGCCATCTTCCACCTACACCACTGCTGAGACTCAAGAATTCTGCAAGTACTCTGAAGCTGCTCTCTCAAAATACCTCCCTCTCCTATTTTGAATTTAAATTCAACCTTCAAAGGTGTGTGAGAGCTGCAGAGTATTTTACTACTGATATGATGTGCCTGTAAGTTGTATTCTATGCCAAATTAAGCAGCAATACTTCTGTATGGTATATACTGTAATTAAATATGGAACCCAAGCCCAATGTTTGACCTTAGGGAATTTAATTCAGTTGATTGTAGTGTTGGTGGGAAAATGAATTCCATAATTGAGGCTGAGATCTGATGACCCCCACAGTATTTGAGTATTCAAATACAAAGTTTTGGGAGAAGTCCATTTCTAATATTCATGCTAATTTATCATCTTAACTGACATATTTGGATTCCAGAACAATTGTAGGTTGAAAAAAAGCAAAACAGGATATTAAAGGATCTGATGGGTCCCATCCAAGTTTTGTGTGAGTTTCTCTCTACTGGCTTTAATGGAATGTGGCCCACTCTGTAGAAACAGTTCTTGAATTCTTTTCACTGGAAACACTGACAAAAATTAATATGCCCCTAAAGTGAAACAGACCTGGGAAACAAAATAAAACTCAGCTCTTGGAATTGTCCAAGCCAGAGGAAGTGCAGAAGCGAAACAAATACTATGAGAATGTAAGAGAAGACTTATTCTTTCAGTTTTAATATTTAAAGTATGAATAACAAAGATAAGGTAATGGTGGTCTATCTGCTAATTAGAATGGTGCTGCAGATAGAGAGGAAATTGAAATTTTAAGTGTTCAGAGCCTTACTGGAATTGAGACAGTGGGTATTTGAAAGGCATGATTTTTAGGATGGTGCTGGAATTGTGTCTCTTATTGACATAGCAGTCCTAAATAAACAAGTGTGAAAAATTAAATATGAAACAGTTTTTTGTAAACTCAGTACATCCACCTTTCATTGGGAAGAAACTGTTCCTCAGTGAATGGCATTTTCCTTTGCTGTTTGAATTTGTGTGGAGTTGTTTCCACTGTGCAAGTAGAGTGACACGACTTATTTTGTAGTGATGTTGTTGGCTTTGCAGTGCCATGCAAATGGCAATTGTCAGGATATAAAAACTGGATCCTGGAAGTCATCCCAAAAAGCATAATGAAAAATATTTTGTCTTTTTTCTATGCATTAACTGCAATGAATTAGATGATGCATGATCCCTGCTTTGAGGTTATTTTTTTTTCCCTTTTTTTGTTTGTTTAGAGTTGAAGTTATTCTGTGTAGAGTGCTATTGTGGGAAATCCCCACTCTTCAAGCTGAGAGTAGTTTTACTGTGTCTTAAATGGTGCCAGCCAATTTAGCTTTATGCAGTGGGCTTTAATCCTGCAGGAAGGCAGTGCTTTGTGTGAAAGAGGACATGAAAATTCAGTTTTTCTATGGGGAAAAAAAAGTACTAGTGGGCTGTGATAGTACTGAAATAAGTATTGGAAGAATGTATTTATCTGTCTGGGGAGTAAAACCACTCCTAGAAACCTGCTTGTCAGAATGCAGCAAGAGGCATTTACAGATTTCTAAATTTTTTTTTTTGGTGTGATGGGTGGTTTCCAGTTATTTGTTTGGGAGTTGGTTGGTTTTTTTACTTGAATTTTGTCCTCTGGTTTCCAATTTTGAGCAAAGATGGCCTGAAAAGGTGTTTGCTCTGAATTCTCTTCAGCTGTGATTTGCAGCGTAAGGTACAAAGTCCAGAACGCTGAACAGGTGGAGGCTCTTTGTGCATGCTCAGTGCTGGTAGCCAAAAATCCTGGGGACTTAAGTCCAGGAAAATCCCTCTTACCTTGCAAGCAACTTGCAGGAGTAAATGCAAAGTGAAATCTGCATTGCATCACTCATTGCAGTACACTTTGGTTAGGAAGAGGAGCATGTGATCCACTCCTCCACTGTAAACATTCCAGAAAAATCTATTTGTTGAGCTTATTTGTAGGCACTTCTGTGGTGCTCACCACTGCAATATCATTTCACTGCTCTTAGGGCATTCATGCCTTTAATTGAAAAGGACAAATGTTTTTTCTCTTCAGAGTTTTGCAAGTGCGGGCACATCAGTGAAAATCAGGCCTAAATTTTTAACGTAACTAAAATAATGGGGTTTTCTTCTAAAGAATGCTACAGTTTTGCAGCAGTTGTGGGCAGGTTTCTTAAAAGAAATGAAGTAATGAATGTACTCTTCATGTTTGTTTGAATGCATTGTGTATTAAATGTGAAATTAAATTAAAAAAATTCTACTGTGCATAGCTTTTCTGACTTGCAGCAGTGTTTATCTAGACATTTGCTTGCTCTGGTAAAGGGCACATGCCGCAGGGAGTACAGCTGCTTGGAAAATATTAATCCCTTTAGTGGCCTCCTTCTGTCTCCATCCCCCAAATTCTGATGACAATGAAAAGAATTTCACTCTTAACAAGAGAACTCTATTGAAAGTTTAATCTGGGGGAAAAGAAAGAACCTTAACCATAATTTTTCTAAGTGAAATGAGAACATTGTGTCAAGTGAAGTTCTTAAAATTTGACCACTGCCCTCTGCAGTCCCTCACAACCCCAGGGGATAATTTGGATTTTTTGTTAGTTGGGCCACCTTGAAGAACATCAGGAGAAGCCAGAGTCAGTTGGAATGACTGGGCCTCAAAAAAGTGATGTTTTGAGGCATTGGTCCTAGAAATCCTGAGCGGCTGTGTCTCAGCATTTCTGAAGGTACGGGGTGTTTTTAGATGAAACAATAAGTCCATTTTATTTTTGACATTTATTTTGGTCCAAAAAGTTAGGAGTTCTTGAAGGAGAACATGATTTTTATGAGGAGGAAAAAAGTTGGGCATAATGCTCGGCCTTTTTCTATCAATTTTTCTGACTGGATTTTTTTGGTTATCCTAAAAAGAAAATTAAGCAGCTTGAAATCTTAATCCTACTTCTGCTGCTGACTTGAATCCTTAAAATCAATTTATTTTGTCTGATTTTTGGGTATTACTATGAAGCCAGTGACTGGAGGAAAAAGTGCTCTAAAAATTTAACTTTGATAGAGCTCTGCATACCTCTGAGGCATGGTAAATAAGTTTTAATATTATCTCTGCTATTATTTTGGGCCAAAATTCTCTTTGCAATACGATCCAAAATGAGAACACAAAGATAATTTAGGAAAAAATGCTGTAACTGTCAAGTCTTTAATCTACATTATTAGTACACCATGTGTGGTTTCCCTGAAAACCAAAAGCAGGCCGAAAGCTTTGACTCTCATAACTCATGTGTACAATGAATAGGTCTTCTGGTATATGTTTTGTAAGGTTTTTGCCAGTCTTGAAAATGTTGAAACTTGCAAAGGAGCCTGAGGCTAGAAAGAGTGTTCTAAGTAAAGAACAAATGGGAATTCAGAGGAAGAGAAGCAACCTGATCCTGGAGAGCTTTCTGGTGATGCAGAAAGTCTGAGGAGGAAGAGGTGTGTGACTCTTCAAAGCCACAGTTGTTAGAAGTGAACTATTCAAAGCGAAATTCCACTGAGGAAAAAGAACAGGAAGAGAACTGATGGGAAGGAAGAGAAGGAATTTTTTTTGGCCAGAGGCTGGAGGGACAGAACTTGTGCTGGTCCTGCTGAGTCTGTTGTGGAGATACTTCCTACGATCAAGGAAGTGAAAAAGTTGCAGGGATGGGTGGTTCTTCAAGAGCAGGGGATGGAAGGCCCTCACCAGTGTAATGTGCACATTATTGGCTCACACCAGGAACAAACTTTGTTTATCCCTGTTGAAAATACAGTTTTTAAAGCTGGGCAGCTAAATGACAGCAGCTATCACTTATCTGAAGCTTTGGAATTTTGATGCATTGAAATACAAAATGGGGACCATAGATGTAGTGGAAGATTATCTTCCTTTCCACATTCTTCCTGTCATGATGTACGAGAGAGAAACCCCTTTTGAAGGCAACAGGGTTTGTCCAGAAGGTATGAGGTGTTTAGTTATAGGGCAAAAAAAGGTATGAGGTGTTTAGTTATAGGGCAAAAAATGGCTCATTGAAAATATAAAGCCAAATCTTGTGTTAGCAGTGTTGCAAGCACAAAAGACAAGTACATTAGAATTACAAAGCTCTCTGTAAAATCATAATATTGGTTATAAAGCTTAGACTTATAGAGCCAGATGTCACTGGTGTTCAGTCATTCCAGTTGGGTGGGTTCCTCTAAGTCTTGAGTCTGACGAACTCAAGGCCATTGAACTTCAGTGGAGCAAATGTTCCTTACTGTTGTGTGAGAAACTTTCTTGTCAACCTAAGAATGGCTTCGTTGCTGTCATGTGGGATGCTCCACACACAGAAGAACCTGCTGTCTGACACTATTCTTTCTGTATGGAAGCAGAAGAGTAAGAGTGTGTTCATGGCTGGAATGATGTGCCCTGATTACAGCAGATTTCCAGATTTCCATGTGTTCGTAATGTCACAATCCTCAGGTCTTCAGAAACTCATCAGAAATTCACTACCTGAAACTGCATGGATGTGAGACATTAAAGTTACTTGGTCAGGAGGTGCTCCTCTGGTTTTACAACACAGAACTCAGTGTGTTGCTGAGGGACAGACCAGATCAGACTTGGTGCTGTAGGAGAAAGTCTGTGGGTTGAGTTTTAACACCGAGCTTGTAACATTCTTCTCTGGCACAGCGGCGTAATGACTTGATGAAGAGAGAAAATGTTAATTCACTGGTTCTTGTTCTACCTGGCTAAAACTGTCCCTGTGTCTTCCTCCTCCTTGAATCTTTGGACACAGCTGTTTGGTGCTGTCTTGCTAAACAATTCCTCTCTTTTGCTCTGGGCTGCATCTGCTTCATTGGTGACTGATGCACTTCGTCTGTGTCTGTCGAAAACCTTGGATCTCCCTACAGTGAGAGGTAATGTATAATGCAAGATGTTTAGATGTGTTTATGTGAACTTGCAGTTCAACAGGTAATTTCTTCATTGCAAAAATTCCACCAATTCAGGCTTCTACACTGTTCAGATTTGAACAGCTGGTTTTGTTCCTTGCCACCCCAAATACCCTTTATGTACCTTTTACTTACATGTCAGTGATTGTTTCCTTTTGGAGTATTTTCAGAGACCTCAAACAAGAAAGTCAGCTGTACTGCAGACATGTGCCTAGCAGGAGTTTTACTGAGACCACCAGCTCATTTCACATAGGTCATCAAATGATTTTCCAAGCATGTGCTGACTTGGACTGGTTTTGAACCATTGACTTAGAGTGGAAATATTTCATATCCCTTGCTAATCCCCTGAGCCTGCTGGCCTCCCACCCCCGTGGCCATTATTTTTAAGGGGAATCAATTAAGTGCAGAAATTCAGCTTTGTGTTCTTTCACTTAGGTCTCCAGCGTTCTGTGCTATGTCAGGGAACTTTTATGAAGTCTGGGAAAAAAAAGTAAAATCAGGAGATTGCAAAGGAGCGAAGCTTGCTTTTCTTTCTAAATGGTAACAAAAATACACATAACTATAGAAAATGTCAAATAACATTGCATTCTAACTACAACTTTCTCAGCACAGCTTGAATTCTGGTGCTCCTCTTTGGACAAGCTGGGTTACTTGATTTCAAGGGGTTTTATGGTTTTGTTTTTTTGTTCTTTGCAGAGACAAGCAGATCTGATAAACAACGTATACATGTATATATTGAGTCTCCCTAAACGCTCTTTCTGCATTTTCTTCCCAATAAAGATTGTGAAACTGGTACTTCTGGTTACCACAGTATTTCAGGGGGCTACATCCTTGACTGTGGAAGTAGAGGAGGAGCTGCAAAAGTGTGTAGAACAAAATTATGGGAACTTGACACACTGTCTGGAAAATATGTCTGGAAAGCTGTGGGTTTCCTTTTTGCTCATACGCCTCTAAGTGGATTTGCTTTATTGCAATGCCAATAAATAATTTAAGCCATTTATTAGACAGCTTGTGATCCTGTCCACTAGGCTAGTGTGTTTTTGTTGTGAGGGTAGAAGTTTCCTTGCTTTTTTCCCTGCTGGTTCTGTCATGGATAGCACAGATAGATCTACAGCTTTTTTGGTCTTAATTGCATGGGCATCTCTTGCCTTACCAATGCTATTGCAACCTCTGCTGAGTAGAGAACTGATAAAAATCTGTTACCATCTGTAAAAAAGGAGATGAATAAGCTCATTATTGTGGTACACAACTTAGGAAGGTGACAGCTTGTTTCCAGTTCTATGAAAGACTTCAGGATGAGTCTTTAAGCTCTTTCAGGGTCTGAAGCTCTTTAATTGCAAAATGGATGTGGGATCTTTACTTTCCAGAAAGTAAAGTCTCTTTCCAGAGAGAGGTTAGGAAACTCTTCAAGAACGCTTGCTCTGGGAGTTCATCTGTTGTTGTGAAATAAAAGGTATTTTTCAAAATTGTTATTGCTAGATATTGACCTCCCAACATCTGTGTGTTTGACCATATTTTTGCCTTTTTTCCCCCCACTCGGTAACTTCTCTGGGATCAAGTGTTAACGGTATCATCCCCAGTGTCTACTTTTTTTGGTAGTTCTGTTTGATAACTGTACAAAAGCAATGTTTCCCTTCCACCATCCTTCTTCAGCAGTGGCTGGTGGCTCTACCTATTTCTAAATACAGCATAAAAACCTTGAGCAAGATTTGTGGTGAGTTAATTAAAGACAGTATGGCAGAAAGCACTAAAAAGACACCAGTCCTAAGGGAAAGAAAGTTCTCAGTACTTGCAGAGTTCCATGGTGCTCCTGTTTGCTTGGTAACTCCTAATGACTGCAATTAGGGAATTGTTTGAGTTCTGAAGGCTTGCTTTAGGGCTTGACATCTCGGTGAGCTTCCTGTGAGTGGGTAGATCCTGCTGCTTCACAGGGCTCCCCTGAAGTCCAAAGGCTCAGTCACATCTCAGTGTTTGCTGCCAATTCAACACTTCTCTTAGTTCAGCAAGTTCTGAAAAGCCATTTCTCTGCTATCCTGATGTAAAAGCTGTTTGGTGGTTGTTACTGTCTTACAAAATCTTGCTTTGTCTATTTTACCTTTGAGATGAGATACAAATATATATTGTTCCTTTCGGTAAACTCCTGTTGGGAATATTTTCCTTGTTTAAGCATTGTTTTAGTTCTCTTCTTGGACTTTTAGCTGAGCAGGAGAGTAGCTAAAGTGTGATCAGAGCTCTGACTTGGTGAATTAAGTGTGTTGCTGCGCATTTGGGTTTGAAGGGAGGGATGTGAACATAGCTGTGATCCCACAGAGTTTGTTCCAAAGCTCAGTGAAGATAAAAGATTTTGAATTTCTAGTCAGCTTCTGTCAAGATCAATGAGCAAAAAAAAAAAAAATTCTACTTTCTCCTATAAGAGCAAGACTTCTTTTGTAAAGACTGTATTTCTAAGTTTTTCCTGACTTTCATGGTCAAATGCAATAACATACCCTTAAGGTGGCTACAATATTTTTTTAGATTTTGGATGGCTGCTGAAGTAATAAAAAGACAAAATACATCTGGATATCCAGTCTCTACCTACTTGGCAATATGGAACTAAAAGAATAGCTGGTGCAGGAAAGGAAGGATGTCTGTCTATATTCAGCGACTTTGGTCTCTGCATCTCATTTTCATGGAAAAAATATCCTTTGCACAGTTTCAGGTTTTTCTCACATGCAATCAGAGGAAGATCAAACACCTTCCAGCTGTCTCTGCTGCAAGTAGGCAGTGGGAAAAGCTCCAGCCTAGCCTTAAGAGAAAGCATTTTGTAGATATGTCTGTTGTCAGCAGCTTCCTTCCCTCTGATGCTCTGCCCCCTCACTCCTAGAAAGCCCTTTCCTGAATAAGTGGCAGTGTCTGACCTAAAGCAAATGCAAATGTTCTCAGAAGCCCTGGAAGGGAGGTGATCCTGTCTGTTGCCCTAATGGGCTGCTGGGATAAGTGGAAGGAGCTCCTCTGAAGTCACTGTGGCTTTGCTGATTTACATGCAAATAATTTGTTGACATATTTTTATAGACTATTTCCACATTGTGTCTGGAAATGAGAAGGATTAGTGTGTGTCATACTTTTTGCTGATACTTGCTGACTTGACCTCTTCTGTCCCAGTTAAGCTAATCTTCTCCCTGCAAAACCAAGTCATCATTACAATTTCTTGTCCCTCTTTACTTTTCTCAGTTAAAATGATCATTCACGATAAGGGCACTAATTTTCTGCTAGTGCTAAGAAACATTTTATGCCTTGCCTTTGCCTTTCTTCCAGAAGCTGCTGATCTGCATTCTTACCCTGTTGCCTCTTCCCCTCTTGGTTTGTGCCTGCTGAATCCCACTTTGTGTCACTGTCATGGAGCAGTGGAAGTTGTGCTCTCAAGATCATCAGCGTCCTCCTCTTTTATGGCATCTTCCAGAATCCTGTAACAAAAGGTGAAAATTTGTCAGTTGATGTTTCACTTTACTCAGTAGCATAGGGTCCATTGCTTGCTCTGATGTTCATCTTGCTGAACTTTTGGAGCCCAGTTGAATACCTAGATTGACTTTCCTGCTCCAGCATTCCTCTACAGTCAATAATCTTTCCAGAGGAAGTCGTTATCACAAAGTAGGATTAATAATCCACAGGAGGTGTCTATCTTAAACTAAAATCTAGGACAGCTCTGATGCCTTGGGAGAGAGGAGAGGCAAATGACATGTCTGGGATTTCACAGGGTAGGAAAATCTGGTGGCAGCTGTTGCCCTAAGAAGTGAGTGAAAGGCCATGGGGTGGATGAGGATTCACAGGCACATTTCAGCCACTTTTCCAGTATTGAGGTACCAACGTGAGGCACTTCATTGTCCTGGGGAAGGTGCTTTCTTTGAATATGTGAGGTTTCTACTGCTCTGCATGAAGTCTTTCATATAATAAAAATGCAGGGAGAAATCACTGACTGTATACTCTGGAGTTGCAAGTGCTGAGCACTTGGGTCTCTTTGCTGCCTGTGAGATGGAAGCACTGCTGGCTCTCGTGGCCAAAGGGTGTTCCTGGCTTCGGGCAGAGCATGCAGTGTGAATAATAGTGGGAAATTGGGAACAAAGAGCATTTGAACTCCTGATCAGCAGTTCAGCTATGCACCAAAATGTAAACATTTGGCAAAACTGTCTGGCACACATGTTTCATATTTCAAAAGATGAGTTAAAAATTTCTGAAAGCTTAAGGGCTTTGATGTTCTCCAGTTCCTTCAAAATGAATTCCTCCTAAATGAATCTGTGAGGAATAGATTCTCTCTTCTAAGAACTTATGAAATGTTTTGGATTTTTTACTTTTGTCTTTAGTAAAGGGAAGTGTGGGGATGTATGAAATGAAAAAATAGAAATATAGAGACAGTATCCAGGTTAAGGCTTACCCAAAGTTCCAGAGTTCTTGGCTAAAAAGAGCTTCCACACAACAAAAAGAAATTAAAATTTAAAGTGAGAATATTAACTCTCCAGGATTGCTGTCCTTGTTCAAGTAAAACCACATGTACAACAACTTTGCTGAATGAGCTATGCATGCATCAAGTCCTACAGAGGAAGGATTGGAGAAAGGCCTACCCAATGTTCATGAGGGAAAAACAATCACAACAATATTTCATATTGGTTATTTTTGCCACGGGGAAGAACTTTGTGACCAAACCACAAGTGTCTAACTAATGTTAAGCCATCAGGAGTCTCCTTGTATCCAGGAGAAGCGTGGCATGTAAAAGTGCCAGCAGCTTCTGCTCTGCCAGTACCAGGATCTGCCACTTTTCTGTGGGGAACTCAAACTCAGAAGCCCCTGCCTGGGCTCCTTTCTCTGCCTTTCAATTGAGATGATAGAACCTTGGGAAGGAAGTTTTCAGTACAGTCTTTTAGTGCTGATTCTTCCCTTCAAGGTACTTCCAAATGATAAGGGAAATCAGGGTGTTGGGCCTGGGATACTGATGTTTTCCCCAAATCCCTGAAGTTGAATAGATGCAGAGTGAAGTCTATCTGTGGACTGTATTTTGCCACGTTTTTTTGGTGAGTTGTGTTATGAAATTAAGGGTAGATCTATAATTGTTTATGTATTCCAGAAAGAGGCAGTAAAAATACATGGCACCCTTATATTTTACTGCCACTCTGCAGATAACAGAGTGCCAGACAAAAGCTCAGAGGGCTGCAGCCTGAATTGAGTCAGGCAAGCTGATTGAGGTGAAAAAGACTAGGCATGCTTCAAACTTGCATCCCAACTAAGATGTGTCTCCTCTTCCTTTGGCAGAAACTTTGGATCCTCTTGTGCCTAGAGATCCTATGCTGCAGACTTTACCTGTTCTAGTGCTTTTAATCATTACCTGTAAATAAATAACTGATGAAAAATGTGCTCAGCCTACCTCTGTAGCTTGGAAATGATGCTAGTTCTGTGTGCAGAGATTGTGTGAGCTTCAGGCTTTCCATGGAGAGCAGCCTCAAAGGAATTGAGCGTGCAGAGAATACTGCCCGGGACAGACTAGCAGATATCCTCTCCCTTTTCTCCTGAAAATGTCAGAGGTCGTTTAAACCTCACAAGGACCCCAAATCAGCAAGAACCATTCTGTTTGGTATCACTTGGTGAGAACTGCAGCTCAGAATCAAAATGGATTTTTAACTTTTTTACTGGTGCTGAAGTCTATGAAGAATCTTCCCAGAGTAAAGGAGATGGGGAACAGGATGTCCACAAAGAGGTCCAGGTGTTAAAAATGCTTTTTGTTTTTTCTAATAGGCATGGGGTTTTTATTTTTTGCCGTAGAGTTGGTTTTATAGGTAGGAGAAGCTCAGAAGAAAAGCATAGAGCTGCTCTTGTACAGGTTATGTCCAAAAACATACCTGCTCTGATTCAGATTGCTCTTTTGCTTGGGCAGTAAGTGTTTGTGAGCAGAACACCTAATATTTAGTCAGTCTCAACTCATCAGCTCAGCACCAGCATCCTCTGACTGCAGCCCAGGCTCGCTTTGCAGGCCTGGCTACAGGAGCAGATTCCAGAAAATTAGTTTAGCATGTCAGTCCAGCACAGACCTCCAGGCTTTGGGAGGAGGAATGAATGGAGGCACAGTTCTTGTGCAGACCACATGGATTCGAGACTGCCCTCTGATTTACACACGTGCTGAGCTCGGGGGAGTGCACAGGTGTATGTGGAGGCAGAAACAGGCACGTTTGTGTTTGCTTTTTTTTTAAAGGCAGTGCAGACCTGGGCTGTGCAGCCAGATCTGTCCCAGTCTGGCACATGCTTTATGTCTGTCCAGTAGCTAACTTCATACCTGAGGCTAGATTACAGAGTATGGTGTTAGTTCAAAGTGACTTTGTACTGCTGCCAAACAAAGAACAGGCTCATTGCTTTTTCTCCAAATCAAAAATACATTGTAAAAAACAATGTAACACAGAATTAGGGTTGCATGGTTTAAACATTAAACAGTCAGCAGAACCAAAGGGAAAGATTTCTGTGTCTGCATCAGCCCTAAGCCAGGCTATTTCTATCACTATTTTTTCCAGCTAGACACACAGCTTATGACCAGTGCTTTCTCTTGATGAAAGCAGAGACATTTTTGTGGTGTGGGAGGCAAATGGAGCCTTTAAATGGGCTGGTATGAAGAAGTGCCAACTGGACTATAAACCTCCCCAGTGCATCTGGTCTAATTTTCAGCTTGAACTGACCTAAAACCATTTCACAGAATGAGGGATGGTGTTTGCTCAGTATGGCTGGACACAGAGGCCATGGCCTGGCTTCCTCAGGTAGACAGCTGTAATGCCTGGCTAACTGAGCCCAGAGGATGTGTACAGGTCTGCTGGAAGCTACAGAGACCTTTTCCCCCTGTCTAAACAGGCATAATTTGGAGGTATTGAAAGACAGTAAGTATGGCTCTCTGGTTATGAAAGCTGCATCTTCCTCCCACCCCTATGCTTGTTTTTTTAACCAGATAGAGCTGAGTCTGGCAAGAAGGTTGATTTGAGTCCATCAAAACCAGGCTGGTTGCAAGAATTAAAAAAGGACTGATCTGCTTGATCAAGCCCAAGAAAGATCAAAACTGCACTTCAGGGCCTTCAGTGAATTGAACTGCCCTTACATGTGTTAACACAACTTGTGACACTGGCAGTCCTTACGTGTTTCAGGTTTTTATCAGTGAGTAGCTAGCCTTGCCCATGAGCTATTTGATGTGCTTCTGAGACATGTGGGCTGTAAATTGGTTTGAGCATGAGCCACAGATTGTCACTATCTCTCCCCAGCCACTGTAAATGCTGGCTGAAGTATGCAATCTATAGATTTGCAGCCCTGCAGCTGAAACAGTTGTGAAAGCTGGTCAAGAAAAGCAAGAGCACATGCCTCTGTTTGGCAAACACAGCCAAAGGTTCCACTTCACTGTTATTTGCAGATCTTATTCCAGGTTCAGACTCAATGGGTTTGACAAACTCATATTTTAAGATTCCTGATCAATGGCCCAAGAAATACAGCTTGTATTTTTTTTTTTAAATGTGTTCTGTTCCATACCGCTTAATTTTCATTTGGAGCAGATATTTTTCTCTTGGGGGAAGGGTAGAGGGGGTGGGGAAGTCCCTGGAAAAGTGATGGCTGCTGAAGCTTGCATGGTTGCTCATGGCTATAGGGACTGATACTGCAGGACCCCAGTGTGGGGAATGTAAATCCCTTCAGGAAGCCAACAGGCAGGGTTGGGCTGTGCTGCTGCCTGGAGCAGCCTGTGGGAGGAGAGAAGCAGCTTCAGAAGGTGTTATTGTTTAATTGCAGCTTAAACATATCAGTCTAAGAGCAGGAGTCTTCCTAGACTGATTTCCTTCCTTCATCTCTGCTGATGGGACAGCTGGAAGGCACTTGGGGGTGTGTGGTCAGATTTTTGGTAGCAGTGTGCTCAGCTAGTCAGCCTCTCAATCACAAGACTTTGAGTGGGTTAAATTGGAGAGATTTCCCATGTGGATGGGAAAAGCCCTGATGCAGAGGTTGTCTTTCTATCAAGTCTGAAGCTTCTGTGCTCTGAAGCCTGGAAGTTCTCTGTGAAACAGCTATAAAGAACATTTTTCATGTTGGTCCAACATTTAACTTCTGTAAACACCCAGGAAAAAAAAAAAACCCTTAACAACCCCCCCCAAACTATCATCAGGTAACATGTCAGAAATGCAGAGCATGGAAACTTCTATTCAAACACTTCATACTGAGGAAAGTTATAAGCTACTGCAAAGGGGGTGTCCTGTAATGGAAAATATTATGCAAGATGAGCTAGATGAGAAGCTGCCACTGGTATGTGAAACTGCAAAGCCATGGGTGGCTTGTTTTTCTTCTGCCTTTCCACCTAGGCTGTATAAGCAGCATCTGCCACCAAGGTTATTTTTGTATTAAATTTCAGACTTAAAGTAGAAATTACAAGCTAGTTTATGGTTGTGTGTTAGGCCTTTTTAAAAATTATAAATATACATGCTTTCAAGTAGGATCTTTCAAATTTAATGCTGGGGGAATCATTCACTCTCAGATTCTGAAAAAGGATCTTTTTTTTTTTCCCCCTCTGAACCAGTATGCAAAATATCAGCTCTGATTCCCTGACTTTGCCCAATCAGTGGAATTAATCTCAAAGGACAGCCTCACTTTTTTTTACCTCCAGAAAGATGATGAGTGAGAGAGACTTTGTAGCCTATTTTTCTGGCATAGCAGTGTGCAGTTTCAACCTCTTCAGCTCTTGACTGTGAATCCTGACAAACTAATCAGTCTGGGGCTTAGGGATGCCTCGATCCTCTCTGCTTCTCCCTCAGCTGTTCCCTTCACCACTGGACAATCTACCTAGGGAGGAGGTGGTGGAGGAGGAACTGTTAAGGGAAAAGAGGTTCTGGGATAGAGTGGAGGGGCTGTTTTATTTGCCAGAGAATCTGAACAGGCTTTCAGCTGCCCTGCTTCTCACTTCTTCCTTCCTTCCCTTCTCCACCACAGAAGATGACATAATTTTTCTACAAAGTGCCACAGTGGCCATTTTTCCAGCCCAGCTCCTTCTGGGAATTTTTAGACCTAGTCTGAAGACTCATAAAGGTTCCATTACTGTTCTAATTAGGAAATAAAGAAGGCTCATTATTTTGTGAGGGGCAAAGGACTTAAACCTTTTAAGCAATTATTTCCATAGTGAAATACTACCCATAATTGTGAGATGAAATTGAAGCCAAAAAGATTAAGATCCCAACAACTGGTTTGACATGAGAAAGAAGGGGGAAAAGCCCACAAGATTTGATTGCCCCTTTTGTAGTAATCCTTCTTGCCAGAATGCAAAAGCTCCCAAACATCTGGCAGAGTTAGGTTAGCAAGAGTGGTTGAAAGAATGTAGACTCACACGAAGGGTTACAACAACAAGCAGAAGATTATTTGTAGAAACTGGATGTGCAAAATCCCCTGTGCCTACGAACAGGGAAGGAGAGGAGTAAGAAAACAATGACCCAATTTTGCCAAAATCTTCAAATTTCAGGAGCTGAGGAGTACAGATCTTGCTTAATATCCAAGCTTTCCCAGTTGATTTCTGCTGCTGCTCTAGGTAAGTCTGGCTTTCTCTTGCTGCATCAGAGTCCAGTGAGTTACTTGTGCAGAATTACAGTGACCCTTCCTTATTTGAAGGGCACAGGAGAATGTAGGAAGGGGTACAAAATCTGCAGGACATCTCCAAGCCTAGCTGACAGCTTGCTTCTTGGTTTTTTTTTTTTTCCTTCTTTGTACAACTTCTAGTTTAAAAATGAAAGGATTTAAAATTAGCATAATAAACTGATACATCCCTGACAACCTGACTCAAGAACAAGTCTTCCCAGTTTCCTATGAAATAAATATGAGTTTGGGGGTGAAAAGGGTTTCTCTGTGCAAGCTGCACAAAAAAACCTGTGCACCTGATTAAGAGAATGTGGTGTAGCTGTGCAGAAACTGCTGCCCACCAAAGTCTGTAGCTCTCCACTTGTGGAAAGGCTTGTGCTTGTCTCTGGGTTCAGCTCATGTGAAATCCTAACTCTGTGTAACTCCAGTCCCCTCCATTCACTCTGGGGACTCCTGTTGGGGTCCCCACTGAAGACAAACAGATCTGGATGTGACAGAGGAGGAGCCAGTGCAGTGAGGATGAGAATGGTGGATGGGACACGATAAAAGTGGAGATGTTTAAGGGAGCTGATCTTTCCCTGGGCAGGATGCATGTTTTCACAAGAGCTGAATGAGGTTTCAGTGTGGCTGTCTTGATCGAAGGCCACCTGAAAAGCCCTATAAATCACAGCTGCTCAGCAAGGTGAGCTGTAAAATACACCACCTTCAGAACCTGGATTTGCTGTTGATTTAATAGGAGAAGGAGGATACTGTACCTAGAGGATTTGAGTTAGTGTTCTCAGCAGTGGTTATGTTTGTGTGAGTGTTTTATAAGGAGGGAGTTATATCTCAAAATACTCTCAGAAGACTCCGTGCACAGCGGTAGGGGAAGATAAAAATCTAGCTTTCAATTTTCTTTGGAATATTCTACATATTCAGAAGAGGGAATGTAAGTGTCTTAAAACAACAGGGAGAGTTCAACCACTTCCTCAGAGTTTTAAAATCCTTCATCACTCACTACTGTCCCACTTGATTTACACTGCCTAAGGTGGGCCAGCCACACTTGAGCACTACAATAGCCAAATACATAATAAAAAGCTAAAAAAGTCATAAAAGTTTTACACAGAGGATGTGACCAGCATAAACAGCTCACAACATGTGTCTAATGCACAGTATAGGTGTCTGTGGAGCAAGAAAACAGTCATTGTTTAAAATAAAAAAGAAATCTTATGTTACACTGGACAGTCTAAATGTGTAACAGTTCTGAACCTGGTGCCTCCCTCTGGTTCTGTGCTGGGATCTAGCAGCACAAAACAATTTTGCACCAAAATTTTGGAATGTTTCCATTTTGGCAAAAAGTGCTGTTTGGAGGAGACAAGCTGCGTTCCTAAGATACAGGGAGGTGGGAGAGACTGGCCCAACTCTCTGCTCCCTTCCTTCAGGTCCCAGATTTCTCCTGACTAATTAGAGCAGGGATTGGACTAGAATTCAGGTCAGGGTTAGTGGTTTACTTCTGCTGTAGAACAGAGGAAATCCAACAAAATTAAATGGAAATAAAAATGTAAGCTTCAATGAATGGAGTGATAATTCATCTGAGAATTGCCCTTTTGTGCTCGTTCCCACTGAAATTTATTATACTAGCATGCCTTCACCCCATCCCTTCAACACCCCTTGCTGTAGATGAACTTACTGCTTGTGTGTTTGGGCAGCACAAAAGCCTTTACAGGGGAATGACCCCCACTCTCCAATGTGATCTCTTTACTCATCTGAGCAAAGCCTGCTGGCTTGTGGGATCTGCTGCTGTTCTCTAGGAAATACTCACTGGGTGGGCTTGAGTTTTTGAGTTTTTGTTTGCTCAAAAAGTTTTTGAGCAAGTTGGCTTTGGTGAGGTGTGAGGCCTGGAGTGCTTGACACCGCATCAAGGACTGCAGAGGTCTGGGGCACGGTGCTTTCTGTGTGCCTTGGGTGACAGTGCTGTATACAGAATATCCTTAGCCTGGTTTGGGGCTGCAGAGCTCTCTGTGGAAAAGGAGATGTAGTGGCTGAGTACTGATGACAGGAGGAGTAAAATACTGCATTTTTTCTACACTTTATCAAGTAAAGCTTGCCTATAAAAAAGGGAAGGGTTTGGAAATTGCCTGACTCGACTGATTTATTCTTATTGTATTTTGAGGCCTAAGGCTATGTCTGTAAACACTGCCTTGTATCCACCAGACATGCTGCCAACACCACCCTATATAGCTAATCAGTTCTCAGTAATGCACCTACAGTCTTACACATCCAGCTGCCACCTTGAGCTTCAGTAGCCCACTGACCTTTAAACCACTTGTTTCTGGGTGATATTCGGATTTCTTGGGTCATGTACACATGTGCAGCCTTTCAGCAAGTTTCTGGGGTTCAGGGTGTGTCTCCAGCTCCCTTCTGGGGAGCTATGGCTCTGACATGGAGCTTCCTCCCGTTTTGTACAGACTCATCTCTCTCTGTTGTGCTGTTGCCAGATCTCTCCTCTCATTCTCTGGACTGCTGTTTTGTCCTCTTGGGGCTGCATGATGGATGGTGAAAGCAAGAAACATGGATGTTTTGCAAAGGCACTTTCAATGTACACTGAACTCATGGGCACAGCTCGTGATGGATGCACAACTACAGAGAAAAGCAAACACTGCTTTGCAAGCCTGGGTTCATCTTCCTCCTGCCACCTGACAGGCTCCTCCAGGGAGTGTGTCCACCTCCTCTCTCTTCCTTCTTTTTCTTGATCTCTGGTAGTGGTTTCTCTTTCAACAGCTCTAAGGCCTTTTCCCCTCATCCCCTCTGAGGATTGATCATGCTTAGCCTGCTCCTCTTCCCTGGAGTTTTGCCATGAGTGAGTCGAGGGCTGCAGGCCAGCAGATTCTTTGGGGCTGAGACAGAAGGGCAGAAGCTTTTGACAACTGCTGTTGCTCTCTGAAGCCTTAATGACTGGGCCATCTGCACCTGTCCTGTACCTTTGCACAGCTCCTGGGGCCTGGGTTGATTCCTGTGCCCATGCTGCTCACATCACGACAGTAGTGTCATGGACAGGATGACATTTAATATCAAGAGTCTGGTAGATTTCTTCTGCAGATTTAGTAGCTAACATTTTATAAATGTCTTTTTCTACCCATGCAGTCCTGATCATATTATGTATAAACTTAATATCCTTAATTTCTAGAAAAGCTAAAAAATATTAGGAGTGGTCCCTGTTGGTGGGAAGCCTGAAGATGCTGTCTCCATAGAGTGGTTGTTTGGGAATATTTGTAAGCTATAAAGCCAGGGAAAGTAACAAAGAATGGTGAATGAAAACTTGGATCTATGAACACAATTACAATATGCAGTTTGTGCAAGCTTTTTCCAGGAGGCAAAAAACCCCCAAACATCTGTAATGATGTTTGGAAAGTGAAATTGAGCATAAATTATCAGCTGGGGTTAGAAGTAATCAGGAAAGGTAAAGCTGTGCTTCAGAACAGACAGCTATGGCTAAGGCATTGCTTATGGCACGTGGTCATGTACCAAAATTGTTATTCTGAGTCGAAAGGCCGTGTCCTTCTGAGTCCCTGTTCCAGGCTTTTCCAGCCCTGCATGAACATAAGGACTCCCCAGAGATAGGATCTGAGCTTGTGACCTGAGTGTGGTGGGGAAAGGATACCCAACTTTAAAGAGTTATGATGCATGGGAGCACATGAAATACAGCTAAAATGAGCAGCCTTGTAATAACAGAAGCTTCAAAGTGACAGGATAGTAAAAATAATGATACAGAAAAATTGTAAGATGGCTTGATGTTTGAACTATCCAGTACTTGGACTAGTGCAGCAAACTGTTTACTTTTTGTGTTTGTGCACTCCTTCATCTGCTATTCATATCTCAGAGAAAAACAGGACAAAGTCTGGAGAGAGATCTTGTGAGGTTGGGGTTGTTTGGGGTGGGTTTTGAGAATTTCCATAGCATTAACATAAATTTGCTTACAGGAAAGGTAAGGAAAGCATGATTTTTGGTACAAGAATTAAAAAATACCTGACCTTTTCAAAATGAAGATGCTTCTGTGTGAGTCAAGGCCTCTCTGATGGCATTGCCTTGCAACTCAGGGAAGCACAGCCATCTGGGTTGTTTTTGTTTTGTTTGTCAAACCAGTCTCTCATGTGATACTTCCTGAAAGCTGCCAAGTCCTCTCAAATCTTGGGTGGCCTGAGCCTGAAACAATAAGTGGTCCAATTTCCCATACTTTTGCAGTATGTAACCACCAATATATTTTTATTCCTGATTAAATTTGGACAGCATTTATAGAAAATACTCTTCTCTGTGGAGAAAATGAATCAAAATGCCTTTTACTAATCCTTATGAGCATATGAAGTTGAGTTTGTAAGACAGAACTTGTACTGTAGGAATTTCCCAATCAATCACAACTAATCTGGAAGATAAGATGAAAAAGCCATAAGGAAATTGGTCACTGTGTCAAAAAGCTTAAGCTAAATATTTTTCTGGATATTTTCCTGTGCTTCTTCACACTGGCTTCACAATAGCTGCCAAGAGATCATAAGAGTAAACAATGAATGAATAACATAATTTCAGGAGCTAAAATTTATTCAGTTGGAGTCTTTATTTGTAGATTTGCTGACTATAACTGGGATGTATTTCAGAAGTGTTATTTTTTTGGTTTTTTTTTAGTTAAATGTTATTGAAGGGGTTCTGAGAGCAGTTGTTGCACATTATTGGAGCATTCATTTCTATTTCCGATAATTTATGATAAAGTGGAGAATTAGAAAGGATGTCACTTGACCTGGTCAAGAGGAGGCGTACATGAAACTTAATTGGAATTTCTTTTCCCCCTTCCAATTAAATAATGAACTCAAGGACAGTTCTGAAATGTTGGATTTCCCATGAGACAGGCACTTGGGACTTTGACCACACCAGTGAACTGCTTGCATAGAATTTTGCCTGTTCATAGCGTTGTGCAAATGCTATTTGGAGTTCAGTGTGCCTCTGGCACAGGTGGGGATGGAGCTGTTCACACCCCCTGGGAGGGAGAGGGGGACTTCCCTGTGTGGCTTGGATTTCCCAACAGCTCCTCGTGGCTGCAGGCAGATGCCGAGTGCTGGTGGGATTCCGCTGCGGAGCGCGGCGCAAACTAAGGAGTAATCCCTGCTTATGTGGGCTGAGGGGAGTGAGCAAATCCTCTCCCTGTGATTTTATGAGTTCCTGACATCCTGCTGGAGGCAGGATGACAATGGTTTGAAATATGGAGCTATACATTCCAGCGTGTGCAGCTGTCCCACTGCCTGCTTATGCAGTCAGCAGCTCAAGGGTTTTATAGGGTGGCTCAGAGTCTGTCAGAAGTGGGGCTGGTATCTCACTGAAGGATGGTGAATTCATCCATGATCTAATCAGAAATGGGAAGTTTTGCCAGTCAGACCAGGCAGGGACTAAAGCAAACTGTTTCCCTGCTATTTGATTTGTGTGCATCGGGGTATGCATATGTGTATACCCTTAGTGATTCTGAGGAAGCATTCAGTTGTATTTAACTGTTCAGAATAAATAAAAAGAGTGTCATTTTTTTTTCAATCAAATATGGAATATTTGAGAGCTTTTTTGAACACTAAAAGTTGGCAACTAAATGCAGGAGTGTGTTTCTGACCCTCTTTAACAGCTAAGGACACTCCTTAGAAAACCTATCAAATATGACTTTTTTTTTCTTCTTTGCTTGTGGTGTCATAGAGTGCTAAATTCTAGAAAAAGTCAAACTCGTGATATTTCTTCTAATGAATCCAGACAATAGCTATTAGCTAGGAATTCAACAGGCATTCTGACACTCAGAAGCAGCTTTGACTCAAGGCATATGTATGTTTACCCTGTTGGTTATAATATCATGTGTGGTAGATGCTGGCAAGGACATCCCTCTCCTTTACCCAAAAGCATTTAGCAGTGGTGAAAAGACTTTTGTCAAGGCAGGCATAATTCCTTCCATATTTGTGCTTTTAAAAAAGTTCGCTGATTATTTTTTATTTATGAATGTTGTCTTTGTGGCTGGGAATAATAAAGATGCTAACCACCAGCCACTGGTGACTGGTTTATGTCATCAGTATCTAAACTTGCAGCACTGGGAATGGCTCCTGATGACTTGTGAGACTGAGTGCTAGAAGTGAGATGAGTGTGGTAATGGTGCTGCCTTAACAAAGGGTAGCATATGATAATCTAGAGGGTTTAATGGAAGAATAAGTTATTTTCCTTATAGGAAAATGAAATGAATCCTCAACCAAACGTTCTTAAAGATGTCTTTTCAGTCTCTAATGGGGAAAAAAATGCAACCTCTTTTTTTGAGCTTTGTATCCCAAGACTCTTATCAAGCCAACTCTGAGATCTGTTTTGAGAGGGATACTCTGAACATGTGTCACAGACATACCCACGTTAATTTTTGGTGGTGAAACATAAATCAGGAACACAATGCCAATGAACACCCTTAGAAAACTCTGACCTGCTTGCATTGCTAGGCTCCCATCGGTATTGCTAAAGAAGATAAGCAGTGATTCCTTACCGATATTTTTCATGGTATCTGGAAGTGTTTCTTGTATCCATTGTTACCAGTGCAAGAAGATACAGGAGCCTTGCAGCCTTTCCTGATGACACATGGCTTGTCTGAGGAAGTGGTATCTGAGGAGATACCTTCTCTTACAAAAGAAGAATTCCAGACAGCCACTTGGGAGCATTAGCATTGCATGTCCATTCTGCTAGGAACAGATTTGGAGCAAGGTCATGAAAATCACTTTAAAAAGCATTTCACATATAAATTCAAAGGACTGAATGGGAACAGGATGGCATTATTCCCCCAGCATTGTCTGTTGTTAATCAATGTGAGTGTGCTTCATACAGCTGGCACTTGTTGCTCAATTGCTGTGAAATATTCTTGGAGAGACAAGAGAAAGTTTGATTTTGTGACATACATCTGTCTCAAAGAACAGGAGAAAGATAGGATATTTGCACTCTGTCTGCAAATATCAATACACTGAAGGTTACATTAAAGTCCAGGGGTTAAGAGCTTGCCACAGAAGGGGAACATGTGTCATTTTGGTAAAGGAAGGGACAAATAGAGATTGGAGCCATTCAGAAGATCAAATATTTAATGAGTATTTGATAAGCACTGGAAGAGCTGGAAAGTCATAAAGGATTTCTTCAAGTAAGCGTGAGAGAATTTAATGCGAGAGAATTTAATTCTAAAACTTTCAATTCACTGTCTGACCAAAGGGTAGGCCAAAGCAGGTTTGATGCAACGTGCAAAAGCTGAGTTCTACATGAACCTCAATTTTGCCATGAACTATGGGTACACCACCTGCACAGCCCAGGGATTGAATCTCTTGGAAGCAAAGCAATTCAGAAGTGCAGAGGACCTGGAGACTGGAACTGTGAGAAACACACGAGCTGTTACTCCTGTTTGCTGCATGCTTCTGTTACCTCATCACGTGTTATGCCAGGGATGTAGCTTCCACAGACAAATGGCAGAGCTGTCTGCAGTTCACACCCCCCAGCTGCCCCCCTGAGAAATTCTGTTGTGCTACTTCATCAATACTAATGACTGAGGTGGTCTGGGGGTATTGGAGGATAGGCAGCACAGAATGAAAGGTGATGTAAAAATATACAGCAGGGAGCCTTCTGTCCTGTTTTTTTTTTTTTTTTTTTTTTTAATTAATACTTAATTTCTTTTATTTAAATAAAGCTGTTGCAGGGAATTGCCTGTGAGGGGACATTACCCAGAGCATTTCACAGAAAGCTGGGTGTGTATAGATTAGGAGAGGAGCAAAAGTGATGCTGAATAGTTGGCAAAACCCCACTATCCCTCTCTTTCCATGTGAGAGGGAACAAGGAAAGACATTCCACTGTGTCCACTATTACACTAAATGATGCATCCTTTGAGAAACTCCCTTGGGGGTTCATACTTTCCTAGGATTGCTGGCAGGGAGTCCTGCCTGTGCACAAAGGATTTGGCACCTGGAGATCCCACCAGTGCAAGTGCCTTCCACATCCTGCTGCTGTGGTATAAGCAGAGGGACCACCTCATGGGAACTTGAATCCCGACTGACATGACT
The DNA here is from genome assembly GCF_041296385.1 of Aphelocoma coerulescens. Classification (NCBI taxonomy): domain Eukaryota; kingdom Metazoa; phylum Chordata; class Aves; order Passeriformes; family Corvidae; genus Aphelocoma; species Aphelocoma coerulescens. The sequence continues at coordinate 77,565,827 of NC_091014.1, read as the reverse complement.
TGGTGATGTTGCAATAGGGATAATTGTAGTTTCAGTGGGGCCCCTCAGCTCTGGAGCAAGATGCCTTGGCAGTACATGCTGCTAGACAAATGTTAGGGACCCGGTGCGCTCCCATATCCCGTTCCCAAATTAGGTCTGTGGTATTATAGAAGCCATATTGCTAATATTTCTTCGTGTGCATCCTCTTCTGCTTCTAATAATTTCTTTTGAGGCAGATATTGCAGTTCCTCTTCCCTCCATTGGGTAAACCCAAGGGCAGACAGGGATTTTGGCTTAGCAAAATGCCTGGGACTGCTGTTGAGCTTCTGTCTGCTGTGCCTGCTGCTCCCTATAGATTCGTTGTCTTTGGCAATGAAATTTGACTTTTCCAAAGAATTGGCAAAGGCTTGTCCTGTCCAGAGGGGACTGCAGCTGGCAGATTGAGGGAGGGATGTATTCTGCTGTGTAGCTCTTTCCACAAATCCCCTGTGTGACTTTGGCACAGCCACAGGCTGCTCTAGTTGGCTTCCACTTGTGGCTCTGCTGTTGCATCACTCAAGCTGAGAGGGTGAGATCTGCAGGGCACTACAGATCCTGTTCTACAAACGTTGTTCACTGGTGCAGGTAGCACTTGCCCAGCATGTGAGTGCTCAGAGAGTGGCACAGAGCTGCAGTTTGTTTGTTCTGAGCTGGGCCAGCACAGCTCTGCCCTCTGAGTGTGACAGCAATGGGAGTGTGAGAGCAGAGACTGGGTGCTCTTGCCTCTTCCCCTATTCACTGTCTTGTTCTTAGTGCTGTCTCTGCTGAGATGTATCTTACTGATATACAGCATGAGCTGAATGTCTGAACACCTCTGTGAATCTAAGCTGGATCTTCATGGTTCTCTTCAGTACCTTGGTTTTAGCCTTTAAAAAGGGAGCAGTACTCTTTGCTTCTTCTTGTTCTGTATTTTACCTGTATGGCACAGAAATGCAACACTGTACAGAAAGAATTTCTCTCTATAGGTGTGCACTGTGGCCTGCACTGGTTAGAGCTTCTTGAGGCTGGAGGAGATGCAAGAAAATATATGACAATAAAATACAGTGTGAGCTGGCTGTAAGGTGGTGACTCTACTCCCACTGCTCCCCTTAGGCAGGGGTAAAATGTGGACAGTAGTGAATTCAGTGTTTGAAGCAAATACTGGTGGAATCAGGTATTCCCATCAGCAGCTACCTCTGCTTAATTTTGTTGAGTAAGCACAGCCTTCAGTTTCTTGAAGCGCTTTTCTCTCTCCACGGCTTGCCATCCTTAGTGATATGGCCATGGAGAAGCAGTTGCAAGTGTTGAATTCTGTTACAGCAGACAGAGCTGCACAGGAGACCTAAATGAAGATCACAAGTGTTTGCAAACATGAACAAGTGTGGGACTTAAACGGGCCTTGCCCATGGAAGTTGTGTTTTTCATTTGAGTCCAAGTTAACGACCTTGCCCTAACCTCTGCTCACTGCCTGAGCCAAGCTGCTGAAGCTGAATAGTTCATTAGCATCAGAGCACAAAGGGGCCTGGTTCTCACATTGCTGTAACAATAGGAGATGTCAGAGAATATTGATTTGATTAGGCTGATACTTGGTGTAGCCTGGTCTAAGTGAGAGGAGAATCAAGGCCAAGGAATATGCCTCGCCCTCAAAATGCCTGTACCAGCAGCTGTGTAATTTGTAAGCTGGTTGCAAAAGTAGATGATGGCACCATCTTTTCTGCCTGGAAAACAATACTTGCAATAAAGCCAAATTTACAAAGGAGGAGTGTGTACTGTGCAATTGTTTGGGGGAAATGCACTGATTTTTCTCAAAATGGGGCAAATAGAGAAAGTGTGCAAGTTTCTGAGCACTGCTACTTGCATTGTGTGTAATTTTTCATGACTGGCAGTGGAAAATTGAGATGTTTGGAAAATGATACACATCTGCTGTCCATAGTTTGTAGTCTGTGTGAGAAGTGGGCATGTTCCTCAAAAAAAGGAGTCCCTAGGGCAGAGTTCCCTTACCGTGTGTTCGCCTGCAGAAAAAGTGTATAAAAGCCCCACTTTTGGAAGCAGTGCAGAAGAGCTCTTTTTTTTCACTTTTCTGCTAGTGAGTGAAGGTGCTGTGAAGTCTCTGTTCTTTGGGGGGCACTGTGTACTAATAGCTAGGCATAGTTTTGTAGTGGAAAAGTGCAGGTATTCCGTTTTCTTTGGAATATGGGCCACTGTGTTGTTTGTTTGGCTTTTAGTAAGGTAAAGTCACTGGATCCATGATTAATTCTTCCTTGCTGTGGGTAAAAATATCCTTTTCCAGCAGGTTTTTGGATGTCTTTTTTAGTTTTGATCTTTTTTAGTGTATGTGTGCTTTGCATATATTTAGTTGTCTAAACCAAGAGAAATAAAATACCTCACCTAGAAGAAATGGGTAGATATACCACACCAAAATGAGTGGCAAGGAGGCATAATTATATGCCAACTTTTTAAGTACTTTAATCCAAGGTGAGGAAGTGTTGCTCATGGAAACACTTGACTAAATCCTACTCTCAGGGTGCTAGGTAAGTCTCTCTTCCTTGTATCCTGGGGGCCTTTCTTTCCCAATACCTTCAGGAAAGCTGAAAACTGGTACCATCTTCTGCCCTGCATTCCTTGCTTGGTTTTTGTGGATTAATGCATGACAGGCTTTTTGATTCCTGCACTTTCTTTTTCACTGATTGCTTTTGTTGGCACTCTGAAGAATCATACTGCTTTTCAGGTAGGAACAGAGCACAGCCCTTGCCATTCATGGGGGGTTCGGGGCACTTTGGGTGCTTTGTGCCCTGGGTACAGCTCCTCTGGATGTGCTAAAAACCCATGATGGCAAGAGCTCATTGCAGGGGCTCTGGCTCTTGCACTGGATATAAACAAACCCTAGGGAGACTGAGGCTGGAATTTGTGGTAGGAAGTGCACCCTTCTCAGCACTTACATTCTATCCTCGTTACTGTGTCTAAACAGCACTAGGTTTTTTATTTTTAGCTGACTGACATTGTACTGCACACGGCCCCACGTTTGAAGAGATGCTCATATTTCTCTGCTCTCTTTTGTGGTAGCTTTTACACCCTCTTTGAGCGTGCTGGTGGCTTTGAAGTCCTATGGATTGTGCTGTTTCAGGCCAAAAGATATTGCCTGAAGCAGCATGTGTAAAATTTTCCTAAAAAGTTACCTCTGCCTGTCTAACATAGAAGCAGCTTGTCTGTGCCCAGGGGGTAATTATGAGGATGATCAAATCTGCTCATGGTGTGTGGGCTTCTCCCTCATGCCCTCAGCAGCAATCCCCCAGACAGAGCTGCCAGCTGGGTGGCTCGCTCACAAATCTCAGCTTACTCACCTTCATGTCAGAGGGCCACAGCTGTGAGCTCCAGCACCTGGGCTGGAGCCTCCGTGTGTGAGATGAGGCTGATTTCAGATGAGCTGTGGAAATGGCATAGCCATGGCATCATTTAGAAATTGTCTGCTGGGGCGGGGGAAACCCACACTGTGCTCTCTTTATGCTGTGAGGAGGTATGAGAAAACATGCAGAGCCAAACCATGCTCTCTGCGCTGGCCTGGAGCGAGAGGAGGTGTGAGCCAGCCCTGGGTGCACGGCACATTTCCTGCCTTTGCTCCTCAAAGGAGGAAAGAACCAGAGTCTGCTGGAGAGCCTCAGTGTAAGCTGGTGAGCCACCTCCTCAACTGCTCCTAGTGCTGACTCTTCTCTGGGTATGCTTCTCATCCAGCCCAGTTCTTGAGCTAATCGTGTCCCCTGGGGGCCAGGGGAGGTTTAGTCCTCCTTCCTTCCATCCAAGCAGGTGACACAGGTGTCACCTACCCTGCTATATGCAGCAAGGCTTCCTACAAGATCTGGTGAGCCTGGTTACATCTTGTGTAATCTCACAAAAGTCCCCCTCATCTTTGACTGTGAAGTTCCACTCAGCACTTCTATTGTGAAAGTGAAGGATGATGCAGTTGTGCCTGGTATTGCAGGGGCTGATGACTCCAATACGCAGTGAGGAGCAAGAGAAGTTTAACGTTGCCAGGGAAGGGAGTCCTATCTCTCTTCTCAAGACATAGCTCTCTTTTTAGGTCTACAGGGTAGGACCAAGGCTCTGCCCCACCTGTGTGACCCTCCAGGGATCTGTTTTGTCATTGGAAGTGTTAAAACTCCTCACCATCCCTGTCGTGCTCAGAGACAAAGGACAGCAGACTTTTTACAGTGAACTGTTGCACTGCATAGGCGTGAAGGGAACCCAAAGCTGTGGGATGAGAGCGATGCTGGCTGGGTCTGAGGGTGTTTGCTGGGGTGAGAGCTGTGTCCATCTGCAGCTGTGATGGCAGTGGGTGCTGCCCCGTGGGTGCTGCCCCGTGGGGCTGACAGGGTTATAACCCTTTGCATCTGTGAGCCACGCCAGCGCTCCAGTGTGTCACACCTTTGTTATGGGCATCAGGATTGCAAATAAAGACCTCTTTCTTGTCATCAGGGCTCAGTGGCACATCTTCATGCCCCTGGAGCAGGAGGAAGCCTGCCTCTCTGGGTCAGTTTCTGGGCTGGGGAATGGGGCTGGGTACTCCCAGTGCAGCCCTCACTGCTGTGATTCTGCTAAGCAGAGCTTTGTTCTCCCAACCCAAACACGGAGCATCTGTGCTAGCTGCAGGAGAGAAGCTCCTTTCTAAAGATTTCTGTCTATGCTCTGGGCATTAGGAGAGTGTGACCCACTGTTAGCTGTGGAGACAACAAAAAAATGACAATTTGGGGGTCAGAGGCAAGAGCCAGTTTGGTACAGATGGGAAGAATGGCCACCCCTGTGGTGCATTTGATGCTCTATATGCACCTTGCTGTCTTGTGGGAATGTGCAGGGGTGGGGTGGTTCAGAATGTGTCTCTGAAGAGGCAGCTGAAGACATTGCAGTGACAGTGGTGGGACAATGCTGTGCAGTAGTGATCACCTGCACCATGTCAAATAAAGAGAAGGAAAATAATTTTGGGAAGCTCAACTATAAAAATGACTTCATTTTGAAAAGCAAAATATTGCCCCTCCATAAATAGCCCAATGACTTTTTCCAGGCAGGGATCACAGCTCTGCCATCACTGATGCTTTGGGAAGAAGGCACTTGGAGGCTGGACCAGCAATAACCCAAGTGGACCCTCTGGCCACCACTGGCTGCTGAGCCCCGAGGGCTTTGTGGTGCCAAAATGCAAGTGGTTCAGAGTGTCTGCACACAGCAACCAGGCCTGCCCCTCCCAGGGGATGATCTGTACTGTACTTTCTAGACCACAGGTTTACCTCAGCTTTCGCCTGTAAATTTTGCAGGAAAAATTGATAAACCTGTGAGAGCCCCAGTCTCGACAGAGATTTCCAGGTACTTCTAACATGATTCTTCTGAGGGAGAGACTGCAGGCTGAGGTTGCACTAACAACCCAAAATGTGTAAGTGCTTTGACTCTTATCACAAGCTGTCCCACCCTTGCCCTGAGTTATCAAGCTGGAGAGCTTAGCAATGAGCACTTGCAGGGCCCTTCCTTACTGTGATAAGGTATTGATATTAAAATTGTACTTGATTTAGGGGTTTCATTTCTGCATATATTAATTTTTTTTTCTGTCTCACATGTGCAATCATAAAGCAAGATTTGGGTTATTCAAGTCCCAGAAATATTTTTAGCTCTGGGCTGTGACACAAAGGGTCTCTCGCTGGTAAAGCAAAGGGGAGGGTGTGGCTAGAGTGGCAGTCCAGGTGGTGAGGGCAAGGACTACTACCATGGGAGTTCCCTACATTGTTACAACTGTGAATTTAGGCATGTTATATTTACAGCAGGCATTTACAGGTGGCTCCTGTCACAGGATGGAAAGGGGCACCCATTAGGATTTAACTCTGCATTTTTCCAAGCTCAGCTTTCTAGTAGTATGCCCAGGAAAACTGTGGTATCCGTGAGAGTTTGTTGGCTTCAGAGCTTCAAATCATGGAATTCAAAAGTTCCTCTCGGTGAAATTCAACCGAGCAAGAAGGACACAAACTACTTCTCATGATGTAATTTCCCCAAAGCAAAATTGTTTGGGTTTTTTTTTTCCAGAATTTTAATGGAAAGGTGACTTGGAACACAGAGTTTGGGATGCTTTGGCAAGGGAGTTATCAAAGTCATGGTAAGAAAAAAAAAAGCTAAAATACCACAACAACCCCCAGTTGCTTCCAGCTTTAGGTAGTGTATCCCTTCTAGCTCCCTGTTGCAGTGGACACTGAGATTGCAGGGGTTGGTTGCCATGCTGGAATGAGAACCTGAGGGTACTTCTAACATTCAGCTTTCTGTTCTGAGAGTCCACATCCCTTCATCCTGCTTTGTTCTTAGCCTGGATTCTTCAGTGTTTCCCCCCCTAAAAATCTAGGGGCTGCTAAGATCCAGTAGAGATTTGTAATTCCTTCCTAAATAATGTCACTACCTCTTTTTATTTGGTCATGGATACATAGGCCAATAATTTCTGCAGTTAATGGAATGACTGAGAACAAGGATTTTGTTCTCTCTTGTCCAGTAAATCATGCAAAACAAAGTTACATATATGCTGTAGGTATTACTTTTAGTATTTAAAACCGATGTGGAGCCACATCATGGGAACTGTCTGGCATTAGAAGAACTTTCCAAAGGGTTGTTAAAATGAAGGGAAAAAAGTGCCTTCAAAAAACAAACACCACTTCTTGCTCCATATAATAAAGCAGCGAAATTTAAAATGGCACTAGAATAATTATGATTTCTTGCTGTAAATCTGCATAGATTTGGCTCTCTTTGAATTTTTTAAATGCTATAAAGATTAGTTTACTGTCTGTGGACTGGATCCTTCTTGCTTTACACATGTGACTAAATCTGTGGGGCCCAGTGGCCAGAAAAAAGGACCCAGAAAGGCATTAAAACTGTTCAGCCCATTCAGCTGCAAAGTCATCTTACACATAGTTTCCCCCTAGCTGGTTTTGTGTATGTTATTGTCAAACATGAATCTGCAGAACATCTCCTGGCCTGGAATCCTGCTCCCTTAGAGCAGCCCGCTGTTCCCCTGCAGCCTTTCTTAGTGGCTGGTATATGTGCATGTTGGGTTCTCTGTACTGTGCTGTTTTCTAGGCAATAATTTTCATCTTTATTTTCACACTTAATTAGTTTATGTGTGTTGTATGTTTCAGTCTTTATCTGTTTGTTCATTTTTTAAGATACCTGCATAATTTGCAAAGTTATCAACAGTGTGTGATCACTAAAGCAAAACAAAGATAAAAATTAATCTAACTTTACTTTATTGATAACATTCAAAGACAGAGAAAGTATAGGTCATATTAAGTAGATGCAGTGCTAATCTCATAGTAAATGAACCAGGTTTAATGTCCAGATGAATAGTTGTAGAACTATAAACTCAACCCATGTATCCAACTAGTCCAGCTTGCCAAGGATCATCATCAAAGTCTTGAATCTCTTTAAAAGTTATTTTTCAGAACATGGCTATTCTATCTGTAACTTCTATTGTACTATTTGAAATGGAATCAGGCTGTGAAGCCTGCCAACTCATCTTTCATGTGCCTTTCCCACTGGTGTCTGTCTCTTTCTGCAGAACCAAGCTCGCACAGCAGAGTGTTTCTGTTGCCTTTTACATGTGGTCCTCGTTAAAAAAAAAACACAATGAAGTTTAGCTGTGGTGAAATTATTTATTTGATTTTTTTTTTTAAACTGGTGCAAAAAGTAAATATGTTTACCGTGTCTCTTTCCCATTTAGTGCATTTCCTTTTTCTAAGCTCCGTTTGTGTTCAACAAGACAGCCTCTTTCTCCAAGATTAACATTTCTTATGATTGTTCCTGACAGAGGATTTACTTTCAGAGGCCCTGCTAAGGATAACCAAAAAAGGGCATGTAGCAAGACAGTTTTGGCAGCTTGCACGAATTTTCAGAGCTTTTTAGGTCTTGGTTTTCTGATGAGTGGCTTCCTGAGCATGCCTAGGGAATGACAGGCATCTCTGCAGGCAGGCTGAACCCACCTTGGCTTGCGCGTAGTCATTGGCTGCCTATTAGAATAAATTGAGGACAATGCATTCCGCTGCCTGCCAATTGTAAACATAAGGGATATGTATTCACTTAGCATTGACTTTTGGGAGGGGCCAAGGAAAAGCTGTACTTTTATTGAATAGGGCTGTGTGTGAGGCTGCTGGTGTGCCTTTCTTGCTGCGCTCCTGCCCAAGCAGCCGGTTATTCATTTCCTTCCCACTCGCTGAAAGCTTTGCAGCCAGAGGTAAGGACTTACGGGACGCGTGCGTTTGGGAGCGAGCCGGGCTCGCCGCGTTTGCGATGCCGATTAAGCAGCACGCGGAACCGAACGAGCTGTCCGGAGGATATTTTTGTTCTCCTCCTCTCTCTCTGCGGCCCCCCCCACTCCCCCTTCCAGATGTTCGTGGTGAGCTAAGGGAGATCTCCGTGCTGTGCCGGGCCGGTGGAGAGGGGATGTGTGTTTGCTCACCCCGCTGCACCTCGATGAGGAGGTGCAGGGCAGGATCTGTGCTGCTGGTCCCACCACTCCATTTTTGATCCTTTGGTGGGTTTGTTAGTGGAGCAATAACCTATCTACCCTTTCTTTTCTTTTTCTTTTCAACTCCCCCCCCTCCTTTTTTTTTTTTTTTTTTTAAGGCATTGCAATGAAAAGTTTTTAGTGTGTTAAGGTCTGGGGAATTGCTTTTAATTTTGCAACTTAATATGTGGACTTTCAGGGCAGCCTGAGTGCAAGGGCAGTCTCCAGACGTAACTGATACAGATACAGTAAAGCTCTGGTTAATGTAAGTGATCTGATACTTGCTGGAGCAGATGTCCCTCATGGCAGCCTTTCACAGAAGTACTGTTGACAATAGATGGCATCAGTTTTTGCTTTCAGCCTCCAACAAGCGCAGCGGTGCGTTGCCAGAATGTTTCTTGTGAAGTTGTCTTTCCTGTTAAAAGGGGGGATTAAAAAAATGCACTTGGGTGGGACTGGAGCTCTTAAAAGTCTTTGGGTCTGTGTTTGTCAGAGTGCTGCTGGCGAGAGCTGGCTAGCAGGCTGCCCTTCCCAGCTCCCGTGACATGTCCGGACAGTTGGAAAGCACTGTGCAAGGCTGGCTGCTGATAGCACGGTATTCTGCATAGCAGGGAATTTCTCAGGGAGAGGGCTGGGAAAACGAAGGGAGGGAGGAAGTTAGCTGCAGATGAACGCTTGGTAGCTGCAGACACTGACCAAGCTGCTAATCTCTGGCCAGAGCTGCAGGGATGGAATAGATTTGTCTCATGTGTCATAATGTTGTTTGGGAGAACGAAAACATAACTGTTTTAAAATGAGTTTTTGTGGAGTATTTGTTTTCAGAGGAGAATTTCTTTTTGCAGTATGCAGTTTTTGTACAGTTTTGCCTGAGAAGGCTTCCCCTGCTAAAAGGCGGACAGGAGAATAATTTGGGAAAATAACACATTCCCTCCTTGGCAGCAGCTCAAAGAAAATAAGGAGGCAGAGTGGGATTTTTTTTTTTTGTGAGAACCGTGTATTTATCATAATTTGTCTATTTTAGATACCATACTGTGTTTGTATGATTTGCAGTGGAAGAACCCTCAGATTCTGCCTCCATTCTTTCTCTGTCTCATTAAATGTAGCAGTAAGTCCTCATCTGCAGCAAGTATCATCTTTTTCTCCTGTCGTTTAGACAGGATGGGATCCTAAAACTACACACACTAAAACCAATGGAACAGACTCTTTCAGCATAAATTACAAACTGAGCAAAACTTTTAGTCCATTTGCTTAATTAAATTGCCTTTAAGGTAAAGCAGGAACTTTCCTCAATATATTTGAAGAAATGATAGGTCTGCCTTTTTTGGGGAAGCTGCTTTGATAGGCAATCTTAGTCAATAAAACCTGCATGTGTTAATGCAGAATCTAAATCATGATGGCAGGGAAGAAATACCAGATGAGATGTCTGCGAACAAGAGAGTCAATGGAAATAATTTGTATTTCCTGAAACCTCCTCTTTGTTGCCACTTGCAATGACAAGGGGATCAATTCCACAGCCTTCATTCACAGGATTAGTCCTGGTGAAATCAATACTGTCATTAATGGATTCAGGGTCTGATGCAAAGGGAGTCCTGTGTGCTCTGAATGCACTTTGACAGTGAGTGATGTAAGCATGTTTTAGGAGAATAAGGGATTTTCCACAATTGCTGCTTCATATACTCACAGCATTATTCTGACATGGAGCAGCCTGAGAAAGGGGTAGCCTCCCTTGTGCTTTTATTTCTTGTCCAGTACTGATCTACACAATGTAGTAGTGACCCTGAAAGGTGATTTGAAAGGAAAGTGGGGGGGTGGGTGTAAGTTCCTCTTTCTGGCATCAGAGGGAAAATTGAAACCCGTTTAGGTGGGAAGGTTTCTTACTCCTTGGTCTCATTCATGGGGCCACATGTGACACAGCATCTGATCAATCCCATACAGGGCTAGGGTACAGTGCTGCTCATTCCAGGTGGGGAGATCACAAAGGTAGGACAAGGCTTTTCTCATGGAAGCCTGCTAGGAGGTGGCTTCTGTCCTATGAAGATGCCAGGGAGGGTCTATCAAGAAAGAGCCTGACTGGAAGTCCTCCTTGTTTCACACTTCCCTTCACACAGCTGGAGCAGCCCTGCCCGTGGGGGTGATCTTTTCATTGTAGAAAAGTGACAGCCTGCGGGACTTCCTTCCTGCAGGGCAAATAGAGCTCGAATGTTCTGGGACTGTTGAAAATACTCTGATGTCTCAGTAGTTGCTTACATGAGACCTATTCTTGGGGGCTGCCTTTTACTTTGTTTAAAGATCAGGGGAGTTCTTAACCCTTATCTGCCAAGGGTGCAGCTCGGTACATTTGATCCCAGTGTGTGAACAAAGAGGGACAGGAAACCATATATGCCTAAGAATGAGAGGGCCAGGAGATCATTACTGTCCATCTGCAGGGCTTGTCTGGTCTGGACTCTCCTGGGTGTGGGAGAAAGCACCAAAAAAGGGCAGAAGGCGAAGTGCAGTCCTGTGAACCTTTCGTTGCCTTTGAGAGGAGCTTTACTGGGAGTTTGCAGGATTGGGCTCCAGGTGTACAAAGCCTGAGGCGCACAGGCCTGTGACTGCAAAGAGTGGGAGTCTGCCTTCAAAGCGAGCTTTCATTCTTCAGAAATTGTCTCCTCTTAGTAACTACCCCCTGGCAGCTTGTAAGGAGAAAGTTGCTGCCTTACTAGAGCCTTGGGATTTGTGCGTGTGCAGGGGATGGTTTGCTGGCTTTGTGCAGAGCTGCTGAGTGGTGAAATGGGTAACAATGGATTTGGGGGGCAACTGTACTGGAAGAAAGTCACCTACTTGTGGGTAGGCACTTCCTCTTGGGGTGCTGTTCTTGCCTGGAAGATGTAGCTGGTGCTTGTCAAGGATTTGGCTGAGGCTGAAATTTGACTCAGAGGCATTTGAAGATCAGATTAGATCTGACCTTTCTGGATGAAACACCAAGGTCACGGGACAGTTGAGCTATATAACATTTCTTTCCTGATGCTTTTTTGTACATTTCAACTAGCCCAGCAGGGAAGGTTGCTCAGTACTCTGTAATTTGGGATCACTCCCACCCCCAGGGGAGCTTGCTCCTACATTTCTGCTAACAGATTTCATCAACCAGAAAGGTTAGGGAATGTAACACTCTTACTTAGCTGATATGTTAGCTGTATGGTTTGCATCCCGCATTAAGGAAGTGCTCCTTTCCATGCATTTTTCCTTTGGAGCTGTGCTTATGGACAGTATGGGGCCAGCAGCCTGACTGCCCAGCAGATACCAGCATGGTCCCCTCTGTACCAGCTGCCCTTGTGAGGAGTTGCTGCCTTCTGGTCTTTGTGTCCTGCAAACCTCCTGGCTCCTGCTTTGTCTTGCAGCGCTGCTGTGCATCCAGGGACAGCAGTGCCCAGTTCTCACCACCCACCTCCTCTACCTGTGGTCAGGAACCACCACCACAAACTGATGCCTCTTTCCCTCTTCCTGCCCCGTGTGCCCACCCCTCAAGAGGGGAAACTCTGTCCATGAAGCACAGGGGCACCTCCCGATCAGAAAATCTTGTCTACGGCAGTGTTTATGGGTTGAAGCAAGGAAGATTTGCTTGTGGGGACTGTCCTGCTGGCTTGAAGTGAGGGCAACCAAATAGCTGAGGAAGCAGGGGAAAGAAAGGGAAAAAGCAGCAATATCTTAAGCCACTGGAGTAATTTCTCCTTTGAATTTTTCCCTGTGGTCATAAATACCTGGTGAGTCACTTAATGGCTGTGTGTCTGTTTCTCTATCTCCGAGTAAAGGATAATCTCTGCCTTTCTGTATTTAGCCCATGGGTCTGCTGGGGCTTAGTTCATTAGTGTTTATGAAGAATTTGCAGTACCAAAATGCCAAGTTTAAGCACTGGCTAAAACCTTATTTTTGACTGATTTCCCAGAAGATCTTAGACATTTTTTTCTTGATGTGTTCACCCAGATATGGATTCGACTTCCAGATTATGGGTATAAAACCACTGAAGTCTGGGGAATGAGGTGGAAATGGACCTGGCTCAGTGGTGACACTGTGCTGCCATGTCTAGAGGGAACTTCCTGGGTGCTTGAGGATTGAATTGTTTGTGCTGCATCTGGAACAGTCGTCCTGTGAGGATGTCATGCGTGTTCCGAAAACGCACGAAGGCAGCTTCTGCTTACAGATCCACCATAGTGTCATAAGCTTAGAAGCAAAACTACTCAGCTAGCCCTTATCTGCTTGTTCAGTCTCACGTTGATGAGAGCAGTTGAAATTGTAGCCCCTGGGGCCAGGCCAAGCTGCAGTGGGGAAAATATTAGGGAAGGATTTCAGGCAATGGAAACATTACATGTTTCCACACCCTCTTGTGTACAGAATACAAATAAAGAGCATTTTCCCTTGAGACTTGCTGTGGAGGGTGTGAAGCAAAGTGGAACCCACCCGTTTGCACATTTTCTGGTTTATGTCCTTAAATGGCAAAACAAAAACAAAAATCTTTGGAATTTAGCTCATAGAAGGGTTATAAATAGATCTGTGGAGATAAAGTTTTGCTGTAAATGCTCTGCTTTGGGATCTGTTCAGAAAGGTAACTTTGAAGGCTAACAAATATGAAGAGGAGAGGTATTGCTAAATGCAGGAAGACAGTGTCACTGCACATGCCATGCACGTGTGACCTTCCCAATCTTCCCTCAAGCATGTGGAGACCTAAGGGGCAGGGAAATTGCTTTGTCACTTCTAGAAGTTAAATAACTTGGGGTGAGGAAGAGCTAGTGTTCATGATTCATTAAATGGCTAAGGGAGCCTGAACCTATGACAGCTATGTAAACAAAGGGCCTGAGATTTGTTGGCAGCTTGTTTTGCATCCTTGTCCAAAGGAGCTGACTTTGCTTAGGGAAGCCGAGCAGGGATGGACAAACCCTCGTCTAGTGAGCGCAGGAGCAGCGGCTCCTGTGCTGCTTCAGAAGGCAAGGTTCGATCCCGCAGGCTTGTGCCCATTGGATTCCAGTCCTCTTCACAGGGAGCTCTGCCCAAATGAAGCAGTCTGTGATCAGGCCATTGTTTGTTTCTTATTTGCAAGGCTTTGATGTTCTCTCTTGTCTTTCTGACTGCCACAGGGCATGTTACTACCCTTTTCCCACTTCATTCTTTTCTTTGACAGTGAGCTCTCTAATGATGAAATGGCCCTCACTTGATTTTTTTTTTTTTCCCCCCCTTCCCTTGAGCCACAATGTTCACCCTGGTAAAATCTTTCATCCCAGAAGCACAAAGGCATGACCTTTTATGATTCCTCACTGTTTCAGAGGACCTAACAGTGCTAATGTGATAGTCCAGACCATTGCTTTCTAATATCAGCTGAGGACAATTTCTGCTCAGTCTGAGTAGGTTCAGCTGCAGATGGAGGAGGCAAAGGACTTTGTCTGCATCTTCCCAATGGCCTCGTGATAACCTCCTTTCTCTCAGCAATTTCTATAGCCGTTGAACTGGGGAGAATTTGGCTTTGCTCCGGCCTTGTTAAAGCTCATAGGTTTGGGAAAGAAATTCCAAGAGCTTGGCTACAATATGTGGAAATAGGAGTGGGTTGGGTTAGCTTTGATAAGTGTTGGGTCAGCTCTCGTTTACCTGCACAGCTTAACCTGCTGGTGCTGTAGGATGCATCTAGTCAGCCTCACTTCGGAGGGCTGCAGCCCTGGGTCTGCAGAGAGGAGAGAAGGTTTGCTGCTTTGTTTGGCTTTGGGAACAGCATATCCCCATGTGCAGAGCCACACCCCTGCTATGAAAATGAGGAGTTTCATTCAGATGTCTGATAAGCCACAGCTGTTGCTTGGCCACTTCAAACAGAACTGGGATTATAAAGACTGAAGTGCAGCTTTTTAATTGCTGTAAATATGAACAAGAGAGCTTAGGCAATCCAGATGATACGGAGCCAAGCATTTCTGTGGCTAATGTATATTATACTGACAAAAGCAGGCCAGCTGAGAATTTCCCTACTGCTGTCCCAGTAATTTAAAACACCACTAATCTCTCTTCTGCTATATTGGCAAAAATGAGGGAGAACCTGGGCATTAGCTGGCCTGAATCTGAGTTTGATTTCAGTAGCTGCACTGGGATACATTTAGGGATGTAAATGATATTGAGGCTTTTAAAAAATGTACATTGGATCTAGTCTGTTTGATTTCCTTGAGTTAGAGGAATTCAGAATTCACTGTGAGCTGCTTGCTATCGAGAAGCTGGCCCTTTTTGTTTGGTTTTCTACACATCCCCTAAAGGACAATGACAGCAGGAAGTTGGGTCAAAATCCCAGTAACGAGTGTTCACTGGGCAATGATATTTCGTACAAGAGAGGGCACTCCAAACCCAGAAAGCCAGTAAAATTCCATTGCTCCTGGCTCCCTGGTGATTAAAAGGCCCTGCCATATATGGGAAAGGTCTGAGCTTCATTCACTCCAACCACAATAGTAAATGGCTTATTCACTGGACACAGTATGCAATCAAGGAGCATATTGACAATAAAAAGGAAAAGCAGAAACGTTTGTATGCAGTCTGCTTGCAGTTTTCTCTGCTGTGTGTTATTGAAAGCTCTGTGAGTGGTTTTTTTTTCTTGTTCCTTTCTTTAGATCCCTGTAAACTTCAGTCAGTTTTGTTTGCCACTTAACCCTCCCCCTAAAACCAGACACAGAAGCCTGTTTCCTCTCCTCCCCCCATATAACCCAAACAAGAAAAGAACATTTCCTTTACCAGTGCATATATAAATGCAGTTCCTTGGTCTTCAGTGCTTCTAGTGTGCATTTATATGACTAAAAGCTGGGATTAGTGGACAAAATCTTATTCTCACCAGGTATAAAGCACTAACTTTAAGAAAAGCAATTATTAAATGCCAGTGTTTCAGGGTCAGGGATGGGACCACGGGTGTGAAGCAAATAGGTGTGTGTGTGTATAATTAGGGATGAGTTTTGGGGGAGGAGGGGAGCAATGTGCTTTGGATGGGAGTTGCAGAAGGGGTCCTCAGTGCTCCACACAGCTCTCAGGGATTTTCTTTCCACCACATCAGTTCCTGGGTAGTGAAACCCTACACAGACAACACTGAGAGGCAAAGTCATTGGAGAACAGTTGTGTTTACACTCTTGCTTTTCAGTTTATTTTGTTTAGGGATCAGTATTCTCTGCCATCAGAATCATGGGGCTGAAGCAGTTGGTGTAGTTGCATTTTATTTCACATGGAGAACATTTAGGTGCCATAATGGAGTGGCACAAGGTTCTTTGCTTGCTGGAGATTTTCTGGCGTGCTTGTTGTTTGTTTTACATGGAGTACCTTAGAAATATGTTGTTTGTGTCGTATTGGTAAATTTAGAGATTGTGTGGGATCTTCTGTACAATTTGGCTGCAAACCCCCACATCTCTTTGTGGCCAGGAGGGCTGATGGATCAATTGGATTTCCCAGACTACACCTCATTCCACACCACGCTTATGTTTTGAGGCCACGTTTGACACAGGTGTTACAGTCAGCCACAGGACAAGCTGCCTGGATTTGAAACCAGTCTTCTTCTCCTCCAAATACATTTCATCTCTGGCCAGTAGTACTTCTGAGGAGGTGTCATTTGACCATTATCATCAGGAAGTCACGCTAAGACATGCCCACTGAGGAGCTCTGATGTGGCCAAAAGAAGCACGATCGAGTTGTGACTGTTGGGTAATGCAATAGTAGCACATGAAAAATTCTCTTTTCCAGCTCTTAGAAGGATCAGGGATAGCCAGCTTGGAGACCAAAATAACTACTTATCTAATCTCATTCATATTTTTTCATTCAGGATTTGGATTGTGAGAAACTCTGCGTTATATCAGCTTTGTAAATGGCATCTGGAGCCTTTGGAGAAAGTCCTTGAGTAATAAGCACATTGAATGCAATAAGTATTATTGCATGGTCAAAAATGCTTTTCATTTCTTCTATTTTTATTTGTCTTCGTGATTCCAAAGGAAGACAGGAGACTGCTTTGTTTTCCTTTTACCTCTTAAAAGAGGAAAGTGTAAATGATGCATGTTTGGAGTAATTTTTCCTTTGGTTTTCCCCTCCCCTAAGTGATTTGTGACCCATCTCAGTGTGCAATCTCATTCTGGCTACTTGTAGAGAAGCTTTGCAGGAGTTCATGGTGTTTAACTCTTGCTGCTCTACACTGTCCTCAGCTGGGAGTTCCCCTTCCCTTTGGGGTCCCTGAGTAAAGGCTGTCAAAGTCATCAACCCCCTCCTCTTGTGCTTGGGAACAGCCTCAAAGCTTCAGTCCACTGTCCATGGCCAGTAAAGACTTTTGTTTTTTCACTTGTCAAACCCAAAACTACTTTGTCATTCTTGTGCCATCTGCTGTAGCAACCCAATTGCTCTTCCAAAATAGGCAGTTTGTTTTGGTTTGGTTTTTTGTTTCCCTCTGTTCACTACCATCTGTGAATAGATGTGAGCTCCTTTCTTGGAGTCAACATAGAGCAAACAATATTAACAAGTGGAGAGGGAGTAATGCTGTGATTGCCTTCTGTGTCAGAGTAATAACTCTGTATCAGAGTATCTGATAAAGATCAGTTTGTCTTAGTGAAAAATGAAAGGAATTTACTGTATGTGTAGGAAATATGTTTTGTTATAAATGAACAGATTGAAGTGGTGACAGGCTATGAATCTGACTTATATGACAAAATACAGTTATACAGCTCTGAAAGCCTGGAGACTGGTGTGATGAACTGGAAAAAACATTATAATCTGAGCACGTTATTTCTGTCTCTCCTGTGACCCTTCAAGGCAATGGAAAGTCACTGATGGAAAGGCTGTTGGCATTAGCAGGCATAGAACTGGTTTCATTGATCCTGGTTCAATGCTTACAGATCTCTCTGAGGCTGAATTTAAATAGGTACACTCAGTGTTTCCCAATTTAGAATGAAATACCAGAAGCTATAAGTGTAAAAAAAACCCCAATAACCAACACCAATCGTCCCCCACAAAACCAAAACTGAAAAGCTGGGAAAACCATATATAGGTCATCTTGTCCCTATCCTATAGGCAGTGCAGGATGATTCCCAAAAGTACATTCACACATGTTTTGTCCATAAACACCTCTGTTTATTAACAAAGTACAATAAACTGTCATTTTTCAGCGAGGATTGGGATAGTTTGCTGCACTTTCTAGTTTTTAGCAAGGGGGAAATAGCTATCATTCTAAAATGTGTTTCTTGGCCCATGGATATTGCTCATGTGAATTCAAGCAAAAAAAAAAAACCCTAATGAATGGAAACTTGTAGAAGAGTTACCGGCAGCTGGTTTTATTAGGGACCGTGGCTCTGACATGATCTCACACACGTTTAAGACAAGTGTTACCTCACTGACTTCAATGGAACTGCTTTTCATTTGTGAGGGAGTAAACGAGGCCAAAATCAGACAGAGACCTAGGGAGACTCTCTGGGAGAGGGTTTTAGTCTGGGAAATGTGCTTTACATACGTGTAAAATATATGGGCATATCTGCACACTGCAGTAAATGTGTCAGGCCACCTGAGAGAAAGAGGCCAAATTCTGCTTTGAGTAGCACCTGTGTAAATCCAGAATGGACTGCAGGGAAAATGTGCCAGGGAGGACCAAAGAAGAAGCTAATTTTCTTTAAGTGCTAGAGTGCATTTTTCTTACTGGGTTTCTCAGGTTTCCTTGATTAGAAAATACAGCAAAATTAGACTGTTCTGCAGGGAGCTTCATGGTTCTGGCTCCTTAATTTCACCCATATCAAAAGAAGTTGTGTTGATTATTGTGAAGCCAGCTCAGACAAAAGCACCACATGTACAGTTTTTGTCTTGAAAATACCAAAGGAAGCAGTGAAATTAGAATTGTATATTTCTTGAGTCAACTCTCTCTTCAGAATGGTGTAATATTGCATCTTCTTTCAAGTTCAGCCTTCAGCTCAGCTAAATCTTGCAAAATTGGAGGAAGGTGGCTGTGCTCTATTGAAAGTGTAGCTTTGGTCTCAAAAAGGCAGAAGAACTTTAAAACTTCTTCAGGTCCAGTAGAGGTGTTAGTTAAGAAGGATATTTGGGTGCTACAGCTACAGTCTGCAGCTGTGAGATGGGCTCTGCTGTTTTTCTGGGTGTGAGGAAACGCAGTTGAAGATGTGACAGGTATTGGTTAAGAGTGAATAAGGGACACAAGAGAGGGTTTTTCTGTCTTAGTTTGTTGCTCTACTTGTGTTTTGGCAGTCCTGCTTGCTGCTCTCCTGTGCAGCAGCACCTGAGGCACACCTGAGACCAGAGCCTGCAGCCTCTTTGGTGTGAGCTTTGAAATGTTGTGTTTTAGGCACAGAGTTTAACGTGGCTCCCTTGATTTTAGCAGGATTTCCTACCAGTGTAAACACTGGTTTCAGATGCTTTTTGCTTTACTCAGTGTTTGAAACAGTGATGTTTACAGGTGTGTGGTGTAAGGTTTCGTTCTAATGTGGTTTGCAGCTGATGCTGTGCACTCCCAGTGATGGAGGGAAAATGTTTTAAGACTATGGAATTCAGTAGTGTTAACTTTCATTTTTACTTTCCTTGAGGACTTGAAGGAAAGTGGAATGATGGTAATTAAGCTTGATCTGTAGCCCAAAATTGAGGGGGGGGGGAAAGCAATAAAGTATAGGGAATGTTTTAAATGGCCCTATCTGCTTATTTAAAGCAAGCTCTTAGAGAGTGGGGTTACAAGCCTCTTCTCAGCCTATTACAGGTTTCTTAGTGTTCAGTGTCTGAGCCAAAGCTAATTATATTGTCCACAGAAAAAGCACAGCAGAAGGTGGTGTCCCTGTGGTTCCTACAACTGCTAATTATTTCCAGTGGTGGTGCAGAAATACGTTCTCACATAATTGGTCTGAGATCACCAACTTGTTTCACGTAGATGCTGTTCTGCCATCAGACAGAAATTACCCCTGCCAGCTGCAGTGCCCTGCCAGATTCACAGTGGTAGGCATGAAGGAGACTATTGCTGAAAGCATCTGAGATGAGATTTTTGGTTCTCCCTGGATCTTCTCCCTGAGGAAATTAAATGCTGCTGAGAGACAAACTCCAGTGGGAGAGCTCATGTCTGAATACAGCACAGAAAAGCTTTTCTTCTGCTTGCTTCCAGCATTCTTCTGTCTTAAAAACCACCCCATATTTCTGTTTTAGTATTGTCTTTGGTTGAACAGTGCTTACCAAATTCAATCTGCCTTGTATATGCTAAACAACACTGTGCATGTTTTAGATCCCTTTAATGAGACAAAAATGGCCAAGGTCATGTGGAAGGTCAGTGAGAGAGGTAGGGGCAGAGGCTGGGACTTCTGTCTCCTACAGCAAGACACACAGGTCTAAAATAAGCTGTCATCCCAGGGAATAATAGCCATAGGTGTTCTAGTTTTGGCCAGGACAGGATTAATTTTTTACAGTAGGTTGGGGGTGCTGGTGGAGGAGAGGCTTGATGTGACCTGGCAGTGTGATCTTGCAGCCCAGAAAGCCAGTTAAGGCCTGGGCTGCATCCAAAGCAGCTTGGGCAGCAGTGGTGGGAGGGAATTCTGCCACTCAGCTCTGGTGAGATCCCAACCTGCAGTGCTGCATCCTGGGGTTCCCAACACAAGAAGCACTTCAGCCTGTTGGAGCGAATCCGGAGGAGGTCACCAAGTTGATCGGGGGATGGAGCACCTCTCCTACAGCAAAAGGCTGAGAGAATTGGGTTTGTTCAGCCTGGAGAGGAGAAGGCCTGAGAGTAACCTGGAGTTCAGTGTAGGAATGTGATGTAGGGTGGAGAAATCACACAGGTGGTGTTGCATCCATTTCTGCTGTGCCCCGAGGTGATGCAATAGTTGAAACAAGTGTGTCAGAAATGAACAACTAGAATTTTATGCTGGAACACATCTATGGCACAAAGACAGGAGGGTACATAGGAACAGCTGTTTCTCGTACAGCTTTGGTGCTGCCTGCTGCACAAAGGAACACAAAAGTATCTCTCTGAAGCACCAGAAAGAAAATCTTTATGTACTGCATGTGACTTTGCATTTATACAGGTGCAATTTGTTTCAACTGAAAGGCCATTTTGATGAGATAGAATGTCTCATTTATATCTTAGATATAAATTACATTTTGACATGTACTCGAGCAGTAGAAAACAAACACGCTCCACTTGTGTTGGTGTTCTTGTGTGCATGAAAGATGACCTGTCCTCCTTCCCCATGTGCATTTTCTGTATGGACATAATGCCCCTATTCAGTATTCATAAAGACAGTAGTGGCTACCCAACTTGGCTGCTTGATGGGGAGAGGCATTTGCAGAATTCTATCCAGCTGAAATCACTGATTCTGCAAATGGCATTTGTTTAAACATTTTTTTCTTCATTAAAAAA
This sequence comes from Aphelocoma coerulescens, assembly GCF_041296385.1. Lineage (NCBI taxonomy): Eukaryota > Metazoa > Chordata > Aves > Passeriformes > Corvidae > Aphelocoma > Aphelocoma coerulescens. Next base: position 77,544,960 of record NC_091014.1, on the reverse strand, counting down.
AAATGCAGTTAGTGGTTTACAATGTTTATATGGATAGCACCAGCTGAATCTTGTTTTCATCCATTGCATGCTATTTTAATGTGACCTACAATAAGCATTGTGCAAAAAACTTCTGACTGGGATGTCCAGTTTTAAGTTCAAATTCCCACTGTAAGAAGCTTTGTCAAGCTGAATGAATCTCCTGGGGTGATATCAGGAACGGTTTTATTTTTTTATGGCTCTTTTTCAAGGGATAGAAACAAAGGAGACAGAATAGAAGTAAACTGGTATGCTGCAAATTAAGGGATTCAATCTTGAACTTGTATTATATTGAAGAATTAAGTCAGTTCACTGCCCAATTTTCACCTTTTCAATTCAGCGATCCCTAGAATCTCTTTTGGGGAGCCAGCTGTGCTCAGATCCACTTTCTCCCTATCAGGGCAAGGTTGTCAGTTCAAAATTTTGGGGTGTGCCAGCAGTACTAAGAGGACATAGAGTCGAATATGCTGTTTTATGTGAAACTGAGTGACAGTGCTGTCGCAGACTGCTTCCTCTTTTACCCAGTTGCTTTATTTTGTATGTCTTTTGCTTCACTTTATTGATCACATACTACTTCTGGTTTGCTGTCACAGCAATAAAAAGCTTGTGGACCATTTATTTAAGTAGGTTTTAGGCACTAGCATTGTAGCACTATACTGCTTATTGCATGGAAACCTGAGCAATCTCAGTCCAGGTTTACCTCTGAAGTTCATTCCTAACCACTTGTCATTCTACAGAATATATCTCAAAAGTGGTGCAAAAAGAGGAGTTGTTTCCCCCCCTCTCCCTTAAGACTGAAAAAAAGCTTCAGTGTTCACTAGAGTACTAAATAAAGGGTTCTAGAGAAAAATGCCTGCTCTGAAAATCCCCAGTACGTTATTCAGAGATGACCCTTGCAGACAGTGAAACACCTTCAGAGGTGTTGCACATCAGAAGCTGTAGGCAGTCTGCTGTTTTTACTCTGTGGCATGGTATTTGCAGCAGCTTTTGAAGGTAATCATTCCTCTTTTGGGTTCTCCCATGACATGTAAAATCTGGATTTTGCCAAAACAGTGCTTTTAGGAACTTCTAATTGTCATCATTTCGATTGGGAGTTACTCTCCTCAAAGAGCAACTCTGGCTGTTGTGGGGATTTTTGTCAATGCCTGTTAAATATTATTTTAGCATTTCTTCTCCTACTAACAGCTGATGCAGACTGCCCAAAGAAACATGGGCCTGCCCTTGAATTTTACCCATTTGAATCCATTCAGTTGCCTCATATTTCCTAGCTTGTAGATGTGCTCATTGAGGGGAATGGGAGCTGCAATTTCATTTTGAATGCTGTTTTGTCTTCAAACAGCACACAAACAGCTCAGTCACTTCTCCATGGCCAGAAGTACCAGATTTTGTTAGGACCCTCAGCTGTTAACATCAGCTTCAGAATAACACTATTTCTTGAGCATAGATTTATGCAGATTGAGAAAGGCTTCATTTAACAGAGAGCAAAGATTTAAACATTTAGGTAATTGCTGTCTATTTATCATAGCCTTGGTAATGAGGTAGGGAAAGAGAGAAAAGGATATAAGTTACTTTGAGCTATCAGGTAAGAAATACAGATCCTGTAGTACATGCTAGCTGCAGTATTTCAGTTTTTAAAATATGTGTATGGTTAGCACCTTTGGGCACTGGGTGCTGTCTTTGATTACAACAGTGCTGAACTTCAGCTGCAAAATCGAAAGTTCTGATTTCCTAGTACATCAGTAAGTGAAACCTAAACCCATGTAATCTGTAAAAATAAATGTAATTACTTTAGCAAATGTGTTACAGCTGGCCAGGTTTAACATTAAGGTACCTGGTTCTTATAGCTGACTAGTGTCAGAAGACAGAGGTGATGGCTTGAGCTGTGCTTTGCAGACAGAATGGGAGAGAAAAATTATTGCTTTGCATTCTTCTGTGTGTACATTAAAGTGAATTAAACAGAGTTGCAGATCTGACCTCTGACACTTCTTCCCACTATTTTCTTCTGTTTAAAGCATCTTGGTGAGAGTAGCTTTTGTTTTCATTTAAAAGTCCCTGGTAAAACTGTAGTTAAGTGGGCAGCTTCAAAATTGAACACTTGATAAAATCTTCAATGAACACCTAAGGCATCTGAAGCTGGGACTGATCTCTTTCAAGGTGTCAGTCTGCTAGAGCAGGAGATGGGACTCAGTTGCACTCCGTTTCTGGTGCTGCTTAGGTTTTGCTTTAGCAGATCTTTTGCCTTCTTTTCTTGGTTACCTATCCAGAAGACACATTTGAGATTCCTGCAGTAGCACAGAGGTGAAGGGCCGACTGCAGCAAAGCACTTCAGCTTTGGTCAGTGATGGCTGTGTTAAAAATAAGCTCATGGAAGGCTGTAGGAGACCTCTCTCTGCTCAGAGCACCGGCACAAAGCACTGCCTGCACTGCTGCAGGTCTCTTCATTATTCTCCAGACTTGGGTGTCATTTCCCCTTGTGGATAGAACCTTATTAATCTGCTACAAGAGTACACTTGTCCCCTGATCTTTTGGAAATTTCAGCAGCTATTTTTCACTGGAATGCTGTGGCTTGAGGCTTAATTAGGGTCTACAAAGTCCTTAGAGGTCGTTTAATGAAGGGTGCCCTGGAAGTGATAAGTGCATTGTGATGTTATTAACTAAAGTGATGCCTACCAAGAACTAGTGGCAGATAAGGCTACCATCAGCTGCTAAGCTTCCCTGCTCCTGCTCTTTGATCTTGCAGCTTTCTAGTTCCTCCACTTCAGCAGTTTTAAATTCCCCTCTACAAAGAATGCGTGTTGGTGAAGTAATGTGGACCAACTGATTTTTGGGTCACTAATTCAAACAGTTGGAGCAAATTATTAGGTTTACAATTTCAGTCTCGATTTAGAGCGTTGAGGTTTTTAGAATTGTTTTCTGGGAGGCTTAACATTTGGGAATACCTGTCTTGGGTAGCCAGGGTATGTAACAGGACAAGAGTACATGTGGGATCTTCCTGAGAGGTGGCCTCATTCTTGTTCTCACATATTCTGCTCTTTCCAAGAGTCATTTTTCTCCTGTGAGATGTTACTGGGAGTGTTTTGTGGCATCAGTAACAACTCTGTATCTTGATCTTAACCATCCTGGATCTCATGCAGCACCTGAAAAGAAAAGCTGCAGTGAAAGCCTAAACTTTGTCGGGTTTTTTGTTTTCCTTTGGGTTGCCTTTGTTTTGAAGCAAAATTGTAGTTTCTGAATGACCTGCAGACATTATGTGGGCAAAATTCCTGCTTTGAATGGTTCCCAGGATAACTCTGCATTATGTCCCAAGCAACTTGTAGCTGGGATTTGTTTTGTTTGCTTGCAAAAGAAAATCAATATATCATGATGGGCAATGCGTGGCACATAAGTCAAATTACACAAACAGCTGAGGATTTTTGTGCTCTTATATCTGTCCATGGATAATATTTAGAAAACAAAGTAATTTAGAAACCTTAAAGAATTTTGGCTGCCTTTCAAAAATGGTAGAGTTAAGTCAATAAAATGCTCAGTAGAGATTGTATGTCCCCAGACATATTTTATCTTGACAAGTTCTATACTATTGAGAGCTGCAGCCATGACTTGAAGCCAAGTTGGGAAAAGAACAGTTCTGTTACAGGGCTGCATTTGATGGGAATCTAAGGGGAGGGGAAGGGAGAGGATTGTGCTCTGAGAATGCCAAATGCAGAAAGCTTCGCTAAGCTGAACTCCTGGGTTCCATAAATCATTGTAACATCAGTAGGTCTTTACTGATTTACATCTCTTGGGCATCTGTTTTGGTTTTTATTTTACACAAACCTAATTTCTCTGGATGCATGAAAGCATGGGGTTTTGGTAGAAGTTACATTGATGGGCAGTAGCTTGGAGTCTGTGTATTAAAGCTGATAGTCAGTATTACTGGCTTTAAAAAAAATAAATAAAATGGTCAAGTGTGGTCATGTCTGGCCTCCATGACCTGGATCAAATGGGTCCATGCTTCCTCTGCACTGATGTGGCTCCGCTGAAGTTTGCTCATCAAACATCTTGCTTTTATGCCAGCGTGTGACTGGAAAGAGGAGCCTTTCTGGGGAGGAGATGGGAAATTATGAGTTATGTGACATTAGAGCAGATACTTCATTTCCCTTTTGGGTCCTCCCATCTGAAAAGAATGTGAAAAATATATTCAAATAGCAAGGAGGATAAAATCTGTCTCTGTGACAGCTGAAGGAAGCTCAGAAGATCCAGTCACACTATTGCATGGTTGTAACTCTTTGGGTTTATGGAGACAGAAAAGTGGTGCTGTGGAGCAGTAAAGTGCCTTATCTCTGTTTCAGTTAGCCTGCACATGAGGAATGGGGAGTCCTGCTCCTTTATCCCAATGAGAGACTCCCTGTAAAGGCTGAGGTCTGGCACTGGGTGTTGTCTATTGATGGGAAGGTGTTTGTTCATCCTTTTTTTTGGGAAGGTAAATTCAGTGCAGAATGGACATGGGCTGCAACAGCTGCTCTCGAGGGCAGGGAAGAAAAACTTTGAAGTGAATCTGGATGGTACTTTTGGCCCACATAATTAGCAGAAGATGGAGTGGTTTGGGGTTAAAGTTGTGAAAGAATTAGAGAGGATTTAAATTTACTTCTCTGTCATCCTATATGAGCATTGGCAAGGCTTTTAAGAAGGGAGTTTAGAAAGTCTAATTTTGAGAGTCTGTTCTCCTGAAACCTTTGCTTTGGAGAATCTTTAGTATGATGTAGATCTTGTAGGAAGACACAGTGGACTAGTGGTGGTTGGTGATGACTTCCCCTTTTGCCTGTCCCCTCAGAAGCCTGACTTCTAAAAGACCCCAAGCACTCTTAAAGTAAGGAGAAGCCACAACAGGAACGTTTGTCAGGGTCAGTGTCTTAAAAATAAGTATGACCTTAAGTCACACAGCAGTAGGCACTGCCTAATGGAGTTATGTGGAACAGTTTGTGTTAAAAAGTTAAACACATTATATTTAGACTTGTAGATTTTTAACTGTTTTTCCTTCATACAAATATCTTGAGAAGACATTTTGTTGTGTTGCTAAAGTAGTTATTTAGATATCTTGTAGATATATCTAAATATATATAGATATATAATAAATATATATAGATATAGCTAAATAGATATTTAGATATTTGGGACTGTTATACTTCAATTGGTTTTAAAAAAGTTGGTGGAATGTTTATTTTTTACCTCCTCTGATGTTCTGTCCTTGAGTCAATGAACAGTGACTTGAAGCTGATAAGGGATGCATTTCAAAATGCAGTGGAATTAAAAACCTTAGAGGACCATCCTTCCCCACCATGGCTGTGTGTGTTGGCCTGATAGGTTTCATCTGTTCCTGGAAGTCTTTCTTGATCCACTTAGGTACTGTCAGATAATTATACTGGGGAGGCTGGGATGGTGCATGAAGTGAGATTGACCATGGTGGAATTATTTCTCTCTCATGCGAGAGGAGAAAGCAACTCTTATGGGAAACATACTTTAATTAAACACAACACATTCATCCATTCATTACTTCAGGGGTGGGAGGCATGGAAAGCTGGTGGTGAAATGATTTACAGGGAGAGTTGAACAGCATGTCAAGGGGAGCCTTCTCCAGCCTCCCTGAACTCAGCCAGTGCTGCATGGTGTGCCCCTCTCTGCCATGAGGTAAGTACCACACAACCTTTTCTTTCTCCTTTCAGTCTTTATACAGTGAGGGTGAAACTGGACTGTACTGGAGTCATTGCACAAGGACAGGGGCAGTGTCTTGTACTGTATTGTACTGACTTCAGCTAAAGCAGCATCAAATCCTTCAGGTCCAGGAGTAGCAACAAGGAAGTGTAGCCTGTACAATAATGTGGAAGCTATGTCTTTTTTTCTCTTTGTGGAGAGGTCTTACATTTAAACTGAGGACTCTCATTAGCTGAAGAGTTTATTGAATATTTTTTTTTTTTTTCTTCTGATGACTCTTGATCTTGAAGATGATCAAGGCTCGGGTAAATAAAAGATATTAAAACACACCAGGAGCTTAGATACTTAATTAGATTCTTGTTTTGAATAGAGTTTCTTACCTTTGCTTGATGACTTGTTTTTAGAGAGAGACCTGCTAAATGAGACTACATGACTTGAAGTTCTGGGCACAGTGTGATGCTGAAGTCAGAAATTACTGAGAGTTGTTGCTGTCTGACAGCTTCATGGTGATTTAAGGCACTCAAAGCAATATATTCCAGCAATGTTCAGGAAATGCTCTCCAGTTCACTTCTTAAGACATATTTTTCCACTACACCTGTGTATGGTCATTCTAATCATTAGTAGATTATTGCTCAGGACTTAGCTGTGTCTTTAGGGAAGCATGATGAAATCTGTGTTGCTTAGTCCCTACCATAACTTCTTCTAAATAGAGGACTTCATATCCAGCATCTTCTGTCAGCCCTGGATTCACTCAGTTTGTCATGCTGCACCAACCTCTCAAACATTCATGTTCAGCGAGGGTGTTTGCAACATTCTGCTGAAAGAGTGAAACCTGTAGTGCTATGAAACAGTGACACAAACTCAGGCAGGTCCCCCAGAGAGAAAAGAGAGTTATTATAATGCATATACTTAGACATGTGGTTATGTAGGACACGTCTGGCTTCTTTACTTTTGAAGCAGCTCACTGTTTCTTGTTTTCATTGTGCCATTTGGAATAATTCCTCTAAATGCTGAACTTTCCACTGCTGGACAAATTTTGCACTTGGCTAAAAATATTCAAGTATTATCTGAGGCTTTCATTCCTTCACATATTTCTTCTCCCTAGGTGTTGAGAAATTGCTTGATGGTGGCTGGCAAGGTAAAGAAAATCTAAAGCAAATAGGCTGCTTTAGTGAATGATTGATGGGTGATTGGTAGAGATTTTGAAATGTGAAAGTGGCACTTTGAGCCAACTGAAGTTAATACTGTTATTCCTGAAAGTACCACTAAAAGCATGAACCAGTTTAAGTGAAGTGGCATTTTGGAAGGGAAGTCAGGGTTTTTCAGAAATCACACTTCAGCAAAAGCAGACATTCTTTTTTTAGCTTTCACTGGTAGAAATCCAGATGCATGCTTTAAAGCTCAGTTTACTCTGGCTGTAGTCAAATAAGTAAAGACAGAATATTGGTCCAGATGGGGATGCTTAAATCACCAACCCACGTCTTAATTTCTCTTCCTTCAGTTTATCCTCACTTTGGAATCTGGTCACCTAAGAATTTTTCTGAATGCTGTGCTCTGGAATTTTTCCCTAGAACAGTATCTGCTGAGTTATTTTAGACTGCTGATTTACTGCTGTCCTTCCTACATGTTTTTAGGTTTTCAGTTCTTTCTGCAATGATTCTCCATTACTGTCAAGCCTAGGGCAGTAATAAGAAGAAGCCTCTAGTCTTGTACTCAGGTCCTGGTAGTCCCATATCCTCTGATGTCTATCATGACAAAACATGCTAATGGTGAGGTACCCCAGTACTTGGCGTGATGGTTCATGTTATGCTTCTCAAAAAACAGAATTCATTGGAAGCTTGCTTGTTAGAAGTACTGGATGAGCAGTGTTGAAATGAAATTAATTTGCTTTCTAGAAGAAGACAGCCCAAACAGCAGCTTTTGTCAGACTTCTCTCCTGGCCTGAAAGAGCCCAGCTGTTAGGAAGTGGGAAGGGATGTGTGCAGGCTTCCCACTCACACAATGGTTGGCCTTTTCTACGCTGGCTATTGGTAGGGCTGCTCATTTATAATAACTGGAGTTGTTTGTGTGATCAAGTGAAAAACTGTCAGGGTCATGTCTAAGGAAATCGTGTTCCATTGGTGCAAAGCATCATCAGGTGTCAGGAGGTAGATGAGAAAAAATAAATTTGCAGATCTTTCCAGCCATACGGCCCTGGACTGTTATTCTAAAACAAGTAAAGATACTCAAAATACACATTCCTTTGGGTTTTCTTTCCAAATCTGTAAAAACAAATAGTCTATCTAAAGCCTCTTTAATGGAAAATGATTCCCAAGGGGTTGGAGAGCTTCTGGTTTTTTTCCAGTAACTAAAAAGTTAGCACTGAAACAGGAAGTGCATATAAACATGTACTCAGCAAACACACTGCACATTTATATAGTGGAGAGTTTAGAGGTTAAGAGTGTCCAGTTGGTACTGGGAATGCTCCAAGTCCTCCAAATTTCATTGTTGTGTTTGAAACCTTAGGGAAAAATAGAAGTACTTATAAATTTTTGCATTTATCCACATTCTTGCAAATTACATACAAGAATGATATTTTAGAGATTCCTTGAATTTACTCAGTGGTTGTGGAAATTCTGTGGTCTGCCCTGGCCCACACCTAAAAATTTTGCTGTTTGTCCAGCTGTTACTTTTCAAATTTCCAAAACAATTAATTAGAAAAAGAAGAAAAATTAACACGCTTGTAACAAGGAGAGGAAAAAAATTTCCTTACCCATGTCCCTGACTGAAAAAGGTTTTTTTACAGAGTGGGGGGTGGTGGGAGAAGCAGGGCTTGGAAGCTTTGTACATAAAATCAATGGTGGGATAATTTCCAAGGTCAACAGAATATACTGTGGCTGTACTTGTGTAACCCCTAACTCCCATAAACACGCCTTTCCAACATGAAAAGTACCCCAGCTCCTCGGGGATTATCCAAGGGGAATGGGTCAGCAGGGGAGGCCTGGCCCTCTCTGACAGTAGTTCTGTTTGGTAATCTTTGAGCAGATGGTCCCTGTGGAATTCCGACGTGGTTTTGGGAAACGTGTGTCAGGCATGCCAGTGTCTTCTTGGAGAGCTGTTACTGCAGCACACCAGAGCTGGGGAACTTGGGGGAGGAATGAAGGGAGGAGCAGAAGGGAAGGAGAGTTACTACTGGGTGATAGTACAGCTGCTACGATTTAGAATTCAGATTACAAGCACAGATGATCCCAGGATCGGGAGGGTGGGGGGATAGTGAGCAGTGATGAAGATAAGGCAGCTGTAGAGTGCAATCTGTATCACTCAATAAAGTGACTCTGTTCAGATAAATTGTTGTAATGCAGCCAAAACCAAAATCATATATTAGGGAACAAGAAAAATGGAATGAGGGACTGTGTCTTCTGTGTATGAATAATATAGAAAACTCTAATAAAAATCAAATCTTGGTACCTCCTCAGGGACAGATATTGGCTACTAACAGGCTCTGTGATTCTAGCAGAGAAAATCCTATGGAACAGTTGGAATCTGAAACCAGACAAGTAAATTAGACACACATTTTTATGCTCAGGGTGATGAACCACTGGAAGAACAATGTTTGGTTGATCCTTCTCTTGGTGGTGGTTAGAAAATGAGACTTCTGCCTTATGTCACAGAGTCCCACAGTTTTTTTTTTTGTTTTTTTTTTTCACTTCTTTCTTGTAGTTCAGAAGTCCCTTCGAGTTCTAGCTAAAAACTGATTTGGGGACTGTGTGTGCACAGGGTCATAAGTCCTGCTAGACGAGTTTGGAACCTTTCTGATCACCCCTGAAGTGCAAATGTGTTGCAGCAGGAGTATCGAGCTTGTTTAATTAAAGCCCAACAAGTGTAACTTTCTTACAATGGGTAGCAAACTGTGCTATCGAGCCTGTCTGGAGCTGTCACAGAAAAGTGATCCAGAGATGTCTGGAAAGACAAGAAACACAGCATAGAATGCGTGGAAGATGAGCTGCTGCAGAACAAAGGTGAAGGCTGATGTTGGACTACCACAAGATGGCTTTGGAGGTCCCATGCATGAATGAACCAGAAACTGGGGGCCAGCAGCAAGGCACACACAAGAGACTTTCTGGATGGGTTCTTTCATGGGAGACTTCCAGGCTGGAATTTATTGTAGATTTAACTTCACATGAATGACTTGCATCCATGGGAGAAAAAGAAGGTATAAGTGAGATGTGCTGCTCTGCTGCATCTCCAGAATGAGAGCAAGCTGTTTCAATAACTAATCATGACGTAGTCTTGAGTTTCTAAATGTGTCAGTAGGCACCTCAGTGACAGAACAGGAAAATGTTATTTAATGCTTGCTTTAATATGTAGCTTATGCAGAATGGAATGGATTTACTTTGAGCTTATCTGTGCCTTTCGCATTAGTTTGGTTTTTAGAGTTTTGGGAATAAAGAAATACTGTCTTCCACTAGGTATTGATCAAATTAGTGAGAGCTGATTAACAGTTTCATAGGACAATGTGGGCATGGCTTAGAAAACCAAGCTCCATTTCTTTTAGAATGCTTACATGCTAACTTTTCTGCAGAAGCCAGGGTGGATGCATTTTTTGGTATGTTTTTTTCATGTGTGGTATGGTCAGAAAATGGGTGTGGGTGGGAAAGAAGATGAATTCTGCTGTGGCATTTATAAACCCAAGTAGCTGGGAAGGTTGCAAAGTGAAGCAGCTATTACAAAGAATCACAAAATTTTGGGAGCTCTATGGTTTAGCCTCTTGTTATTATTTTGTGGTGTTTTGTTTTTTTTTTTTTTTTTTTCAGGTTTGCATTAATACTCCTGAGCAGGGCTAAGAGATAAGAATTGTGAGAAATGACAGTAGAATTTAGCAAGAGACTTGAAATTGGGAGGAAGTGTGGGGGAAAGAAATGAAGATTGCATTGGATCTGCAAGTTTGAGATGAGAGAGGAAGGAGGGCAGAGCTGTCGGGAGTGATAGAGAGGACAGATGGAAACAAGAAAGATGAAATAATGCATAAAAATGTATTTCCATTTGGGTGTGATGTTATTCAGTGTATTTTAGACTGTTAGTGGCGATTTTGTTAATTGTGGCACTGCTCCATCTGGTGGAAAATAATTTTTTCCTGTTTAGCATGGACACGTATCTGATGGTAAAAAGGGATTGAATGGAAAATCCCACAGTGGACCAAAAGCAAGTCCTAGGGGAAAAAAGTAGTGCAAGACACTCATACGATGTTACATGTATATTTTTATATAAATTCTCTGCTCTCCAAAAGTTTTTGATGGTTGTACACCATCTCATCATCAGTGTTTTGGTAACATAGGTTTGTCTTGTATTTTTCTGTAAGCTCAATGTAGGCAGCATTGACTTGCTGTCTTCTGTGAGAGCTCAGATTGCAGTTCCACTTTTATTTTTTTCGTTTGGTAAGCACAGAAAAAATGGTTGGTAACACTGTTTTTGTGAAATTTAGGAGCACAGTACTTTGTTGTTGTTGTTGTTTTGTGGTTTTTTTTTGTTAACTTGGAAGGCATTAAAATATGTACAGGGTAAAATGTTTAATCTTTTTCTATGACTCTGGGCCCAGGTCAGTATTCCAGAGTTGATGTCCTGGGCAGAACACGTCAGGAGAAAGTATCAGGCTTCCACTCTGACTGATTAACTGGCTGAGTGTGAACCTTGTGCAAAGAAACAGAAGGTGGATCTGCCATCACATGAGCCTTTAGAAGTAAGTTTTCATCTGAATGCTTGGGTTAGTTTGAGACAGACCTGGGTTTAATGTAGAATTTGTCACCTTTTTTGTGTATTCAGTGCTTTTGCTTCCATTTTCTGTGCCCATGAGTTTGATGAGTCTTGACTTCTCAATAGGATTCCATGGCACATTTTTAAATTGTTACTTTGTGACTCGAAGTTGTATTTTCAAATGAGTGCTGGCATAGGCTTCTCTGTTGCATCTTTCATCACCTTCTTTAGATGTCTCCCTGTAAATGTCAGGCACTTCATCATTTCTATGACTTCATGTACCTTTGTGCAGGGCTGGTGGCCTGGGATATTCTACAAGTCTGTGTTTATCTTGTCATCACCAGTTGTGCTTTGGACTGGACCTGCTCCTGAGCAATGTGGAGAGATGGCTGAGTGATTGCAACCCTTGTTCTGTGCCATCCTGCTGCCTAAGCTTGCCCTCTTTGCCTGCTTTTGGATCTGATGATGTCCCAAGGACAAGGGGACTATTATCTCCCTGTGACTGTGAGCTGGAGAATGTGTTTCCAAAAAAGTTCCTGGCTGCTTGAAGTGTGATACCATCTCAGCATTTTAGCAAGATCTGTCACACAGTTGAAACTGCAGCGTGTTCTTGTGTCTGTTTGGTCATCTTGCTGTAAACTGCTCATGAGGATTTTTATTAAGATGATCTGTCTTGAATCCACTGTGTATCATCCTGATGGTGATTTCAGTAGGGGATTGCATGATGATTGGCAAGGCTACCTGATTGATCAGTCTGATAAGATCCATCTGATCAGCAGGACTTGGGTTTGTGTGGTCACTCAGCTTCACCTTTGATGTCTGTGTGCTCTATCTGAGTCTTAGGTAGCTGCATGGCTGTAACCAGTTATTACCCAGGTGTACTCCAATTCTCCTTGTTCTCTTCATGTATTGCCAAGCAATACATGCAATTTTATTGCCATCTTCCATTTTATGTAATATGTCTGGGTCTGTGTATTATATTGCATTATAATATATATTACTGAGATATAAACACACACACACACACACACACACACACACACACACAGACACCTTTCCAAGCTTTGTAGTCTGGCCAAAACTGTATTGCAACACGACTGGTTGGTGGCTTGTTGGGTTGGAAGCAGTGAATTGAGACTGACTATGTGAAGCAGTGCTCTTCCCTCTAGGTTCAGTCAGCTTTGACAGTGTTGCCTCAAGTTGAAATAGCAGGCAAATATCTGCTGGGCTTGGAGTGACACGGTGCTATCTGTCATTTTTAATGAGCATTTAACTGTTAGGTGTGAAATGGAGAAAGTAGAAAGTGTAAAAGATGTTATTTCCCTCTGCTGCAGAGGTTTGCAGTTCACATAGCTGTAGTTGATACTGACTGGAATTAAGTCTGGGTTAAAACTTGGGCGCTAGCTGCAGGCCCCATGCATGAAAAAAAATAGAGAAATAGATTCCTTCATGATAGCTGATTTTTGCAGAAATGCCTTTTGGTTGAAGCACTACATGCATTTTACAAAGTTCATGTACCTCTGCAGTTTATTTTAAGAGATCTGAATTTATTTGGTGTAGATTTATTTCAATTATCTAATCAGAAGCAGACACATAACTTCTCAGGCTGTCAAAGGTATTCAGGAATGTATGACAAACTTCAAAGGAATGTATAAGATCTTGCTACACATCTTACTATACATTTTTATAGAGAAGAGTTAATTAAATTTTCCCTTTCTGCCCAGGAATTACTTTTAGGCTAAATTAAGTATGTGGGATTGTAAGGCTTTTCAATGTTGTCTCCTTCTGCTTTAGCTTTGTGACTGATTAAACAACCAAAGGCTTATCTGGATCAAAGAAATAATAAGCAGAGGGGGCATCCTCGGGCCAGTTATCAGTTGAAAACAATTTAACTGTCAGGTATCCAAGTTTCAAGGCACAGAGCCCACCAGATGGATTAAGCAATAGGGACTGTGGACAATAATGTTTCCTTGCAATGGAAAAGCTGCCAGGGCGAAAGCAGTGCAGTTTCCCTGCTCGTGTTTCTGCAGGCAGGGGTTTGCTGGGGAGCAAAAGGACTGTGGCACCCTTGGGAGTCCTGCTTGGTGTGGGTGTGTGGTCCCAGTCAGATGGGACACGAGTTACCTTGGTACAGGACAGTGTCCTTCCCTGCCTGCGCATCGGGAATGCAGCTTATTCTTGGGTTAACTCCTGTGGAGACTTAATTTATGTTCACTCACGGGGAGGGGAAAAAAAAAAAAGCTCTGGTTATCTGAATATCCACCATTCAAGTATGTTTGCAGGGACAATATTTCAAGTTATTAGTCTCAGCAATTTAGATAAGAACATGTACTTCCCTATGAAAGACAAGGCACCGTGTCTTAATACCTGACACAGACTAACCCGATGTGATAAAGTACATAGATAGCACAACAAGGGGTGAATTAGAAATGCCTGGGAAGATATATGATGCCATTAGTAAAACATGGAGATTTATGTGTGACATTAACATCCCTAAGACAGCAGAACTGTACTACTAAAGCTGCACAAATGTGTTTTTTTTTTTTTTTTCTTTCCCCCAGATGCAATAACAAAGAGATCTGAGAGAATGGATTATCTAATGAGTACAGTACTGCCTACATTTTGGCAGACCTACCATTCCCTTCAAATTTTCCTCTGTATCCTCTGGCAAACAACTAGGACTCAAACTTTTGAAATCCATGGCTGATGGCCATGATGATAGTGGCATTTTGGGTGTGATTGAACACAAGAGTTGGGTTGCCCTTTCTTGGCATTTAGGGATCTTGCTACCTGCTAGGAATGCCTGTGTACATCGCAGGGGAGAGTTAGGCAGAAAGAATGGCCCTGGAGGAGCAAGACTGGCCAGCAGCAAGCACCAAGCATGGAGGTCTTCTGGAGTCCGCTTCTTGAGCTCTTTGACACCAGTGCCAGGAAACAGGTGAATTTTAACTCTGCTGGCCAGCTTGTGTGACACATTTCACCTTCCATGGCTGCAGGATCAGGGGAGTGAGAGAGTGGCTTCATCCTCCTCTCTGGCTGAGTGGGCCCTTTGCTGTTTTAGGCTGGCAATTGCTGCTGTGAATTACTCGTGTTGTTCCTGTCATGCCCAGTTAGGGTCTGTTTTGCATGCACGTGGAGTTGGGACAGCAGTGATGCATCCTCCTTCAGCCATGGGGCAGTCCTGTTCCTTCTGCCAAGGGGGAGATTTCATTTTCTTGGGTTCTTTATAATACAGAGAGATGGAGCCACAGTTATAGCCCTTTCACAGCCCTGGAATTTGAAAATGTTCTGTTGCCTTTGGGTAGTTTCTTGCTGTACAGAGTGAATTCAGTTAAGCAAGAACTCATTTTTCAAGAGAGACCTTTTTTGCAGTGCAGGAAGTTCTCCCTTGTGGAGAGCCAGTGTGAAAGTCAGCAGTCAGCCTGTACTGTCTTAAAAGCAGAGAAGAAAGAAAAAACTGTCATTGTACCTTGAGGATGGAAAATTTGAGGTTTACAAGTAGAGAATGCAAGTTTCTCTTGAGCAGACCATCACCGTGTAGTAAACAGAGGTGTAATTATCTGCTGAAATTGTGCTTTCTCTCTCTTTGAACTGTTAGTATTTGTACATAAACAGAAGTTTGCTGGTTTTGAGGTAAGGCTGTTTAATTTTGACACAGGTTATTGGTCACGTGGGGAAAGTCAACTGGTGCTATGGTAGGTGTGCAACGTAATGAAGAGTTTTGTTGGAACACTTGGTGAATATCCTCAGAAATGTGGGGATCAGAAGTTAAAGCTGACCATGCCCTTTCAAGTACATGGTTAGTTAGCTGATTGGAAAAAAAAGGTCATTTATAATCTCAGGTTCAAATATGGAGCCCTTTTACATTTGGTGAAGTGTCATTGATAATAATACATCACGTGTAAAAAGGCTTCATCTAAAAGTTCTCCAAGGTCTTTTCAAAGGTGAGTTTTGTGCCAAAGCTCATTGAAAGTACCCTTTGGATTATGCAGACTGAAGTATAGTGAGCTTGAAGTTTGTTTTAATTTACACTTGGAACGGGAAAGGGAAAATCAGAAACCTTACTCATGTCTAGTGGGCTAGTTACCTGGCAATCTTTTGGGGTCTTTTCCTGTCAGCTAGTAAACAACCCGAATAAATGCAACTACTACATACAGAAAGGGTACAGAGAAGTTGACAAATATCAGAGATGCTGACTTTGTAGTTTTTGATGCATTTTTATGAGAGAAGTTGACCAGAAACAGCTCCGTAGTGCGTAACCCTTTATTGTTTAGGGGTTTGTAAGCTCCATTTTATTTTTCATGGCGTAATTTTTTTAATCTTGTAGTCTAAAATGAAACAAAACCTTACTTTTATGATGTGCAAGCATGTATTTTACATTTATTTTTGCAACTTCCAATGGAAGGAAGTCCTCTAAGGAGCTGTAGTCAGGGTAATAAAGCTGGAGTCTGAGGCTCCGCAGAGCAGGGAAACCCTTGAGCTCCATTCCATGACATGGATGGTTCTGGCTGCTTTACAGAAACAAAGATGTAGGGGTGTAATTTAGCAGCACTTGTTTTCAGTAGTCACACAATGAAGAGCCTGATGGAAAGTCTTCAGTGAGTTTTGGATCAGATCATGAAACAGTTTGCCTATGAAACACCACAGAATTTAGATTTAAGAATAGATTTTATTGGAGACCAGGTTCTTTATATACATATAAAAAGACTTAAAAAATATGGTGGGAATAAGTGTTTGTGATTCCTTTAAAATCGAGAAATGAGGCTATTCTAGTGATTTCTAAGAAAAGTGAAAGTTAGCATGTAAGAAACAGATGCTGAGTTTTTGGCCCTGCTGAAGCTGATGATGAAGCTTCTCTCCTACCCAGTTGTAGCCTGTCCTCAGGTTTGGCAGACTTGCTGATTTTCTGGCTGTTGGCTGTTTTTTAGCAATAATCTCTGGCCATAATACACCATCTTTCTGGATGTCCAGTGCCCTAGGCTACTTCACATCTGTGAATCCTGTATGAATGTTTAATGCATAAACCCAGAGCATTTTCCTTCCACACCTTGGTGTGCCTGATGATTTGGATTGATTCCACTTGAATGCTGTGTCAATCAGTGCAGTATAAAGTAATTCTAAAAGAGAAATATTTCAGACCTACTTATTTTGACTTGTCACTGTTGGCAGGGGGGACAACTCTGTACAGAAATGGGTGAGTTTTCATGTAACTGCTGCATTCTTCTAGAGTAAAATGGACCAGTTGAACAAAAAAACATCATAAAAATCACCAGAATGAGTGTGCATGCATAATAGAAAGCTCCCAACCAGTCTTGTTAAATTCATGTTTTACACTGTCACACAGTCATGGAATGCATAACAACAGTCTGGCTATAGGTCAAGGGTCTGTTTGTTCTTTCATATTTC
Source organism: Aphelocoma coerulescens (assembly GCF_041296385.1). Taxonomy (NCBI): domain Eukaryota; kingdom Metazoa; phylum Chordata; class Aves; order Passeriformes; family Corvidae; genus Aphelocoma; species Aphelocoma coerulescens. Next base: position 77,528,118 of record NC_091014.1, on the reverse strand, counting down.
TCCTTAATTTGGCAAGTGGACACTCTTTCTGTCAAAGAGAAGATGCCAAGAGAAAGGGCAGGGTTTTTTCCAAGTTATTTTTGAAAGGCCTTGATTCTTGGATGTCTGATTAGGATATTTTAGACCTGGCTGTCATTACCCTGGAAATCAAATGTTACAGCAGCTTAATACGGGCAGCCAAAATCATTAAAAGCTTTCCAAAAAAATTTATCTAAAGATACAGTTTTGTTCAGCCACACAAAACAGCAAGGCACTAATTGTAAGCTTAGCAGGGGATTCTTATCTTCTGTCTTACATCAGTTTTAAACCAAAATTGTATCCTTTGAAGAGTGAAAGATGGGGTCTGCTTTGTTCTCCTTTCTGTTCTCATGCACATCCACACACATTTTTCTGTACCAGAGATTTATTTCTGTGCTTGGGTTTCTTTCTCTTTTATGTGTACATAATAATGATCTGTGTGCTGTGCTCACCTGAAATTCACACAAAATGGGAATCGAATTCTGTGGGAGCCTGAGCTGCAGGATCCAGGTTGGGCTGTGTGCTCTCCCTGCGTCCCAGAGGTGAGGAGTAGCTCCACTGGGTGGAAGCACCTTCTTAGGTGTGAATCTCATCAGCGTTGTCAAGACCTTGATGGGAGAAGCTGCTGTGAGCTCAGGTCTGTCTGAGGCCTGGGACATGGATCACTGGGTGATCCACAAGTAACAGCGTTGTATTCAAAGGATTTTTCAACAGCTCATTTGTTTCTTTTGTTTTATCCTGCTCCTCAAATGTCAGCCTGGGGTTATCCATGGCTTGTTCCAGATTGGACAGCATAGTCCTGTCCTGTGTTTTAAAGCAAAGATGGTTCTTCATTGTTCCAAAGGCTTTTTTTTAACTTGGTATTTCTGCAATGTTTTGCTTTCTTTATCTGCTTCTGACATAAAAACATGAAACTGAACAGCTCTAATCAGAATTATTTCTTGGGAAACTATGAAAACAACAGTTTAAGATACTATATCAAACTCTCTTTTAGTCCCAAGGCAAGTGTTATTACAGTGAATATCTTGGAGTTCATAAAATTTCCTATACAACGATTACCAGTTTATATGGTGTTGGACTCCAGTAGATCATCTTTCCCAGACTCAGGTAATCTACCTGCAGAAAATAGATGATGATTCTGAAGAACTTTCAACCCTGTGTAGCTGCAAGGTGTTAAGTGGCTTTCTCAGTACTTATTTTTAATGAAATCTTTAAAAGTTACCTTCTTTCTGTGGTGTAAAATGGCTTTATGATCAAGGTTTTTCTGTGTTGATCTCACAGTTCTTTGCAGTGGAGTTTGGCATTGCTTTCCCTTTTGTCACTATGACAAACTGAAGCACAAAAAAGAAGAATGATTCCTGTGACAGCACCAAACTGGAGGTGCTGCCAGCCAAGTGCTTTGTCCACTATGTCACGCTGTGCTTTGAAGGGCACTAATCTCCCAGTCCAACTAACATCAAACATGTTACTAAAACCATCAAAATATTTTTTATCAAGGAGATGGATAGGATATGAAAACAGGAAAAATACTTTTTACAATGGTTGACAGCATCATAGAGCTGTAGCAAATGACAAATCTTTTGAAAAATCCAGCAAAGGGTAGAATTAGATTAACTTCTTAAGATAGATTCAAGCAGTAGTGTAACTTGTGCTCTGTCACATGACATTCTAGCATGCCCAAGTGAGCCAGACAACTGTGTTGTTGTAACCCATATTCAACATTCCTATCAGTAAATCTGCTCAGAGGGCCCCATATCCATACCTTGTGTGGGTACTATCATTAAATCTTTTTTTGCTACTGCCTGGAATTTCATTATGAGCGATCAGTGATGTAATACTAAACCTATGGAATCTTAAACACGTCTCAAAATCTGTGGAATAAAGTAGATTCCTACCAAATCAAAAAGATGCAGCATTTTTTGTTGGTACTGTGGTTTTCTTTTTCAAGTGGCTCATTCCAGTATTTTTCCAAACATATTTCAACTAAAATGTCTGAAAATAAACTTTCTTCAGTAGATCTTTTAATAAGTGTTGTTTCTGCTTTCTTCTCTCCCCTGTTTCTGAGACAATATTTGGTTTGTTGAAATACAAAATATCTGTTACATGCTGCCCTCTTTTGCATGAAGAGTGTTTTTTAATTGCTACTGGTTGCTGTAGGAGCCTGTCTTTGGGATTGTATGGAAGAGTCTCTCTCTATTCTTGACATTTCCCTGTGGTTCATTAATAAGCCACATGAACCATTCCAGTTTGAAATGAAAAGAGGGAAGTTTGCCTGGTGTTTTTGCTTGGTTGCTGGGCTTGACCAGGAGCTGTGCTTGGGAAAAGTGGCTCACTGCTGGCTCCCTTGCTGCAGTGCTTGGGGACAAGCTGAGGGCAGAGGAAGGGGTCTCAGCCAGAGTGAACATCCATGGATACCCCACGTCTGCTTGCCCAGCCACCCTCCTTGCTCTGGAACAACAGCCTTTAAGGCTCTGCCATTTGTTTCCTGCCTTATTTTGGGTTTTGTCTCTAGGTGTGTGGCTTTGACAGCTTTGTGATTTTGTTGTGCCTTCATATTGCCACACATCCTTCAGCCCCATCCAACTCTCAGCCTGTCACGAAGCTATGCTGGGTGTGTGCTGCCAACACAGCATTTGTCAAAGTTAAGTATTTGATGCTCAGTACATTCCCAACCTGTAGAACTCTACTTGTCCTCCTGATGCCTGTCAGAAAACCTTTGCTTCCAAAACCTATTTTTTTTTTTTTTAAAAAGGGTCAATTTCAGCCTTGTAGCAAAGTCTCAGTCTGGGGGGAATGTTGTTTGGCTTGTGTTTTATTCCTTACATCCCCACACATTGAAACTAAAGAGAACTAAGTTAAGAAAATGAGTGCTGAAGTAAAAATTATGGTGTTTAGGGTATAGGCTACCAATAGTCAGTTTAAAGGGAGCACTCAGTAGGTTTTCTACTGTGTACCAAAGTTGGAGTTAATAACCTCAGGGACTGGGGTGTAGGTGAGGGTTCAGCATGGTGTGACTGGATACCAGAGGGCAGGTGATGCTTTAAACTCTACTCTTCCTTTGTGAGCCTGGTGACAAACTCGTGAAAAGAGTTTTGCACTTTTAAGGGAAAACAAACAAACAAAACCTCTGTCCCACAAACTCCTGTCTCTTCAGAGTTTTCTTTGAGCTATAAATTAACTGCTGATACTGGCTTAGGGGTTGGCCATCTGCCCAATATAGCTGTCCCACAAAAATGTACAGAATCTCTATCTTTCAGTCTCCTATGAAGAAAAAAACATAGAACAAAAATATTGGGGGGAAAAAATAAGTAAAACAGGACATGACCTTCTTTGGAGTAAAGACATGGAGGAATTAAAGGATCCTTAAAAAGCCATTCTTTTCTAAAATGCCAATGTTTATGTTGATGATTGATTCCAGAACTGATAGAGGCAGTAGGATAGACAGGTGGGTGGTGGAAATATTAACCAAAAATGTCTAAACTGAGATTTTTAAACAGTTCTGTCTGCACGTGTAGCATTCATATGCATGCCATGTTTTTTATGCTGACAAGAAAACAACAGAACCTGCCTTGCTTTTTTTCCCTGTTATGTAGGGGAATATCACATGTTGGATTGTCATCAAATTGTTGTTAATGCAAATTGTCACAAATTCAGCTTCATGTTTGACTCATGAAAGGGACTAAAGCTGTACTTTGAGCAAGGCTTGTACCTGACTCTGCTTTTTCTCAGTAGTGAAAAATAATGTGAAAAAACAAGAGCTGCCCTAGTTCAAGTAACAGACAAAACTGCTTTAGTTCTCTTTTAAATGCTGCTAGAGGAGAAACTCAGGGACATTTTTATAGGTAAAATGAAAGTGTGAAAGAAGCTGTCTTGCTAAAACACCCAGAATTATTGTTTTCCCTTTTTAACTATGCCCCTTCAACCATTCACATAAACATACATATATATATATATATATATATATGTAAAGCCTATGAAAAATGACATCTTAAGGGAAATTTTCAAAAGCACGTGAGAAGTCTGTAAGCTGCAACCTACGACATCTTTCTGTGAAATTTCAGTCTTCAGCCTGGTCAGCTGGAAGAGTTGGGAATTTGAGTCTGAGGATGACCCTACAGAGCATTTCAGATGTGCTTTTGTGTACGTGTGGTTCTGGGCTGTGGGTTGCTTGCTGTAAGGGCACCAAAGATGTGCTGCTGTCTGTGAGGGGGGGTGGTTTTCATGTTGTCTCTACAGGTGATTGTAAATGGAAGATGATGTTTCTGGTTGCACTGAAAGAGATTTTTCTGCCATTTGTCTCCTTTAAAGTGTCTGCAGCCCAGATCCACTTGGGTTGTAACATCTTTTGATCCTAGGGGCTGAATAAAACCAGGCCAAGTAATCCCTGGGAACTTATGCAACCAAAATTGCTAGGAAGCAGGGAAATTCAGCACATCTAATGCTTTCCTCTGAATCAGTGCCATACCTGATATGATTTCAATGAGTATTTTGGCTGCTGTTCATGCCTCCTGCTTTAACAGCCCTTAGCCCGGGCTCCAAATATGTTCAGAAATCCAGGTCTGATTTCTGTAGGTTTTTAAATATTTGTGCAGTAATGGGGAGGGTTGTCCTCAGCACTGTGGTCAACCAAAACTTCAAAGTTTTTGCCAATTCCTGAGTGTTGCAATGAAATAAGGCATTTTGTTTCTTTGTTTAGGTTATGGAAAAGAGGGTCAAGCTTTTCCCAGCAGACTGGAAATAGGTAGCCCTTGGTGCTGTTGTTTTTGCTTGCTAATGCAGGCTTTATCATCTAGGTGTTCCCATACCTAATCCTGTGGAGCAGGCCCACGAGGATTGCCCTCTTTGAGAAGTGTTTCTGAAAATGATCTTTTCCCCCTTCCTACAGAGGACAGAATTTCACATTGGGAAAGAATGATGGAAAAAACATTATTTAGTTTGCTTATAAAAGGTTAAATGTTCTACTGCTCTGTTTAGAAGTAGCTATCTCTAGTTATAAAGTTATGAAAGAAAGATGGCACTGACTCCTTGAAGAAAGGAGAAAGTTTATATTTCCACAACTGTTTGGGTTTGGTACTCAAACCTCAATTTCTGCCACCTGGTAATCAGTTGTTCAGTATGTAAGTAAATATAATGAGGAGATGATCTATAGGAGAGTGAAGAAATAATGAGGTAAATAAGGTAAATTCCTTTGTGGTGCACTTTGTGCTCCTTTTAAGGAAGAAGTGCAAGATAATTGTCTCACCTTTTCTTTGGGTGTGTCATCCAGAGGTTTCTTGAGCATGAACCAAATAGATTAATTTGATAGAAGCTTTTTAGTTGTTGGTGTCCCTTGACTTTGATATTTTGCAGACTATATGGTATGAAACAGTATAAAAGTATATCAGCAGGTGGATTAAAACATTCCTCTTGCTCAAATAATGTCTAGTTGTTAGCATTTGCTCATTCATGGTATTTCACTGGATAGATCATAGAATCATAGAGTGGCTGCATTGGAAAATGTCTGAAATATATTAGTGAGTTTTGTTTCAATAAGAAATTCTTGAAGATATTTGGCAAAATGAATTTGTTTCTTAAAAGTTTTATTAAGCACTGTGCTTAGGACTACAGATTGAAAACAGCCCGTGAAAGAAAAACATGTCCTTAGTCAGGAATATATTTGTGTGTGTGTGTGTGTGTGTGTGTTTTGGCTCTGCCTCAACAAACGTGTGCCTAACTTAAAGAAGGTGAGTAATCTTGTTTGGTTGGTGAGGCGAGCGCTTAAGTACCCTGTGAATGAGAGCACTTAGGAACGACTTGGTGTGAAGGTATCACAGGAAACAGGGCTAAGTGAAAGCCTTAGAAAGAAAACAAGATGTTCTTCTGATTAAGACTAATGTCCACCTTCAGAGCATTATCTGCAGAACATCTCAGCAGTCGGGAAGTTACACAACTTGAAGCTGTTTAACTGTACTACAACGTACCTGAATTTATATTTTCTTCTTTGTACGTAAATGGTGCGGCATTTTTTGTTTTTTTCACAGCTATAGGAAGTTAAGCAGAGCTCCTGCTTGAAAGACCTGATCACCTCATGTAGCTACATGACTGCTGAATGGCATGACAGTCCTTGGATTTGATTGGGGATTGGAGTAGTTTTGCATTTCATTGATGGAAGGATAGATCTGGATTTTCTCTGGGTTAGAACGTGCAACTGCCATTGACTTTATGGGAATTTTATTAAAGCTGAGATAGTCCTGTAACCTGGGTTTATGCATTGCACAAAGAGAACCTGCATTCTTTTCACCAGATCTGCTGGATTCGGCAGACCTCAGGAAAAAGTGGATTCCTCAGTATTTACTATGATACAGTGTTGGGAAGGTCCAGAACAGAGTTTCCTGGAGGAACTGCCATCTGAGATGGACACAGCAGTGATCTTGGGGCAACAAAGGTGTTTGTTGTTTTTGTAAAACACCAGGGTGCCAGTTGTGTTCAGCCATGGTGTGGAGCACAGTGTGGAGGAGATTGATGCCCTCTTCATCCATCACACACTACCTTCAGAAACCTCGATTGGCAGGCAGTATAAAATGGAAACAAACACCTCAAAATTCTCTAAAATAAGCAACCTCCCTGCCCCTGACACTACTGCTTCTGGATTTAGAAGTAAAAAGTAGAAGTAAAAAAAGTAAAAAAAAAAAAGAAGTAAAAAAAAACCAGTGTAAAATTGCACTGTCACTTGCAAAAGCATGTTTTTTTTCAGGGTTTAGTCAAATCTCTTGCTCAAGACAATGAGTCTAATGAATACTCTTAAGCCCACCTGCTGATTGTGTTGATTAGGTGGGAAGGTAAACTCTATTTGTCTAATTAAAAGCTGATTGTGAAGCCAGCTTGGTTTTGGTATCTTTATCTGGTTTAACAGGTAAAGTAAATTTTTCTGCACCTTGCAATTCCAGCCTTTTGTCTTCTGAGTGTGTGAAAATTTGACAGTTTTGTCTTTTTTACTGCCTCTGAACATGGAAGTGGATAGGAGTCATCAGAGCCTCTGAGCAGCTTTTCCAGCTGGCTTAGGTTACTCCAAATTGCAGATCTGAGTCTATTCTCCCAAGAGCTCCCTCCAGTTCTCCCTGAGGCATCACTCAGAGGCAATTTTTTCTCACCACATGCTGTCTAAGTTATCATTTATTCCAGCTATTGTTCGAAGGTGGCTGTTCTGTCACTGTTGCAGTCAAAGTACCTGTCCAGGCAGACAAACAACCTGTCACTGGAAGCTGTGTAAATGCAATCCAGCAGCTATGCTCAAATAAGCCAAACGTTTTTGCATCTTTGACTGGAGGCAGCCAGCAATCAGGAAGCTCTGCTGGTCTACAGCCAAAAGAAATAGGGAATTCCCTCAGATATAGTTTTGTGTTTTTTTTTTTTTTTCTGAAGCAATTAATGGGGGTGTAATCAGGTTTGGCTCCATATTAATCGGTGCAGTTTGGATATTAAAATTCTCAGTTCTGTGGCTGATGCTTCCCAGGCTGTTCTCAGGATTGCATTACACTGTGGTTGGGTTACAGTCATGGCAGCAGGATCAGGTGAAAGGAGCAGTTTTCCTTGCAAGTGGAAGCCACTCTTTTCCCTGAGTGGGACTTGAGATGCATAGAGCAGTCTGCTCTTCCTTGCTTGGGAGTTTCTTCCTCGCAGAGGAGTCACTGGAAAAAGAAAAGGAGCAGCGAGTCAGTTTAGTCAGTGGTGCAACAGCATCTAGCAACTGCAGCAAGGATCAAGACTTGTTTTGCTTTCTAGATTATCCTAACTGTAAAGTTTTTCTGCCTTTGGTGCCCTCTTCATCCCCCCATGTAAACACTTCTATCTTTCCAGTGCCTGTGAGAACCATTGGGTTACTCAGAGAATCCCTTGGGAGCTGAAGAGGCAGCATCTTCCAGGCTCAGGGCCATCATATCTGGTGAGATATATGCTGTTTATGCTGCCTTTTTTTTTTTTTTTCTGGAGCTATGTTTTGTTCAGTTGAGACAATTGCTATCATGAGCTGCACTTTAGTGTTAGCTTAGTTTCCTTTGAAGCTCAGAGTCTGGTATGGCAAGAGGTTGCTTTGGGTTAGTGATCAGCCTGCTTTGGAAGATATTTTGTGGTAGTCCTTAATCAAACTGACTGCCAGAAATTACTTGTACATTTGGGAATCTTCCACCTTCATTTTTCCCTTTTGATTTTGGTGCTAAGGTTTATAAGTAAGTATGGGCACGGTAATTCAACTCTCTAAAACACTGAGAAATTTTTCCATCTCGTGGCTCCATATTAATCTCCTGGTTCCTGGAAATTACCCGAGTGGGAAGGGGGTGTTTTTCCCTTGGGAAGGCCTAACTCTTGTGTCTTTGTCATTAACCCCTACATGTGGCCATCTTTGCATGCACAGGGTACAGACTGAGGTAATGAGGTCAGCTCAACAGCCACACCAGGCTTTCTCCTGGTGAGAGGTTATGAATATGGAGACCATTATATGTCATTAAGATAATAATGCTGCTGAATATGTCAGCAAAGTCAATGACTCTCTGTTCCCCAGGTGTTCTGGTTTTAGTTTGATAGGGACATGTAAAAGAACGTTCTGCTTGCCAGGTGGGAGGAAATTTGCCTTTCAAAAGATTGTTGCTTCAGCACTTGATAGGAGTCTTGCTAAGCAATGATGATTATAATAATAAATGTTCCCAGGCTGTACTTATTTTATAATTGCTGTTTAGCCCAAATTGCTCTGAGTGAGGAAACTCCATCATTCTGACTGCACAGGTGGAGGTTATGATGTCATGCCTAGCAAATTCACTGATTCAAAAGGATGCAGCATGTATATAAAATACTACTACAATGCAGAGTTTTAGCAGTGAAAACTAAGGAAAACAGAAAGGATTCAAAATTTAAGTGAAGAATCCAACCTTGATGAGGAGGTGAGGAGAGGACTTACCTTGAATGGTTTCCCTGCTTGTTGAACATCTCTCTGGGGTGACTGTCACTTTCAGGGGCTGTGTCTTGCATGATCTGATCTGATGTTGACTTTTCCTATAAGGGGAAGGTTTGTAAGCATCCCAAGAAGTTAGGCCATACACGTGGTAGGGCTGGTGGCTGTTGTGTCTGCATTCACTTTTTGTGAGTTTCTGTCTCTGAGTTCACTGTCTCTGACTTCTGTTGCCTCAGCACCGTTTTTCTTGTTCACCTTTTCTGATGACTGGTGCTCACAGGCATATTCAAGTGGCCAAGCAGAGCAAAGTCCTGAGCACATACTGAGTTCCTGTGGTCAGCTGGACCCTGACTGCTCCTCTGGCCTCTGGCTATCCCAGATTGTGTCAGGAGATGAGGGAAAGAAGAGGCAGGGTGAGTTGGGCTGAAGCCAGGAGAATAGAAACCTAAAAGTGAATTTGTTGGGCAGTATTGGTTCCCAAACACAGTTTTTTTATTTGCACATAGATCTATAAAGGCTCCAGTTTCAGTCCTTGGGAATAATTGAACCTTAAGCAGTAATAAACAGTGCAATATTCAATTAGTGAGCTGTCCTGAGAAAGGCATGAGAAAGTAAATTGGGTGGTTTTTTTTGAGGCTGTTAACTATGCTGACAGAGAGTTGGTTAATTCTTGAAGGATAATGTTTTGGGCAAAGTCCCAGCCTCCAAATGCCTGAAGGCAGACTTGTCCATATTTGTGGTATATTTGGGGTCTAGTGTTCCTCCTTTGGGCCATATATTTTAAGAGGGAATTTTAATGGAAGGAAACATTGCTGCAGAGCAACAGCCTTCTCTGAAACACTTTCCAGAGAAATTTTAAGGCCAAAGGTCTTGTTTTTTCAGGGCAAAAGATGTGAATCCTCTAACATTTACTTAGTTATAAATAGCCATGGGCAAGGCTCTAAGGATGGATTCCTGGGAGATTGTATCAGGGGTAGTTATTCCCCAAACTAAGCAAAGGTATTGGTTGTCTTTTAATTGTCATGTTGTCTTTGGCACAGAGAACACCATTATTAAACAGATAGCAAATAATTATAATAAATCTGAGGTTTTCACTCCTCTCAGGCTCAGGTGCTTCTTATTTCTCTCCAGTCCCAACAAGAATAAAAATGTGTCTTATTTCTGGGAAGAGATGGCAGTTTAATGCTGGGGGGAACGTTCATGCTAAATGTTTTGGTTCTCAAGCCATGGCATCAGTGAGGTGGCAGGAGAAAGTGCAACCCCATGGGGAAAGAACTTAGCTGGGGTGCATGAGGTGCTGCTCTTGACCAGCTGGGCTTGGGCAGAGAACTGCATTTTATTTACCCACACCTCTCTTCCCCCACCTGTAAATTGGAGGGAGGATTATGGCTTTCCTTAGAGGGATGCTGTTTGAAAATGTTGTGTTACTTTCCACTGCAAACTAAATCTGCTGGTCTCATCACTAATAAATAGGTGAGTGTTATCTAATTCCCTTAACAGGTTAGCTTGCCTTCTGCAGTGAAATTCAGCCTCTCCCAGTGCAGGTCTCACAAAGCTCAGTGTGCAATTTATGCATCACCAAAGAGTTAACACGAAACCCAGCTGAGACATAAGCCTTGCTAAAGAGCCTGAAGGCCAGAGCCTCTGTAAGTGCTGTGACACTTCCAGACAGAAGCACAGCATTAGAGGTGTCTTTACAGACTCAGGAGTCTGCTGGACCACTGGGCAGTCCTGGTGTATGTCAGGCATCTGCACCATCCATATGCATCCCCAGGGAAATAACTCCTGGCTGTAAAATCCTAAAAAATAGGAAAATGCACAGCATTGTGTCTTGAAAAAGGAATGCAGTTTCTGATTTGCTTTCTAATTTTCTGTATCAAGAGTAAATGTACAGTAGCTGAACTGACTGGAAAATGTTTGGTAATAAATACATTAGCTGAGACCTTAAATAGCAAGAGAAAATATTTTTCAGACACTGATGTGCTTTTGTGTAGATGTGTTTTTTCTGTTAGTACTTACCAGAGAAGAAAAAGTAAAACTGACTTCTAGTAGCTATTAGGTATCATTCCAATATCTTGCAGTGTAGCATTTATTTCTACTGATGTGAGACAGGTATTTAACTAGAAAGTTGTAGCTGGACTGTGTAGGATACTTGAAACTTTAGAGAACTGAAGAGATTTCCCACTGTAACCTCTTGTATGCTATCTGTACCCCTAAAAATTAAAATTAATACCCAGTACTCAAAAAAAAAAAAAAAAGGACACAGGGATTAAATGACAGAATTGCTGCTTTTTTTGGTGGCTGTTGGTACTATCATATATGCTAAAGCGTTCTGACCAAGGGCATGTGGCTGCAATGGAATTTGATGTACAATCAGTTTTAGGGAACAGCCTGTGCCTTGTTAATATAATCCATAAAAGGCTTCCAAACTTCCTGAAACCAGTCCCTTCTGTTTCCAAGTCTGCATATGATCTCATAGGAAATGATCTGGGAGAGGCCAGCTAACCCTTTTGCATAATCAAGGTAGCATTGCTCTTTTAAGGCCTAAAGTGAGTTGTTTCAGTGATATAAGCTCAATAATCCCCTTTTCTTCTGTTGACAAATCTCTATTATCAGGCCTTGCAATGATTTTGGTGGAATTTCAAAAAAGAATAAGTGGGAAGACTGAAGTGTGATTTGAAGACTGACCTGGATAATGTAATTAATTTACTTTGTCACCCTTTGTCTTGGCTATTTCAAAAATCCTAAACCACTTGCTGCCCAGTGAAATTTGGAAGACTGAAATGCAAGTACTTAACACAAGTGGGCAAGGTTGGTTTATTTTGCAGTGGGCTCAGAGGCAGGTAAGCAGCCTGCACCTTGCCAAGTTTCATAAATGGCAGTAGGAGCAGAAGAGTGAGGATAACACCTGCCCTTTATATAGGTTTGGGATTGTAAAACCTCTCCTATGTGCATTAGCAGTAGAGAAAGAAAGTGTTTTCTTGTGTTGGAGCCCTTGAAAACCTCTCTATTTACACAAGCCCAGAGTGCCTCATACAGTGCATGTTCTTTTATATCCTTGGGATACCCAGGATTTCCTTAATATATTTATCCCAAGAAGGGAAACACTCCAATGAGCTGCTGTCTCTGAAAGCCTTGTACGGCAGCGAGCGTCAACCTCCCCTGGCAGGGCAGGGAGAACAAAAGGCTCTGGGCTTTGTAACACTGCACAAGTACAATTATGGACTAGTTCATGTGAATAGGCAGCCACTGCACCAGGCTGAAATTACAGTGAGCCTAAGCAGAGGGCTCTGTGGCACTCTGCTCGCTGCAGAGTTGTTAAATTTGGCACTCTGCTCTGGGCTCCAGTCAAACATTTTCTTAACCATATTAGGAGATGTGGAAATTGGCCAGCCAGCAATAGGCCTTCAATGTACTTATTGCCTGTGCTCATATTTTATACAGTAGACAGGCACTGCTTTTCTTAAAAACTAGCAGGTTTAATAGAGTAAGACAAATAGAACCCTTTAAACATTGTCATTGAAGTAGGGTAAGAAAAGAGCATTTCCCAAGACAAAAGACACTGTTATAACAAAGGTTGTGGTTCCCTTGCGCTTTTCATCCGTAGATGTTGATCATCCTGTAAATCAGATCCCAGTATTTCTATATTGTGCTGTTACTCAGGTGAAAACAGAGTGAAGTGAGCCTGGCTGCCTCTGACATGAGTATTCCTGCTCCCTTTGCTGGCTCATCCAAGGCATGGCAGCCCCCAGTAGAGAGGGAAGGCAAAACACTGGATTGGTGACTCTCAAGGTTTGCTTGAGTTTGGCTTATGGAGCCAAACTACCTGGGGGTGGTGTAAGAGCAATGGGCCTGACCTGTGTTAATTCAGAGGTAAGGATGTCTGAAACTTCCCCAACAAGGGATAGAATATTCCACTGGAGAAATTCCAAACCAGAAAGTCTTCAATCTTTAACTGACAACTTCTGTGTTCTTAAGGGATGAGAATTTGGGAAGCAGTAGTGTTGGTTAAGCATATTATCAGGTCTACCCTATACTCTGGTAGATTTTGCTATTAAAATTACTTTTTTTCATCAGTTAATGTTTTTATAATTTTTAATTTACTGCTGGTCCCTGTAGCTGTAAACCCTTTTTTCACTGATTCTCTGTCCTTGCTAATGTTGTTCTAATACTTGCAGATAGTTGTCACATCCCCTACTTAAAGCTTAGTTGATGCATCCGTAGCTCTTTTAATCTCTTAGTAAGTCAGGCCCTCTCTGCTTGCTTAACACTTTTATGGCTCTCTGGGTTGTTATTGTCATTCAGGAAATGAGTTCTCCAGAGCTGAGTGAAGTATTCCAGGTGTGATCACCACAGAGCTGTATTAGGGATATCACCTTTCTGCCCTCTGTGTTTCACTTAGTGTTGCATGGACTCTGCTACCACATCATGCATTATTTGATGCCTACTGCAAAAAAACCAAGGCCAAATTTAAGTTTTTTTGATCACAAATTTTGGTGACGTTTTTCAAAGATGCTGAAGTAGCTGAATCTGTGCCTGTGGTTTGTAGCTCAGGGCAGCACTGTGCTGCCAGGAGGGCTGAAATCATCACATCATCTCATCAGCTTTTTGCTGATGGTGTGTATGAACTTACACAAGTCCTTTGACTACTTGACCCTCATGTCTGTGTTAGTGGATAATTACACTGTAGTAGCTGCATTTGGTAAGGCTGTGAGGGTTGGTTCAAGTTTGTGCATGATCTGGAAGACATAAAGAAGTGGAAATGTAAAATATTTGGGCAAATGGCTGCAGAAAACCACATTACATGACCTGTAAGCCTATGCTGTCCAGGCTTGTGGAAGTTGAGGAGGGCCATCAATAAAAATCCTGTTTCTGTATAATGATTTATTTGCTGAAAGAAGAGGGGAGCTAAACCAAATGAAAATAATGAACTTTTTATTGAGTGTAACCTCTCCAAAGTTCACTAGAGACCCACTGAGAATATGGTTTTAACATGTCCAAGTTTGCTTTGTTGTTTTACCCAGCTGCTGATTTTTAATTTGAGAGACCAGCACAAGCAAGAATACATGTGGTTGAGAGTCTTGGAAAAGGAAGTAAGCCTGTCTTTTATTCAGGCATGTTTATATCAGCACAGAATGAATGCAAAAAATGTAGCAGAGCTAGGAGTGGGGCATGGAGAGAATAAAATACTGTTTTTGCATATATTCTGAACTCATGTAAATTATGACACATCACAAATGTTTCTTCTGAACCCAGGCTGGTGAACCCCTCACTGGCACAGTGTATGGATTTATCAGGTTAAAAACCCCTGCATTTGCTGCAGGAAGCAGCTGGAGGCAGACTTTTCCACCTCTACCCATCATTTCTAAGATACAAATCTGGTGAAGTTTTCAGCACAGTAATGTTCAGTTGGCGATAATTTGTGAGGACCTGGTCTTTATTAGTGTTATATACCTGGTGAGGGGGTCTGAGTATTGTAACACACCTGAAATTCAGACTCTTTCATGGGCAGTCTTCTTAACCAGGTCCAGTACTGCTTATGTGAGCTGGGAAATTTGCAGTGGTGGTCCCTGAGGTTTACAAAGCCATGCATGATTTACAGTTTTAGTAAGCAAAGTTTATATTTGGAGGTGAATTCTCTGAGGTGGCTGAGGATAAACAGTTGGAAAAAAGCTTTCTTAGTGATAGTTGAATTTTCCACTGCACATAGCTGCTTGTAGAATTTGGTGTTTGGAAGGTCACAAAACCATTTGTGTGAAAGTAACAGCCCAAGTAAAGGCTTTTATGCAGACTGGAGCCATGGATAAGGACTGAAAGGTGCATGAAATGTTTAAAAATTGTAAGGAGGGTATGCAAGGATGCATGAGCTCTTGGGGTAGGAGGGAGGGGATTTTGGGGGACTGATTTTCATGCCCGCATCACATTAAAACAAAATGAATGGAAATGCAGCCTCGATACTGAATCCACTTAAGGGAAATGAAGAAGGAAACATTTCAGTTGGTTTCCATTTTAGATCCATTACAGAAAGGAGCTCTGCTGCAGGGCTGTAGTTCAATTCAAGAAGCATTTCTATGGAATTTTGGCATTAGGGGGACTTCCCAAGAACAGCTACTGTCCAGAAGATATTCCAGCTCAAATCTTCTGAGAGCAGTTTGAAACGTTGGCACAATTTCATCTGAAGTCTGATCCAACTTGAACTGTGAGAGGAACATAGGGGGCTCTGATTTGGATCTAAATGGCTCCTCTCTACACTGTCCAACTTGCACAGAAAATGTGCAAACAGAAGAACATCCCAACCAAGCAAGCCCCCAAATGACCCCTTATAAAGGATATGAAAGAAAAAAGGGTTGTACAGAACTTGTATTTGATTGGACTTAGACATATTTTGAACCATGGATAGGAGCAGAGGACAGCATCTCCTCAGCAGTGAGAGGGGAGATTGTGGCAGGGGAGACATGGCACAGAAACAGAAGTGACCCACGCTGCACTTGTGGGAAGTGGAGCCTCTGTTTGGGATGGCTTTGAGCAGCCTTAGCAGAAATTCCTTCTGCCACAACCAATTCACTTATTACTGAATTACTTACCATGTGCCTGTGGACCTTTGCTGGGTTTAATCCTAAACCACCAGTGCAGGAACCCAGAGTGCTGAGAATATTTCTCTGCCTGTTTTTAAGGGTTCTTACCCCCCTGAACAACACTGTTTTAACCTCCAACCTTGGAAAAAATTACCAATGATCAGATAAGAACTAGAAAATACAGTGGTGTGAATTAGGTGATAGACTACTATGTAAGATTGTCACAGGGTGAAAATTTAGAGGTTTTGGGTTTCTCTTTGTAGTAAATAGATAAGAGTAAAAAACATCAAAATGGAGGATTGTTGTTGTTCTCTAAACCTTCTTCTCTTTCGTCTACTACTCCATGTTCTGCAGTAAAAGTAGTTTGGAATGATTGGATGGAGAATTCCACAGTTCCTGCCCGTGTTACTGAATAATTGGTAGGAAAGTGAAAATAATGTACATTTTTAGTAACCATTGGTTAAATTATCTTTAAAAGGCTGTGTAAATCTTGATAATTAGAGCCTTCACTCCTGCTTTCTGTGCTCTGTGCTCTACCTGGGTCATGCTGGTGGCTCTGTTCCTCTGATAAGACTTAATAAACAACTATCCAGCAGCATTGACACTCCAGGAAAAGTCTCGGTTTATCTTTGAAACTCCTTGCAAGGACTTTTAGAGAATTCTGTCCCATCAGGAGGGATTTGATTTATGGCACAGTTCAGTGTCACACCAGGACTGGGTTGAGCTCTGTGAGCAGATACAGGAATATTCAGCAAGATGCCTTGGTTTTTTTGTAGCTCAGTTTTCCCACTTGGAATAACCTGACCTGACAGATCCAGATTAGGTTCTGTTCCGTTCTGTGTTTGGTTATGCCAGAGGTGCATTTGCATGTCAGTGACACTGTACAACCGGTCATGTGAATATTCAGTGAAATGCAATTCCTGCCTGAAGTGTTTCCAACTCACCCAAAAATAGGCCTGTGCAGAGAGGGAGCAGAGATGTGGACTCACTTTTCCAGAGGTCTTAGATTCTGTTTAGGAGAGGGCTGGGTTTGGAGCCTGGTGTCCAGAAAAGGCTTCCAGTGGCTGACTTGCTAAAGCATGCTATGGTCTAAATAATAATGGCATTGCTACAGGGAAAAGAGTCCTGATCTGAGCAAAGGGGGTCTCAGACCCTTGTAGATGGTTGCTTTGAAGGCCAGGTGACTTTGCTAAAGGAGCCACCTGTATGACTGAGTGTGGCTGTGACAGCAGGAAGGAATGGGCTGGCTGGGCTCACAGAGAATCCAAACTCAGAAAATCCAAGCCCAAGCATGAGTCTGGATGAGCTGGCTACAGCTTGGACCCAAAGTTCAAAGCCTTCAATGGACTTCTAAATAACCCAATAGGAGATTTTTCAATTAGATTTTTTTTTTTTTTCCTAGACAAGAGACAGCAGTATGAAGCTGAGATCTGTATGTGTTCTGGATCTTGCCTCTTATTTTATGTGTATAAAAGGCAGCTGTTTTGAAGCACTGATAAATTATAGTCCACCTGTGTTGCCCTTGGGATGGAATAATGGTGTTGCTTTGGATGTCTTTTTTTTCTATGTGCCTCCTTCCATAAGCCTGTGGCATGTAGTAGGGTGAGCTCAAGAGTTAGTACTCCATTTACTTGTGTTTTGGGGAGAAAAGTCTCCCTATTGCTATTTTCCCTTCCCCACTCCCCATCCCCTATCCTATTTATTTCAGAATTTTAATCATCCTAAGAATTTGATTAAGTAGCTTGGATATAAAAAAAGATTGTTTTGTGACTCTTAATAATGTGTAGATGTGCACGTGGAGTTAAAAGTAAGTGCATCTCATGCTCCAGACTGTAAGCTGAATGCTGAGGGGTACAGAAAAATAATTTCTCCTGTTTTATCCTGCTTGTTATTGCATGATTTGATAGGTAAATTGTGGATTAGTTTCATCTCCTTACAAATATCTTATAGCCACTCTTGGAGGCAGGATGCTGATGCTGGTAGAGTGGCAGCTATAACTGATATCAACTCATGCTATGCTGGTGATCCAAACAAGATCAGAGCTCTGTAATAATAGGAAAAGGAATTTTATAAGCAAATTAAATATGTGGGGAAGTTC
The DNA here is from genome assembly GCF_041296385.1 of Aphelocoma coerulescens. Lineage (NCBI taxonomy): Eukaryota > Metazoa > Chordata > Aves > Passeriformes > Corvidae > Aphelocoma > Aphelocoma coerulescens. The sequence continues at coordinate 77,510,504 of NC_091014.1, read as the reverse complement.
AAGTGGAAACAGTAGTGGTTAAGGGGAGAATTTCAAGGACAGGAAGTAGGTACTCAGTGAAAGTCAAAGCTGGTAACTGTCCATTGTATTTCTTTAAATGTTCAAGTTCAGATTCCTATTTTTTAAGGAAAAGAAATTGAATTAATGGACTTTAAAACTGTATGCTTGGCAAAACCCCCCCCCTGCATCTTGAATTCATTATACTTATACAGCCATCCCAAACTGGCTTTAGATTGGGGTTTTGTATGTTGGTTTGATTGTTATCTATGGTTAACAGTGTCCATAGTCAATGTATCTTGGGTTTTGGTTTTGTTACATCTGTCATCGATTTTTGATACCTTCTGGCTATGAGGATTTGCTGCCTTGCCAGTTGAATCCTTAGGAACCTTTGTCTGCAAGTGCTTCTGGGGAGAAGGCAATGACCATGCACTTCCTCCTCCATCCTGTGGTCTTGTGAGGAGCTCCAGCTTCCTGCTGTTCTTGCTGAAGACACACAAGTAGCACTTAGGCTGAAACTGGCAGGTAGTATTAAAAATATATTAAATAATACGGAAGATAGACTGGAAAAAATGTTGGCAACTGACTGGGTTCATTCTATTGGCCCAAAATGGAGGTTACTATTTAAAATGAGTTTTGAGTGGTGTATTTTGTTCTGGAAGTGTCCCATGCAGAGGTTTGCAGTTTGCCTCACTTGACCTGTAACAGTGCTTCATTATCCTTCCATTTACACGTTTTCCCAAGGGTCTAAATTAGTAGGGAAACTGCTGGTGTCAAGGGAGAAAAGCAGTCTCTGTTGCTCCACTTAAAGCACATTACATCTTCTCCTGCCCTCAGGGGATGTGAAGGGTTTATCATTCTCTGATATATGTGTGAGAATTACTGGTTTTTAGGCTTGGCAAGCCCGACCCTTCCAAATTCTCCATGGACACCATGTTTCCTAGAGCTCTGAAAACTTCCATTGCTCTCTTCCAGCTGTTCCCCTGTTTCCTGAGGCAATGTATACCTGTGGATATACTCAGGTTTCCAGCCCGGAACTGACCAGTACCCAGGAGGGAAGGAAGGAGTGCTGTTTGTAGCTGATATTTCCAAACATATGACATTGTTCCTACAGTGTGATTTGCCACCAGCCCTGGGTTTTAGTTTTTTGACTCCTTTTTTTTTTTATCTGTCAATTACTGCCTCAGTAAAAGATTAATCTAGTGTTTGTGAAAGCAATTATGTATTTTTGGAGAGATTTAACCCACAAATTGGGAATACTCACTGAAAATGGCCTGATTTTGCATGTTCTGGTTACTTGTCCCTTCACTTGCCATTCTTAACTTTCATGGGTTTTTTAAGCTATTAATAGCAAAAGATGTGTCAATGAATATTGTCAGTGATGTCTCTGCCCGATGGCTTGGGCTGCCTGATATATTCAGCCACATTCTGGCCTCACAGGATAGATCAGACTAAAAAAATACACTGAAACAGGGAGGCAAGCCCTAGAGCAACTAGGTGAATGAAAATGCATGTGTGAAATGCCTCAGTGAGGTTCTTGCAAGTGCTTAGAACAGCAATTAGAGAAACACTTTGTGAGAGCAGGATGCATCTGGAGCCAAGTTTCTTCAACACCTATGGGTGTGCTTCATATTAATTTTTAATATCTGGTTTTAGAAATCTTGAGAAAGAAGAGGTAATGCCATGACAGAAGAACAAACCTATTTTGTTGAAAGTCGAGTGAGTCCTGTGGAAGATATCATGTTATTAAAATGGAAGCCACCTCCTTCCATGTAAGAGGGACAGCTTAAAGCGAGGTGCTTGCTCCTCTAATCCTCCTTGCTACACCATGACTTAAAGACTTTGGAGTCTTTGAAGTAAATTTGTCATGGTAGCGGGAGAATCCTGATCACCTCCAGCCTGGCTTCCCAGAGGCTTCCTAAATGCTCAGATGGTTGTTAATGAGGAGGGCAGGTCTTATAAATTCCCTAAAGAAGTAAATTGAGAACGTGTACATTGGTGTAGCAAAGAGATGGTCAGTTCCTAGCACCCGTTTTCCATGGTTTGAGTATGCTGAATTCAGAACAGCAGACCTAGAGGGAAAGGTTCATCACTGTTCTTTAATGCTACTGAGCTGTTCATTCAGTTCAAGCCAGCTTTTCCTACTTTGTAAAACAGAGGGGGAATGAAAAAGAGTGCCTGTCAGCGTAACTATGCAGCAGAGAAAACAGCTGTGGAAATACAAGGCCTAGGAAATATAAAATTGGACTTGTTACTGTAATGAAGCATAATGGTAAGAATTCACAATGCATCTGTTATTAAAATGAAGCAGAGAAAAAGCTCTAATCCTCTGAAGGAGACAAGGAGGTTTTTATATTATTTGCCCAGGTGTGGGTGTGATGGATGGGGCCAGATACCAGTGGTGTAACTGATATCAGTTCTGTGTGGGTAAAGCTGAACCTGGCCAATATTCTCAGCAGAGACTTCCTAAAGGGGTGAGCTTTATTGTGTTGGTGACTACCCAGCCACAGCACTCACCTTCAGAAATATCCAAGCTTACCTCTCAGGGTGATAACTGATACACTGTAGATTTTCACAGTGCTAGGAGAAGGAAATACCTGCTGTTTCAAACTTTCCCATGCACTGCACGTTTGTAAGGCCACCACCTTGTCTTCCTTTTGAAACTGCTGAAAGTTTTCTGGTACTGTAGTGAATATGTGGACCTTAGCTGGCTGCTAGGTATTGTTTATAAAATTCTGTTTGTGTATTTACAGAAGGGTAATTGAAATCCATGGAAAGATGAAATAGACTTTCAAGTATGTTTTGAGCCAGGATCTGAATTACAATAAACATATTGATAAGTCACTTGTGCAAAGGTAGATATTTGTTTTCCTCTTCACAGTGAAACAGAAGTGTAAACACCGAGAATTTGCTTAGTAATGTAATATCTTATTTTTGTAGATTTGTGAAAAAAATCAAGTGTTTTCCTTTTGCCTCCCCACCCTTTCCTCTGGGGCATTGTTAGAATCTGTCTGATCCATAGAGATCTGATGCAAACCTAGGGAACCGAAACAATTTTTTATGGATAAAAAAAAAAAAAAAATGGGTTTGGTCATTTCCCCAAGGCCTCAGGAATGTTAGTGATGTCACTTTTCTTTCCTCAGAGCTGCCTGTAAGAGTTCATCTCTGTCACAGAGGCCATGATGGCTATTCAAGAAACATTTAAATAAAACTATGGCAACTGAAGTTGCTGAAGAAACGTTGTAGTTGGATAGTGTGATGCATCTGTGATCCAAATCCTCACTGCTGATTCCTGGTGCTAGCAAGCCAGCTGCCAGCTTCACTTCCTACTGGCAGGCTATGTGGTGGATTAGGCACTGCCTTTGCTTGCAAAGCTATGGCAGAGCTGGTACAAAAGTGTGATGCAGGTGTCAACACCATGAGCTAACAGGGCAAAAATGTGGGCACAGATGTTCAGATTTGCAGGCTTTGGTGGGAGGTTTGTGCACAAACCGAGTGAATGTGAAACCTCAGTCTGGGTGTAACTGGTGAGGCAGTTGTGAATTCAAACTACCTTGGTTATCCTTAAAATTGCAGGTGAAGTAGTGCTTTCAGAAAGAGAGTGTAGGTGAAGGAAATTAACTGCTCACAGTTGCCATGTTGGATGAGAACCACTTCCATCTCTGCCCTCAAACTTCTGTAAAAGTCTTGTATGGCGTCAATTGTGTATTTCTCGTGTCATTTTTCATTATATAACATATTCCTACTCTTGAAATCTGGTTTAGATGACTAAAATACATATGTAAAAATGGAAAAAGGCAGATTAAATTTACATTCCTTATGAGTGGTAACGATAAGACCTCAAATATTGCTGTCCCTGTTTTATAAGTTATGATCTTGAGGCTTCTAGGTGTATCTGTTAGATCAGTGTTAACATAAGTGATTCCTTTCATCCTGCTGGGAGTGGTGTCAGTGTTGTGCTGTAGTGAATGGTGCTAGGAAAAACAAGATGAGTTGTTTCATGAGATTTAGGTAAGGTTGACATTAGGCTTGAATGTCATGGCTCCTGGAGATGTCATAGGATTTTCCTTCCTCTAAATACGAATAAAGTAAGAGCTAAAACATATGGCCAGTCAGAAAACCTCCACAATGGTGAACACTGGCAAATAGCTGGATTGAGTCTTTGTTCCAGAGCTTTTCCATCCCTCACGTGGGAGCTAGCAAGGATGTGAATTCCCTGGGATTTGATCCCATAATGTGTCTCAGTGGGAAGCAGCAGGAAGCAGGTTTCAGCACATAGTGTTAAGGAGTGCTTAGTTGTAGGTGGGTTGTACAGTGCTGGCAAGAGTCACCCTGAAGTTTGTCTCAGGCAACCTTTTGGTTCCTATGTTGGATTCTGCATATTTCATGGTTGATTTAGCTGGGTTCACAGAGCTTTCTGTAAACCATGGAGTGCTAGGAAGAAATCTATGGGTTTGAAAGGATAACCAGCTTCATAGGGCAAATGGCACTGTCTCTGATTACTGTATGAAAGGAAGTTTGGGTTTACCACTAATTGCAGATAAAACTTAATATTTGCGAAGGAGACACGTATGATTTATTTATAAGTGTTTTCTGTTTCCATAATGAAATTTCCTTTGGGTTTAAGTACAGTCATTTGGAGGAAAAAGCAGAGGTCTGTGGCTCATTAGTTTCTGGTGGTTGTCAGAAGCCATTAATCAATTGCCCCTTTTACCAACATAGGTCCTAATCAGCAAAGCATTTAGGCACATGCTTAACTATAAGCATGTGTTTTGGAGCACTTTGCTAAATCAGGGCTTCAATGTGATTCAAGCTTGATGTATTTTTTTTCCAAGTCTAAGGTTACCCTGAAAGGACAGGAGCCACTAATACATCACCAAAAGTGTCATGTACCTTCCACACCTGTCTTTCTAAAAAGTCATGTGCAAGGGGGGAAAAAATGGGTCAATTTTTCCCTCATCCTTTTCAAATCCTACCTCAAATGGAGGCTGCTCTCCTGAATGGGGTAGGGCATGTGAAATAGCAGCAAGCCAGGAGCAAGGGGAGGGAAATCTGGGGAGAGCAGTTTCCACTTGATTGTTCTGTTCTCTCCAATCTCTGTTTTTGCTGAAGCTTGCTTGGTTATGAGGAGGAAAGAGGAAGCCAGCAGATCTGTGTTTTGATACAGCCAGATGAATTCTGGTATGCCAGATCTGATAAATCTAGGTAGGGTATGCATCCGTCTTAATGTTCAGAGGAGATATAGAGTAGGGAAATTGAATTTAATTCTCCCAAGTGCTTCTACACTATTAAAAATTACAGTGTGACTTTCAGCAGTGACTAAAGGTCAAGACTGAGGGTGATGTTCTCAGTCCAAGTCTTGTCCCCTTTGGCCCAAAAAGGATGCAGTCCAACCACAGCTGCCTTGCAGAGAAATTCCCTGGAAGAAGCAGCACTTCAAGTGGAATAATGCCAGCATGACTGCCCCCTTCCCACCCTTCCCATTTTTATTGCAGTATCAAAGGGACCCATTTTTTTGTTTACATTTATTCATATACTATTCCTAATTTAGTAGAGATGATTGAGAGCTCTCAGAAATTACAGCAGCTACTAGACCAATACCATTTTTTATGGTTCAGCAGGAAGCTGGATATCTTGATAGTAAAGGTAACCAGCCTTATAATCCCTTCAGGATTTGTTTGGTATAGGAGAGAGTATGGCCTTTAGGCAATTTTTCTCCATTCTGTGAAAGCCAAAGCTCCCCAGCAGTGACAGCCATGTATCAGACACTGTCTTGATTCCTTACAGACTTGGCAGTAGGGATGCTGTGTGTTGAATCAGCAGCAGCACTTTTTGATAAACATAGATTTTCTTTGGATTTTCTCCTCTCAAATGTTGCTGTCATTCAAACTTGTTTTGCTTGTGCAATCTGACATCATCTCAGCCCGAGGTAGTAGGTGGGAAGGAAAATTACTTCATTGGTACATGTTTCCCTTTTCTTCCCTTTCTGTATTTGACAGCAGCAGGAGCACATGATGGAATGGTGCACAGAAACCTTTGCTGTGTACATTGCATGAAGGGAAATGACAACTGAGCTTTGGCTTTCAGGCTGAAGCAAGGCCTACATTGCTCCTAATGGACCCTGACTCTGCAGCACGCAGTCAACAGATTAGTGTGGAAAATTTTGCGTGCTTCCTTTGACTCTCTATTGGTATTCTTTCTATCCCAGAGAGAAGAAACCAAAACACTTTCTATTTTCTGTATTAATAGTTTTATACCACACTTAAGGCGAGCTTAAGCACTGTTTATGTTGAAAGGCATTCCAAGGCCTCAGAGACTTAAAATCTGATCAGATGAGAATCAAAGGGCAGTAGGGGGAGAAGCAGCATTGAGGTAACCCCCTGTCCCCAATCTCACCCCAAAACCACGTGACAGAGTTAGGCAGAGAAGTCTCATCTTGAGTCCTAGGTCACAACTTTCCCTTGTTGGTAAAAGGATGTCTTCCCAAGGCTTGAAGTGTTTTCTGTACTTTGACTGATAATTGTGGCAGTGGCTTTCTCCCCAGCATGCTTTTTCTCTGGAACCCTAAAAAGAATTGTCACCCTCACCACTTGCGGAATCTTTTGGACAAAGATTGTTTTGCCACTCTAGCGTGAGGTACCGAGGCAGGTAAAAGCACAGACTTTCCATGGTACATTTGGTTTTTAATTTTTAAATTTGGAACATGCCCCTTTGAATGATTTTGATTTCAGAACGTTAAAGCGACCCTTACAGACCTTTTGAGATAGCTCCCTTTTTTCTTCATGCTTTGATCATGCATTTACTTAGAATGCCTCACTGTCTTGTGCTTTTTCAATGTGCAGGAAGTTTAGGGGGCTTCACAGCTCCTACCTCTGTGACTTGCTGAGCACTCTGTGTTTGGGTATTGCAGCTTCATCAGGAGCAAAAACTGTGGGCTTGCAAAACTGTCCTAACAGATGCTGAGCAAATATAGGTGGTCCTGGAAAGTGGAATCCTTAGCCATCCATAAAAGACACTTGACAACAGCAGAGATTTGTTCTTGAATAATTAAATAAAGTGCCTGTGGTTTTTTCCCAGTCTATGAAGTTGAACAAAGAAGACGGGAGAAAAGGGAAAGGATGGTCAGGGAACAAAGGGAGAAATGGTGGGATATGTGTGATTAATACAGTTCTAACTTTGCTGTCTGTGATGACACTATGCAGTGATGAAGTGGATGTATTCTGTGATTTATTTTCTTCTACTTTAAAGCAGTGGAGCTCTAAAAATGACTAATGAACGTCCTTTCAAGGTTCATATCTATGACCTAATTCATATGTGCAGGAATCCTGTCTTCCTCTTAACTGCTGCATAAAGTTGAGGGTTGCTCATCTAAAGAGCATTAGAGGCCAAAGCAGAGACTCTGGACAAGTTCCAGCACTAATAGCTGCATTCCAGTGAAAACAGGAATCAGATGCACAGTGCACATGATAGTCTAATTGGCAGATGCTATTTACCATATGTTAATTGCCTGTTGTATTGTAAGTTATGATGTTGATCAAGGCAGTAATTAGAGCAGCTCCTTGTAAGATGCTGAGTTTTTAAAAATAATTGTTCCCGTAGATGCATTTTTATCAGTGTACCACTGAAGCTTATTCTTTAGAGCAAAACCTTATTAATGTGTATTTTTCCTGATCTCAGTAGGACTAGTTTCCACAGAAAAGTTCCTATCTGAGGAAGTGTCCTGCTGTACTTTATTTGGACTATGGAAGATAGTATGTTTGCACACTGTTTTTGTGCTACATCTGTTGTAAGATTTATCAGTGTATATAAAATGTCTATCTACTTGATGCAACCATCTGTAGGCCTAAATAGGGATTATTCTCTGGAGTTATTAGAAGTGAATACGATAATACATAGAGCACCATACCCCCAGTGGGGATGCTAGTATATAAATGAAGTTCAGTTTATGTCTTGTGGACAAGTTCCACTTTTAGTCTGGAGGCTGGAAATCAGTCTTTGGACTGTGCAAAGCACGTGGCAAACCTCTCATACTGCATTGTCTGTGTGGTGTTTGGTATTTCATAGTAGAGGAAAGAGCAGGGGAAAACTGTTGCAAGAACAAGATCAAAGAGGTGTTCTCATCCTTCAGACCAGTTGAACAGGCATAATGCTGTAGTTCCTCTCTGGTACAGAGTGATCCCAGGATTGTTGCTCCTGGGGGAGCAGCTGCAGAGCCATGGTAGTTTGTATTGCTGAGACTGAGCAGTTCTTCAGCTGTATCCCACTGCTCATGTTCTTGAAATGACTTCTGTTCTGGTAGCTGAGCTGGCTACCTTCACATGGGACACATCTAAAGACATCCCAGAAGAAACACAGCTAGTCATCTGGTTGCCCTAATGATGCTGGTGTGGAGGTGGAAGAAAGTGCAAAACTGGAAATCACCCATGAATCCTATAGCCTGTAGGTCTATTCTCAAACACATACTGAAACCCCCACCACTGGCACAAGCTTGTGAATACATCAGGGTTTGTCCTGTGTCACCACACTTCCCTCCTGCCATGGTGCTGAGGTTTCCCTCTGCATTTAAACTGGAGAGAAGCTGATTTTCTGTCATTGTTCTACAGTCAAAGTAGTCACCCAGCATCATGTTGTTATAACAAGGTTTTGAGCTGTACGAGCAGACGTGAGGAAAAAAAGCTCATCTTCCTCTCCTTAGAAAAAGTACTTCACATAATCCTGGTGAACAGTGTGTTTTGCTTTGAGTGACTAATTTATATCCATTCTCTCAAAGTGGAAGGGACTCCAAGCAGAGGAAATCACCCCGTTGAAGGAGAGGCTACTTTGATTTATGTCATCTTCAAAGTGTTCGGATTTCCAGTCACACTCGAAGCTCTCAAACTGAAATAACTATGTCTACCCAGGGATTTGTCAGGGCTTAGCTGCATCTGTTCAGAATTGTACTTCTCATTGAAGTAGTGCAGCTTTTTCTTCCTAGAAGAAGCTGTTTGTGTACTAGTCAAAGGCTGCAGTTGTAAAGGCAAGATTGAACTGGCAAAATTGTATGTGTGAGGTTTTTGGTTTAGGGTTTTTGTTTCTTTCTTTTTTTTTTTTTTCCCTTTTATGCTCTAGCAATAAATTTTACATTGCTGTAAATTGATCCATTATTGCTTGGCTGTGGATTTGTCACCAGGGATGTGGTGTGCAGGGCACCAAAGAGAGCAAACCAACCCATCACTGCTATGGACAACCAGGCAATCTGTATTGGGACAGGTATTTAAAAATGGAGACAAATCAATCAACAGAGGAATCTGCACATCTGGGAACGGAACAAGTTTTGAGTGTTTGTCCTAAGAATAGAACAGCTTGGCTTGCTGTTGGTTGGTCTGCTCATGAGTCTTAGGCCATGGACACCTCATGGAAGGAGGGCAAATAGTCCAGGAAAACTTGAGATTTCATCAGAGTGTAGAAGTACCTACCACGTACCTCTTCTGAGTGCCCCCAGGGAGTATCTTCCTCTTTGAAAGAATGAAGAAGGCAATGAATAGATACATTTTAAAGCATTGTGTCCTGATTTCAAGAACTCTTAAGACTGTCACATAAGTAGAAATTTATTATGGACAGTCAGCATTCTCCTGGATGTCTGTCTGAAGTTCTGCTAGATCTATCTTGAAGTTGTAAGAATGCTGCACTCTTTGGGGGCTGAGAAATCTGTGTCTACATTAACTCCATGGAGATTTTCATGTAGTGTCTTCAGAGGTGTTTGGTCAATCCCCAAGCACAGGTGATCCTACTGCAGTTCTAAAGGGGCACTAAAGATATTGCTGCTGTTTTGTAGGCTTAGAACAAGACAGTACTCAGGACTTGTCTGAAGCTTCCTCTGTTTTCTACATCCTCCTCTTCCCCCCGTTATTTTAAAAGATTTAGATGTAATTTATGGTTGTATAAAGAGGTCCTTCAATCTGTGTAGGGTTTGTGCTTTGGTTCTGGCTCAAGCCACCAAGCTGACAGCAATGGAATTGCTATTTCTGGAGAAGTCAGCAGTTTATCATCTTCTGCCTCATTTGTCACTGCCTGCTCTCCCTTTCCAGAGCATACCACTGAAAGAATTTGACAGAAACCAGTTTTGTGTTTCTAGGAAATGAATAATTTGTTTCTTTCAGAGGAAGTGGCCTTTTTTTTTCCCCCCCGTAAAGAAAACCAAGTAATAATAATAAAAAAGCTGTTTCACTGTTTGACACACTGGGAGGCCCCCGTGCAAAGTCTTCATTCACAGAACGTGTCTGTGACTGTACAAGTTATTTTCCCTCTTTCATTATCAGCCTTTTGTAAAATGAGAACAGAAATTACTCCCTTCTTCACAGGTTTGTTGTGAGATTGGAAACTTTGGATCACTCCTTAGTGCAGTGGAAATCCTATGCATAGTGCAGACAGAAGCAAAAACTTCAATGTGGTTGAATGTTGACTAAAAGTGAGTAGAGAGATATTTGTGCTTGTGTATGGCAAGAAACCATAAAGCTTTAGCCAGGTGAAGAGATAATAAAGTATTACCTGAAGCCTTCTCTGTGTGGAGTTTCAGCTGTGTTTTCCTCATGCTGGAATGCAGCTCTGCTGATTTCCAACAAATATGCAGAGGGCAAAGCCATGACTGGGACTGGGGATTTGCTGCTAGAAGGATCACTAAAACTACAGTCCCTTCTGGTACCCTGGATGGAAAATGCAAAGTAGCCAAACATTAACTGGAAGTCGTTCTGTGCCTCAGTGGGCTGCCACAGCTGCTGCTGCTCTCACCAGTACTCTGCCCAATTTCTGCAGCATGGTGCTGGCATTCTAGGCATTGCACTGCAATGGTGAGGTCTATGGGAAAAAGTCGAGCACTGTCTGGAGGAATTATGTAGGGCAGCCCAAATTCCGGCTGAGGAATCCCTAGATGATAATTTTTTAGAAGGTTTCTGATCTCTAGTGGGTAGAAGTCAAAATTAGAAAAATATCTTGAGATGATGAATGGCTCAGAGGAGAACAATCTAATTGTTTTGATGAAAGCTGTTTTGTAGATTAAACTCAGAGCTACAGCACTAGACATTTAACTTCTCAAACCCTCATTCTTCTCTTTTTTCCCCCCCTTTCTTTGATTATCTTTTTTTAATCTCCTGTTTCAGGACACACAGGTAGAGTGAGCCCTGTTGCATGAAGTATTTGTTATCATAAGGCTTTTGGTGCACTCCTGTCTGAGAGTTAATCAACACAGATTCCTTCTCTGATGGTGTGTGGGCCTCTTTACTAGATGTGAAATCATGCAGTGCAGATTATCTGACCTTTTGGTGACTGAAGAGGGGACAAGCACCACTGAGGATCCTACAAATATAAAAGAATAATGTCATAATGCCTTGAAGTGACACCATGCAGCTGCAACAACTGGAGGTGCTGTAAGAGCTGCTTTGGGCCTCTGGTGTAAGGAATCTATTCAAGCCTATTGCTAAACCTGCCTCATTCCCTTTGTGCCAATCATCCTGCCCATCTTTTTCCATCTTCTTTGATGCCAATGTATCACTGCTTCATTTTGTTTTTAACATCTTTCCCTTTGCTTTAATCTTCCAGGTCCTCTTTCCTCCTCGTGCTGTGTGTTCTGGGTGTGTTTTTATCTAAAGCACAGGGCAGATTTGTTTCCACAGCTATTCCTTCTGTCAGCTTTTTTCACTCAGCTACGGGTGGCAGTGTAATTTTAAGTGTTCATAAAGTAGATGTAAGCTGCAATAGGTAGTGTGGCCTAATAAATTTAAAAGCATTGAGGGCTGTAGAGAGCAGAGATCCTCTTTCTGACTTACATCAAAAGAAAAGAACCTAAACTGGTGGTAACTTCATGCCACTGTCACAGTGTGGCAATTCTGATGGAATAGGGCTCTGCCATTCCAGATAAAATAGTCCCTCTTTGCAGTTGAGGGGAGTGTTAACTTGGCCTCCACCGAGTGGATGAATATAGGCATCATTTCACATATGAACTACTTCATTCACAGATTTTCAGGACTGGGAAAGGAAGATGGAACGTATTCAAATAGAAATGTTCTTTGAACTGTGTTTTTGTATATTCTGGGATAGGAGAAATTAGTGGAGTGGGCGACTATTGTTTAGTTTTGTATATTTCTGCAACTTAAAGATCAAGGAAATCCTGAGGCTGACAAGAGGGTTCTGTTTTTTAAATAAGAAATACATAAAATTTAAGCGTCAGTCTTCTTGAATTCCACTTGGTGAATGAGTCCTGGTGTCTATATGATACTTTTACTGTTTATTAATCTGACCCTTATAGAAAGGTTGCTTTGGAAAAATGGCATCAAGACATAAAATTAATAAACTCTCTGTGAGTGTTGTTAACAATGAGAGCTGGCAAGAGACAACATCAACTAGTTTCCCATGAGAAACAAAGAAATATCAAAGGGCTGTAAATAGCATTGCATTTTCTGTTTGCCAGATGAAGACGGGACATGTGGATGGTCTTGAATGCTTTGCCCATTTTGGCACATGCTTGCATTTTCAGTGGCTTAGCTGCTTGGTCTGTGATGTAAAAGACAAAATAGTGCTGGTGAGAGAAGCCTCCCAGCCTTTTAAAACAGCAAAATCACTGTTATCCTTGCTGCTGTGACTCTTCTTCTGAATAAAAAGACTGATGGCATTTCTTGGTTTATTACAACTCTTTCCCTCTAGGCAGGATCCTCTATCTTCCACTTGCACTTTGGAGTTTTAATTTGGTTCCCCTGTCCTGCTCAGAATTTGTCATTGTACCTACCCCCCTGCTGTTTTACAGGCAATGGAAGGAACCTCCCAAAGATTTTGCATTGGTTTGGTTTTTAGACTGTGCTGTTGCAGATCTTGAAGAAAGGCAGAAACACTGTGAGAAGGATCATAGAATCCTCCTCTGCAGTAAGAATTAGGAGGTTTCTACTTTGGTAGTCAAATAGTGACCCTATCTGGAAAAAAAAAAAGTTTAACTAAGAAGCCTCTCTGGCTTCTCTATTTTCATGTACCCGTAGACTTTGGCAGCAAGTAAGCATCTGAAAGGTAAAGCCATCCCTCCAATCATGTTTAATTCAACTAAAATCTATTCTTTTAGGGAAATTGGTGTAAAACCCAAGGAGGCTGAAGCCTAGCATGCTTAGGGTCTGCCAGTGCCAAGCTATTCCTCTCACTGCCTTTCTCTTATTTTCTAATGCTGAATCCAATTTTATGTTGCCACAAAACAGAGTTAATGTTCACAGAACGTTTCAGCTCTGCTTTGATGCTTAAATACCCAGAATTCATTCTGATGGTCACTAAATTTTTGAGTTATTTATATTTTCTTGGGATAAGGAATAACATTTGATTTCCAAAGGCCTTGTCTTGTTTCTTTTTTTTGCTTTTATAGTTTGGGCAACAATGACTTGAACTCTGACTAGTTGCAGTAACATTTATTTATGAGCCAATGTCCTTGAGACAAAATAAATAACTTGCTTTGCCTAATGTGGTTTTCTTTCCTATTCCAAAAAGTATGCAAAGCCTAAAGAAAAATGTTTTGCAACCCAGTGTCCTCTTTCCCCTGTGCTTACTGTTGCATGGCAAATAATATGCATTATGGTATTTAGTTAGCTAAGCTTATGCTCCGTGGTCAACCACAAATTTTCTCTGGAGTCAATGGAAGATTCAAATACTAGAGGAATCTGGATGTGAGTCAGCAAATACTGACCAGAGATGGGTGAAAAATTATTTCTGTCTTTAAATTTTCACGAATTCAAAGTCTTTCTGAAAATTCATTGGGATGCACAGAAGGGCCTTGTTAAATAGGAAAGCAGAAAGAGACAGACTTTCAGTCTAATCTATTTGCAGATCAGTTTGCAGGATTGAAGGTTGAAATGCCACTCTGTGCAGCTGGGGTGGATGCTGGGTCTTTGTTTTGTGAAAATGTGGGTGCATTTCCCATCCTGTACCCTGCTGTCACTGGTCATGAACCTTTTTTTGTAGTTGCTCCGCACTGAACGAATAATTAAATAATTACATTCCCTTTTTCAGTGGACATTCTCTTAATGTAAACTGGAGTGATTCCAGATAGTCCAGGTAGCAAACAAATCCCACTCCTGGACACCCTTTTAGGCTGATGACATGATGGTACTTACCTGAGATGCAGGATGTACATGCAATTTTTTTTACTTCATCTCAATTCTTTTTTCTCACCACTTAGCTTAATGACTAATTAGATAGATCTTTATTTGATTCAATGAGAACTGATATATTTGCTCAGCTGAAGATGGATATTTCTACAGGAAACATCAGTTTCATTGATATGGTTTGGGGGAGGTTTGCCCCATCAGCTTCTATGTATTTTACCAGAGCAATTGCTACTGCCTCTGGATATGTATTTCATATGAATAATGGTCTAAAATGTCTTAAATAAGATGTGTAGCAAAGCAGATGGTGAAGAGAGAAAACAGAATTTGATTATGCCAGATAAGATTTTGAGCTGTGATGTGGAAGCTGCGTGGAGAAAACCTTGGGAGCAGAAACCTTCTCTGAGGTCAGGCGTAATAAAAGCACACAAGAAACGTGTAAGATGAATGAATGAAAAGCTATGGGGAAAGAGGGTAATGAGGTAGTCAGCCTTTAAACATAGTTAACCTTTGAGGCCTTGGAATGTGTGAAAATCCTGAACTGAGTCTTTGGATTCTTTGGATTTTCTCTGCTAGTGACTCCACGCTCCTGATTGTGAAGTGAGGACTGCAGAGGAACAGTGTAAGGCTTTACTGGTCTTGGACACCAGCAAATTTCATAGAAACTATGACAGATCCCTAACCAGATGTGAGGAAAAGCTGCTCTAGTGTTAAGAAAAGCAAGGGTGAACTTGCAAGGGTGAACTTGGAAGGATTAACACGGGTCTGCTGAAGCCTTCATTAAAAGGGCTGTCCAAACAGGGTTTTTATCCTTCACACACATGCACTTTAGTCATGCATACTTGTACAGCTAGCATGGACCTCAGCAGCAGAAGACAAAGTAATTAACAAAATTAAAATGATAGTCTGACTATTTTTAATCAAGGAGGCATTGATGTGAGAGAAAGAGAATGCCTTAAAAATAGGTGGTTCTGTGTGGTGTTGCAGACTGAACTAAAATTTATGACCATGCTCTTTTTTTGCGAAATCTATAAATACTTTTTGGGGGAGAAGGAGGGGACAGAGAGGGGGGAGGGAGGTTAGGAGGGGAATGAGAATGAAGTAAAACAAAATTCCTTTTTTTTTTCTTTTAAAATGGAATGCTAACCAATCCCTTGGCAACAAAGGCTGTGTTTATTTTTAATTAAAAAATAACATAGCTGGGTTGACTTCAGTTTTCCCAGCTGCTATTCTTCCATCACAACAGCTCTCTGGCCTCTTTTCCCTTGCTGATTTCTTTCATCATTTGCACTTAGCTTGTATGTGTTACATGGATTTTTTGTAATATTTTCTACCATTGAAAGCAAGACTAACAGTCTAAACAAGTAGCTGGGGCTCAGTCATCTAGATTCTCATCTACAGTACCTGAGCATGCCCTTCCTTTTGGAAAAGTAATAGGTGTGGCCAGGATAACTTTTTTTTCATGTGCACATTCCTTGCTGTTTATGTGGCTGCCAAGTGAGGAGAGATTTAAAACTGCATATTGAAGTTATGAGCTGTAGTTCATCAAAATAAATGGAGTGGGTTTGGCAAAGCTCAGGTATCACTGAGCACACAGGTAGTGTTTGAAGGCTGACAAGCAGCCTTGGTGGTTTTCCTTTAGATGATGGATTGCAAACTGCCAGGTTTTGCGTTTGCACATTGAGTGAAGAGTTAGAAAATAGATGTGCTTGCCATGCCTTCTCCAGCAACTTCATTTCCTCCATCCATGGGGCAGAACGGGAAGAAGTCAGGGTGATGATCCACTTTGCAGCACATGGTGACAAAACTGATTACTTAGATGGAGGAGGTGATGGTGTCCATGTGTGACAATCAGTCTGCTTTCCTGAGTGGACTAAAATTTCATTATTTGTGTAGACATCGAGTCCCTTGAGTATTCAGGTGTATCTGCTGCTTTCTGCAGGTGTTTTTAAGCTAATTAAAGTTGAGATAGTAATGCTGTGGCCTTAGAGGTTTGTGTACCAGTCATCCCTACTAACCACTGCCAGCAGCAGTGGGAGCTGAAAGCATCAAACCTCCAGCTGCTCCCAGACAGAAATGTAGTAGCTGGAATAAAAGTGGTGGTTTGTTGGGTCACTGGAAACAGACTGTGGAAGAAGATATATGTATTAATCACCAATAATGTTACTGCTGGGACAGTCTTTGTGTGATGCCTGATTTGCAAGCTTTCCATACCTAATAAAGCCACTTCAAAAAAGCTTTTTGTGTTGTTTTTTTGCATTATTTCCCGAATAAGTGGCAGCATGCTGGTGCACCATGATACTTCTCCTCTGTGGAAGTTTAGCTCTGTTCATCTTGCTTCAGTCAGAAGGCAGAAAGGTGAGCAAAAATGCAGATGAGTGATTATAATTGGAAGAAATAATGTTATCCAAGCATTCTTAAGGCACAAAAAGGGAGATATTGGAGATTTATGGGGAAAAAACCCCAAACTGATAGGATCAGAGGTAGTAAATATCAAGAGAGTAACAGTAAGGAGTAGGAGGGAAAGGTTTGGTTCAAGTTTGGTGTAGTAAGAATGTGAACAGGAGTAAACAAATAATCTGGAGATTATGGTGGGGGAGGCACCATGGACAGGAAAGCAGGAGAAGAGCAGAGGAAAAAATGGGCCAAAAATGTCAAGATGTGATGCAAATGAGGTGCATAAAAACTTCTGGGATAGAATAAGTGGGTCTGACCTATGTTACCGTGTTTGAGGAAGGTGATAGAGAAGGGATGTAGAAAGTGAAAAGAATCAAATTTTTTTTCTTCTTTTCTTCCATTTCAAAGTTTCTGGAGGATGGTTCAGCAAACTGGTGTGTGCTTCCTGTGGGAACTGGAATGCTGTGTCCTTCCCTTGTTTTTGCAGTGGAGCAGCATTGGCTTATTTTCAGTTTATTGTTTTGGCATGTAATGCATTACTCCTTCTAAAAAATGGTTTATTTGAGATAGTACTTAAAGATTTGACAATGATAAAATGCAATGCTTGTGGTCAATTTAATAATTTGTCCCAAGTCTTTATAGGCAATTAGAAAATTGAAATCTTTTCAGCTGAGTGTCACTAGGAAAATACTGGATTATCTTAGTAGGAAGGAGGTAAGAATTTGAAAACTAAAAGTTAGTCTGAACTAAAAGCTGAAATAAATCCAAAAGAAAAGAAAG
Organism: Aphelocoma coerulescens; assembly: GCF_041296385.1. Taxonomy (NCBI): domain Eukaryota; kingdom Metazoa; phylum Chordata; class Aves; order Passeriformes; family Corvidae; genus Aphelocoma; species Aphelocoma coerulescens. The sequence continues at coordinate 77,493,222 of NC_091014.1, read as the reverse complement.
TGGAACCAAATGTTTCCCTCCATGAAACTTGGGAACACTCATTCTTAGGGTTTAAATTTGACTCCTTTTAGAAACCCTTCCCCAAGGACTAACCTAGAAAATGGCATCAAACCTTTTGCCTCATGGGAAGTGTGTTCTCCTGGGACTTTATGCTATCCTATCTCCACAGAAATACCCATGTGAAGGGAAGCCACAGAAGAGGTTCACATGAACCTTCCCTGCTGAGGGAATGCCTTCATTTGCAACAAAGCTCTTTTCTGAACTGTTTTATTTTTATGGGAGCTGTGAGCTCCAGGATCCACAAATAGTAACTTTTAGTGCTGGCACTAATCCTGTCAATCAAAATTCTTCTCAGAAATGCCATTAATTAAACTTTGCTGAAAAGAATACAACTCACAGAGTTTTCCCTGCAGTCCCCTCTCTCTCGACACCCAACCCACCAGTGTGTTTCCATTCAATAGCTGAAGACGACACAGAAGAGGAGAAAATCAGAGCTTTCACAAGAGACCTTTCTGTTGTTTCAAATTTTTTCACTTCCTTACTCTGTTTCTTTTGAGCAGATTCTTTTATTTGAAATGTTGAATGATGCTAGCAGCTGTCAAAATATGCTTTAAAGCAGGCAGTTTCCATTTACTGTCTGTTGGAAGACTATTTTCTGAATTATTATGCAGTATTCTTCATGGATTATTAACAATTTGGATTAAAGCTCTGAGCTTTCTGGAACCCTTTTCTGAAAGGAGCAGCGAATTTGCAAGGAATTTGGGACTTTTTATTAGCAGTAAATAGTTTCCCTCAGAAGCACGTTCTGTAGCAGACATGCCTGTATCCACTGCCAGTGATGTAAAGGAGCTTATGTTCAATTTCCAGATTAAAACCAGGGATATCTCAAGCTCTGGCTTTTAAATTTTAAAATGTTTGTGCTTCCAAACACACAATTTGAGAGGGGAATACCCTCCTTCAGCTGTCTTTTCCTTGCCGTGCGTGTCGCTCCTCTGTTGGCGAGAGAGGTTTGCATGAGGACAAAGGGCTATTCTGGAACAGGCTTGGCCTGTTCTTGCTGTCACTGATGTCCATGTGAGAACAGCAGATCCTGCTTGGAGCAGCTGAAGAACACAACCCTCTGTTTATTCCTGTGGTCAGTAACTGCTGATCAAAGCAGGAAGAGATGAGGAGTCTGGTTTTCTGCTAATGTGAATGCCACTGCTGTGTGGTTAGCAAATGGTTTCTGCTTAGTAGCACAAATGTGGCCAAAGAAGGAAGCAAGTGCTATATTTGCATGGCTGAGGATGCTGTTCCAGCCCACATCTGCTCAGATGCACACATACTTTGCTTGTTTGTTAGTCTCTGCTTGCAGGAGTAACGGTGTGAAGAGCTCACAATCTACTTTCGCTCAGTGGGAGCTGTACCTAGTCCTCCTTTTGGTGTGTTTAATATCAGGAAACACTTTTTTTTCTTTCCTGTTCCATGCCAGGATGTGCAGAATGAAAGCCTGTACATAGGGCAGTCATTGTATCTGGAAGATGTTCACTTTTGTTGAGAGAGTATCATTGTGAATGTAAGAGGAACGACTTCTCCAAAATATTAGGGTGTCCTGCTGCTCAAGTCCACGTAAGGATAAACTGGCATTTTAAGATGGTGGAGGGGAAATCTGTCATTTTCTGAAACTTTGGAGGTCAGATGAGTTTCTCATTAAAAGGATCTTAGCAGTGTGGTGGAAGGGAAGGGGAAAATCTTTGTCCTTCACATTTTTTTCCCCAGGAGATGGCTGCAACCCTCTGGGAGGCAGAGCTCAGGTACAGCAAACTGTGTTCAGTAAATGTGTACTTTGCCAGAAGCCAGTCGGATTTGTCTATGGTTTTTAAACTTAAGTCTATTGCTGCATGAGGTGTTTTTATTTACTTTGAGCACTGATGTTTTGTACTGATAATCTGCGTGTTGGTGTCTGGGTGAGCAGTTCACGTGTATCAACACACCTCCCCTTTCTAGGTCATGCTAGAAAACAAATTCCTTGGACACCTGTTTTGGGTATCCTAGTGATGGATGGGTTTGATGCTTCCTGTCCCCTCTTCTGCTGGCAACACTTGTTTACCAAATTCTGTATTGAAGAGCCTTCTTTGTGCACATAGCACATCCAAGGAAAGGTTTTATGTGCTCCCTCTGTACCTTCCTAAGTAATTAAACTATGTGAGAACAGTGACGACATAAAAATCAAAAGCAGAAAAGTAGTTTTGGAAGAAGTCTATTCAAAGAAATACTTCACCTAGACTATTTTTCAAAAAAATGTGCTTTCCTGCTGTCATTTTATTACTTGAGGGGAAAAAAATAACTTGCACAAGAGCCAATATTGAAATCTATGGATAAAAATGCCTAGCTGTAACTGGGATGAGATTCAAGTTTAACAGCCACTCTCTGGCTGTCACACACTGTGACTGTCACCATGGGAGGGGGGGCAGATGACAATAACAACCCAACTAGAGTCTTCTCAATGGTGCCCAGGGAAAGGACAGGAGAAAAAGAGAGAAACTGAAATAAAATAATTCCATTAAAATGTAGGGAAGAACTTTGTAAGTGATCAACACTGGAACAGATTTCCCAGGGGGGAGGCTGTGGTGTTGGCATCCTTGGAAACAGTCAGTCCCCAGCTGGACATGATGCTGGGGCACCTGCTTGGAGCAGGGAATTGGACTGGGTGATCTCCAGAGGTGTGGTCTAACCTGAACTGTTCTGTGGTTCTGTGAAATATTTGCTACTTTTACAGACTAGAGGGTGAGTCCTTCTCTTATATAGTAGGCTGCTAACCCAGAACCCAGTAGGTAGACTGGGTCACCTTCTTTGTCACAAAGAACCCTCAAGTGCACTTTTCAACTACTCTTTATGTTCCCACTCTCTCCTACTGATCTCATTTCATTTTCCTAAATGATTAAATATGTAAGTGGGACTGAGACCCAGGTGTGCTATTTCCAAGGCAGCTTTTTAAGCACCTTGCTGTCAGGTTTGGGATTGCTCCACTGAGTGGGATGCAGTGCTGGACACTCTCTGTGTCCGTACCAGAGCTGTGCGTTAGGTGAGTGAGCACTCTGGCACAGGGTTTTGATCAGTGTTGGCAGCTGCTGAACCTAATGGAAAAAAGCTGCCATGGAGATCAGTAAATACATGGATTCCACCTTTGGCTCAGGCATTCTGGAAGTCATGAGCTGCTGTAGAGTATTTGTGGGAAGCATCACTACATACTTCCCCTGTCCTTACATTCTACCCTAAACATCTGATATTGGTTACTGCTGGGGACAGGATAGGGAGATAACTGGACCTCTAGCCTAGAGTGTTACAGTTCCCCTTATACTCTTGGCACCACTACTGTCAGGAAAGGGCATGGAGGAAGGGCTAGAGTGTCTCCTTTGGAAGATGTAAGCTAAATTCCGTGGAAGAAGAGATGAGAGCTGAACCCTGGCACAGCCCTAGCTGTTGAGCTCTTGGATAAAATGGAATACCTGCAACAGAGTTTGGTGACTGGGCTCCATAACTTTCTTTCCATTCAATACACTGCCAGGTGTAACAGAACCAAATTCATTAACAGAGGAGAGGGGAGCGAAACCACGCTTTTCTTTGTGTGTGCATGCATATACTTTTAATAACTCTCCCAACCCACACTTAAATGTTGCAGCTCAACTGCTGAATGACCTTGGATGTGATTTGATTTCCCCAGTTTTCAGAATCAAGGGAGTAGCAACTCCTGAGTTTCTTAAGCCACAAAATACTGATCAAGCATTTTTAAGAATTTCCGATAAAACCGTTTCTGTTACTAAAATTGTATTTAATGGCCACTGTCCTGTGTTATCTGGGAATCTAGTGCCCATGTGAGCTGGAAATGGAGTGCTTGAATGTGCAATGCTGGGTGTGTGCCAGGGTCTGGGATTCTCTTCATGCCATTGCACAAATGAGAGCAGAACATGAACCCAAAGTTTATGGTCAGGGGAATTTTTTTACTGAAGAATCAGTAAAAATGGTGCCAATTTTACCACTGAAGATTACAGCCCAAAATGTGTCCAAACCTGAGGGATGTTTGTTGGATTGGAGGGTTTGGATTTATGGAGTCTGTTTTTTTTGACCTGGGCCTGAACTTCCTTCACGTTTTAGTTGTATGGAAATAACCTGTTTGTTAAATTGTTCATGACCTCTCAAAGTAAGCTTACAATGGAATTGTGGTGAGATAGAAGCTCTTTTGGAAGGCAAACATTGTAAGGGAGTATTTCAGTCATTGATATCACAAATTATGTTGAACTCTCAGAAAAGCATTGGTTTAGATCAGAGCAAGTACAAGGAGAACAGCAGAAAATGTCTTCATGACTGTGGGGAAGAAAATGAAAAATTTTTGGGGGTTGTCTCCATTTTAAAAATCTTGAAGAGATTGAAAGAGAACAAATGGTTTGAAGCAGAAAAGGACTTATCAACCCAGGATCCTCCAAAAGCATGATCTGAATGTCTCAAAGTTATTCCTGCTAAAAAAATAGAAATGGGCAAAGTAAGCTTTTCAAGTTAGTCGAAAAGTTGGAATTAATTCGGTGCCCTGGAAGGGCCTTGGTATTCATGAGTTGAAGCTCTGGACTGATAGAGCCTGGTCTGCTCTTGCTGTAAGCAGGTGTAGCCAGGGAGAGGAAGAAGATTTAAAATTCTTGGTTGTTCTTCTCATACCTTGATAATCAGGGATGTCTTCTAATATTGTTCTTTTTTCTTATGTGATATATGCATAATAATGCTCAGCATCAAATGGGGGTTGAGATCTCTTGAATCTAATATTGAAACTCCTAATACATTGAATCAAATTCTTGGCTTTGGCCACCCCAACATTTGCAATAATGTAAATCAGTGATGGGTGTCTTAAAACCTAGAGACCAGACTGTAAAATTGTTGTTGAAATTGCAGAACAGTCATTTGCATCGGGTCATTAAAAGTCTGAGTTTCCAGTGGATGACCAGAAATTAATGCAAATACCAACCCCATGCTATTATCTTAAAATAACTGAAACCAGGTTGATTTTTAAAGAATCCATTTCCTCGGTTGGCAGCAGGATGTTCAGTGTGAAGGCCCTTGGTTCTAAAGAGAATGGACCACGAGAGGCTCTCTGAAGAAAGCTCAGTTTTTATTTTTACTCTGGCATGTTTGTCTACTACCAAGAGGTAGCTGAATGCAGAGCCTGTCTTCAGGGGGAAGCACCCCAGTTCCCTGAAGCTTGTTCTTACTGCATTTCCTGGTGTCCATTATGGGTTTCTACCAGATCACCTACAAATTGTTGTGCTGTCCTTGTGTCAGGGTGGGCATCCAATGCATGGCAACCCTTTTAGTGAGCCAGCTAACATTCTCAGAGGACTGTTCCTCAGACTCCAAGATGGCTTTGATTGTCCTTGGCTCGTTCAGAGTTGATTGCTGTGTGTATAAAGATCCAAGGGTTTTTTTTTCTCCTGTACCTTTACTTCCAAACAATGAATTCAGTTTGCCCATAGAAATTCAACTATGAACTCTTTCCCCGTTTCTTAGCACTGACTTTAAGTTTTATTAAAGGGAATAGTTTCATATCATCTGAAGACTGTAATTTTGTTGTTTATCTGCTTTTGCAGAGTACTTTCCTGAACATGGTTTATATTGCAGGGAATATCCTATATCCTCAGGGGGGTGTGCTGGAAGCCTGGCTCTGCTGTGAAAATTCACTGCTGGTCAGAGAGTTTGTTTCATCTTGTACTAATAGCAAGTCTGTATCAGCTTCACTTCTTAAAGATGTTTTAGTGACTGACTTCATTAAGAGATTTTGGGAAATCAGAATCTCCTTTGTCAAATTCTAATTTCTAGAGCTTTTGACAGTGGGTTTAGTTGGTGTCTTGCAAACTTTTTGAGTTTTATTCCATACTTAAAAAAACCCCAAAACTTTCTAGGAGTGTCATTAAAGAGGACTTTACGGAAGGAAAATGAAGAATGCAGAGTAATTATGCCTTTGCTAAATAAGGTTCTTTATTTCCTACTTTTGTACAGAGATCACCTCGTTTTTCTGGAGTCGTCATTTTGATTCATCAAGCAGCTGGTTTGTTACTGAAAAGCTCAGAATATTTCCTCTGACTGCCTTCCTGTGAGTATGATCAAAGAAGTTACCTCAGACTTCCTTTCCTGTGGTATTCAGAAGTTGGGGAGTGGTTTTGAGGCTTTTTTTTTTCCTTGTGTGTTTTCTTATTTCTTTGGAGACTGATTCAAATTCCTCTGAAAATCAGTGGAGAGGCGTGCAGCAGACCCTTGGCTCCTGTCCCTCTGGTGTCACTGACACTGGTGATTACTTTGTTGAGAACTGATAGAAGATTTAAAGCATTTCACATGGAATTTTACTTTCAGCTCAAAATCTTTGTGTTTACAGTAATAATTTTGTCAGTGTATGGCCATTCTTTTAGAAGTTCCATTTCTCCACTGGATTTTAGCAAGTTTTTTCTTGCAGTGGGAGTCTTAAATCATATTTACTTGTGTAATGATCATATGCTGGTGTGCTACTATCCTGTTGTGTCTTCTTTTTAGAGGAAGCAGGTTCTGAGAAGTAGGTGAGAGACCAAGTAACTGTGTTTACTCACTATTTAAAACATGGAAGACTTAGACATGTTTTTACAAACATTGTTCTTTCACTGCCAGAACAAGTGAGGGCTCACAAACCATTTAAAGGAAGTGTTTATAATGCGTGTAAACTTTAGCCCCTCAATATACGGAAATTCCAGACTGTGGAGACAAACTGTGGCCTGGCTCGAAGTTTAGGCAGTGCCTGTGACAGCAGAATGATGGGTCAGAAATATCACCCCAGCATTGAGGCAGCTCCCTTAGAAGCAGCCTTCCCTCCCTATCAGGATTGCTGGGTCTAGGCCTATTTCAGCTGCTTTTGTCATCGTCCTTGGGGAAGCAAATTTAACTTTGTCTACACTTCTGAGAAGGTTTGTGCAAGTGCTGAATGGGCTGATAATTGTTGCAGGCTGTTCTCAGCCTGGCTTGTTGTTTTGCAGTTCTGCATTGCTTTCGAGCCTTTGTTGGGGGGTGTATTTAAAACTGAAGCCAGATGCAATCTGGTATTTCCAGTTGTAGGAAATGCCGATGTTTCAAAATTAGGATTTCTTTTTGATTCAGAACCAGCCTAAATGTTCCAAAATTTCCCATGGAACACTTCTTCCCATGAGATGTCCGAGTTCCCCCATGCTCCCACGAGTAGTGCGTTTATGAAGTACTTAAATTCCTTCAAAATATGAATCCGGGCAAAGAAGGCCATACTGTCCAAAAGCAAGTGGGATCAGAAATGGAAGGTTTTTTTCCCTGTGCTAAGGATAGGATATTCAAAGAGAGCAGTGACTGCCCTCCAGAGTTTTTCCTGATACCTCAGCTGCTGGAGTTGTATTTGGAGACAGGTCTGAGCACGCAGGCTGTGGTGTTGAAAGAAGGCACTTCAGCCCCTCAAAACTGAGGCTGAACTGGGGCTGGTTCCTTATTTTGGTTCACTAAATGCATCTGAAAATCCAGGGACTCGGTCATCTTCTCCCAGTGTAGGATGCAGGGTAAGTGCCACCTCTCTCATGCTGAAGTCCCTCTGCTGCTTGCCCAGTACTTGTCAAGGTGACAAAAGAATTGTGTCCCAAAGAAGTAAAGGAAAAATCTGATCATATTTTCCATTTTTAACCTCCACTTTCACACGGCAAAGCTGGAAGAACAGGAGGATGTGTTTTAGGGGATGTGAATGAATTTACCATGGAAAAGGCCATTAATTGCCTTTAGAAAATCATTAAAGCAAGTGGTGTGGACCAAAACACTCATTTGGAGAGGAAAAAGACCAGCATAATCTCTGTCCTGGAAATGAGACACATCTCTTTATCTGAGTATAAAAGGCAGTAACAGTTTAGTATTATCATGACAGTCCTGTAAGTCCTCTGTTAGTAAGAACTAATACAGTCAAACCTGACTTTGGAAGGCAATCTGACATGCTTATATTAATTACTTTCAAAAATAAGTGCTACCCTCAAAGGTTAAGGTTCAAAGTCACTGGCTAGTGATGATTGCTTTTTATTTTCCCTTGGAAATGCTTGTTTTGTTGTAAGATGTTTGCCATTAGGAAACCTTGTGTAAGAATGGGTTTGGTTGGCTTTTCTCCCCAATAATCAAGCCTTAAAGCATTTCTGTAGAGTCTCTGAAGATATTTTCTATGGCTCTACTGTGATGAGGTAAAGTGAGATGAACATAGGCTCTTCCTTGTCTCATCCATCCTCTCTGCTACTTGGAAAAGGAGGGGCAGAACTCAATCTTGCCTGAGTTTCCCTGTGACTTCTGGGACCTCAGGTGACCTCTGAGTACAGATGGGCTACTTTTTGGGAAAAGTTCTTTTGTGAGAGATGAGAACCTGGTGGATTTTGTGTTACACTGGGTTGCTGAAGAGGTGTTACAACTTTTGTAAATGAAGCCAGAGCATCATTTAGATACAGGCAGTTTTTCTTCATTTAATGGTGAACCCAAACAAGTAAACCTATTGTGACTCATCCCAAGTTTTGGATGAAGAAGATTTTTTTATTTTCCAGAAATTACAGCACCTAGGAATAGTAAAATGGACACACTGAGCAGCTGAAGAGAAATCTGCTTCTGATAAACCATGCCTTGTCAGATAGAGGTTTAAGAACATTTTAAAAAAAAAAAATACTAGAAAAATTCTGAACAAGCAGAAAGATCATGTGTAAGGGCAGAATCCCTGCTGTGCTTGGAGTGAAGGGCATGGAGATGATTATTTGCATCTTCCCAGTAGGAAGGGAGCAGATAGAGCTCGCTGGAGAGGTTGTGGCAGGAACGTGCTGCGCTTTTGGTCTGTCCAGCGGCAGGGAGTCCATCAGAGAGCAGTGCCAAGCACAGCCTGGGCACAGCAGCAGCTGTGTCTTTGTCCTCTGTGCAGTGCTACCCTCCTAAGTCAGGAAATGCATGTGCTGAGGGAGACATAGGCTGGGAGCTGGGGTTCTTCAGTCTTCATTGACAACTGCCCGTTCTCAGCTCCATCACAATAAGCTCTCCTGTCACTTTAAAACTGCTTTTCTGATTCTGCTGCTTTGAACCTCCCAGGGCCATTGTTCCCCTGGTGTGTGTAACTTCACAGAGCAGATCGATCTCTTTGTGATGCATGGGGCCAATTACTCAGACCCCTGATCATAATTATACTGCACAGCATCACAAAGATTTTCCTTGCCTACATTTTGAGGATGCTTTCAGATCATGGAACAAAAGAGCCAAATACTTCTATGTAATGTGGAAGTGAGACTTTTGAAATCTCCTAAGAGTATCTTGTCTGCAGCTCACGTTGTATACTCAGGTGTTGTGGTGAGGTTGCCTCAGAAGCACACAAGAACTGTTGGATGTTGATATGAACTGAGCTTGAACTCCTACCCTCTGGAAGTTTCCCCATGCCTGTTTTCCAACAAGAGCCTGATTTTTGCAACTTTTTCTCACGTGAGCTCTGTGGGTTTGGACCTGTGAAGTCTTTGGCCTGACTCTCACTTTCGCTGGGGTCCCTTTACGCAGTTAAGACATTCTGCTACAGGGGTCTTAAAATGGAAGTAGATGACATTTAATAGCTTAAATGAGAAACAGGTCCCCTAAAAAAACCCCAACTAAATTGGTCTTCCCTAAATTGTTGAGTGCTGACCTTGAAAAAGCCCTTAGAGTCTCTGCAGGCAGACTGGAATTTTTTTTAGGAGAACAGATACCCCAAACTGCAAGAGATTACCTGAGGCAGGGTTTTTTTCTGCTCTTCGTTGTAGAAAATTCTTTTCCATTACACTTGGTACCCACATGTCTGTCTTCAAGCACAATTTATTTGTCACCGAACCTCAGAACTGCTGGTATAATATTCACCTCACCCTTCTTTAGGATTTTTTCAATTTGCTAGTTTTAAACATTTATATTTAACATGTATTTTGGTTATGTGAACATGCAAAAGACTCCATTTGTATTTTGAATATTGGGAGGGCTTTTTAATGTGGGAGGCAATGTTTAAATGTGTTTTGAGAAGGGGGGAGGCAAGAAAAGCTGTCATCCATCAACTGGTATTAAATCCAACTTTGAAAGTTTGATACAAACTAAATCCGACTGTTAGTGCAGACATGATACAAATTAGCTGTGACTTTATGATACCAGCTGTTTCTCTGACAGGGTAAAAGGGCACATAACTAGAATAGCATCTTTTGTTGAAAGCAGTGTTTCCCTTTGTTAAATGTGGGAGCCTCAGGCAAAAAAATCATAGTCCGTAGTTATGTGACATGTGCAGTCTGCAACATGCTCGTGGAGCTCGGGGGGCTTTTGAGTGATGTTTTTCAAAGACAGGGTTATCCTAAGTGTTCTATTTTTGCTAGTTTTATCACTGAGAGACAAATCTCTGTCATGTTTTTGCCTTGTGTTAAAAGTGAGGGTAAAAGTGCAGTTTTCCCTGCAAGTACGAAGAAAATCCTGAAGAGCAAGACCCGAGAAAAGTCTACAAATCCCAATGTAAAATTTAATTTAATTAGTTATTTTTATTAATTGTTCTCACCCCTTTTATTTCTTTTCTTACCAGAATTTTTCAGGGCATTTTATTCCATAAAATGTCTACGTAGCCTCTAAAAAAGTAACAATCAGCTCTGAGATATCACTGTACATCTGTGGCCCTGCTGTGTATCTCTGACCTTAACACCACACTAACCCTGGCTACCTCAGGCAACATCAAGTTGGCTGTAGCACGTAAACAAACTGAAACAATGGGATTTATTAAGAAATTGAATTAATCTTACTGCTGCCACTGGACTGAGAGCCAGTAAGTTTTCAAAATTCATTACTACAGGTACCAGACATACTCCATTTGAATCAATCAGGGAAGGGGCATTATTAAGAATGGAGTTATAAGTACACAAATACTTAACTAGGAGTATTATGAGGAACAACACTGAGGATAGAACTGCTAAGAGAAGCAAAATTGAGGCTGAGTCCCTTTTAGACTTTCTTAGCCACTGTGAGAGATGGTAGAGCAAGCAAACCCACTGAAGATGCAGAAAATATAAAATACATGGATGTGGAATTGTAGCAGGCATGTGAGTGAAAAGGCAGAGTTAAGTGTGTTGAAAAATACTCACTTCTACTCATAAATTTTAAAGATAAATACATTTCAAAAGAAAAGTTGAGGTTGTAATAGCTGTTGAGTTTTCATGCATTGCTGCTGATAATATGAAGCACAAAATAGAAAATTCCAAGCACTGCTGAATGGGACTTGGCCATTTCTATAGCAAACATCCAATTTTACTGTCTAACATCTGTTTCTGAAATTATGTGAAGTATTTATTTAAAATGTCTTACCATGATAGTCCAAGTGACAAGAGAACATCTTGTTTTCATGAACGTGCAGCGTGGTATGTCAACAAACAAAGGTCCATACATGACATTTCAAGAACAAAACCCAACCACAAGAAGTTCCACATTCTGTATTGATTTTTTTTGTTGATGTAGAAGCCAGCTTTCTCCTTATGGTTCTATCCCTGCAAACCTGGAGTATCTCCAAGGAGAGCTTAATGTATCCCTTCCATCCATGCCAGCAGATTGACTATGGGAGCACAGGGCTGGCTATAGATGCAGTCAAAGTGAAAATGTGTGTGAGATGCTGGAGAATGTGTTAATCACAAATGTGAAGAAGCAATCAAGAGGAAAAATGACATGGAGAATTTACACTGGTAGTGTTGTAGCCAGAAAATTATGTGCTATCAAATCTGATAGCTGCAGAAGCCGTCGTCCCACTTGAGTTTTATGGTCAGAACCATCATAGCCTCTTGCAATCTCATATTCAGGATATCTCATAATAACCTCAATAAGAGAAGGGATGCTAGCCCTCAAATCCCAGAATTTAAATTAATCTTTTTGTTATCTGAAAATATGTTCCTTTTAATGAAAACATCTTTTTTTCCTCATTTTGAGTTCTAAACTATTGAGTTGTATTGTTCTGAACTTCGATCAAGTTGCCATATTCCTCTCCAAGTTGCTGACATTCAGTGGTGAAGAAGTGATACTGGCTCTTTTGGGTATTTGGGAGAGGACAGACAGCATTTTGTACTCGGAGGTGCCAGCTACCTTCCATCCCCTGGGATGAGGCGTTGGTGCAGTGACCGAGTTACAGTCAAGTACTTGGGTACCATTTCAACAACACAAGGAGGCCTGGGACTTCTGGAGAAGCCTCTTTAGCCACATGGCAGATAGGTTATTCCTAAGGTTGAGTTACTCTGGGATTTACGGTTGATGATGAGGAAATTCCCTTTATTTTAAATGCCCACTGTTTTGCAGGTGCTAATCATGCAAAATGACTCAACTGTGTGTGTTTCACTTTGTTCCCCCTCTGGCTGGTCCAGTTACCCTCATGTTCATTTGTGTCTCAACTTGATTCATTTGTAAGGGTCAAAGCTTTACTTGTGATTCCAAATAACCATATTTAGAACAGTTATTTAGAATCACACTCGGACTTGTCTCTTTGGAAGACTCTACAAGCAAGTACTCTATTCTGTTGGAGTAAAATTGGCAAAATTTGACCTTGAAAGTAAGTAAACATTTAAGGACTTGATTCTGCCAGTCAGTGACACGCTGAACATTAGGTTCATTCTTACATAGTTGTATTGATCTTGCAGATTCTTTTCTGTCCTCCCTTTTTCTCTTTCTTTCCATCTCTTGCTTTCAATTTACTTTCATCTTTTAATTTCTTCCACCCAGCCCAAAGCAAAAATCTATAAGCAATGGTCTTGTTCAAAGTATGGTAGGTCGCTCCAAAACCAACCTTGCTTCAGTTTTAAAACCTTGCTTGAGGGAGCCAGAATCCCTTTAGTTAAATGATTTAATTTTCAAGCAGTATGAATCATGCAGCAACTGCACAAGCTCTGGCTGGAATATATTGTACATATGTTTGCTCTTTAGGCAGTAAGAAGAGAATCCAGAACTGGAGGTCATTTGAGTTACAACTGCTTTGGGGGATTTTTTTTTTCTAAAACATTCCTTCTAACAAATGCAGTTTAAATGGGTTTGTTTATACGGCGTGGAATTGGAAAGGCCCAAACTAACCAAGCTTTACACAATGTGGCCTTCTTCCAAATTAATCTAAAATATTTTAATCCCTCTGGAGTTTCTTTATCCTCTGCATCTGTGCTATAGTGGAGACACATTTTTAACATTTCTTTGAGGAAAATTACCTTTTTTTCCCCTCCAACTGTACTCAGCAAGGTCAATGGAGCACTGTTATATGCTATTTAAACATCTGAGATTCATCATATATCTGCACAACAGAAAGAATCATCATAAAAGGTCTAATGAATCCCAACTGCTTGCCAAGTAAGGGAGTCCCCTTACGGATATTGGGGATTAGAAACAAAGAATACATGCAAAACACAGGTTTTTACACTTCAGCTTTTACAATTAAGAACTAAACTACCCCTTAAGAAGGGAGCAGAGAATGTTTGCGACCCCCCAGAACAATCCTGGCAAATCACACCCTGCTTGAGCCAAATTCTGAAGTCACTGCATGGGCCAAGATGTTCTCTGGGTCTGCCTGGATGCAAGGGGTCCACTCTCCTTGTGGGGCCGGGCTTGAGCAAGAGCCTGGAGGGGCTTCTTGCCCCTGGGAAAGGAGATGCTCCAAGTCATGGGCAAGTTCCAGTGCTGGCTATCTCAGCCTCTGGCTGCGTGCCTATACTTGGTTTTAAGGCCTTCTTCATTTTCTTGGTCAGTAGCAGGTTTACACGACCGAACTCTTTTTTACTACCCAGGAATTGAAATACTGAGGGAGGCCTAAAAATTCCAATTTTTGTAAAATGATTCTCCAGGCATTTCAGAAGCCACTGCTACTCCTTCAGTTGCTTGTAGTTCCAGTCAGCCTGAAATGGCCCCAGGGAGCAGATACAGCTTGGATCTTTTGGGAGGTTTTATCTGGAAACCTGTTATGGGGGCATTTTTATCTGAAATACTGTTATTTAGCTTTTTTTTGTTTGTTTTTGGTAGATGACACCAGGGCTGGTTTAATATCTGTGTTTATTCTAGACTCATTGATCCTCTGAATACTGCTAGATCATGAAGTTCAGACAACTTTAAGGTCGAACCTCTGAAGGAAAAATGAAATGCTGAAGGTCTCTGTTCTGTGGAGGCCTAGGGCTTTACCACAGTTGTTTTCTAATTCTCATCACTGAAGTCCTGCAGGGACGGCAGAGAAATGAGCTGCTCTGCCAACCTGCTCCAGGCTGGTGGTGGCCTTGTCCTTAATCCTGGGGGGCTCTGCCTGTCCCAGCTCTAAGGGGTAGGGAACGGCGCTGTTCTCCGGCACAAGGGGTGCAGGATGTGGTTGGTGGAATGGCACGCTGGGATAGTGATGGTCTGAGTGAAGTCATCCACTAGGATCTGTCACCCCAGTTCCATCCCTGCTTTTTAATTAAGAATCATACCTACCTCAAACACATTTTCCCCATCTTTTCACATAGTCTTAGGTATTCTGGGACCACTGCAAGCCATACAGTAATGGAATAAATTCCAAGTGCAGCAGGAGACCACATTGGAGGAAAAACTCATTAAGTGCCAAGGGCATTTCTTTTACTTTTTCTACTGGTACTGGAAAATATTCCCTAAATAATACATCTGGATGTAGAGGAGAAGAGAGGGAAAAGATGAAAAACAATCCTTTAAATTCAGTAGGAGCCTATTTAATGGCTTGTTTAATCTGCCAGCTGGCACAGCATTGACTGCTTGCTGCACATACTTTAAGAAGACCTATGTAGTTCTTGGAAGTGAGTTTATATTAAGTTGTAGAAACTTAAATATGGATAAATTGGCTAGGCTGCTTTTTGGTACTTAATACAAATCAAGAAACTGCTTAGTCATCTCCAAAGATATTTCTGTCTCCTTTTTAATATAAATACCCAAGTAATATGGACTTAAAGCAGTAGCAAAGATAGTAAAAATTCAGATCTGTTCCCTGTGTGTGCCCTCTTTGAACTATGTGTGCATCCTTCAGACTTTGAAATCACATGTATTCCCGGTACAACACCGTGCTTTGGGCAGAGAGTTCTTTTGTTGCTTGTGACACTATTTTGTTTGAAGTAACATTGGGAGTTGGTACATGATGAATGCGTGTCTTCTCCAGCACTCCTCAGCTAAGAAAACTGGTGCCATCTTCATGTGGATTTTATTAAGGGTCTCTTGCTAGTGGTATCACCTAATAGGTGCTCCAGGGTATATTTTGAATCTATTTTATACGACTCTTAAGTGTTGGTGCTTTTGGTTTTTAATTGGCTTTTTGTGAAGGTAGATGGGTGCAACTGAGAGCAAACTTGACGTGCAGTGTGATGTATATAATTACACTTGCACTTTCTGTTCAGAAAAGTTAGGCTGCACCAAGATGCATGTCTTCTGTTTTCAGTTACTTTCAGCAGTGGAAAAGCAAGGGAGAAAAGTTTTAACAACAGATCAACCTGTCTTTTATGTTTAGGGAATCCTTCAATAGGATCTGAAGTGACACTTGTCAGTATTTACAAGTTGTAGAGATTTATTTGGTTCAGGTAAGCATTGAAAAATCTGGCTAGTTTAGTCCTGTTTATTTATGATTTTTAGATATGGCTTTTATTTTCTTTGTTCTCCTTAAGGGTGCAAGCTCTTTTCAGGTTGGTTTATATATATTTTTTTTTTAATCTGGGATATGATTGTAAGAATCCTCCAAGTTTGCAAGCATTATCATCTGGGATTTTGGTTTGATTCTTCCCTGTACACATCCAACTGCACCCTGTGGCTGTGAAAAAGGGGCTTCATGTGCCTTCGGGGCCCAGAACCTATACTGTGACCAGTCATGTGTGCTCTGTGTCTCAGTCTGAGCTGGGTGAATTACATGGCAACAAGGGAGGCTGGAGGAGAGCCCATAGGGGTTTTGGATCCCTATGGAAGATTATTTAGGGAATGGTAGTAGGTAACATTCACTATAGAAATGGGTTTTTTTCCCACTTTTTTTTTTTATGGAATATTACATTTTTTTTTCCTCTGGACCACACAGATACCTGAGGCACTGTTCCTAAATGAATTAAACAATTTTAAAATTTATTTGCTTTACGCAGTGCTAAAGTGTAACTTTCTTTTGTCACATTAAGACAAAGCATTTATGTATGTTTGTGTGCACACAGGATGCTGTCAGGTCTCACCTGTCTTGTTTAATTGACTCTGAGCCAGGCCAAAGCCTTGCTGTTGTTGGGTCTTCTGGTTTGGTGACATTATTGTGTTAGTGTTTCCTTGTTTTCAGCTAAGCTCGGCCTAAAGTGGGGGGAGTATGATGTAGGCTTCAAATATGGCAAAAGAGCTTGAGGGACATACATCTATTTTGTGATACCCTGTTGGAATGGTCATGTTGAAAGGCTCTGTGTTTTTGCTGCCCTGCTTCAGCTCTTTAAAGCTAGGACTGACCTCCTGCTTCAACTTCCAACCAAAATGACACAGAATTGCTGCTGATTAGAGATGAATTGATAGACCTACTTGGCAGGAAACAATCTGGGTTTCATTTTTAAAGATGACTGGAAGTGTGAGCTGGAAAAGCCCAGCAGAAATTTCTGCGGCTGGATCCATTCCAAGTGGAATTCCACAGATTTCCATGATGTTCTGCCATTGAATAACTGGACTTTCAGCTGCAATGTATCTATCATGGTGACATGTGTTTTTTCTGTGTAAGTTTAAAGGTATTGGGAGGGAAGATGAGTTAAAGTTGAAGAGCAACTGGCAACACCCTGAAAATTTATCATTCATTTCTTCCAAGGAACTGGTTGGATTCAAAATACTCAGTGTCTCTTCAGGCAAAACTAGTAACATCAGGTCACCAAAGAACTTTAGGTGTGCTGGGTTATTTTTGGTCATATTTCTTTTTTCTTTAAAAATGCAGGGGTGATGACTAAAACCTGGTATTGCTGCTTGGTGTTGGCTCAATAGAGCAAGCAACAGAGATCCCCTCAACTCTCATTAGAGTTTATGATGTTCAGCACCAGGCAGAGCTGGATCCTAGAGCTGCATGTTTTAACACGAAAAGAAAAAGGGTTGAAAACACAAAACTGAAGCCACAGTGAGCTGGCTGCATTGTGTCTTCATATTATTTTCTATTACTTTTTTATGACTGACTGTGTAGCTTAACGTATCATGATTTTGTATTTTGAAACGCGTTCCAGAAAACATGTGGAGTTTGAAGCCTGGCTGAGTGAATATTGCTGTTGGAACCTTACCTTAAGATTTGCTCAAACATTTCATTATTTTTAATGGCATGGCCTTAGCTTTTTAATTCAAGACCTGAGAGATACGGAGAGAGTGTGTAAATAGAGTGCTAAAACATTCCTAAAACCTGCTTGGAAACAAATAGATTCAGAAAATGTATTGGTGAGGTATTGCATGTGAGCATGAAGGTCAACAGATTGTGCAAGACAAGACAGATTGGGCAAGACTGTGGGACAAGAGCGGGGCACCAAATGACAGGGCTGGAGCAGAGTAGCAGAAGTCAGAGAGGCAGACACTTTTCATTTTCTGATCAGCTCCTTTCCTGGACAGGGAAAATCCCTTCTTTCAAGTGGAAAGGCAAATATGGTGAGCTGCACCGCTACTGCTGGCTCCCTCACCAGCTGTGGTGCCGAAGAAATGCTCCTGCCTTGGACACAGCACCACCTTCCCTGGCTGATGCCTGCCCCACTCCGGGCCCAGCCCCTCTGCCTACTGCCCCAGCTGTGGCTGCGGCTCCCAGTACGAGCCCCTCCTGCTCATGATGGACACCAGACTGCCCTGTCCCGTGCCACTCCTGAGGGCATCCCTGGGTGGCAGAAACCAGCATGGTTTCTGCTCCAGTGGCTTCTTCTGCTTCACACCTCTGTGGTGGCATCTCCCCACGGGGCTGCACTGCGGCTTTGCGCATCCAGAAGGGAGGAGCAGCTCACGCTGATTAGCACTCGGTGCATGGTCAGCAGCTCCTGCAGGCACTTCTGCCTCCAGCTGCACCTCCACTGCACCTCGCTCCAGCCTGGGCTCCTGGGTCATGCTTGTGTCACTCTGTGTCTGTCCCGGGGCACGTTCCACCCAGCACATTTCCTCAGAGGGGAGGCAGCTGTGGCAGGATCAGGGCACGCAGTGCATCTATTGCTCCTGCCAGCTGAGCTAGCATGATGCTCCCTCTCTGGGGGATGTGATCACATGAGACAACCTTGAGAAGAACAAGTAAGTTTTCCTTCTCCCTATGCCTTTAAAGGGATACAGGGTAGCAGTTTTGTTCGTGTAGGCCAGAAGTGAAGATTGGCTTTTCCACAGTTTTGCAGCTGCTTCTGCCCGTGCGATACTCTTTTCCATTCTCTCTCTCTTTTTTTTTTTTTTTTTTCCTGATAGAAATCAGTGGGAAATTGGCATTGTCATTTAACAGGGCAAGAAGTGCATTCTCCTCTTTAATATGTCTTGGTCATCTGAGCTAGCTGTTCTTTCCTATTATTAAGAACAAAGAGCTCCTGGCTGGAAGTTGTTGGCCTGGGGGCTGTTTTTCTGCTCTTGGAGCTTGTGGGAGACGAAGCTGGCCAAGAGCTGGGGCATTGCCACAAGTTTCAACTGTCAGGCCACAGATGTGTGACAAAGCGTGCAGGAGGGCCGAGTGCAGGATGTGGGCATTCTTGTGATTAGATTAGCATCATGAATGAAGGTGTTTGCTGGTAGAAGCAGATAAAAGGCAAAGGGTCACTGGTGAATGATATCCCATGAGCCTGCTTCCCAGTGTTTGGTTGCAGGAAAAAGTGAACAAAAGTCAGACCTCATTTTGGGATTAAGCACTTTTACAAATGGTTTTGTGGACCATAAAATCCCTTCAGTTTCTGTGTTTTGCCTTTCAAAATGGGGGCCTCATCGTCATTACCTGTGTTATTCTCACTTACAATTAAACAGTGGTAAAGGGCAATGCAGCTTTTACTGCCCTTTGTATCTACAGCAAAGTCTAAGTGTTTCCTCTGTGATAATAGTACATGTAAGAATAATTCATTTCCCACAAGTAAGGATTGCAGAAGTAAAAGAAATTCTGCCTTTGCAATTGTGTGCACAAAGGTACAAGAGGATGAAGTAGCCTTTATTGTCAAAATCTGAGGTTACACCAGCTTCTGCCCTGCAGGGTAAGCCCATCGAACTTTCACAGTGTGTATTAGATGACTCTGGCCTGGGAGGGTGGAATCCAGTTCCCAACTGAAGTCTCTGGGAAGTGTGCCAGGGATTCCAAAAGGACCAAGATTTCAACTCTAGTTTGTATACCAATAATATTTCAGTATCTTCTGATCTTTGGGGACAACATATTTGAGATACTTCAGAGGACACTTGAAGAGGAGAGTCAAGGGTCGATCCTTCTACCATGAGAACTAGTGGCTGTGCCAGCAGCTTCCAGCTATGTCTTGTTTCTTCCTTCATCTGCTAATGGAAAATGATAGACAAATGTCACAGAGATCAGGGGTGGGGCCAGTATATGCAAATCCAAATGTCAAGAGAAAGCTCTCCCTGGCCCTTAAGTAAACGTGCAGTAGAGGAAAGGCGAGGAAGGAAGTAGGAGGAGTGGAAATGGCATATCAGCAGTCAGCCTGCCTAAAGGAGTAAAGACAAATGGGGACTTTCCATTGCACCCAAGTGGCTCTGAGATGGGAGCTCTGGCTGCTGCAGCAGCACTAATGTTTGCTGGCACCTCTGGGACTGCGCAGCTCTGCAGCACTCCTGCCCCAGTCCTGAGCTAGATCATGCGACAAGAAATGGACCAGCCATGGATCTTTTAGTTGCAGACCCAAGGAGTAAACTCTGGCAGGAACAAAGCCCTATAAAAAGCTCCCTGCCAGCACTTTCATGTGGTTCTGTAGCAGCAAGAGCTGTCACAGGGCTTGGCACCTTCAAGAACGTGTACACTTTGGTAACCTGTGCTGGAGGCAGGGTGGGTGAAATCTGTTCTGCACCTACTGGAATTGAGGGCCTGGACCATGGCATCATCCTGTGGGCCATCAGTAGTCCACAAAGCACCAGCTGGGAATCTCTATTCTATATAAGCACTGCATATTTTTGCTCAGGATGCCACAGAGATGTTCACTAATGTGTTCGTCAGGCTTGCAAATGCCCCACCAACGTACATGAGCTTTTTAAACTCCTGTGAAAGACGAAATGGAAAATGTACATTATACCAAAAGCTGAGACTTTAGCAGATGGGGTTTTTGATTTCCTTGTTGAAATTCTTTGTAATTCACTGCCTCCTTCTCATAAAGTTAGTTGTTTGGAAATATACACGTAGCTGGAAGTGAAATGTTTGAAGAACTGAAACTGGGACCTTGAGAAAACACCAGAGTTTGATTTTCTTATTCTAAGGTTGGTTTGCCATTGATGAATTTTCCTTGGAAGTCCTAAGAATCATGGTCAGATGAAACAAGGCACAGCTACATTGGAATAAAACTGTGTTCATGTTGACCTAGTAGATCTTTTTTGCCTCAAGTCCCAAATGAGCTGTTCTGTTTGGGAAGGAATAAAGCTGCTTGATACCAGTTTGTATGTATGTATGTGTGTGTGTGTATATGTACAAGAGTTTATTTTCTGCAGTCAACATGAATACTTGGCCAAGTTTACAGAAACAATTGCAGATGTGGTTTTGCATGAAAGGAACGTTGAAAATGAATTTATGGAGCCTTACTGTTGGTAATGGATGATTGCAGTGATATCTAACATCTTGGACTGAAGAAAGCCATGCATGAGGTGTGGCAAAGGACAGATCAATCCTTTAAACTCCACCTCTTGATTTCAATGAAGTCGTGCCTGTTTCTAAAAGATGCGAGTGGCACTGAATGCTTCTAAAGCAGAATTAATAGGGGAGCAATGAAAATAATTTCCAAATGTTTTCTGACAGATTTTAATAAAAAACACATTTATTTGTTTTGACAGAAGATAGATTAAGGAACTTTAATTCTCCCAGATATTGCAGTAGAATGCTTGTCATACCTGTGTTTCACGGGTGCCAGATTAAACAAGTCGCATTTAGACAATGAGTGTTGCTTGCTGAGTTGCTTTTAGCTTCAAAAGGGGCAATGAAGGCATTCTGTTTTCACTTCTGAGGTGGAGGGGGTAGAAAGAAAGGGCAATGGCAGTCTTAGGGATACAGTAGATGTCATGGCTTTTAGCCAGCTGAAGTAAAATATCCTTTATGCTTCTGACTGACAAGTCCTTTGCTGATGTTTGAAAGGTCCACCCTTAGACACCAGGACTTTGAACACCTGAGGTGGACAAAAATGGGAAAATGGGATACTTGGATTAATGTGGTACAAGTGACAAAGCTGCATGCAGTCTCGGTTTAAGTCAAAATTTAATGAGAAATTTGATGGTTTTGGTGGTAGTATTAAGAAAAAAAAAGAGGGCAATGACAGAGCAATAACTTGGGTCATCTGTCACCCCCTGATCCTGCAGTGAGGACAGGTCAGAGGACAATCAAATGTTTAGTTGCAAGCACCTGGGAAACCTCTGTGTAGCTGGACTTGGAAGGGTCCTGAAATTTCTCTCAGCTCCTGCAGAACTGGGATTCTGCCATAGAGCAGGATGGGCCTGTGCTGGTACCCTGCTTTATTCAGCAGTGGGAGAGGCTCGTTGGGCTCAGAAAGGAAAGGGCCACATGTGGGGCACAGCGTGCAGAGGTCTTTAGGTACGACAGGAAATTTAGCAGGAGATTTCTCTTGTCACAAAGAAACCTAAGGCCAAACCCCCTTGCTTCCCTTCAGGTGAATGAGGAAATTGGCAATTCTTTCATTGTGCCAAGAGGGAAGTAAGATGGAATGTGCTTGTGCAATGCAGCCACCAGGCATGGCCGGCACAGGGGCTCGTGCAAGACTGTGTTGGATTAGGGAATATGCTTTGGTTTGAAGCTTCCTGGCTCAGCTTGTTTGAAGCTGGTGCAGAAGCTCAGCCTAAACATTGCAGTCTGGGAGCTCATGCAGTGTAATGGAAAGGTGATTGGGAGGTCTTGAAAGACATTCCTGTTTAAAGACCTGAAGAGTAGTTTGCGTTTTTGTTTGTTGCCAGAGTGGCTCATCTGTTTTTAAGATCGCCTGGATGCTGAGCTGTCTCTGAAACCAGCACTGGGAATAGGGTGAGGACAGTTTTAAATCTGAGCCAGAGCAGGAGGTTATTTTGCTCTCCATACTGGGTTACACAGTTATATGGTTGCATGTGTATTTCTACTCAGCCAATTTATTGTTTGCTTTCAAAAAGCATATTCCCACCAAGTACTATTAAAATATTTTGTCACGTATTTGCAATTACTGTGCGCCTTCCTCTGATTTTCTACCTTGATGCACGCTTGAAGAAAGAAGACTAAATTTTCAAAGTCTCTCATGGGATGAGACAAGAAGGGGAGCGGGATTTACAAGTGTGTGCTTTGTTCTGGGAGGGATTAAATGTGGCTGTCCTTGAAGAAAGTACTTTTTTAGCAAGATAATTTTAGCAATAAACTATAGTCAGCTGAAGATCAAAGGCACTATGTGAAGTGCAGAGAGGGAGAGACTGGTACTGCTTTAGAAATGAGGATTTTTTTGTGGGTAAATGATATTTTCAGAGCACACACTTTGCTGTGATTCTGATTCAAGCAATGCAGATCTTTTGCACTTGGTGGTGGAAAACCCCCCAAAGTTTACTTCAGATTATTTCAGTGGTGTAAAAGCTGAAAAAGATGCTGAGGATTTTGTTTTGCAGTAGAAACAACAAAATGATATGTGGTGGACCTTTTCCCACTGTAAAGGTAGCCTATGTTCCAGTAATTTGCAAATATGTGTGGATGCCAGGGGAATAGAACTGGTCAAATAGTTTCAGACATCTGCATCTATTTGATAAATAAATAGATATACGCTTCTTTAAAATTTATTGGTGTCTCCTAGTGGAATTAGACAAAAAACATACCTGGAAATAATATGAAAAAAAAAATAAATTGAGGTATCAAAATATTTTCTGTTGTAATTTGGAACCACAAATTTTTATATTTAAAATAAAACTAGGGAATTTGTCTCTTTGAGGTTGAATGCAACATTGCTTTTGAAATGGTTTTCTTGGGGTGGTTTTTGTCTTTTCAGAAAAATGAAACTCTTTTGGTCTGACAACTTACTAAAAATAAGTGTTACAGGAGAAAAAATATACAAAGAGTGAAAAAATAAAATGTCTTTGCACACCTTGGAAGGTCACACACAGAGACATTTTCACAATTGGCTCTGAAGGCAGGCCCTGGGTGGGAGCTGGGTGGAGTGTTACATTTTGTCCCAGCATGTTTTCACTCATGAACAATTTTCATTTTAAAAAAAGAAGCATTAAAATGTGCATGCTCCCAAAAAAGGTTTGTAGAAAACACTTCAAATAATTGGTACCTACCTCAATAAATCAATTCTTGAGTCTTCTGAGAATCTGTTTTATGCTATGGATAAAAAATGTGCATTATATTATATATTACATATTTCTGTGGAAATGGGAAGAATGTTTAGATAGATTGATGTTATTGTCTGGTGGTTCTCAGAGGCTGAAAGACAGCTTGTCAGTTTTGGGGAGACAGTGAACAGCACTGAATAGTTGACTTCTTCAAGTGAGCCTTCAGGCTGATGACTCACTTTCTTGCACTAATATGGTTTTGGTAGCTAAAGGTCAAACTGTTGACCTGATCTCCATTTCCCAAGTGGCTTCCTCATTTTTGAAAGAGAGGTTTGGATTGCAAGCCTTCTGAATGTCCTGCAGTGGCTGTGCCTCAGTCCTTTGAGAGGAGACACTACACTGTACTAAACCCTTGATATCCTCTCAAGATGTCCATCCATCTGATCTTCACTGCATGACAGAAAAGCACCCCGAGGATGGGGAAAAGTTGCTGCATCAGAGAGCTCCTTATCACTGCTGGGCAATCTCCCCAGTGCTCCTGGGAAGGAGAAAAGGGGAGGAAGAACAGAAACAGTTCTGGGTTGTTGTTATTACCCTCCTCAGACTTCCTCATGAGGAAGAGCTTGAGCTTTTGGAGATGAGAGGTGGTGCTGAGGACCATGTAGAAAGGAGGGGGGTGGAGGATGGGCTGGGACATTTGGAGAGGGGATGGGGATAATGATGCACAGAGCAGCCCAGAAGGAAAGAGTGTGCCATGAGAGGTGGAGAGAGGGACTGGGTAGGAGGTGATGAAGGTGCAAATAAACCAGGTATCAAAGCATGTCTGCTTTGGGGTTGGTATTCTTGTTTCTAGCATGTGGGTTGTCATCCTAACAGCCAGCTGTTTGTTTTAAATCCCTGATGATGACTCTACAGACTAAATGCTGCTGCCTGGTATAGTCTTAGCTCCTGAGGACACTGTCATCTGCACAGAAAACCAGCATGCTGCTTTGAACTTGCTCTGTAGTGTCCCATGCCTCCTTTGATCCTTGTCTCCCAGCCAGGGGGAACCATGTCAGCCCTGCAACTCACAGGTCCTCCAGCAAAGCAACTGGGGCCAGATTTAGCTGCACATGTGGGCTGAGATGGAAACACTTATTGGGAGAAAACAGAAGATTTGCTGTTCTGGGTTCTTCAAGGGGTACCTGGTGCTAGGGGTAAACACAAGATTGGCAAAAAGTCTTGTTACAACTTGCTTTTTAGATATATATGGTCTAACTGTGAATTAAAAAAAAAAAAAAAGGCAAGCAGCAGCAATGGTAGTGTCTCTATCAGAGTCACAAAATTAACATTTCCTTTGAATCTCCACAAAACAACCCCAGACAAATGCAAGGAAAATCACATCAACAACAACAAAATTTTAAATCCCCCAATCTGGGAACAAATCAGAAAGAAAAATACCCCCAGGGAAAGTAAATTAATGAAATAACCTTCACAAAACCCCTGCCTTCAGCAGTGTTTTAATCCAAAAAAGGGGGCAGAAAAAGGCACGAATTCCCTGAAGTCATGCAAGGCTTTGCTGGTGCCAGTGATTTGATGGGGAGGGCACTTGGCCGTTGCACCGGCGGGCAGGAATATAAAGCTGCAAGACGGATCTGCATCTGCACACAGAGCGCTCCAAATAACCTACAAATGCACCTTGGCTTTGTTTCCCTTCCGCTGCCAGCAGCTCCCGAGCCACCTTTGGAGGTTTTAGTCAGCATCTGCACGGGGGCTTTCTCTGCGGAGTGACGGGCTGGGAAACGTGGTTTTGGGGGGGACGTGGGGGGTGGAAGTCCTCGGAGTGCAGCGCCAGGGCTAGGATTGCAGAGGAAGCTGAGGCCTCCAGCCCTGCACAGGAAGCAATCTTAGAGCAGGCCTTAAATGCCAGATTCCAGGCAGAGTTTAACTAACCACTGACAGCTCTGTAAACAAAGCAGGGACAAAAAGAGAGCAGCTTTCCCTTTTCTGGTAGTCATTTTTGGTTTGGGGGCTGCAGGGGAATTCTGTAATAGTCGGCTTGATGGGATATAAACCGAGGCTGGAAAGGCTTTGCATATGAAGAACTGTAAAGGGGAAAATACTTCATGGACTAAATCATAAAGAAGAAGGTAGGGCACGGGGAAAACGCGCGGATTAAACTACAAAAAAAATATTGCTACTTTTCGTTCTTTGAGCAGGATTTGTACATAGTTTGACTTCCCCTGGGTGGTATTTAAAAGCAGTGGCTTACTTTTCTTGTTTCTCTTTTCGTTTTCTCCCCTCCCTTTTCTCTTTTCCTTTTCTCTTCCTTTTCTTTCTTTTCTCATTTTCTCTTTACTTTCTTTTTTTTTTTTTTTTTGCATTTCTGAAGCGGGGTGGGAACAGAGAGATGGGGAGTAACTTTTGCAGAACTTTTAATTATCTGTACAACTAAGGAAAGTAAGAACTCTCTTGTGCAGTGCTTTTACTGCTTGCGGTGAAAAATTGGAAGCTTGAAGTTAAAAATCCTGCTGAATTGTTGCTTTTGTTAGTGGAAAAGACCTGTGACGTTACAAATAACTGGTCTGCGGCTAGCAGATGTATACAGTCCTTACTTAAAGCATGTTGATTTAATTTTAACTAGGAAACTAAATGCATGGGCTATGTTTATCCTACGAGACGTTTCATTAATCTTGTTTATCTCAACAATACTGAGGAAGTTGAGTTTTTTGATGGAAAAAGAAAATAGTTACAGCGAAGTTAAGACAGCAAAACAAAACTAAAGGGACTCAGCTGGTTAAATGCATCCCTTGTGTTTTCACTCTCATCTAAGTGATCATCTCCCTTTTAGATTTGGACCTTCCCAGAGCTTGGAACGCTTAAACACCCACCATGGATGACTTTGAACGCCGCAGAGAACTCAGGAGGCAAAAGCGTGAGGAAATGCGCCTGGAAGCAGAGAGGTGAGTTACTGCATGTGGAAAATGGTGCTGGTGGCTTGCCTTTGATTAGCAGTGGCTATGAGAATTTCTGCCTTAAGTTCCAAAGAGTCCTTGTGATAATGGTATGTGCCATAAAATGGCTTTAGCTGATGTTGTGGGAGAGATGAGGGGTGTCTATTGTCTAATTCCCTTAGACTGCTCTAAATGTCTGGCTTCTCGTTATTTTGCTGCGTGGATAAATGTAAACATCAAAGGTGGAGTATGGCCACGTGAAATCATTGATAGGAAAGCTCATCCTCAGATGCTGAGCGCTGTGCAGAAGGGATTGTGTTTGTCAGATATGACATATATTGAAGATAAAGTTAGATGAATTGAAATCTGGGATACACCTGGTATATGCAGTATAGCACGTGTGAATTGTCTGCCATTACTGTGCAGTTGCTGTTGTGTTTGTACTGCTTGTGCCTTTTTATTCATTTACAACCACTTTATGTGGGCAACAAGGGCAGCAGTTGCTATCAGTTGTTACAAGCTCACTTTGGTGAAATGAGAGCAGAATTTGATGTGGGTATGATGATGTCAATTTATGAAAGAAATACCGTGAAAATACTGGGAATGATATTTCATTAACTAAACCCATCTTACACCTGTACAGTTCTGTTCACTTTAATGAAACTTTGCAATTTATACTGCTGTAAGTAGGGAGAAAGGCTACATTTACTTTTGTAATGTCTTCAGTGATAAAAAAGATTTGATTTAGTTCATTAACACTGCACTGATTTAAAAAAATAAAAGCTAGCTTTAAGCACATTTTGTTCTCATTTTTGTATTTAATTCTGAATAGGGAGTTCATTTTTGTTCCTTTCCTTTCCCATGAGCTGACAAAACCATGGTGTTTTGGATTCTGAATACTGTGAAAGAAAAGGTGTTTCCAGGGAAGTTTTAAATGGAAGCCAGCAGAATGCATTACATTGAGCTTTTTAATAAAGCTCTGCTACGTCAGCAATTGTCTGGTGGAAGTCAATGACACTTGGGGGGGAATCCCTGAAGATGAGATGCAATAACTGCCTTTCTTCCCAAACGAAGGGCTGCCGTGCAGTGCTGGGGATGTGAGCTCTCATCAGGCTGTATGCTGAACCCTCGAGCTCTGGGAAGCAGCAGTGCTGCCAGCAGATAAATAAACTCCTGTGGAGCGTGGTGGCCAAAGGGAAACGAGGCAGGAGCCTCCCTTTGCGCAGAGCAGCCATCGCCGGGCTGGTGACCTCCCCAAAAGGCAGGGCAGCAAATGTGCCGAGGCACTAAGCTGCCTCCTTGTCCCAGAAAGTTTTCCCCTGGGCCTGGGGCAGTGTGTGTGTGTGTTGGGCAGCATGGGAGGGACTGCAGAGCCCATAAATGCATGGCACAGCCCACGATGTTTATGTACTTGTAGTGTACTTCTGCTTTAAGCAAAGCTGCTTAAGGAAAGGCAGAGATCTTAGGGTTTGTTGGGAAGAGAGGCCTGGGGTGGTCTGTGGAGGATGTTGGGGATTGTAGTTGCCTCCCAAAAATGCCACTTGGCTTCTCTTTGAAGACCTCCAGGCACTTGTGAGTGGGCAAAGGCTGTGGGGTGACCTGGGCTTCAGCCATGTGGTGTGGCTGGTTTGGGCTGGCAGGGACAGCCACAGGGGTTGGGGGCAGTGGGCTCTGCCCTTGCCATCACTGGAGTGGAAATCCAGGGTGTCAGGTGTATCCCATCCCCGCTAATGGGAAGTGGTTTTGCCATGTCTGGGGTGCTTTGTTGGGGTTTAGTGTGGTGCCTTCATGGAGGAGGGTAGCTTGGTGGCAGCCTGGCCAGAGGAGAAGGGTTTGGGCCTGTGTCCCTCTTTCTCCCTAATCACTGCAGATGTGCTCCATGCTCTTTCCCACACATTTGAAGGCTTTCAGCAATAAATTGCTGTACTCCCTTTGCTGCTGCCAACTTCAAGCATTCAAGTACAATGAGTCAGACCCCTTAAAAGTCACAAGACTGCTTTAAAAATCTCAGGATCTTAAAAATAATTTAGTCTGGCCTTTTTATTTTTGGTTTGCCTTAACAATAACAGAGCCTGATTCTCAAGTTCGGATGTGACTCTGGGAGATGGGACCTCCCAAATCCTGCCCCAGCAAGGACAACATGGGGCAGGAGCTGAGCTGAATGTCTGCCCCCATTGCAGTGCTCACACAGAGGGAAGCAGCAGCACTGGGGCAGTTACTAACAAATGAATACGTGATGCTGCATCGGTTTTGGCGAATTCAGACTTTTAGGGATTTGGGGATCATCTTCGCCTTTAATAATACGACTACAACATGTTCACATGTCATAAGCTATAGAAATCTGCTTGCCAGACTTGCCCCTGAACACTTTCAGGTGTTTTATGACGTGGATTGTGCAGTCCTAAAGCACAGCATGGAGGTTGGAAATGCTCCTCCATAAGTTCTGAGCACAGGCCATTTCCCTGCGCCCTCCCATTAGCGGGCTGCAGCCTTGCTGTGGGGAATCCACCACTGGTTGCAAGCATTTCTGCTGGCAGATGGACAGATGGATAACTGTGTAGGCTGTAACATGTTTGCCAGGTCTCCCATATACTGTTTAGGCTTCTTTGAGTAGAACAGTAAACCCAGAAATGCAAGCAGCCATATCCATCAGCAGGGCTTGTCACTCAGCCAGTTGCAGTGACGCATTTTGCCATTTCCTGGGATAAAAGTACATGGGAAGCTTGTCTGTCTAGCCTGATGCCTGTGCCCAGGAAAGACTGAGGGGTGAAAATGCAGCAGCATGGACTCATGCACCACATGCCCAAGAGGGAGTGACTTGATGTTATCATGCCTTCATGAGGGGCTGGAGGCTGTGTTAGGATGGGTGAGGATACGTGTGCTGTCAGAATCCCAAGTGTCTGTGATGCTGGAGCCACTGATGTCCAGCTATTTAATCTTTGGAGAAACTTAGTGTAAGTTCAGTCCTTGAGGTCTGGTGTTAGGCTTTGTGTTCTGGTTTGGTTTTTTTTTTTCCATTAGGAATCTGTTGGAAATGATACTTTGTTGTGCTGTGTAGACCTGGAATTCCAGGTTTATATGCTTAGAACTGATCTTGAGAGGAGAACTCGTTTTGTATTTTGAAGACCAACATTGCATTTCACCCCTGGTATGGGCTGTGGCTAGTTGTTCATGCTGTGGCAACTCAGATAAAAATTGACACCAACTCAGAAACAAAGTGGATTTTCTTGCATTTTAAGTTTTTATAATTTCAAGGTATTCCAGATGTTCTGGATTCCCCACACAGGCTCACTGTGCCCACCCAGAAATTTTGTTCAGCCAGAGGTTTGGGGTTTTTTTTATATTTATGTTTGTCTGGATCTCTGGAGGCCTGTCAATGTGTTTGGAGAAGCACTGCAGACCTGTCTAGGGGGCATGTTTCCAACAGCAGAGGGACTTTGTCCAGCTTTCTCCCAGGCTGTCAGATTTATTGCACGTGCTCAGCCTGGCGGGGACCCAGCAGCTCGGGTATCTCAGGGGGGAAGGAGACTTTTCAGGCACAGGCTGGGAAACCCAGGACAAAGTATGGCAGTGTTAACTTGTGCCTATCTGGCAGCATTCTGCATCTGGTTTGTACTGGTCAGGTGTGAGGGCAGGGAAAAAGGGACCCTTCAGCCACTGGGGTGATGGGATGTGCTACATCGTTAGCTGCTCTGTGGCAAAGCCGAGGCTTTGTCCTGTTCCCCAGGGGCAGAGGGAGTCCTGTGGTTTTATAAAGCCCCGAGGTACCAGTCTGGAGCTGGCTGAAGTCAGTGGGAAGCTTTCCACTGATTTCAGTGGCCTTTGGATTAAGCCCTACCTGAGTTATTCCAGCCAGTTGATTTATGAGGCAGTGGCAGCCCTGAAGGAGCTGGATGAACTCTTTGCCTTCCCAGCCACAGGGTACATGCTGTGCTGGAGTGTCAGGGCTGTCACAGAAATGGGCTGCACTTAACTGACAGGAAGAAGAATCCCATGTGTAATTGGAGCACAGGGGATTGACTTCTTTCAGCAAGGGAAAAAACAAATACCACCTGCTGCTTTGTGCCTCTTCCTAGGCAGTAAAAGATGTTCTCTTGAACAAAACCATCGGGTTTTGTCATTTTGATGTTGTAACTGACACTGGAAGAATTTAGCCTGGGGCTGGGTAGAGTATGTGTGTGTCTGGAGGGGTGGTGCTTTCAGAGTAGCTCGCTGGTACACTTCAGTCTGCTGCAGCTGCACTAAAAAATCGAGGTGAAATACTTCTTGAAGTGACAATGGACCTACTTCCTTGACTCCAGCATAACTGAGAGCAAAAATAAGTCCCTTGAACTCTAAAGAGTATTTCTCAGGTTAATCTATTTAGCACTTAAGACTCAATTTTACAAGTGGCTGACTTGCCATTGTACCAGCAATGAATTTTCACCTCTGCTTTGTGGCTTTCTGTTTGTTTGTTTGTTTTTAATTATGCTAGGAAGCTGATCCAGTTTGCTCCATTGCCATATAATCACTACTGCAGACTTCAGGAAGGTCTTGGGGTCATTGTCAGGCTGGCCTCCATTTAGCTGAAGCTTAACTTTGAATCTGAACCAAAGTTTTGCCCTGCATCATGCTCTTCCCTAAGGGATTGCAGATCATTACATGGGGAAGGAGAGATGTTGGTCATCCTGTTGTGAAAATATGGCAAAGAGAAGGGGTTATTTAGCATCAAATCACTGAAAAGGCTCTCTAAAGCCACCAGACTACTTTGTAGGCTGTGTAAGGTCTCCTGACAGGGGCCACAGCTGTCCTGACTAAAGGACTCATCCTTTTGCAGACCAATAGATATTACTAAATTCACCCTAAAAAGGGTATGTGAGTAGGTCATAGAGAAAAACACTGCCATAAAGCTGTATGGTTCCTGACAGCATTAATTTCTAAAGGCAGTAGTTAAAGATTTCTTTATTTTTTGAAAAAAAGATCCAACAGCTCAATCACAAACTCCTTCCAGTCTGTCATTTACTCAGTTTTATAAAGCAGTGCGATTCATGTTCATGGATGTAGGTTGGGGAATGCTCATAGGAATAACCCAGCTTGCAGGTCAGGGATGGCAGCAGCCTACAGAAGGCTAAAAGTCTCCTAGGGTAGTAAATTGTTTAATGCAACTTCTGCTAAAGCAAGACAGGTGGTTAATCCTGAAAATTACCATACAACTGAAAAAGAACTCAAGTGAATTTCAGTCCGGATCCGTGAAGGTGTGTAGAGAACCAGAAAGACATTTAACATGCTTTTAATGTTCCTGTTGAGCCTGTTGTAGCTCTGATAAGCATACAGAGGACTGATTCACCAAGTGAAGAAGGTACAACCAGCAGGGTGCATCTTTGCAGGACAATGAGAAGCATGTTTTTTATTTTCTGGAGAGGTTAAGACTGGACACATTTGTTTCCATAGCATCTTAATGCTCCTGGAGAGCAAGGAAGTGTCATCTTTGCCAGCCATAGAAAGTAAAAAATTTCCTTCTCCTGTCCAGGACAGTGAGGGTAAGTGTGTGTCCATGTTAGATCAACACTGAATGACCACAAATAACTTTTGAAGTTGTTTTTCATTCCTGAAGTGGAGTTATCCCTGGTTTGGGGTGTACATTAGTGAGAAACGTTAAACAGTGTTGAGAGTTTAGGACTTACACAAAATGGTTCCTTCCTGGCTTCCTTTTTCTTGAAACACTAGGACTTGCCTTTTTTTCTTGTTCTCAAGCATCTGGTTATGTTTTTATTAAGAGTTTTTACAGACTGTGCTTCAACCCAGGTTTGTGTTGAGGAAAGGAGAATGTGATCTTAATACAAGTTTTCGATGAGTGCACGTTTGAACATGAGAGAAGCTGGCTGCATAGGTGTTCCATGTAATTTCCCAATGTTCATGTTCTATTTCAGAACTGTAACAAAGTTAAGCCTCTGTCCTCTTAAGAGCTGTGCTCTTGTCTGTTCCAAGCCTCTTTTGCTACTAGAATACAACCTACAGTGGTTTCCTCTCTCCATGAACTTCATATATCCTGAAGCTTCAAATACTTGGAGGATTTCTGTTTGTCTTTCTGTAAAATACTCACTTTTTGGTGGAGCTGAGACATGACATCTTCTGCCCAGGAGTTAAATATTAAGACACGGAATAAATAAGATTAGAGATGCGTGAGAGTTGAGAACAAATTGAAGCAGAGTGCTCCAGCTGTTAACCTGTCTCCACAGCTGCCTGGAATTCCAGGACTGACAGGACATATTTGGATTGTTGAGGTGGGTTTGGCCCTTCACACTGCATCTCTGCTGTGCAGTTCTTGGAGTTCATTCTTAACCCAGGCAGAAAAGCATGACCCAGTGGCTCATTAAAACCTTTTCTGCTGTAGTCACTCTCATGTGAGAGTGGATCCTAAACAAATCTTTGCTATTGTAGCATTTCAAATACCCTGGAGGAAATAACCAAACATATGGAAAGCTCAGTAGAATTTAGCGGCTAATTTTTTGTGTTTTTCAGATTATATTTTCTTTAAAGCTGTTATGGAGAAATGTTTCATAAAAGCAGCTTTGTTTTTCCAAAGAGTTAGACATACAGAATATAAACTTCATTGAGCTAAACACACTGCAAGTCCTAAGCAGACAACAAAATCAGCTCCTTAGTATTTAATATGATAATCCAGATGTATGTCAAGATCATTCTGTAACCTCTTACTTACTATGTGTACTGTACCAGCCAAGCTTTTAGGAGGACACCTCCAATCTAGCAGCCAGACAGCTGGCAAAATACCCCATCTTTCATCTCTTGGAAACACCAAGGAATTTTGGAAATTCTTGTGTGAAAAGAGCCCCCTCCGATCCTATAACCAGGTAACCCATGTGCTGTCAAAGGGAAATCTGCCCTTTGTTTCCTTTGTTTGTAAATTTTTAGCTTTAACTCCTTCATGAGCTGGATTTTATTTAAATATTTAATAAATACGGGCATGGAGGCACAGCTTTTGGTGCTTTTTATTGATAATCTGACAAGCATGCCTGCTTAAAAGAGCACCTTGTAAGGAGCAATAAAACATGGTACTTTATCATGATTTTCAGAATTAGACCGAAACATAGGTACTGCACGAAGAAAGTCCTGAGTCTGAAGAAAGGTAGCTGACACAGTACAAATAAGTGTCAATGGCTTTCCTGCCATGGTGATGTGGAAAAATTGCATCTCTCTAGTATCTTAGATGCAAATTGGCAGTATGCAGTCTGTTAAGCCAGGGCAGACTGCAGCGCTCTTCCATCTCTGTCACTGCACCTTCCAACAGTGTAAGTCATATCTGCCACCAGAATTTTCTGATACAAAAGACTTCAGATACCTGAAATGTAAAAAAGCTGCCTTAAGTGAACCCAAGGTTGTGAAGGTACAGAGCCTTGAAACTTCCTGTACCATCCCCAGCAGGGCACGTAGCTTAACTTCTGCTAACTCCTTACGGTAGAGACCCAAGGCACTGTTCTAAACTGACTCAGAATAAAAGAGGTTCTGTTCTTGGTCTCTGGCCTACTTTTGTCAGGCTCTTAGGCAGGGAAATCCCTATATTTCTATATTTCTTCCTAGATAATAGGTATGTAACTGAGCTCTCAGCTGCTTAGTCATTTTCCATGTGCCTGATATCCACAGCTAGTGCAAGAGGCGGAGTTAATTTAATCCATTGTATAAAGCATTCTCATGCCATCATGTATACCTCATCACACAAATGCATGTGCTTACAAATGAGTTGGCTGAAAAATCTACATTAACCCTTCTTTTGACTAAATAAGGCCTCTTATTTAATAGTGATGCTCAGCAACAAATTTCAAGTAGTTTAAAGAAAAGCAAAAGGAATACTGTGTTGTTCCCATAAAAAAAGAAGCTGATGGTTGAATATTCCTGTGTCTTAGGAAAAGTTTTAAAGAATACTCTTCAGACAAATATGTTTGATGTATTTACCTGCAGTAACATATTCTGTATGCTGCATATATATGTTGCAAGGGTCTGGACAGAAGAAGACCTAAAGGCAGCCTCTAAAACTGCAAATTTGCAGACTTGCAGTGGTATCTCTTAGTTGTTACATTTAAATGCCTTCTTTTAAGACAACAAGAACATTGTTGAACTTGTTGCTTAATTATGTTACTATTCTTCAGGGCATTCTGAGCTCAGAATGGTAGAAGTTATTAGACATGAGAGAAATTGCAGTTATTGCCCAGCTGTAAGACTCTCTAAGGAGTGACATGAAAATAAATTTAGCCAGTGTGTTTCTAGGAGCATCTGCTTCTCAGTGTGAGTTTGCATTTTATTAATGTCTTGATGATCTAATATCTGAAATTAAACCAGACAGTCAGAAGATGAGATTTCCCTTCAAAAAGCTGAGGCCAATTGGTTTGCAGGGATAATAGATTAAACGAAATCAAACGCTAACAAGTTTTACACACGAATAAGCAGAGTTGTGTAAACACTATCAGATTGCTGGCAGCCTGGGCAAAGCCATCCCTTCACAGCTCAGTTCAAAGAACCACAGAGGAAAAATGTGATCTGCAAATGAAACTCCAAATTGATTTCAACTTGCAGAAGCGTCTCATTTGGTCAATTAGCTTCTGCATTTTTGGCTTTGTGCCTTTAAACAAGTTTTTAATCACTGAAGATAAATGTTTATAAACGGCTTTATTTCTCTCGTCGCAACCTACTTATTAGCTCGTGCTAAACAAGGAAAATCCCTCTTGCCAGCAGATTGTCCTTGTGTGATCAAGGTCTTTCATAGCATGAAGGAAGTCATCAGGTGGCTGTGCTTCTTGGGCAGATTATCTCATGAGCACACAGCTCAAGAAATATTCCTGGCCAGAAATAAGGTCAGTGGGCAACTACACCTTAGGAAAGGGGTCTAGTGACAACTGACATGCAGCCTGACCAGAGGGTCAGGTCAACACCAGTGATACAGCTACAGATTAGAAGGAGCAGTGGTTGTGTTGGTGTTGCAGCTGAGCCCTTCTCTTCCTGGGGAGCAGCGAGGGTGGTGGGAAGTGGAAAAGTAAGCAGGATGCATTTCCTTTTGTTTATTGGAAAGTATAAACCAGTGGGTAGTGTATGTGACAGTTAAAGGTTAGCTTCATCTTGGTTGACATTTAGGAAATATAAATAGATGGTGTTTTGCTCCTCTTTATGTCAAAACTTGTTGGTTGGTCCCAATAAACTTGCTTGTTGATAGTCTTGAGTAAAAGGCCAGCAAGTTTGTCATGCTGATGTCGAAAATCAAGGGAAGGCTGCAACTCAACAGCAAGTTGTGACTGTCTTTTGGTCTGGGATTTTGTTTTTTGGGTTTTTTTCTCTGACATTTTCTGAAAACATGCCTCAGTTTCCTTTAAGGTAGCTGGTGACCCATTTTCAATGCAGACATAATTTAAGCAAACAGCAAGGACTGCTCTAGCAAGGGTTATCCTCTAGGTGGACTGTGTTCTTGTGCTGAGACCAGAAGAGATGCTCTAAGCTGGTACCCAAAAGCAGGGTTTCTTCAAAGGTTTGGTTAAGTTACTTCTCCATACCACTACTTCCCTCTTCCACCAGACTGAGACAAACAACATTTTGGTGTATGGATTGATTGAATTGAGCAAGTGCTCCCTTCTTAGTGAGCCCTCTTTGGATGACCTAAGCCTGATGCATACATATCATGGTAAATTTTTAAGCCAATTAAATGCACACAGTGGAAAGAAACCAAATTACCATTACTCAATTTACTGCTTGTCAGCTGAGCCTCTTGCAAGTCAGGTCTTTTTGTGAAACAGCATGGGAAGGTAAGCCCAGTCACATTTGGACTGGGAGGTTTGCACAGATTTAATGCACTTGGTTTTGAACCAGGTTTGAGGTAATTTTCTACTATTTCTGTGCACAAGCAATGACTCTGTAATGCACTTCTAAAGTTGCTGCAGAGGTGACTGAGAACATACACAGTTATGTGTTCACAAGACATACAGCTTCCTACCACAACGCAGGTTCCTATGTGTAATAGCTTAATTTGGAGAAATATATCTTTTGGGGTTGGGAAGACGTTTTTGAGCAGAATTCCAATGAGCAGACAGTGTTAACAGAAGCAAGCTGGTTTCATTTATAATGCTGTCAGCCCTCTAGTGATAGGGAGAAGATCAGATACTCAGTGTCTCAGTCCTGGGAATTTCTGAAAGGCAATGTTATAATTATAGTGGTGAGAAAGATATATAGGGCTGAAGTTGGCTCCAGAGCAGAATGCTTACTTAATAGAAAGAATAAAACTTGTTCCATCTGTGTTTTTTAGGAGACAAAAGAAATAAGTTTGTATAAATGGCTTTCAATGAAATGGACCTTTTGTGGGGGGGGGGGGGAAACAACAACAAACTTCATAAATTTGTTTTTGATCTTCACCTGAATTTCAAAACTGTTAATCAAAACTTAGCCATCAGATTTTCAAAGAAATGAACCACCACAAAAGGCAGCCTCTTTTCCTCCCACTTAGTGCATACCATTTCCTCAGTGGACCGGAGCACAGCAGAGACTGGAGAGGAAAGCCCTTTTCATGATCCATCTGCAGAAGGTTTTTTTTTGTCCTTGCACCTCCTCATGAGATGGTTATACCATTGTATTGGCATGTCACATCATGCCATCCCTCGAGATGAAGTCCTCAACCTCCAGTCTGTTCTCTCCCTTTTTCCCATGTAGAAAACATTTGAGTGGTTAGAAATGAAAAAAAATTCATGTGTATTTCCACAGGAATAGGATGACTGTAGTTTCTTAAAAATAGTTGTTTTTTTTTCCTAGCCTGTAATCCCCAAGCTGAACAATCCTCACAGCTTTTACAAGTTCATTTTCAGCCTACACAAAATGACAAGCTTGTTCTGGGCACTGTTGCTCGGATCATTCCCGAGATTCTCCAGCAGCTACTACTTCAGTGTCTTAATAAGGCAGTACCATAGCTGGGAAAGACAAGGAGATGGATCCTCTAAACACTGGCTACACATGGATACCTTTTATGGTCCAGCTTGCACAGTGGGGTATTCCTCTGAAGGTCAGAGTCACGGATAACAAAGTGCTTCCCACTGCAGCTTATTTTTTGAGTGCAGGCATCATGTGTCTGGTGCCACATATCCAGGCTGTTCTGAGAAGGAGAAAGAAATATTTGGGTAAGGAAACATAGAAAGAAGGGAAAAAAGCAGGGCCTGAAATTCTGTGTATATTGCATTGCTGCTATTGCTGCACTCACTGGGGCTGCAGGATGCATTTGTGACTGTCGTGTGGAGAATGTGTGTGTGTGCTGATATTCCACAAAAAATGTCCCTAAGAACCTCCTCTGTAGGATTTCAGGGATCAGGTCATCCCACAGCAATACCAAGGGCAAATTTTCATGTCATGGCCATGAATTTGGCTCTTCATTCTCCCAGCAAAAGGAGATAGAATGCTAATGACCTTTTCAAACCAGTGAGTTATGATAGCTGGAGGGTTTGTCTGTGCTGGAATGCCACAAGATGAATTTGTTTAAGGAAAAGGTTTAATTCCGTCCCCCTTCCCCTTCTCTCTTGTACAAGCTAGAGAGTCTTTTCCCTCATTAGCATGTAATCGTCTTAGACTGGAGGGTTGAGTAAGTTCCTTCAGGGCTATAGTCTCATTTCTCACCCAAATTTTTGATGGAATGGATGAGTCATTTCAATACTCTAACGAGAAGGAATATATTGGTGATTAAGTTAATATAAGAAAACCTCCTACTAAGTAATGAAAATATCATCGTGTTTTTTCAAGCCTGAATATAAGTGCAGGATACACATAAATTGAATGAAGAAAATATATCTTCAAGGCAAACCTGAAATGTTTAGGCAAATTCAATGGACCTGTAATCTAATTTTTCGTTTACTGATTGTTATCAGATGGACTAATACAGTACCTAATAAACTATGCAGATAATGAAAGACTTCAACTGTGTCACCAGCTCTGACACTGTTTGAGTAAAGAGAAGTGCTTGAAGGTGTTGTTTTGGTGACTCATATCTTGAAAGTCTAACTTTCTTCATCTGTTTCCCTGTTGCT
The DNA here is from genome assembly GCF_041296385.1 of Aphelocoma coerulescens. Lineage (NCBI taxonomy): Eukaryota > Metazoa > Chordata > Aves > Passeriformes > Corvidae > Aphelocoma > Aphelocoma coerulescens. The sequence goes on along the minus strand of NC_091014.1, from coordinate 77,454,821 downwards.
TTGCTGGCTCCATCCTGATTTCACCTATCGTGCTCACATCATACTTACAATGAGATCCTGATGTACTGCCTTTGATATCATTATAGGTCTTGCATGCTTGTGGTTATGCTGACTTTGGAGGAAATGTGACTTCTCAGTCTGTTGGCTGTGTGGTTTTGCTGGATATAATACCTTGCTTTGAGGAGATAAAGGCATAAATGCACAGAAGTGGAGCAAAGACCACAAAACATGCAGTTTAGTTGATGAAAGCTTTTAAACTCCTATCCTTGCTTGAAGATAACAGAAGAATTCTGAAATTCAAGCAGATATCAATGAAATATGTTTTAAAGCAGGGTAGACCTAGGAGGAAAGGGTTGGCTGCCAGTTAAACTCAGGAGACCCATTTAACAGGCCATGTCAAAAAGTCAAAGCTATTCCACGTGAAGGTGTGCTCTGTTTCAAGGCTTGCCCTCGTTTCAGTCTGAATCCTGTTTTTGGTGGTTGTGCACGTTTAGTAATTACTCTGGATTTGAGGGATTGGTATAACTGAGAGCAGAGATCATCTGTCCTGTCCTCATTATACTGCTGGAAGAAATTCTGGTAAGATGTCTTGGTGACTAGGAATGACTTTTCCGTCACCAACCCATCTTCATTTATTTATTGGTTGTTCTTCCCTCAATTCGGGCTGTACCCTGTCATCAGTTTTTAAGCCAAATTCTTTATGGAAGTCAATAGGGAGTCCTACGCAAAGGGAAATGACATAATGTTGCCCTTTAGTCCTACCTACAGAGAAGCAGACTCAGGAAACATACACATTTTCCTAATTACCAAGCACTGAATTTACAGCATGTGTTCATTTTCTATCGACATCCGGCAGCTACCCAACATATTGTAAATTCGACCGTTTGTATTCCAGACAATTGTTTTTAATAAAAATATTCTGGATGTTGTCTTTATTTGGCTTGTATGTGGTAAATGTTGAGGTCTTCAGTCCTCTGAGGTAAAGAATGTGCCATTTTAATGGGCAACATGGAGTGTTCTTAGCTAAAAATATTTCCTTGTCCCACTAGAGTGCGTGATTTTGTAGGCTGCCACCTTTTACACAACCAGAAACTGCATTTTGCTGGAGATGTGTGTCTCTGTAGTTTTAAAAACACTTTTGATAGGAAAGATGCTTCTGTAAATGTAAGCTATTATCACGTGAACTGTCACCTTTTACAAGGAAAGGGTTTCTGTGTTCATGGCCTGCTTCTGTGGTGCCTTCATGTTGTTTTTCTGCAGCACAAGATAAACAGAGTTGCAGAATGGGTTTAAAATTAAGACTTTCCTAATAGAACAACCTCTTTGCTAGTCAGAATTCAGACTCTTTAAAACTTAAATTTTAAATTAGATGAAGCAAGGATGTAAGCATAAAGAAATCTGGCCAGAGCAGACTGCTTGAAAGGCAGCTGAAAGTGATTCCTTCTGTTGGGAAAAGTAATGCCATTTTTACTGCTTTTATTCCTTCTTTAAGCACTGTAGTGCCTCTCATGATGAAAGCTGATTTGTACATCTCCATAACCAGAGCATCTGGCATCTTGTCAATTATTTACTAAATGTATATATCCCTGCATCATCCTTTTAGCAGGGTAATGTTTCCAAATCAGGAGTGATGAGGGACTCGGCCACAAACTTATCAGAGGGGATGCATTAATGCTTTTTGCTTGCCTCTTTGCTTATCAGATCTTCTCCAGGCTGCAGAATTTGGAGAATGATGTGCAAATCATCCAGGCCCACAGTTTTTAGCACCATCACTTTGGTACAGGCCACTTTTAGAAGGAGAAGCCATGAAAAGCAGCCTTAGTCATAGGCTTCGGGAATCCTTCTCCATAAGTTTTAAGGTCTTTGGAGGTTGGCCCATCTCTTCCATTTAATAAGAGCTCTGTGCATGTTTTATTGCAGGGAAAATTGTACATGGAGCCATTGCTTATCTCTGCCACTCACTGTCGACTCCTGGATGTTGATAGGGAGATATTGCAGCGTGTCTGCTGATGACTTCTCCTGGCAAGGGAGGGTGATAAAGTGGACAGCCTGATAATGCTGGACTTCTTGGCTGTTGGTTGGCTGGAACTGAGATGGCATGAGGTGATTTGCATGGGCTACAGGGCTTTTATGGAGCAGCTGTGTTCTTAAGACATGTTTTCGGAAGCTGGAGTAACAAGGGTAACAAAGGCTAACCTTTGTAACCTATGACACCCCTTTCCACTGGATTTTGTGGGATTTCACCTCTACAGATTTTGTTTGAGGTGACTGAAGAGTCTTTCAAATGCCTGTGTGAGCTTTAGAGTCACATCTTGAATGGTCAGTGGATAGGGCACTTTAATGTTGCTGAGCATCTGTGTGAGAGGAGGACGTGGAAGACATCTGGAGACTTGTTCTGTCCAAAACTAACAAAACATGATGCTGAATTTTTGGGAAAGAAATCAGAAAACAGGGCAGGAGCAATACCAGACCCTTTGACTGAAGGTATTCTTCTGCCATTTGTGAACTGGATTCATCATCTGGGATAACAGCTATGGCCATATCAAATTAGTATTTTTTCCATGGTTTTGTCTTCCTCTTTTCTTTTTTTTTCTTTTTTTAAATTTTCTTAAACCAGAGCCACGACCCTGTTTCTTGTAAATGTGCCTTTGTCATCATGGGTTTAGACTGTCATAACACATTTTACCTCAAGCTCCATCTTTAATCACTTAGTGGCAGACCTGGGAATAGAAGCCATGTCTCAGCCACAGGACCACATCGTCTCTGGAAGGCAGAGAACAGCTGGGAGCTTTCTTACAGAACAGCCTGCTCTGCAGTTTGCTTGCAAGCTGTACTTTGGGTCTCTCATAGACTGGGGCAAATGCAACTTCACCTTGTAGCAAAGAGCAGTCTTGAGTCTCAAAAGACACAGAACTGCCTGCAACCGTGTTTAGGCAGAAGAGGGGAATGTGGCAGCTGAGGCTGTGCATTCAGGGAATGTTGGGAACAGATAATAAATTAAGACTTTTAGGGGTGAAAAAAAGAGGTTGTTTATGTAACCCAACTCCATTTGTTAGACTTCCTCCTCCCTAGCCTCATTCCCCATTATTTATCAATTAAATATGCCGAGAGTAGTGAGCTGCTGACCACAAAACTGAGGAGGGGGAGGGTGGGATAATAGTTGTTATCCTGTTCCAAAAGCTATAATATGGATACCAGAAAGAATGAGAGTCAGATGTAGATGATGCTGTTGAGTTGCCATTGGTAGAACAGAATGTACTGTACTCCCCAGCTATGGTTGTTGCTGTGTCTAAAACCATGCACTATGAGTGAAATGCGGATGTCAGCCTGTAGCACTTGTGTGGTTTATAGGCTCCTCATTACGTTGCTAAACTGTGTGCAATAGATTAAACTACCATTAAAATTCCATGTCTCAAACCAGCTTATTTTGCTGCTCAGACTTTCCTCTGCATCCACTGAGAGTTGCATGCAAGTGAAGAGAGTCTTATCATTCAGGCACTCCAAGGTGCCTGTTTGCCATTCCTACTGACAGCAAAATTCTCATTGACTTCATTACAAAAATTGGATGAAATGCTTGTAGGCTTGGTTTTCATGAAAACATGGATGGGTGATGGGGAGCTAGGAAAGAGCGCTGAAAACTGGGAATGCTTATCCCAAACCCTTTTTCATATATGGAATTGAAGGGGAGGGGGACAAATTCTACATTTCCTGCAAGGGGACAATGAGCGGCTCTGGTTTTCTCCAGATGGAGAACATTCTCTGAAGATTGCTCCATTAAGAAACAAGGGTAGAGGCCTTGCCTTCGCTGAGCTGTGGCCCTGGTGTCCCTAAATTGTGCTTAGTAACCCCTCTTTTGCTGTACTTCAAATCAGTGTTCTAACTTAGGCCATCATAACACATTTTACTAGGTGTATTTAACTTCAAGTCAGTGTTTTTTCAGTACTATTTGGAGTCACAAATTGGAAACCAACATAAAAAACTTAAACTGAATGTGAACTTGAAACTTGTTTAAGCTGTTATTCTTTTCTTGAACAGCAACTCAGTCCAAATAATGGCTTTAAAAAGTCTTTTTAAAATTCAAATATTAACTTGAATTGAACGAGCCAAACTGAAACCAAACCAAAGCTGAGCTGAAAAGTATACATTAGTTGAACTTTATGAGCAGAACTGTACTGCAAAGTTGCTAACACATGTGCAGTGAAGGGAAAGACCTCTGCTCTGAAATTCTTGCAGTCTTAATTAACACAGGGTGTGCACAGCTGATTGACAGTGAAATGGCAGAACATACAGTCAGGCAATTACAGAGAACACAAACTGTGGCCACGACTCATCAGATTGACTGTGGAGTCATTGGCAAATGGGACCCAGACACAGGGATTGCACTGAAAGACAAGCTCTATAGGAAGACCTGGAAAGGGACAAAGCAAGATCTCTCACCTACCTCTATGCTCCAAGAAGTTACCTGAGACAAAAAGGAAGGACATAGTTCCTTGGGGGAGTTAAGGTGGGGCATTTGTGACCGTGTTAGACCCATCTAATGGGACACATGCCCTTTATCATGTACAGGTGTGGGGATCCCTTACCCCACTTGGATCACAGGCGTACCTTGTCCTAAAAAACCACACCAGCAGTGCCTGCAATCTGCTGTCATGAGTTATCTCAGTGAAGCCTCCCATGGATTTTAAATGTATATTTACAAGCAATTTTATTTTTCCTACTTCAAGGCTGAAGGCAACCAAAACAATAAAAATATATGTTGGCAAGTACAGGAAGTGATCAGACCAATGCTAGTTATAAGATTTAAAAGTGGAAGAACATACTAGGAAGAGTAAATTTTTTAAGCATCTCCCATGAGTCAAGTTGCTGGCACATGACTCTGCCACAGGTGGTTTCCCAGTGGTGCAGGATCATATCCACGGTGTGGGGGTCCTAATGTGGTCCCTCCCTGGATTGTCTCAGGCAATCCTGGCTCCAGACTTGCTGTGAGAGAGCTCCTGGGCAATCGAGGTGGGGCTGAGAAACTTGCACACTCTTTTATTTCAGCTCAGCACCTCGCCTTGCCGTGCTCAGATGTCGGCCTTTATGACATTGGGTACTTGGCCCCGGATAAATGTACCGAGGGGTTTTTTCTTCCCTCCCTTGAGTACTTGAAGCTCCATTGTCAGCATTCAGGACTGAGTAGGAAACAGGTACCAAGACAGCTAGCTGACGCAAGAGTGGTTTATTTTCCGTTTTAATAGTTCTTTAAACAGGTCCTGCATTTGTATATAGCTCCTTTGTTGGAATAAAAATCTTTGTTGGAGGCTACCAGACAGCTATAAATAGCTGTCGTGAGTATTTATGCTGAGGATAATCTCAGGAGAAGATATTTTTAACTTTGCACATTGTCTAGAATAGGAAATTCTTTTAATGCCCACATTTTCCATTCCCAGTGCCATTAGCTTTTCCCCACCCCCTCTTATGATGTGTGCCTTGCTCGCTCTTTCCCCCTCTTATTTCCTTTAAGGTTCAAGGTTACAGCCAATCAGCTCCAGAGGCAGACTTGAGTTTATTATTTTTTTAAAGGAAAATGCTAACTTTGGCCTTTTGTGACTGTGTGGGAATTCAGTTGGTTTCATGGGGCTATCAGAATGTAAACGAGATATCTCACCAGGCTGTCGCCGTAAACTGGGTAATGAATGAGCACTTTCTTTCTCTCGCCCATGGAACTCATGTGCTTCTTAGAATAACAGTGGCCAATCTATTTTATACTCCCACAGAAAGTATTGCACTTTTTTTTTGGCAAGTTTGTGAGAGCTGCTACTTGTACCAATACTTAAGTTAATGCTGGACCAGAAAAAAAAATATAAAAGCATTATGCTGAACTATACTCATAACTTAAAAATGTGGTCCACAGCAAAGCTTGTTCTTACACAAGTCCACATATAATTCCAATCTACAAAATCATCAAATATGTGTTAATTGAAAGTGAGGTGTAGGCTGTGGATTGAAAGCAGGTATAATCTGACACAATTTGAAGTGCAGCCTTTGAGAGAAGTTCACTGTTTACCTGTGATGCAATCTAGTCAGACCTTTTCTGTTTTTTCACAATCCCTTTTAGTCTTCAAAGAGACTGCCACATGCAGAGCCTAACTATTAATGGGAATGAGGTAGCTTCTAGACAGGGGAAGACTATATTGTCAGTGTGAAGGATTATTTGATAGCAAAAAATTGGTGAGATATGTCCTGTACATAGAGTGAGGTTTTAAAAGGTATTTCAATACCTTGCGAGATTTGCCTCTGAAATCTCTTTTGATCTCATGGGGCTGCACAGAAGACAATCTGTGTGCTCTTGAAAACCTCCCCCAAGCTCCCTGCTACTGCCAGCAGCCCTGGAGCATGTATGAGGGGATGGTTTATTTTAGCCTGTATGAGGGGATGGGTTTTTTTAAGATTAAAGGTATTTCTAGTCTCTCTTTCTCTGCACAGCTGATAAAGATTTGTGGCCTGTAACCTACCTGCCCTTGTTTGTAAAACAGTGCTGTTGACTTCATGGGGATTGTATTTGTGTTTTTGACAGCTAATGTTATTGTTAATTTGGCTATTTTATTTGTGTTTGCCACATAAATATATAGGCAGGTGTGCACACATACCCTGCAGCTTTGAAATGCTGCTGTGCTGGAGGCAATGACTGGCAGCCACACAGCTCACTTGCTGCACTAATGGTTAAAGAAAAGGAATTGTGAGGACAGAAAAATTTAAAAAACCCCTTTGCTGCACCTTGATTTGGCCAGCTGAGTGAGCAAAGCCATGGTCACAAAGATCAGGGCTTAATTTCTCACCTGTAATGTTGTTTTCCTGAAGATCAGAGGTTGTTAAACATTAGTATTAAACAGAAAAATTGACCTTCCAGACTATGTAATGTTAGAGAAGAGTGCTTGGTGAGTGGAGAGAGGCTGAGTGCTCAGATACACCTCGCTAGGGAAGCTGTGACCTACACCAAGCAGACCAGCAAAAGGGCTGGGACCTTCTGCCCAAAGGCAGATTTTTGTAGTTTTGGAAGGTCTTTGCTGAAATGCATCAAGAACCCACCTGGATAAGAACCCTGGGAAGTATGATAGGAAATATTCAGTAGGCTCAGCTGCTCTGGGGGAACTCCTGCAGGCAAAATCCAGGAGAAAAAGCAACAACCTGATGGAAGCAGGACTTGCTGTTGTGCCTTACTGCAGAGTCAGTACCGGCTGTGTTATTCCAGCACGGAGGCCAGAAACCATTGGAGGTCAGCAAGAAGAAAGGTGCTGGATTGCAGCCACAGTGATGTCTTGACTCCCAAGCCAAGGACGGCAGGGTGTGTCCCGAATGGAAGTTTTCTGCATGTGCCACAGCCTTGACTCAGAGGTGGCTTTGCTGAGTTAGCTTGCGAGGGTGCCAGGGATGATGAGTCCACTAAAACATGGCTGCAGACCTCCAAGTTTCTTACGTTCCCAGTTTATGGGATGTAGTCAAATGATTTCTTTCACAGTTACCTTGCCTTTCTTATCTGATGAAACTGTGGCTTTATTCAACCTTAGTATTTTTCTCCTTTCTCTGTTGTCTAGAATATGACTAGATCAAATTTCTCCCTTCTGTCATGACCATTAGTAGCTTAATATTTTTTTTGGTGAAGCTTTTTTCAACAATAAAATCTCTCCCAGACTGTAGTTATATAATATTCAAGGTCACAGTAATCATAACAGAATCTGCTTCACTCAGTAGGACTGTGGTCATGGAAATGAAAATGCCCCGGCAGGATTTTTTTTGCAGGATTTTGCTACTGCACACATAATTCAGGAGACTTGATCCATGAAAGATGACGCCATTTTTAGGCCCATTGCATTGAGCTGCTTAATATCCTAAATTTTTTAGTTGTGAGGTAGAACTAAAAAGCCTTCGGGCTTCTTCTCACAGAGCCTAAGGAAAGAAAAATGTTGAAACTACAGAGTTTTTTTATATTGATGTTGTATGCACATTAAGTGGCTTTGAATCCAAAGTGTCATCTGATTGAAAATCAGCATGTTTATAGATGTACAGGGTCTTCCCAGAGATGTGTTATTATTCCTTGGGTTCCCTTTATGTCCCCCCTGCAAAGTCTTCTCAGCACCACAGTCCTCCATCTCTAGTTCACAGTCATCCTCACAGGAACTATTCATGTCAGAGGAAAAGCTTTAATGTGTCTTTGGTGGTTTCACTGTGGGTGGAGGAATGGTGACCCAGAGGGAAGCTGACCAGCTGTAAAATGCATGGCATTTTCTTCATTCATGTTTTTCTATTTCTGATATTCTTTTTCCTCTATCCCAGACAGCTGGGGATATATGTGGTCTTTGGAAATTGGGAGGCTGTATGTGATAATTTTCAGAGAATGTCAGGACAAGAAATTTGGTGCAAATTTCACTGAAAGAACAACTTGTTGCCAAAGGGATCTCCTCTTCAAGTGTCTTCTGACATGAAAGCACAACTAAGCCCTCAGTATTGAAAAGTTTATTGTAAACAAAGAGCCATGTCCACTCACTTGCTGCTTATGGGCTCCCCTCCATGAAGTAAACACAGGATGGGATTGCGTGGGGGCCCTGTCATCAGTGGAGCTGCACTAAGATTGAATTTGGCTTGATCTTTGTCAGGAGCTGTCTAGCATAGCTCCTTGCCAAAGGTGACTTCAGCAGACACACAGGCACTGCTGAAGCATAGCCACTACTTGATCAAACCTTTTGTTAAAATCTTCAAGAGCAATTAGACCTGGTAAGGGTTGATATAACACTTATGTGGTAAGAATTTGTGCTGCAGACATTCTTCTGTGCCCAGTCTCTATGGGCAAGAGCAAGGAGGACCCCTTTCCTTGGTTAGTGGTATCTCTTTGGGGTGAGTTGTAATAGCTTGAGTGGTTATCTCTGCAATCCTTTGTACTCCTACTGCCAGCAGGTGCTCCCTTCAGTGCAGTCTAGAAGTCTGCTAAAAGCCTTTCATTGCTGTTGCTAGTCCAGATCGAGCCTTTGACTGTTGTAAAAATACCTGCACTTTAATAGCAGAAGTTGATGTGGGCCTCCTTGGACTGCAGTGTGCCATGAAATAGCAATATCATTGCCACGTTTTCCCTGGGTAAGGATGCCTTCAAAATGTGTCTGGTGGCTTCTAATCCATCTGTGTGGGCTACAGCACTTGGACCTGTATACACTCATTGCTGTCAGCAGGATTTAAGGAAGTTTTGAAGAGCTTTGTTATGGTTCAGAAGTGCCCCCTTGCATTTCTGCAGGAAATCTGCACAGGATTAGACCCAAGTTTTAGTCAGCTCAGCAAGTTTGCATCAAAACAGGCCCTGTTTAATTCCACCAGTGAAAGTATGGAGGGCAGATGATTTCTGGTACTGCACAGGTATGCTAGAAGTCACCTGAGGTGTGGGGAGATGTGTCCCCCATTATGCAGAAAGGTGACAGTATGCTATGCAGTGGGGGGAGATTGCTAGAGAGTAAAAACACTGCCAGAACAAGAAGTTTTGCTAACTGGTCTGTGTTGAAGTGATGTCTGACTGTGTAATCCGAGGGCCTTGGTGAGACACTTCAAATTTCTTAAAATTCTGGCTTGAATTCTCAAAATACGGTAGTGGTGGCTACATTTGTTTGTAGTGTTCCGTGTAATTTGATGGCACGTTTAAAATTGCTTTGAAAAAATGTTTGACATCAGTAAAAATATTCAAATCTGAACTTCAAAATAAATACAGGATCTTGTAAATATGGACAAAGGTAAGGGCACCATAGACTATCACTATAGTAAGAGACCCAAGACTGTGCCAACAGAGGTTAATTTCCAAGGAAGCATTAATTTCCTTTTCCTGTTTTTGAAGAATTTTCATGTGTAGGAGAAATGCCCCTGCTGCATAAACATTTTTTAAAATAATGGCTTTAAAGGGCATGAACGAGAGCCTGAATCTAAATATTTTGCTAGTACTTAAAGAATCCTTAACTCGTTTCCTTTTTTTTTTTTTTTCTTTTTTTTTTTTTACATAGCTATTATATGGCTGGAGCCAAGATCAGTATAGGGCAAATATGGCCAAAATCCAGTAATAGAATAATAATATCTGCCTGTCCATCATAACCTGCTCTGTTTGCCTGTCTAATACTTCAGCTAAAAAGAAAAAAAGAGCCAAAGCAGGAAGAGGAAAGGATCATTTTCTTTCCTCTGCAGATACAAGAGGGCAATTTGATCCCAGGTTTGGGTTCACTTCTCACCATGTTTACTTTGGGGACATTTGTCAGTCTTCTTCAGGGAAAATAAGGAACTCCAGGTGATGTTTGCTTCTGTAAATATCATTTGGAGGTGGCAATCGTGTGCTGGGCGTGTGGACTGCATCTGGTTGCCTGGAGGAGCACATTTGGTGTAAACAGGCTGAAATAGACCCACAGACGAGGGCTGGAGCACCTCTTAACTGCGAGGGGATCTGACATCACTTGGTGTGGAATACAGACCAAACTGGAGTGACTGTCTTCATTGGTGCTCTACACCATCAATAACACCTTCTTAAAACAGACTGAGAGAAACTGCTGCATTTGGTGGAACAAAGGGAAGTTACAGAATGAATAAAATTCTTCATGTGTGTTTTTGGGCTAGGTGCTGGGAAGGTGGGAACATCTATCACCCAAAGCAGAAGAACTTGATCCACCTGGGAGTGCTCTCAGCCATCCCATTGCTGGTAGCATTTGAGCTGATGCATGTTTGTGGATGGTGAGGCCATCCCTCTGCTTTCTTTTGCATCTGTCATTGTCCTTCCTGCCACAAAGGCCAAGAGCCAGAGAAATCTGGTTCCTACTCTTAGACCTCAGTCTGAGTCTGCAGAGTGGGCAGTGCACTCTCCACATGAGCTCTGGGACTCATTGGGACAAAAGGTGTCCCAATCTTTTTGTGCCATAGATTTACTCAGCTGGTAAGTGGTCCAAACAAATGCAGTGTGTGAAGTTGTGAGATGCCTCATTCATTTGCTTTTTACCTGCACTAGGTTATGTTTTCCTTGAAGGGGGCTCTGGTCAGATGCAGTATTAGTAAACATGTAGAAACAAGGCACGGCATCCGATATTATTGTGGCTTTGTGGAGAGTTGGATTGGAAATGCCATTATCCAGCTGACCTTTGGGCAAGAACCTGTCTTGGGGTGACTTTATGATGTGTATCCCATATCGCTGCCCTATGCCCAGAAATTAATTCTTGTGCCTTTCTATGCCTCTAAACTGAGCCTGAGAGGGGGAAGGAAAAACTGAGCAAGACTTTTTCAAAGCACTTTGCAGCTTGTTCAAGGTCACACAGAGATAGTGACTTTTTTTTCCCAGCTGTGGCAGGGGAGGGAGGAGGCACCCGGCTTGCTGCTCCCAGGTCAGTTTTTGGCCAGTTTCAGCTTCTTTTTCTCCGGAGAGAGGCTGAGAGTTGAATTTTTTTTCCCTTCCCTGGAATTTCGGATTTTCTCCCTTTTCCACTGGACTGCTTCAATATCAGAGCACATCGGGAGGACTTTCCACTGAGCACAGAGGGCCTGGCCCTGGCCCAAGCCCCAGCTCCGAGGAGACCAAAGGGAGGACTCGAACACTTTCCCAGGTTTTTTCTCCATAGCGAGAGATTTTATTATTTAGCATTATTTTCCTTTCCCGTGTGTTTGTTAAATAAATAGCTTTTATCTCTTTAACTTTCCTTTGAGGAAAATTTATTTTCCCCGAACCTGGTGGGGGAGGAGTGGTTGTGCCTTCTCTCAGAGGATATATTTCTAAATTTGGCCAAACCTGTACAGAACCACACTGCATGGAAGGGGATGGCTGGTCATTTGTGTTGATTCAGTCAAGCAGTCTCTATTCCCACCTGTCTTTGTGAGCCATCTGGTCAGAAAGGAAGAAAGATAAAGCAGAATATCAGGAAATGTTTAAAATCACTTTAAATAATGGATGTTTTCTTAATTTACATGACCTCTCTAAGCCTCTTATGAGAAAGCAAATGGAGTGACTCAGCATAAGGTAGCAAAGATTATGCTTAGTGTTTAGACCTTGGTCCTGTCTCCTTTAATCCTGATTCAGTGGTACAATTCCCACATTTGAAGACACTTAAGTAATGATTAAGTGACCTCTTCATTTCAGGCAGTTCCCTTAAAATCCTCTGCTTGGTTGTAAACATATGTGGAGAAGATCTTGGTGTTTAGATGAATTCTAAAGATGGGAGCAAATCAGTTTTCTTTCTGTGCAGAGTTCCTAGTTTCCTTATCTGATGTTTAATTATATTGTTAAAGAATTTGGTAGGCGTTCCCCATTTGGTTTCTAGATCTCTTTCTGCCATGGTTTAAAGTGCATTATTTTCTGACCTCAGCTATCTGGAAGTCAATAGGAAAAAAGCTATAGCTTTGAGGTAAGTGTAAAAGAACTGCCCTAAATGACACCACCATAAGAAGACAATGGATAGAGGAACCACATATGCAACTGTGATTTTCCCTTATTACTGATTTTTCCAATCCATCATGCTGCATGCATTTGGGTTCATCAAGTAGGAAAGGACTGTAACCCACAGGGCCAAGACTGCAGAATTAGGGATGCTCTGGCAATCTGATTTTGGCATGCTGAAGGTATATTCTCCCTGTAAGAGGTTTTTCTCCTTTGCTTTGTGCTTGATTTTTGTAGACAGTCATGTCCAGTGACATGTGCTGGATTGACACAAAATAATATGGATTATATGTGCAAAATAATATGATTGTATGCAATGTGTGTTACCATTGTAAGCACGGAACTTGTGGATGAAAGGAGCTGCTTGTATCTCTAGCCAGACACACTGTACAATAATTTCTGCTCTGTCTGAGAGTTGCACATACAAATGGCACTTCAGCTTTGTGTTCTTCACCTCTGGATGAAAGCTACCTTTCTTTATTCAGTATTTGCAGGCTTGAAATTACCAGCCTGTGCTTGTTTTGGTTGCTTTTTTTTGGGGGCAGGAACTGAATACTTTTTATAACTTTCAGAATCTCTGTGGTGATTTTTGGTCAGGAAACCTTTTTACGAGGTTCTAACTCCTACTTTTGAAAGTGTTTCACTTCTAAGTGAGGTAAGTGCTTTTGGAGAATTTCACATAAGTAATTATTCTATTACACGTTCAAGATAATAGGAGAGAAAGCTCAAAGGAACTTGTTGGAAGTGGTGTAGGTAGAGCATGCTGTAGGCTGAAATAAACCACAGCCCTCTCTAGGCTTCAGCTGCTGTTTACCTCTTTTTAATAATGTTTGCTCTTCCTTTCTTTGTGATATTTTGGCACGTCATGTGGATGGGGACCCCATTAATTGCTACTTAATTCAGCAGGCTTAGATTGTAAACTGTAAGTTATGAGTTGATGGGGTAGGAAAAATAGTCCTTTGGCTCAGACTCTGCTAGAACAGGGAACTGAGAGTTGGGGAAGAGACTATGGCCTGTTTGATGTTGAGTGTATGGCTGGGATGCTGCCTGGCCTTTCCATACACCATGCAAGACCGGGCAAGGCTCTGAACTCCCACTCCTTTAGCTGTGCTTTTAAGGAAGGATTGTGAAGCATCTGGCCCTCAGCTAGAAAGTCAGAGCGCAGGAAATGCCTTTGCTCGTAGCATTTGCCAACTGTGGTTTCTGGTATGTTGGTGGGTGGGTTCTCGACGTGTCCATCTTGATAAGAAAATGCCTAAAGCCAGACCCCGCTCATCGTTCATCAAAGGATCATTTTCTTTATCTCCAGTCTCAGTTAAATGTAGAGTTTCTAAAAGCAAAAACGCACCGTGCTCCTCTCAGAACCACATTTAACCTCTTAAGCCTTGTTATGTGCATCAGGAGTAAGTTACAGTTAAGGATCAGGACTTATCTTCCCAGTTGAATCAATTTCTCTTGACTTTCTCCAAAGAATTTTGTATCCCCTGAAATTCTGTGTGTCATACCTTATCATAGATGAGAGGTCTTTTTCAGGGAAGGCTTTAGAGGAAAAAATATAACAAAAGGCTATAATGATTCAAAAATTGTCCCTATTTTGTTTTTGTAACTTATAAAAATGTAAACATAAAAATAGCCTCCTGTCTAGTGAATATTATGATTCATATTTTTCCCCCAAAGGAAGAATGGAGAAAGAAAACATCCCATTATTTGATTGGGTTATTTGAGACGTATATAGTCTGGATTTTGTGTTTCTAAGAAGTACACTTTTAAAAAATGTGTTTGGGATTCAAATGGAAGGGTGTGGACAAAGTTGGGTTTTGGAAAAAGACTGTATTTAAGAAGAATGCATTTTAAATAATGCTGAAAGGAATAAAATAGCAGTGAAGGATCACACTACGCTTGTTTCTTTTCCGTACAGTTTCTTACCCTCCCAAAGTATCTGCTATCTACTAGTCTCTGGGTTCAGAACTGGTCTAGGCCAGCTGTTTTTGTATAAGTTCCCAAGTGTTGTAGGTGTTAATTTAAATTACATCAAGTGATGCAGGAGTCTTTGTCCATGGTGGTGTTCAGAGAGGCAGGACCTGCTGCTGGTCCCTTCCCATTAGTGAGAGGTGGCATCTCCACTGGGAATTGCTCACTGGGTGAAGCCCACACAGCCACGAGTGTTCCTCCCAGCTGTGTATTTCCAATGTTAAAAAGGAGCTCAGTTTAATCACAGAACATCACATCAATAGTTGTTAGCTTACTTGTTGGCAGACCAAAACAAATTCAAATGGAACAAATGGTGTAACGCTTCCATCCTGCTTTTAGGTTCTACCTTGGCAAGGTTCTACCCTTCCAAGCTGAAGGGATTTTTCTACTTTCTTTGTATTCTGAAATCCTTTCTTAGTCTTAAGCTCAGAATTTCACAGCAGCTTCAGTGTAAATAAATGAATGCTGAGGAAAAAGCTGCAAACCTTTCTTGAAAGAAAAAAATTGCTCTCAAGTATTAGAAGTGCTTGAAATCCTGCCAAGTTTCTGAAAATGCTTCTTTTTTCAGACTTTTCTGAAATGTTTATTTGAAACATGTTTTTAATATTTTTGAAGAGTTCTAGTGAATTAAAATATCTAGTGGCCATTTTAGTGAGATATTGCTAATTATTCCCATGGAAACCTTGAAATGTGAGAAGCTCTCTAAGTGCAAAGGTGATGCCATAAGAACAGGCGTGTCTTCAGTTGCCTGTGCTTTGGAATGATAGAAAATTCACTTTCTGAATGTAAGTTGTTTAGATTGGAAGGGTAAGTTCCTGTTATAATGGCTAATTTTAGGAGGAAGTTTGTAATACTGCATATGCTTTAATCTCTCCCGAACCTCTAAATCCTGTAAGAGCCCCTGTAGGAGGAGTTCCTGGAATCCTTCCCATCCCTTATTCATAAAAAGTGACACTCTGAAGCTGTCTCTCAGGTCACAAAACATCATCAGGGCACGACAGTATAGCCACAGCTCTAAAACTCAGGCTGCAGCTTTTGGCAGATCTGGAAGGGGAGGTTGGCTGTTTGAAAAAGAAAATTATTTTTCTTTGTAGCTAGGGGTTGATATTTCTCTATGCAAACTGGACTGCTACTGACTCTTTTTGATAGCTATTTTATTTAAATCTCCTTGAAGACAAGCCTGCCAGCTGTTTTGGGGAAGGTTACATTTCTCTTAAGCTGTTATCAGATTTTCCATCTTTCTATGAGGAACTGAGTTGAAAGGGAGGCTATTGGTTAGGGGCAGATTGCAGAGAAAGCAAACCCATCCCAGCCAGTGAGAGCTGACAAGGACTGCTTTTATGTTTAGTGGTGGCAAAGGGGATTTTCCTGTTCTTTGAGTAGCAAAAGAACAGCTGAGGTTCAGACCCTTTCTTCACCATCTTGCAGCACACCAACAACCCCTCCAGGCTGGTGTAAGTTTGGCACAGGTCTGTTTTCATGCCCAAATCCTTAAGAACACTGTGCAGTGGCATGGGAGGCCCAGGAGAACTGTGCAGGGATGCTGATCCTTGTGAGAGTGGTCAAGCTATGTGGTTTCAAAGATTGTGAGAAGAAAGTATTTATCAGTTTCCCTTAGACACAGGTGAACACTCACAGCTGCTTTTCCTGCTATCATTTATCACTGCAGATGGGAAGAAATCATGGGCTTGAGCATTTGCTCAGACCTGGCCTATCCTGAGGGTGTAAGGTATGACCAGAGAGCCACTGTCCAGGAGAAACTAGGAAGTAGATGTGGAGTGCCTAAAAGAGTTGTTCACATGGTGTTTTTACTAAATTGTAGCAGGCTCCAGGTACTTCAGTGAAGAAATAAGTGATAACACCTGGGCATGCAGAGAAATAACAGAGAAAAGATATAGTTGGGTCTTTTATTACACTGGACTAATTTAAGCCCTCAGATCGTTATGCCCTGGTGCCCACGCTGTGATGCAATTACTGAACATTTATCACAGAATCAATTAATTTGGAAAAGACCTCTGAGATCGGGTCCAATCTGTGACCAAACACCACCATGTCAACTAGACCGTGGTACTGAGTGCCACATCCAGTCTTTTCTTACACACCTCCAGGGATGGTGACTCCATCACCTCCCTGGGCAGTCCATGCTGATGTCTAATCACCCTTTCTGTGAAGAAATTCTTCCCAATGTCCAACCTGAACCTCCCCAGGTGCAGCTTGAGACTGTGTCCTGTGCTATGGTGATTTAATTTTAATTTCTTGATGCCCTTTTATGTCTACTGCCATGCAATAAATTTCTTCTTTTGAAAGCCCCTGCAGTGCAGAGGGCAACACCTGTACCTGGCAGAGCCCCAGCTGCCTGCCTGCAGGGGGCAGGGAGGAATGCTGCTGTGCAGGGACAGCTTTGCTCCGTGGGCCAGGTGCAGTGGGGTTTGCATTTTTTTCTTTTCCCACTGCTTTCCTCTAAAACATGAGGCGTGAGCCATGGCTGGAGGCAAGAATCCAGCCTTGATGGAGTGCCATCCTGATCTGATATGACAGGCCTTGGGAAAGTGTTCAGCCTTACCCTTTGTTGCTTTCAAGAGGGAAATCCCATTAGATAACCACTTTGCAGATGAGACTGGAAGATTTTGTGTTTAGATTTCCCTAAGACAAGAAGAAAATAAAGAAACCTTTTTGTGTGTGTGGTTTTGTTTTGGTCTCCTTCAGGAAAGGAGAACTGATGGTAAAAAATATGTCAGATGTATCCTGTTTCTTGAATAGTCCACGAAGTAACACAGAGAATGCAATAGTACACTTCTAACACAGTTTAATGTCCTGTTTGGTTCCTCCCTGGAAGAAGTTGGCAGGGCTTGCTGCACAGGGAGAGTAAGTTTGACACGTTGCTAGGTCATCTTGGAAACTGCAAATGGATTGGGACAGGAGTGCTAAGGAGATTTATCAGCCAGCAGGAGCTGTGAGTCTCAACGTTAGTGTAGAGATTAACGTGCCAAAGAAACCTCTGTTGTGAACCACAGACATGGAGGGGTAACAGAGACGGTTCAGATCCACTCCTTGCCAGTTTGCTAAAGTGGATTTGAATGAAATTGAATGTATAACTGGCCCCTAATTTCCAAAGCATTTTTGTGTGGGTTTAGCAATCTGATTCCTTTCAAACCCAATGACTGTCATATTGACGCAAATACCAGGCAATATTTAGAAAATTTGGGAAAGGTATTTTGCCAAGCAAGAGAAGAACCCAACCCCTCTCTTTTAACATGCATTCCTATAGGAATCAGAAATACAGAAGAAAGGGAAAAAGCATACTGAAATGTTGACCATTCTAACGAAAATCATACTGTACTGGTCTTTTTTTGGAATTTTTAAAAAGTTTTCCACTGGCTGGAGGCTTTTGAAGGAAAGAAAAGAAAAGACTCATCTTCTGTCTTGAATTAACTTTGTTTAATGATTAACAGAGCAGTGCAGTATGTGTGGTGCATTTTAATTAAATCAGAAGAGACATGATTTGGACAAGATTTTAGTTTCACTTTGAAAGTTATTAAGTAAACTGACACTGTTTGCTCTCCAAAAGTTCCTGGGAGCATCCGGTTAGCTGGTAATCCCTGTGCAGCTAGTGAAACAAAGCTGCTTCTAAAACACCTAAGGGCCAGTACCAGATAGTAAAAATGACTGGTCCAGTCAGACAGGGACATAACTGATCATTAACCTGCATGAAGCAGGGTCCTGGTCTGAGGATCCAGTTTCAGTTCAGGGATAAAAAAGGTCCAAACTGAATATTTCTGGTCGAGTTTTCATTTTGAATACCTCTGAGCTGTTCAAGTGGCACAAGCTGTTGAACAGTTGCTGCCTTTGGTGGAATTCAGAAGGGTTTTGAAAGCTGAATTTATTGGGTTGTTTGTGAAGTGAGATCCTGGCTGGGGCTTGGATGTCGTTCACCAGTAAAATTCAGAGCATCATAAGATAGGAGATTTGGTACAGGAACGTCTCCATAAATTGGCCCAGCAGGAAATGCTCTTCTCCTTCCAGAGCTGTGTGCCTGTGCACACATTTATATCAGCTCTCCCAGCAGAGAAGGATCAAGCCCAAAGCCTGGACTCAGATCCCGGCTTCAGACTGGAGCAAGACAGTGGATGCTCTTGCTGGCATGTGGTGCACACAGGGGTGAATAGATCCAACATTTCACACTCTGAGTTTGCTGTTGTTTACTGACCTGCCTCTTAAGGAGCTGTGGCTGAGGCCTCCACCCATGCCCTCTCAGCAGTAAAATCAAGGCAGAGCCTGTTTTGCCTAGAGATGCATCTATCATCTGTGTTTGTATCACACCTACCACATTGTGGCTCCTTCTGGCTTTTGTGGCCCAGCTTGAAGTGAATAGTTATCTTTGCAGCATGCCGCCAATATTTAAAAAATAACATTAATAATCTCATGTAAAACCTGTTGTTGAAATTACCTATTGCCAGAAACAGTTGGGTCAAAGACAACTTATATCTGCATTATTGGCAGCTGTATGCAGCTTTCTGTTTTGTGGGCTCTGCAAGTATTATCCTACATGCCTGTGAGCAGAAGTCCTACAAGCCTGGGCTTTGAATGTTATCCTTCACACTGATAAAGCAGAAATTTATTAATAGCCACTATAATTCAGATATAAATGAGAGATGGCAAATTTTAAAGTTTGAGAACCAAAATTATAGATGGCTTTTTATTACTGTGAGAATTGACATGTGTCCCTGAAATGCATAAAGCACAAGAGAAGGGGTGTGGACTTGTGTGGGGAAACGGTGGCTCTCCCATCTGCTGCTGGTGGTGGCTGAGAGAAATGGGCTCCTGCTCAGAGCAGGAGGGGACCAGAGTCTGCCCCTCACCTGTGGCAGTGGCGCAGGGCATGGGGAGAAGTGATAAAGCCTTTGTGATTGCTTCCCTCGTACGCTTTTCCCCATTCCAGTTGTCCAGTGACCAGAAGGTATCTGTATATCCTGGTGGTTATATGGACACTATTGTTTGGATCTCCATGTTTATTTGAAAGCAGTGAAAACATGACCTAAAACCAAAGCTATGCTTTGGTGGAGGTGGTCTCTCACACCCATGAAATATTAGGCTGCTTTATTTCTGGATTGTACATTTCCCCATAAGTGACCGATAGAGAATGCAAACACCAGCAAATGTGTTTTTCTGATCAAGTTTCAATTTACAGTGGTAGTTCTCAGTGGAATATGATTTTAACACTTGTCTTGGAGTTTGCTTTGTTTACTGTTACAGCCATACATGCAATCAGTAACTTTTCCATTTGAAAAGCAGGATAATACTACCTCACAAACTGAGGGCAGTCAGAGAAAATTCAATTCTCCTCCCTGTAGAGAAACAAACTCCTGCTTGCACTGTCCAAGGCCATCCTGTCTCAGCAAAGCAGGCATCAGGTAGGATTGAGCACTGCATGAGCTCTGTATGGGTCTTATCTGGAGCTACATATCTTGGAAGTGTTTATAACTTCGGGCTGCAGGTTCTTACATTCTAACCTACAAGGCTTGTGTTCCCAATGCTGCAGAACTTGTCTATGCAAATAGTTCTGTCTTCTGATAAGGCATTTGCTACCTGATAAAATGTGTCAGTGTGAACATGCAAATTCTGCTTGTGTGTGACTCCATGATTTGCACATGCATGTGCCCAAACCTACATACTGCAATTTGAGTATGTATTTTAATCCATAAATCCACGTACATAGCTGGGTTTCACTCACAGGTTTCACTGAACACGTTAAACTTTTTTGACTCTGCTGGTGTTTATAGGCACCCAGGTAGTTATAACTGTGGGATGGAGTTAAAAAATGAAGGGAATAATAGATATCATAGCTGTAGGATGGATTCTTGGTATTGAACCCAGAAAGAGCTTGGAAAACCTACGACTGGGAAATGGCAGAGTCTCCGTTACTTGAGATATTTACAGCTTGACTTGGAAAAAAAAATACATCGTAAGAGACAGCTCAGCATTATTTGATGACAAAGTGCATAGTCTTGTTTTTATAAGTACTCAAGAGATATACTCCGAGAGCTTATGTATGAGCTGCCAGATTTTACCTACAGTGTGTGATTTAATACACAAAGTGGTGTTCATCTGTGAAATAAATTCCCCGCTCACATGCCAGTGCCCTAGAATGAAATCTCCTAGGATGGTGAATGCAGATGCTTTTTGCCCTGTGAGATGCATCCACTGAGTTCCCTGCAGTGAAGTGTATTGGGGCATTTCAGAACAGACCTTAAAAAAACCAACAGAGTTTGTCTACTCCGTGAGAACATGAAAGAGACTGTGGCATCTTTCATTTTCCCAGGGAGGGAACAGTTAAAAATATTCTTCAAATAAGGAGCAGATGTTAATGTCATTAGAATGGATTTTCATAAAAAACCAGAGTTCTCTTGCAAAATGACAGTAGCTTTGCTAACTTCTCTACAAGTCTGCCTGCTTATTTCAGGCTTGTGGCACAGAGAAGAGGCAGTGCAGGGAGAGCTATTTACTGTCTCTGAAACCAATCAGGTACATTTCTGTAAGTTACTTGCCTGTTCTAAAACTGTCTCAACAAAGAGCTGAGGAAACATGAAGGTGTTTGAACAACAGGACAAGCACAGTGAGCATCGCAGCAACTGTTGACAAGCAGCATCACTGCTGACAAACAGGTACAGAAAGGAATAAGCTACATATGGAAAGGCATGGTCTGGACAGTGCATATGCCTCTGTCAGGTTCTAAATTCACTACCATTTCAAAAGCAAAAAAGATTCACAGGCTTTTTTGATCAGCTCACTGAAAACTCAGCCTTGCCTGCAGGAATGGTTAAAGGAAAAATAACAAACAAAATGTTAAGTGGTTCTCTGGATGACCTCTGGACATTCTTACTGTTAGTATGAGTAGACATTGGAACCTCCCAGTAATAATTTCCTTTTGGAAAGCTCTCATGTCTCCTTCCTCCTCCTCATTTTACTGCTTTTAATGTTCAGAACATAGGAAAGGCCCTGTAGTTCCTTTCATTGCTGCAATAGATGACCCTACACTCTTGTAGAGCCATTTGCCTTGAGTTCATTGGCATGAATGACACCTCACAAGTGCTCTGGTGCAGTTAGCATTTGTTTACTCTAGTTTTTTTCTCTTTCTAGTATTTTCCTTAGGGGATTTGGTGTCCTAGATCTCTGAAGCATCAGGACATACAAGGAAGGCAGGTTGAGATATGTCTGCTGCCCCATCATCTTTTGTGCTTTAGATGCCCATGTGAATTTTTGAGATTATCTGGGAGGTGATTTGCCTCTTCCTGCTCCATATGCAAGATCTTCACCTCAGGGCCACAATGTACTGAAAATATCCCTCTTGGTTAAGTTACTGAAGTAAACAACAAACATTTGGCTTCCAAATAATAAAGGGATTATGAAGTGCAAGTGCAAGGATCTATAACTGACTCAGATCCTCCTCCCACTTCTTTCCAAAGGGGTTGCAAGCATGGCACAATCTGTTTCAGCTTCTTTCAGGGGAGCTAGTTCTGCACTGCTGCAAACTTAGGGAGCTGCTGGATGCACACCCAGCTGAATGGGAGTGCTTGGCACTGCAGGGCTTGGCCTTGGCTGAGCCCTCCTTTGTGCTGCAAACAGAACGAATCAAATGGCCCTGTAGCTCTTGTTAGAACAGTGATGTTCCTCAGCTGGATGGACCTTATGGCTTAAATGATGGGCACAGCTCTGAGGGCAGCTGGGGTGAGGCCTCCTGGGCACTCCCCAGTGCACCCACCAAGCTGCTCCTGTGGCTTAGGCCAGGTCCACGTGGCAGTGTGCTCCTTGCCTTATGCAGTGGATTGACATCTGTGTGTCCAGAGCTGCCTGTTTGATCTTGCAGCTTTGCAAGTGTGACAAATCGTGGTTGTAGCAATTTCTGGATAGAAGAAAGAATAACAACAACACTGGTGCTGTCAAATTAAAAATTAATTTATGGAATGCCAACGTGCAAAGCGTGTTGGGCAGTTGTTGACAAGGATGCCTGTCACAGGTAACACTACAGACAGATGCTGATGCTGTTTGGAAGTGGGATTTGCCCACCTTATTTATCTTCAGTTCCTCATTTGCAGGCAAAGACGGCACACACCTTGAGGATAGGCTTGCATGGCCAGCGTTGCTCATTGCTGAATCTATGGGCAAATGAAATGTATTCTCAGTAGTGCTGTAGAGGTGTGGGCAAGAAGATGCAATTTGTTGCTAGAAGTCTTGAAATTAGAAATGGGCTGACCATGTGAAGTGTTGTGTTTCATCTGGACTGAAGTTCTCTTCCAGAACTTTATAATTCAGAACAGTATTTGGAAAAGTGAAGCAAGAAAAATTGTGATTCTTGAGACTGTCCAAAGAGGAGTATTTTAAAATGGTTCTGGAGTCTTCTACAAGTGGAAGAGGCTTCCCCTGTTTCTAATGGCCAGCAAATAGAGCCATGCATGACAGTACAGGCAGATTTTCTAAAATGGTTCTGGAACTGTTCTTTGAAGATGTAGAGTGTAGTGTTTTAGAGGATAGTCAATTTGCTTTTATTTTTGTCCTGAATGGAAACAGTTTTGTTGGTGAGCACTGCAATAATCTGATTTATTCCAGGATGGATTGAAAAGAGTGCAGAACAATCAACTGGAATAAAGACTTTCTATAACACAGTAGTTAATAGAGACCTGTATTAGAAATCTGTAGGGCTGCCTTGGAACCCAATTCAGAATTTCATAAACATCAGCTCTTACATCTGGCATCTGATTAAAATGTGTATTTTGGAAGAACAGTGACACGATCTCTGTTTAACTAATGCTCCTCCAGAGGGAAGAATTCTGCTTCTGTAATTCCTCAGCAGTAGAAATGCCTTTTCCAGGAAGACTAAATATGCCTCCTGTCTCACCAGCATTTTTTAAGGACCCTCTGTATTCACACTGCCTTACATGTTCACCTTCCTTTAAGGGCAGGGTAAAACAAAACTATAGCAGTGGCCTGCCTGCTGCATCCTCGTCTCATTTGCAGCTCTCTCTGCAATCACAGAAGTGGAATTCATATTTTCCTCCCTTGGCAATCAGCACTATTGGCCTTTCCTTGCTCCAGACCAGAGCTCCAGTATATTTTATACAGCAAAAGATGGGGGGTTCAGTGTGCTTTAGAACAAAAGGCTGGGACTACAGAAGATGTGCATGAAGAAATAGCAACTTCTTGGGGTACTGCAGACCTGTGTGTGTGTGTGTGTGTAAAGAAGCCCTTGTACGTGCTTGCACAGGAATTGTTCAACTATTGTAAAGCACAGAATTGTTACTTTTGCACAAAAATTCTATCTCCTCAAAACCGTAGAGAGAGTTTTTGGGAGGGAGAAAAATCCAGTTATTGCCTATGGGATTTAAGCAGAACATAATATCAGTGTCCCGAGCGAAGTGTGGCCATGGGATTCTTGAAAGCTCTGAGGAAAAGAGTCAGGGTTGAATCTTCCTTGGCCATGCAGCATTGTCCATGGCTTTGTGCAGAGGGTGGCCTGGGTGCTCACTCCAAGGAAAGAGTGCCACCTGCTGAACCCACACATTCCTTCCCACAGACAGGCGAGCTTGTAGTGGAGGTTTCCCTTTGGGGTACTAATCCATCCCTACCCACTCTTGTAATTTATGAGGGTTAGCAAGACCACAGCCTGGGGTGGAATAGCTGTAGGACTGCACAGTAAGTGGTTTCAGTTTGCTCACCTTTTTGGGCTTTAAGGGGAAGGGGTATGAGAGCCAAGCATATGAAATCACGGTAACTGATGGTGCCCCCATTTAAATCCCTGTTTGCACTTCTATTTCCTGCTTCATTCACTGGATTACGTGGAAGAACACTGAGGACAGTCTGTTAGGCTGGATTTAGCTCCAGCCCTGTTTTTAATCCTTTTGTAAAACAAAAGATGGTTTTACCTTGAGTGCAGTTGAGCTTGCAGCAACTCCCCACCTCCTTGGATTTGTTTGTGTTTGGAAATCACTGTCAGTCTTGAGCTGTCTGATCCAGCTTGACCTTTCACAAGTCAGATTGGATGCAAGTGCCTGCAAAATGCTTAGGCAGTGATTTACTATGAAAAGGGAGGACTGTTCCCTGGACCATTATTTTATATCTGGGTCCTCTCATCTCTCGGCAGGCTGGAATGTGACTTTCCTACCAGCAAATCCCTGCAGAGGCACCTCTGTGCAGTGCTGAGGCTGCTTGGTGCTCAGGCGAGCTGCCTGAACAGAATCCCTTCTTGTGAAAGCTGAATGGGAAGCAAGAGTTTGTCAGTCAACCTGGGCAGCTGAGAAATCTGCAGGAGTTTCTGTAACTGGGGGCCCAGCTATGACAAGGAGGATCTATTAGAGAGAATACAGTAAAAAAGAATAATGATCATATGATCACAGAGCAGAGGGGGGTGAAGGGAGGGGAGGGGGATACAAGATAGATAATGAGCTTGACAACAGGCAAATACAGAGTGTCATTCCAGGAGCTCTACAGGACCAACCAAATGGTTAACCTGTGGGGTGGAAAGAGCATCCAATGAGTCTCGCGTGCCTGAAAGGATAATGGCATTTTTATTATCTCATTCCACGCCCTGATCATCCGTCCATTTGCTCCCTGGAGCTGCCAGCAGTTTGCACTGATTCATACGCTGCAGACATGATCAGCAGATCATACTGCAGGCAGAACTTGTCAAGCCTTTCCAAGTGAGTTGCCAGTTTATTATATCTGTATGGATTTAGCCTTTTGGTGTTGTGTAGGAGGTGCTGGATGGTGGCAGTGGCAAGGGGAGCAGAATGTGTAACAAGCTGGGAAGCTGGTTGAACTGGGGAATGAGCAATGGATATAGATTGGGTTCTTTTGCTTCTTTTTCTGCTACATTGTGCTCTACTGTCTAAGGTCTTTGTATTTATGGATTTCTCATACCTGAATTGCGGAATTTAAACTGTTCAGTGGCAGAAGGACATGTTGGGAGAGCTGGCTGCTAATCGGAGTTCTGCTGGTGGGAAGTTTGCAGAAGTTTCATAGTTTGCGTGAAAGCTTTTGCATAACTCAGATTGCTTCATTTACTGAGTAAGTAAAGTCCTCATGGCACATTCATCCCTGAATGTGCAAGCAAAAGCAAGAGAAGAAAATCAATTAGCCTGCGTAATAGTGCCAATAATATAATCTGCTTTATTTCTCTCCTGTATTGTTTTGTTGGTCCACTTCATGAGCTGATGGATAGGAAACAGGACACTACTATGTTTCTAAATTGCTGTGATTTATATAAGGGTTTGGTTTAAAGCTTGGGAGAGGTTTTGAAGAGCAACTGGGATTTCCGTATGCCTGTTTTTTTAGCGTTTCCAGCATGAAATCCTGTGCTCTTAGAGGGAGAGGGAGCTCAGGGATTTCTAAAACTCAGCTCCTCCAAGAAGTCCCTTCCAGGAATCTGAAATCCCTCATTGTGATTTCAGAAATTGGGCAATAAATAATAATGTAACTAAGAGCATGTCAGATGACACTTTTTGGTGTGTTGTTCCATGGTGAAATGCAGCCACAAGCCACAGTAGCCAGCCCTCCCATACCTCTGTACAGGAAGTGGGAACAGCCGTGGGGGAGCACCAATTCCTCTGCACTCAGTGCGAGGGGAAAGCAAGGGAGGGGAAGGGGCAAAGTGGGTGAGATGTGGGCACTTTAGTGATTTTGTAAGTGGTGACAACATTGACTCATGATACCTAGTGTGGGGAGCTGGCCCTGAGTGCAGTGATCCAGGCTGGACCTCTGAGGTGACCTTGAGATCCTTTCTAGTCTGTGCTGGGGCTGGTTTGGTGAGGTATCAGGGTGTGGCTGTTTTGTTTAAAATACTAGAGACCATTGGATATCCTTGCTGGGAGATATTCTCCTCCACTCCCTTTTGGGCAGGAGAGGGAACCTTTACATCTGGCGTATCTGTTGTGTTGTGCTGGGAGCAATGCCTCAGCTTGTGTGCAAGGTGAGTTCACTGAAATCAGTGAAATTAGGTCTCAGTGAAAACAATCCTTTTCTCTTGGAGTATGATTAGCTACTATACTGCTGTTTTCCTGTATCTTGGGAGTCTTGGGCCCTGTAGCAGCTTCTAACAAGAGCAGACACACCTTGAAAACCAGACATGGGTTTTCTTTTGTCAAGACTCACAGTAGCATGCTTGAGGAAGAAAAGCAAAGTTCTCTTTGGCAAGGACTCTAAAGAGAAATCAAATGCGTGGCCAAAACTTGGAAACTGATTTATTCCCTTGCAACAAACTTCTCTGTGACCTCAGGCCAAAAGAGGGAAGACACCTTTAGCATTAGCCACAAAGGCTTCTTCAAAGCATTGCTCAGAGAAAGAAATGATGAAATACTGCCCTTCCCAGGCTGAGGCATAACGTAATCATTCCAAGTGCTTATGTCTTCTCAGGAGATTGCAGTGGAAAAGAAAAGGGGTATTAAAATCCTTATAAGTTAACTCTCTGGAGACTCTCCAGGGAAAAGGAGGAGGCTGTTATTGCATTATTTTGAATGAGGTACAATGTGATTGTTAACTTCTTGCAAATGTCCTCTAATGGCCCCGTTATACGATCATTTCATCTGTGTTGTTTAAAGATATTTTCTATGCTTTCAGTGTACTTGTGGTAGTTGTAGAAAATTTTGTAATTGCTAAATAGCTGCATATAATCCTGTTAGCATTTGATAACTAGAAATTAAAAGCAGAAGCTCTCAGCGTAGCCAAGAAATCATTCTGGTTGGCCTGAAAACATGAAATCTGTTTAATAAATGTATAGGGATTGGCTTGGCTCGCTGTGCTGGACACTAAAGTGTTTACTGTGCAAGTTCCTAGAGAAAGCAGAAGTTCTCTTTGCCAACAGGTAGAATATTTTCTTCCAGCAGATGATAACTTCTGTTCAAACTTCAGTTTGGTTGTTGGAAGCTCACTTTTTGGCAGCATTTTCTTCGTATCGTAGCTTATCTTTTCTGTTTCCTGGCTGAATGTTCAAGCCTGATACCAGCTAGTTTTTTAGGAGAAGAGAGGGGTTGAAGAGGACTCTTCTCCACAGACAGCAGTAGTGTTGGTGGCACAGTGTTATCTGGTTAATTCTGCTCCAAAAACTGATGCTGTTAATTTTCTCTTGAAGCTTGCTCTTTCCCTCTGGTCTTCTCTTCTGATCGTGCTCTTCATTCCCGTTCCCCAGTGGGCAAAGGCCTGAATCCATAGTCTGTAAAAGACTTTTTACAATACTGAGGTAATACAAGAAGGACATAATGTAACTACAGACAAGATACACAAAGATGTTAGCCTGTAGTGAGGTTATTTGTCTCTGTTTTGGAAGCAAAGAATCGCTGTCTCAATTTCTGAAAGTGGCTCTTCCCCAACAGCGACAAGTCTGCAGGAAGGACTGGAACAATTTTGAGAGGGAGTATCTTGGGTGGAAGAAACACTGTGGCAGAGAAAGGACAGGTTTATAGGGAAAACTCTGAGGTTTTGCAGCATTCTTTCCTCAGTGAAAGAAGTTGTTTTCAGCATAAGGAAAGCACTGGCTGTCAGGAGCACAAATCTGGAGTGGAGTTTTGAGCATCCACCTCAGTCTTAAGTCGTGACTGCGAGCACCAAACATCTAAAGTTTTGTCAGAGAACAAGTGACTTGGGAGAGTTTCATGAAAATTCTGATCTAAATTCTCCACCCTGTGCAAGCCTTGGTTCAAGCCAGGAACTTGCTGTGAATGCAAATGCCTGAAATGAGCTGTGAGAATTGCTTCTAATGAAAGGTAAATTTAGTAAAACCTAGAAAATTTGGGGAAGTTTTGGCCAGAACTGTTTCAGAACAGTTCAGAGAAGAGCTGTGTGAGTTCATGTCAGGTTTCTGAAATTCGCTTTGTCTGAAGGAAAAGAATAGGAAATACTTTTTATTTTTAATTATTTTTTTTACACTTTCTAGATAAGAAATAATTGAGTTGCACATTTGCATTTTTTTAAACAAAAAATTCTGGGTTTTTTTGAATCTTTTGATTCCAATTGATCTACCTTTCAAAGAGAAAAGTAAAAAGAAAATAACTTAGGTGAAAGATTTGCTTTCTTGTTCCAGGCTGAATTAAAATAAAGCAGCCCCGAACATTTTCCATATCACTTCACTCTGACAAGGGTTTTTGCTTCTGCTTCAGCAAAACTAGAAAATTCATTGTTAGTGCAGATCTTAAATCCAGATAGCTCCTCTACAGCCACACTGTTGGCATAGGTGTTCAACTAGTGGTGGATGGGGGTGGTAGAACTTTATCCTGCTTCTTCACACCCCTGCCTTTCCCTTTCCTGCCAAACCTGCACTCCCCATCCACCCTGTTCCCAATTCAGAGTAATGCAGGAAGATTCAAAAAACTCAGGAAAGTTCTCTGGTGATTGTTTCAGGCCCTCTTTGCTTTTCAGTTCATATATATGCATATATGTCCATATAAAGCAGTAAATTTTGTCCAGTAAATTAAATCCAGTGCTTAAAAACGCAACCAAGAAAAACATGTCCATCAATCATTGAAATAATTGAAACATAGAGGCTCAACTTGCTGTAACTTTTCACTCTATCCATGTTTTACTTTGTAAAAAAACCCCAAAACATTCAAAAAACCCTTTCTTGCACTATTTTCATGTACTGTTTGAATTATATTTTGGGATGTGTAAGCTCTTAAATGTAGTGAAAAAGTCTCCTTGAGTTCAGTAAGGCAGCTTGCATGTATAAGTGGCTGCATAGCCAAGTTTATAATTATATATCTGCGTAATGTTAGCCTTCCTACATTTATCCATTCCAGTTTTAATTCTCCATTTCGTAAAATCTATGATCAAATTTTGGAGCCCAAGCTAAGCCGATGTCGTCCCTTTTAATTTAGGACTCAGCCCTTTTATTCTCCTTCTGTGCTTTACTTTTATTAGTTGCTTTCTTTTTGTGCTGATGTGCAGCACATATTGTTAAGGGCACTTATTAGAGCCAGAATTTTACAGCGTGGAGAGTGTCCTAATAAGGGAAAAAAACAGCCCTTTATTGGTGAGGTAAGAGAAATCAGGCAGGGGATAATTTTTTTGCTGATTGAGAAGGATAAGGTGCGGTTTGGCAGGTATCGCATTGGTTTGGCATTTGCTGACACGGTTCCTCTTTTCTGCAGTTCAAATCCTTTGCAGAGTAGACAGTCAGGGAGGGCTTCCCCCACTCCCCCTTTTGCCTTCCCCTCCCTCGAGGCATTTCTGCAAGTCCAGCAGTGCAATACTGTAATCACCTTTTTGGGGAACAGCAAGCACGTTGGAAAACAGCTTTCCGTGTGGGTTTTTCTGCATCTAAAGCATTTAAGTGGTTTGTGAAGTTGTCAGAAAAATCACACTGTAGTCCAAGGTATTTTGATACAATTTCTCTCTTCTCAAAACTCCACTATTGGAGCAAAGTACTGGCTGCAAGGTTTAGTTGGTCTTTAAGTTGCTCATCTGTTTTTTCCTTCCAATTACTTTGGATGCGCATATTGAATTCCAGAGATGAGCAGCACATCCCAAGCTTAAGTACAGGCTTCAGATCTGAAGTCAATGTAGTTCCTTGACTTTCAAGCTGAGTTAAGGTGAACAAAGTTTCAAATGAGGGCAGAAGTATTTTGGGGCTTTTGTTCCTTAGTCCCTGTTTGTCTCTTGGTAAATGAATACTAAGCCAAGTATTGGCTCTGCTTAAATTCACTCTGTGCTGCATCAGGAGACTGAAACTGATGTCAAGTGGCTGCCCCTCTCCACCTAGTGCTCTGGTGTGATTCTTTAATTGTGGGAGGAATAATGGTTAACTTAATCACCAACACCCAGTTTTCTCTGTCACTCTCTTGCTTATTTTCTTCTGAATACTGTATGTTTGCTGGCATCACTTGTGAAGCAATTTTTTTCCTCTCCTCCCTGTCGTAGTAATTCTAGAGTACGTGTCCTGTCATTGTTGAGGTTAGCTTACTGTAGGGAAAGTATGTGAAAGAAAAATGGATGATAATAAAGCAGAAAAGAAGAATAAACAGCGATAGTAGCAAGGGTTGGATGTACCAGTTCACATCAAGCAAAATATACAGATGCACCATTAGGTATAGACTACTCCCAAAAGCTTGATAAACAACCCCTTTTTGGGGGGATTGGTAGGGTTTGGGTTTTTTGTAAGATGCCTGTTTGCATTCAGACTCTTCTTCCTCAAAGTCAGCATTTATCTTGAAGATCAGGGCCTTGGCTAACTTTGTCTTTTTTAATTTCCACCCACCACTTTTCCATATACCTTGACTAAGCAAGGGTGAGAAATATTCAGTTTCTCGTGAGCAAGGCTGACTCCAGCAGAACCTGGCATACCAACTGGAGAGGATTAACTCTGTCCAAGAAGTTTCACTCTGAACTCTGAATTTTTTTCAGATCACTTTCAATCTGCTTTATGCTTCTCTTTAGCAGGATCTGGTCCTGCTGCGGGTCCTCGAGGCAAATGTTGCTGTATTATGGAACAAAAAATAAAAAATTATTCTGGTTCCAGACTGCTTAAAACATTATTCAGAAATATCTCCTGACTGGTGTGCTATGTATTTAAAAAATTTGAGAAAGCAGCCCCTGTGGAAGCCGTCCATGTGCACTTGTTTTCCTTCCCACGATTCTTTGGGAAATGTGGAGGCCTGTCTTAGAGGTGTGTCCTTGAGACCAATGCACTTGACAGTACAGGATGTAAAATTCTGGCTTCTGTTTGGTTTGCTGAAGCCAAATTGCCCACAGGCCTTTTTAACCATAAAAATGTATTACATGTTTCTGAACAGGAGGTTTTTGGGCTTGCCAGATTCCATCTGCAATTCGTTCAGCCCTGGAGTTGCTGCAGTGTAATTACAGAAGTACCTTCTAGCATCACAACTCTTTGTGTCCTGGCTTATTCCTTACTACAAGATTTGTTGTTTTGTTTTGGGTTTGCTTTTGTTTGTTTGTTTGGACTTTAGTTATGCTTGATTTAGTGGAGTTTGTAACTCAGCAAGAGGATCATGGGATGGGTGAACCTCACAAGCTCAATGCACTGTGGGTTTCAGCATCGACAAATGACGTGTACCACCATCATCACACCCTGGCATGACCGTGGTGGAACCTGTGCAGTCTCTTTGTTCATTTTCAGGTTGTTCATGGATTTCCAGCTCCCATGAGCTGCAGTGGCATTCTCCATTGTCATGTGTTTCCTTTCCCCCTTTTTTTATTTTTCCCTTTCAGTCATCTCTTGGTAGTGTTTTATTTGATTATTTTGCAAAGCCCAAATGAAATGTGTTCTGGCCTTACTGTATTCTCTTGCACAGTGATTTCTTTAAAAGAAGAATCCCATTTTTAAATTATGGTGCGTATTTGTGTAACACTCATCTTTCCTCTGTGAAGCATGAGATTTTTTGGATTCTGTTTCTCCTGCAAGAGGAAAATCACTGGCATGTGCTCTGGGTGTGTAAGATGGTGTTGTGCATCTTGGCTTTAGTCATCTCCCTCCTCCTGGAACAGGAGTGGTCAAACACATCATGTCAGCAGTTTTCTTTCTCAGGATTGCAAAATGCCCCAAAGCCTAATTAGCAGAGGCCACATCTATTTCCAAAACCAGCTAAATTTTTACTTTAGTCCGAAAGATGAAGTTTGAGGACTAATTTTCTCCTTGTTCCTCTGTTAAATTTGCCATAAAGGCTGTAGCAAAGCAGTTTTGTTGTTCTCTGAAAATGTAGCTTTTACTCAAGGCTTGTCAAACTTAAAAAACTCTCTTGATGCTGTAGCAGAGCTATCTTGGTGTTCCCATAGTCCTTATCTATATGGCTGTGAAACCTTCCCACTGACTGCATGTGCTTTAGTGACAATTTGCAGCCCATCCAGCTGAGAACAAATATTCCTTTCTCGTGCATATCTGAGAGCTGCATTTGGTCCCTTGTCATTTTGGGAAAGCCATGGGGTTGATTACTTACCTGATTTCCTGGATTCTTCTTTCTTTCAAACTCACCTGACACCCTGTGAAGTGCTTAGGTGGGAGACAGAGTCTCCCACCCAGCCCTATGTTTACTGCCCCTGAGCAATTCTGAGTGGTGGTATTTCGAGCAAACTTGGTCAAATGTCCAGAAAACCTGTTTGTGCATGATTATAGCTGTGCACTAACACTGGCAGTCTGCCTCTTGCTCATCTTGAGCTGGCAGTAGCACCCCGTAGCACATCCAAGAGCACCTCATTGACAGAGGATTACAAGTGTTTGCGTTGAGAGTTACGCCTGTGTTTGACGTAGGCAGCGCCTGTTGTGCTGGCCCTGGATCCTGAAATGCACGATTTTTTTCACTGAACATTCCTGAGTGAGATGGGAACTGGAGCACAAGGGAGTTCAAGCATCTCACACAGGAACCTGTAGCAGAAGAGGAGCCAAATGAAGTCTTCAAACCCCCGTATTTAGCAACGTAACTCTCAGATGCTCGTTTGGATTAAGAGCAGTCTTAACTTATTTTTCCCATTTAGAGTATTGCTGATCCCTAGACCTTCTTGCTACCTTGTAGCTGCTAAAGTTTATCTTCTTCAGACAGATAATGACCATATGCCTGTTTACTCAGTAATCTGTCAGTTGAATTGTGGTAACAGGTTGGACCACACTCTGTGTGCGTAAGAATTCAAATTCTCTTATGCTTGTCCTAATTGTTTGTTGTGCCAAGTATTTGTCATTTTACATTGCCAAATCCTTGCTTTACAAATGCTGTACTTTCACAAAAGTATATTAAATGTAAATTTGTTATCCAGTGCTTGGTTTTTGGCCCCTCTCAGTGCCTTTCAGGGCTGCATGACTTAAATTCAGTGAGAACTTTCATAAAAGGATAAATGGAATTGCAGCTCCCTTGCAATAGACTTGGTGTGTGTCTGTGAATGGTTACTGTGGATGGAGGAAGAGGATACTTGGATGAACAGTGCGTGGTTGGATGGAGTGTAAGGGATGTTCTCTGGTGTTATTTCTAAGGATCCATCTGCTGTGCAAATGCCTCCAAAATCCATCTGCTGTGCAAATGCCATAGAAGGCTCAGTGACTCCCTAAAACACTGTCTTGCTGTCCAGGTGAGAGGGGAAAAGTTTTGACTTCAAATAAAGACCAAATCCTGCAAGAGCTGGTATTGGAAGGGTTGGCTGGCATTCAGGTCAGTCCCATCTACACTGTGGGACTGCAGAGGGAGCAGTGAGAGCTGTGGTGCACAGAAGCATTCCCATGTGACTCCTACAGTTTCTCCAGGACTAAAACCTCTCTGGTGTAGAGCTACTGTTTTCTCACTCCATCAGCTTTTGGGAGTCCTATCTACAGAGCTTTCTGTACCTGTTGAAGCTTGAGAAGCAGAAGGGTGTGGCAGCAAGCTAACTCCTTGTCTCCCAGTGGTAGGGTGAGGACCCTGCACCCCATTCCTCATTCTTTCAGGCGTTTAAGTGTATCTCAGTTCACAGCCCAGTGCTTCAAAAGGTTCCAGACTGTGTTGAGCCATGCTGACCCCTCTGAAAAGTCCGAGGTGCTTTCTCAGTGGCATGGCTACAAGATCCCCTGGGCTAAACTTGCTTTTGGCCCTTCCTTTCCCATTTCCCAGCAGACACACCTCTTTTTAAAAAATGTAGACTGCTGATTTGGAAATACGTAGCAACAGAAGGCATTATCTAAAATGCAGAGGAGAGACAGGCCATCACTTGGTCAGAGAGAGCTCAGGGGAGCATGTCTCTTTGTTCAGCACACCAGAAAAAGACATCTCAGGATAATTCTGTCAGTGGCTTTCACGTGCTGTCAAGAGTAGCAATGGAAGTCAGCACAGTGCAGCTGTTGGAGATGGGACTGGGAGGAAGGAGTCCACAAACCTTCTAAAACTCCCTTTAGAAGTTGCTGGAAGAGCTCCTGGTAGCTTCAGCAAGTTTTTGGAGCAGGTGTGAAGTGGTGGAGCCAAAAGAGAACTGTATCTGCTCTGTGGTTTAGACTGAAAGTAGTAGATTCATCTATATATCTGTTTTTCCATTCCATAAACTGGAATTATAATAACAATAATACCCACCACACAGAAGTCAGAAGGGGTTGCAAGGATTGCTTAACTTTTGTAAAACATGTTGAGATCTTTTGATGGAAAGAATTTAACAAGTGCCAAGAACTAATATAAAACAAGGGGAAAATAGCCATTGGTCTGCATTCACTTCTGGAATGTAATGGATTATACCAGAAGCCTTGGCTTGAACATCTGTGGGTGTGTACATTTAATGATGAATTTTTTGATTACCCTTTCTGTAAAAATGTCAGTTGAATCTTTGCTTCTTGGTGATGGAAACTCATCAGGGCTTGTCTCCTCTCACCTTTGGAATCAGATCCTCTTTTGGCTGCCTTTGCAGTCTGTTTCCATTGGCTGTATTGCCTTCTTATCACAGCAGCTCTTTGCTATCCTTCCTGCCTTGATGCCCACCTGCATAAAGCATTTTGCAACAGCTATGACTGACTGGCTCCCTGTGTGGAACTGCTGTTCCAGAATGAAACTGAAATTATCAGCAACAACAACAGAAAGGGTGCCATAATAACTGCTGTGGTTTGAAATCACACTGAATATTGCAGAAAAGCCCCTTACCCTGCCCCTATTATCTCCACAGGGCAGTTTCTCTGTGTTAGGTGCTGCTGAACAGCTGCCCATGTCCCTTTTTTATCTGGGTACTCTCTGTGGACAGCTTTTAAGTTGTAGATAATTTGTTAGTGAGTCTGTGAAATGGAAGAGGTTTTTGTTGGATGCTAGAGTTCTGTGAGAAGGGTTGTTTTCCCCCCTCTTTTTAAAGAACAGTGGCTTTTAGATTTGTATTTGCAGTGTGATTAATCAGCTCTCCTGAGCTCAGTCAGCTTTCCAGACAGTGTCTCCCATACTGAGTATGGTAGTTTCTTACGAGCAACTTCTCTGGAATAAGGATTACAGTCAAGCAATATGAGAAGAACAAGCACATCTAAGGGAAACCTAATTGAAAGGATAAAGCCAGGATATTTTATTGTGTTTATGTGGGTGTAGCTACAATGGCTGCATTTCAAACTTCCAGCTGTTTAATTTGCACAGTGCTGTTATATGATGTCTGCAAATTGTTGTAACATCAGTGTGCTGTTGGAAGTGCTGTACGTGACCTTGCAGACCTGCAAGGACCTGTTTTGTGGAAGAGCTCTTTACCTTTCATGAAGGTGAAAGACACTTCAGGATTAGCTTTCACAGGGATGCATGGAATGTATCTGCCCCTAATCCTGTTAGCAAATGACAGGATCTGCACTAATAATTCCTCTGCTGCCTCACTGAAAATGTCTCCTAATCACCTTGGCTGTTGACAGTAGGCTTCTTAAACACCTCAGAAACAGAGAGATGCTTGCCCATGTTAAAAGCAAATGGCCATGAATTTCCCTTGAAACAAAATCCACACCTGCACAGCATCCGTGAGTTGTGTGCGTGGGGAATCGGTACCAGAAAACATTGAGACATCTGATTTTCATTAAATTTTTTTTCCATTCACCACATGTTGTAGCACTGGATATATTTGTAATGCCATATCCCCCCTCAATTGGTTTATTTCATTTAGCATAAGGGTTCACAGTCTGCTCTGTTTTGGTGCATGTTCTGGTCTTGCACTTCATCTGCCATCCTGTTTGTGGCTTTGATTTCAATATTTAGTCTGCTGTGGTATGTTAAGGCAGTGTCCTCCTAGTGCATATTTTGTGCTGGGAAGAGTGGATAAAAAAAGATCATTCTGTTACTATCTGAATAATTATCTGGTAAAATTACTTTTCCAGACTGCCTGTGTGCAAATACATGCCTTGTACTTTGTTCGTCAGCACAGTCTTTGCTGTATTTCTGAAAGCTTCAGCAGACATCCTCAGGGACCTGTCTGGCTCTGAGAAACAGTCATTTAGCTACAGTCTCTAATCCCCTGGGAAAGGCAGAGCAGTTTTGACACTTCACAGGGCCCAGGCTAATGCTGACACCCATACCTTCAGTGGAGCAAGCACTAGAAATACCGGGTTCTGACTGTTTGTAGGTGTTTCAGATCACACAACACTTCAGTCTAGGCCGAAGTTACTGAGTGATGTGTAATCTGGGTAGTCACAACCTTCTATGTTACAGTTTTCCTTCTGCCAGTCATGGAGGGTTTTGGTTTTCCAGGCCCCGGACAGCCCTGTGAACCTGGCTGGATGTTGGTGACAGAGCCACTTGCCCAGTGCTGGTGCTTTCAGTGTCCTTGCTATTCCCAGAAGGATCTCTTTCCCTTTTCCCTGTTCTCTGACTATCTCTCCATCAACCTTCCTCCATTCCCCATCTCATGCTCTGCAGGGAAGGAGGCTCCTCACCCATTTGCTGCTGTCCGTCTCCTCTCTCCCTGTCCACAGTCCAGGGAGATGCCTTGTTCCTGGTCCCTTCCTGCAGACCTAGCCTGCTATTCCTGCTTCCACATTCCTCCTTCCCTCCCCACTTAGTGTTTCTGTCCCACACTGTTCAAATCCATAGTGAATTTCAGGGTCAGTCCTAAATCAGAGAGGGCTGTTTTAGATATGAAGCCATCCAAGGCTTACAAACTGATCCACGCCAGGGCAGCATTTCAGTGGTAGATGAAAAAACTCCTTTCAGGATGTGTCCAGCACAGTTGGTGGGCATTGTCCTTGATATCAATCCATGTGATGCCGTGAATTTTCTTCCCTTCAGCACTCACCCACTGTAGAGTCCTTACCTGTGGTTCTCCATTATACCCTACAAAGCCTGGCAGGCAAGAGAAGAAAATTCAGGAGTGCAAAAGGCAATTCTGCTCAGAAATGTGTCAGTTCTGCTCAGAAATGTGTCAATTCTGCTCAGAAATGTGTCAATTCTGCTCAGAAATTTGTCATCTTTGAAAACCAAAGCCTTGTTTCATCACCAGTTTCCCAAATTTCTTGTTTTGTCGGGGTGGATGGTGAATAAATATGTGCTGGAAGTTGATTGTGAGTAGATTGGGCATAGTGATGGAGGATTAGGGGGGTGTGACTAAGATTAGTTTGGATATCAATGTTCCGTTCCTCAAATCAGTGATTCTCTGAGTTAACTTTCTTTGTCCTTACATGATATTCAGTGGAGCAAGAGCAGGTTGGAATTAAAGAAGCTTCATGTGTATGAGACCTTATCCTCACAGTGCTGCACTTCCTTTTAAAATACACTGCTCTTAAAATGCAGCAATCCTATTAATCTTTGTGGAGGAAATGAAATGCAAGCGTTGGTTTGTTAAGAGGCTCTCTATTTCCTAGAGTGCTGCATTAAAGAAGCCTTCAAAGCTGGTAACCAGAGTGAAAGTAGATAAGCAGATGAAATTGAAGGCTGGGTTTCCAGGTCAGGAATAAAAACATGATTTATTAAAATTCAGTTTGTGCTTTCCTGAAATCATCAATTTGTTCTTGTTTGCTAATTGGTGAGGATGCAGTGTACTGCTTTGGAATAAAAAAAATAACACCAGAAATAATATTAAAAAAAAAAAGTTGAAACTGGTTTTTTTCCAAAAAACCTTGCCTGCTGCAGCTACTGGGCTAAACTGCACATTGAACAGAGAAGAGTGAGAAGCAAATTCCCCCTCCAGCCAGACTCCCTGCTTTTGTCTCTATAGTGAAACCTTGGCAAAATATCCATTGTTTCTGTCACTGCTGTAGGTGCACAAGGGTGAAGGTGGTCTGTACTCTGAGCACCACGTTTGCTAAGTCTGATTTTAGCTCATCTAGCTGAGGTGGTGCACTCACTTCCTAATGATAACACAATTCCTCCTCCAGCCTCTAGTGGGAAAAAAACACTGCATGTGACATGAGTTTTTAATTTTTAAATAGAAAGAACTGTTTCTCAGAGTCATTGCTTAGAATACACATCTATTATACATCCATGCATATAAAAAATATATAGAGGAAGATGGCTGTTGGCCTTGAGAAACAGTCCTGTGCTCTTGCTCAGGTTCCTCCCCATAAGGCTGCAGAGTTTCTTGTGTGCTTTTCCTCCAGATTTGATGTCTGATGGAGTGTCCATCCCTGCCTATACCTACCTCAGAGTCATAGCTTATTGACATGGCTATGTAGGATAAGGAGATGGCCCTTAACAAAAATCCTCCTCATGCCTGCCTCTCCTCCCTGGCCTTCATTTAAAGATCTCTGATAGATATTGTAGGTGACAACGTGAGTTTTGTTTGACTTAAAAAGATAATTGGAGGAAATACAGAAATCTGGAGCTTGAGTATGACACATCAGAGGCATTAATTTGCCTAAAGGTACCTGTAAAATATAGGTAGGTTTCATTACTCCTTTTGCATATTTTCTAGGAAGACCACAGTTTCACTGTGAAGGGGAGCTTTTTATGTTAGATGTCTGTCTTAATTTTTAATTTCTCCCATCTTGAGTAAATCTCTTGGTCATGTCAGCTGGAGTTTTATTTGCAGCTAAATATAAGACAGGACAAGTTAGACCTTAACTTTTGATGCAATCAGTAAGCTAGCAATTTGAGGTATAAAAGTGCTTGAAAGCCATATTAAATATAGCAGCCCAAAACCACAAGAAAGAAAATTTCTTATTTGTCTTTGTAGAAATTGTGGATTGTATATTCTACGGCCAATCCTGTAAGGCCTGACTTATGCCTCAGCTAGGCAAGATGCCCATTATTCTCAAGTCATATGCCTGAAATATTACTTACTGGGTAAGGCTGTGGCATAAATTATTTTGGATTTTATATGCAATAAAGCACTAGAAGCTGGAGGTGGTGGCAGCAAGCAATTTGCTCCAGAGTCAACAAATACCACATTAACCACAGTGGTATGCACACGGATTGGGTTTTGCTCCCACTTTTTCACGTTTGGAAAAGCAAGCTGGTTTTGTACACTTTCTTTGCTATGTTTGCCATCTGCCAGGGAAACAGAGATCTGGGTGAACTCCACTGAGCTTCAAGGAAAATAGTAAAAAATTATCAGGTAGAAGGCACTTGGCCAATTGTTTTCTGCTCAGTTATTCTTTATTTTTCATGTGAAACTTCTAAATTAGAACAGATTCAGTACCCTGCTCTGCTCACTGACAGGTCAATGCCATGTCTATTGTTACGAAGTAAAACTGCAGAGCATTAGGCTTCACATATTGAGAGAATTATGTGCTTTCCCCTGGTACATTTCCAGCAAGCACTTTTATCTAACTGTAATAGATGTTGGAGGCAAATTTGACATTGTTTCGGTAGCAGAAGGGTTTTACCCTTCATGTTTGCAGCCCTGAGCTCGATTTATGCTGAGGTGCTCAGGGGTGATTTACCAGAGCTATGTGAATGTGGTTGGAGAATCTGCTTGCATTTCATATTATGAAACAGATCATCAGTTTTAAGCCATGAGGAAAGAAAAAAAAAGAAATAAGCGCGTGCATGAGTCATTCTGCCTTTGTGCAGAGTGATGCTGTGATGGTACAGACTGGATCTAACTGTGAGGCCCAGGTTTAGGGCTTAAATCTAAAACCAACTGTGAGGTCCAGGTTTAGGGCTTGAGTCTAAAAGCAAAGAAACGGTGCTGTTTTGAGCAGAAGAAAAGAAAAGAGACAGGGCATTGGAAATCTTGGACATCTACAAAACTGAAACGTAACATTTTCAACAGAAACCAATAATTTGGGAATCTGGGATCTTCCCTAGAGGCTTCAGTGCCATCCCCAGCAATGAAATAAAATCTCTGGATGGTTTTTGCATTAATTACGTGGTAGTTACCAAGGATTTTTGTTGTCACTATAGAGTCCCTCTTCCTTGTGGTCTTTACTTTGCATATCACTTTTTATACTTCATTCTTTGATGTGGATGGCTTGCACCTTAGATTTCAGAATCACACTGTTAGAGGGATGAGTGTACCTACTCTTTCCTTACCTGTGAAAAAACCTAAATGTCAAAAACATCAAAAAAAGAGAAACATTAAAAAAAAGGTGCACAAACTGAACCTCTGGGAAGACCTCTTCTTTCCCATGCTTAACTGGTTTGTCATGTGAACAAAATAACAATCTCCCAGCCAAGTCCTTAACCAAAGTAAATAATCTGTAGGTTTGTCTCAGCCGAAACAAAAAAAGTGTTGTCAAAACGGCCACTGTTTTAGTGTTTAGGTATTTTAGGTCAAGGTTTAAGGTAGAAGAAATGCTTCTAAAGGTATGGTAGGAAATTAAGGATGCCAGGTGTGAGAGAAAGAATGTTCTTCTGAACACTTACAGAGTAAGTATTTACCCATAAAAAAAAATATCCTTGAAATCTTTGGAGCTCTGAAAGAAAAGGAAGTTTATTAGAAACACAGAAAGAAAATGAGGTGAATGAGGACATAATACACTGAAAGGTGCATCAGTCTCTGTTTTGGCCTGAGAACTGTGTATGTGGGTACTCTGTCTGCTCAGAAGTACAGGCTGTGTGCCTGTGGAGAATGGGTGGATGAAAGGAGTAAAAATGCTTGAGATTGAGATAAATTGTGAGCAAAAAGCAAAGCGTGTATCTTTGGTAAATGGAAGGCTGTAGTATTTAAGTCTAGCAGCAGCCACCATATAATCTAGCCTAACTTCCCATACCTTTGTGGAATTTCACCAAGCTATCTACAATGAACCCAAAAATCGGTATTATTTTGTAGTATAACTTCCAAAAAGGCATCCATCTTAACGTGGAGATGCAAGAGATGGTTGTTCATCATTTCTTGTATGTATAATTATCCTCACTGTTCAAAACATGTGCTTAATTTTCAGTTTTAATTTGTCTGGGTTTAATTTCCAGCCATTGGTTAATTTTATCCGCTTGTGTCTCCTACATTCAATGTGAAAAAAAATGGTGCATGTCAAATTGAGAAATATGTGAAAAATATGGGTGTTAATAACAGCATTCATGCACAACATTGGACTGAGAACTGTGGTGGCATCTCTGCATGTCTCCAGAATAATCCCCTGTTTTCACTCACTACATCTTTTTGAAGCATGAGCATTTTGGACAGAAATTCTCCTCGTTCCCTCATAAAATGAATCCTCTTGAGCAGGTCTGAGCAGAATGCTGGCAGCTCCTATTGAATTGTGGAGGGATGATTAGAAGAAACAGTTTTCCCCACAACTGCCCCCCACCATTCACCACATTTTTAGATACGACTTGAATGAAATACAGCTGACATTGACACGCAAGGCTTGAAAGAGGCACAGCCCTCTGCAGAACCATGTGCACTTGTTATGGTGGGGATTTTGTTTTGAGGTGAGCATCGATCAGTTGTTCAGGTTTTGAGGTGTGCCTATCATAAACACAAATTAAGTGAACAGTAGAAAGATTAAAAACATATGTAATCATAAATAAAATGTGACTGAATGTCAACAGTGACACAAAGAGCACTCCCCACTGGGTATTTTTACAAAGTCCATCCTCACCCCACCCATCCTTTCAGGAAGAGCCTGGATAAATAGAAAGACTTTCTAAGAGTAGAGGAGGCCAACAAATTCAACTTTTATAGACTGAGTCTGGCAGTGAAGTTTGTCATTGAGGACATTTTACTGACACCCTCCATCTGACATAAATTTGGAGACACACACAAGATGACAGATATCACTTCAACTGCTGTGGTCTTATGTAATTAAGGGCAGAGGTTTTAGAAGTGGGTTAGGTTGCAAGTTGGAGGGACAGCAGTTTGGTACAGGATGAATGATCTCATTTCTTGGGGTGGACCACAGACAAAATCGATCTGTAATACATGTCAAAGCTTCAGGATAACAAAGGTGTGCGGGAAGGAGCTTGCTGAATAGGTGCAGTTGTGTCTGATTGAGGTCCACGTTGTGAGGGCACTGCTGAGAATGAAAGGTGTTTTTGCAGGCCTAAAAACCAGGCTGACATTTGAGTGAACCATGGAGGAAAGAAGAGGCAGATATGAGCTGCCTGCTTAAAGATCTTAAAGGCTTTTGTTCTGTTCGGAATTTTTTCGTGTATTTCTGACACTCTTGAAATGGAGTCCGAGTTCATATCCACAGCAGTTCTTTCTCCCTGCCTCCTCTGGAATGGAGTAGTGTGATCCAGCTCAAATTAGGCAGGTTTTTTCTACTCCTGTGAAAAATGAAAAAAGAATTATAGACTCATCAGGTTTATTTATGACTCACTGAGGGAAGATCTTGCTACAAATTATAAAGTTTCTCTTTAATCAGAATACACACTGTTTAGAACAGGGACCAGATCTTGTCCTATCTTTATAAATTGCCTACTGTAGCAAGCCCATGAGCTTGATCAGGAAATTTCAGTGCTGTCATAATTCAGACATAATAATGTAGTAGTACTGGGCAAGGAACTCTAAACCCAAAGTGCCTTAGATAATAATGCTCGAGCTGATTTGTGGTTTCAAGTGGAAAGCAGTTGAGGCTGGATTGTATGAAATGGTCTCAGCCCCATAATCATCCCAGCTATTACCAAGTTTCTTGCTGGGTTATAACTTTGTATAAATTCAGTGTTTGGTGTAAAATACAGAGTGCTGTATTTCTCTGAAAAAGGTCTGAAGCAGATGGCCACATCTCCTCTATTCCTGATCCAGCAGATTTATTTTTCCACTCAAAGTCCCCCCATTCAATCTGAGGGCAACATTTTTAGACTTATTCAGATAATAATGAGATTTGTCGTTGAGTTCTGCAGGTCTGGGATTTCTGTCCTACCTGCTTGACAGGGCAGAGCATCTGTTGGTACTTGTAATCACTTGGTACTTGCTGCCACTACCCAGCGTGGGGGGAAATGTCCTCTCACATAGATGAGCTGTGTGTGTGAAGGATGACAGATTCAGCTCTAAAGCTTTACTAGAACAACTTACCAATAGTGCACAGAGGTTACACTGGGTTTTCTCGTGTCAGAAACATAGAGAAGGTAACAGGATAAACAGCAGAAATTGCCTTTTATTTTGGGTTTTTTTTTAGCTTGATGTTTAGACTGAGAACATATCTTTGACAGCAAGGTGTAGGATGGTTTCCAAGTCATCATCTTTTCTTCCCTGAGATCAGCTCAGCTGGTTGGAGCGTGGTGCTGATGATGCCAAGGTTGTGTGTTTCATCCCTGTATGGGCCATTCGCTTGAGAGTTGCACCTGATGATCCTTGTGGGTCCCTTCCAACTCAGAATATTCTGT
Organism: Aphelocoma coerulescens; assembly: GCF_041296385.1. Taxonomy (NCBI): domain Eukaryota; kingdom Metazoa; phylum Chordata; class Aves; order Passeriformes; family Corvidae; genus Aphelocoma; species Aphelocoma coerulescens. The sequence continues at coordinate 77,411,339 of NC_091014.1, read as the reverse complement.
GATCTGAGTATTCAACAAGAGCTGTTGCATCAGCAGGCTTGGCACACCTCTTTGACATCATGCTGTGTTGTGGTCTCATTGCCTGAGACAGCTGGAACAGCTGATTGTGGACAGACACTTGCCTGCAAAGCTTTGAACAGTTATGTGGAAGGTGACAAATGGGTATAAGTTTAGTTTAATTTGGTTGCTGCGTGTGTGCTGGGCAGCAAGGTTGCTCTCCAAAGGTGGAGAAACAACACAGGCCAACATGGATCATGAGATTTCCATCTGATAAACAGGGTTGAAATCTTGGAGACATACTTTTTATTGTTTATTTACTCTTAGTCTGAAGAATGTCAAAAGATGTAGGCAATTGGAAGATAATTCTGAAGAGCTCCCAGATTGATTTTGCCTGTGATGGGTTGCTACAGAAATCTGTAACAGTGGGAGAATGAGGGTCACTCTCTACACTCCCAGTGAAAGCAGTGTTAACATAATTGTAAGGAAAACATGAAACAGATCTATTAAAAAACTTGCAATTAGTTGTTCCTGTGACTGTTTCCAGACTACTGGGCATGTTGCATGAATCAGTGCTGGTGGACAGAAATGAATACTTAAGGTGATCCTTATGGATGGAGCCCATATCTGCTTGTACTTGCTCGCTGTAGCAAACTGCTGTGGTACGTAGTCAGGCAAGGGATATATTTAGAATCATATTAAGAGACATTGTCAGCATTTCTTAACAGATGATCTCTGTGATAAATGTCCAAGGACAGGAAGTACATATCTGTTTAATGGATAAGATTTTGTGGGAATTTTTTGCTTAGGGTAATTTTTAAATTTCCTTTTTTAGTTTGCTGAGCAACTTGTGGTTTTAAAAAGGCATTTTAAAGAGGCTTTTAAAAGCAGTTGTCCTCCTTGCTTTGTAGGGGTGCTCTCTGTGGGTACAGAGAGTGGGATAAACTTCTTCACCCTTGTGTGGTCTCACTGCAAAGACAAATCCTGAGCTATAGACCCTGGCTATCGACTCAGTTGTGGCCATTATCCAGCTGCCACAGGCTAGGAGCAGTGTGTCCTCTCCTGTGCCCTTACATCTGGACTTCAGACCTGGAAAGATCATAGGCTTCTTGAAGCCAGAATATCTTACTAATGAGGGGGAGTGTCTGTGGTCAGTTTGCTAATGCGGTTTTATTCCAGAGTCTCTTTTCTTGTGGAAGTCAGAGACCCCATTGGTTTGTTGTTGTATTCACACCCTTTCTGTTCTAGACCTAAAAGAAATGTTGATACCCCTTGAACTTGCTTACAAGTGTTTTTCCTTACCTTCCCTGCATCACCTCTAGTGTTTTTAATTAGTCTTCTTCCTTTCTTCCTCATCCCCCACTGTGATCCCTCATGGCCATGCTGCTCATGGTTTGCACTGTCTTTGAGAAGAGCTGTTTCTCTAAAGAAAAAGGTTGCAAGCTCTTGAAGCAGAGCAAATCAAATTCTTTGGTGCATTCAGGATGAAAATGCTGTTCTAGGTCTGGCAAGTAGCTCAGCCATGTTTTACTCTTTAAATTCTTAAAGCAAAATTGGGGTAACTGAACCCCTGCTGAACCTATACTTTCACCCTTCTTTCAGCAAAGGAGAAAAGGAATATCAGAACATGGTGATAGCAGAGGTTTGGGCCCAAAGAGTCTGATTGATGGCTAAATCAAAATGTTTTAGTTGCTTTTAATGTAAAAATATTCTTTGCAATACAAACATTATCAGTCCTTGGTTTTACTCGGTGCAGAACTCTGGGTTTTTTCTATGTTCATGGCTGCACTGCTAACTTCAATGTGTGACTGTGTAAGGAAGGGAGACTTCTTAACCATGATTATCAGACCACTGCCAGAAGCAAAGTAAATGGACTCCCTGACTGGGTCTGGCACATGTCAGCTTCCTAATTCACTTTCCCTGCACAAAGAGATAAGAGGAATGCAGGCCTCTCCCTTTATCTCACACAGTAATAACTTTAGCAAAGATTTGAATGGGACACAGGATTATTAGGATTGTAAGGTCTTGCTTTCCTTTTCAAGTAGGATGAAACTAAATGTACTCATCTGTTGGGTTAGATGAGTACAATGGGTTCTCAGCTGTAGGCTTTCATCACAGAAGCGATCTTGTGTGATTTGGCCTGGCAGGGCTCTGGGCTTACAAAAATTTTGTGAGTGTCAGATGTTTGGCACTCAGAACCGACCATTGAGAGCTGTTGTCGTACTTGTGTCTCCCTTCTTTCTAGTCTTTAAAATTTAGAATACTGTTACCATTTTCAGCATGTGCTATTTAGAGGAGACTGATGAAAAGCTGCTTTGCTGAGTCCGATTTCAGTTACGTGGGCCTGAGCAACAGTCTGCTCAAATGCTGCTGTGAGTGCTCCGACAGGATCATGGTGCAGGCTGGCAGGACGTTTGCTCAGCTACAGAGCTGGGCTTTTTTGGATTTGGTGTTTTCTAGGAGCCAACTGACAGTGTGGTGTGGCTGCTGCCTTCACCGGGACTATTTTCAAGTCAAGCTCAATTCTGAGAAGCAAAAGAAACCCGGGGTTTGAAATGATGCATCTCAATTTCACAGCATATTTTCTAAACAGCGTATGGAGCAGCCACTCTAGCCATGCTTACTGTGCTCTAGAAAACTGCATTTTGGGATTTTTTTTCATTGTCCAACATGCTATAGCACCTTTGTCTCCCTATCCCTATTGCAGGCTGTCCTACCAGAGAAATGATGACGATGACGAAGAAGCCGCCAGAGAACGTCGCCGGCGGGCTCGACAGGAGAGGCTGCGGCAAAAGGAGGAAGGAGATCTCTCAGGAGAAGTAACGGAGAAATCCGAAGTGAATGCCCAAAACAGGTAAATGTCTGATGTCATTTACTGACAAATCAATGGAAATTTTTGTTCAGAGTAGAGAACTTTTGGAGGAGCCTTGCTTTGGCGCTTGAATTTTAAGTACTGGGTTTGGCCAGCCTTAAACTGAAGAAGGACCTAACACTGTGAGGATCACCCTGGCTGTGTCTACGAGGTAGGGTGAGAGCCTGAGGCTGTGCTCATGACACAAAACCGGGTGTCCTCAAGGCTGTCTATGGGCTAATTCAGCTGGGGCTCATGGAGGCTCTCAGATTCTCTCAGGCATGGATGCATCTGGCCTCACAAAACACCACATCTTTTGTTCTGCTACAAGGGGTCATGGCATTGTGGGGCCAAAACACTGGGTGACACCCAGTCCTCAAGTTGTAGCTGCAACATGCCTGCAGGGTGCTGGGTGTGAGCTCTAGACCACAGCACTCAACTGGCACTGTCAGTGTCAGACAGGTATAAAGAGCAGAAAAGCTTATGTGGAATGAGGTGATTCTTAAAATCACAGAATCATCAAAGCTAGAAGAGACCTTTAAGATCATCAAGTCCAACCACAAACCTAGCAGTGCCCCTGTAGCCACTAAACCATTAAACCCTATCACTCATATCCCCACCCACTTGTCACAAGCTGAGTGGCCTTCTTGTCTGTCCAGAGCTGACCTTCCAGTCCGTCCATCATTTGTTCACAATAATTGTTTGTTCACAGTCCCAATATACCCAGATTTCCAGTGGCCATAACACAACTGATAGAAGAAACCAGAATTGTGCTAGGAAGTGCTAATAGATGCTGAGCACAAGAAGCATTCTATTTAAGGCAAGGAGAATGGATACAGATAGCAAAACAGCAGCTAAATTTTGAAGTGTTTAACCTGCTGTGTTTTCTAGTCATGGAATGATGTAACAGCAAGCTTTTTTCCTAGAAACAGAGAAGTGCATATGTTGTTAGAAAGATTTTATTCTTTTTTAATGCAAACCTGTCCCTTTTACGTAGTGTGGCAGGAGAGGAAAGCAAGCGTTCTACAGATGATGAAGCTGCACTGCTGGAGAGACTGGCAAGACGGGAGGAGAGACGCCAGAAACGTCTGCAGGAAGCCCTGGAACGCCAGAAGGAATTTGACCCCACGATCACAGATGGGAGCTTGTCACTGCCCAGCAGGAGAGAAGTAAACAATGTGGAGGAAAACGAGACCACGGGGAAAGAGGAAAAGGCTGAAACACGCCGAGGACGCTATGAGACTGAGGAGACAGAAACAGTTACCAAATCGTACCAAAGGAACAACTGGAGGCAAGATGGGGAAGAAGAGGAAAAAAAAGAAGAAAAAGACAAGGAGGAGGTACAGGAGGAGAAACCAAAGGAGCTCCCTGTAGAGGAAAACCAGGTAGATGTGGCAGCAGAGAAATCCACAGATAAAGAGGAGGCAGTAACTGTAAATGCAGAGGAACACAAAGCAGAGAATGATACAAATGCTCTGCCAGAAGGGACACAAAGTGTAACTGATGCTGTAGATAAAGAGAAGCTTAGGGATGAGGAAAAGGCTGAGGAAGAAAGGAAGGAAGCAGAAGAAAGGGAGAGGTTAAAAGCAGAGGAGGAAAAGAGGGCAGCTGAGGAAAAACAGAAAGCAGAGGAGGAAAAGAGGGCAGCTGAGGAAAAACAGAAAGCAGAGGAGGAAAAGAGGGCAGCTGAGGAGAGGGCTAGGGCAGAAGAGGAAGAGCGGGCTAAGGCAGAAGAGGAGAAGAGGGCAGCTGAGGAAAGAGAGAGGGCTAAAGCAGAAGAGGAGAGGAGGGCAGCTGAGGAGAAACAGAAAGCAGAGGAGGAAAAGAGGGCAGCTGAGGAGAGAGCAAAGGCAGAAGAGGAAAAGAGGGCAGCTGAGGAAAAGGCTAAACTAGAAGCAGAGAAATTAAAGGAAAAACAAAAGATGGAAGAACAGAAAATAGAAGATAAACAGGTAAAAGAGAAGAAAGTAGAAGACAAAAAACCTCAAGCAGCTTTCTTAAAAAACCAGGTACAGTAAACATTTTGCACCAAGATAAGACACCTGTGGTTTGTGTGAAATGTAATGCAAGAAAAGATTGAATTGGAATTTCCTCACAGATCTAGTCCTGTACTGAAGTTACTAATACTTGTGCTGTCGCTCTCTCTTTTTAAAAACAAAGCCCCTCCTGCTTACCAGTAATTCAGTGCACAACAGGCCTGACCTCACTCCATCGTTCAAAGAAAACCTTGCATGTTCAGGCCTCTGCATGTGCTTTTGCTGCCTTTCTTTCCTCAGCTGCTACAAACTGGCCTAATGCAGTACCACAGGAGGTGGAGGCAGACACATCTTGGCACAGAACATTACGTGCACCTGTTAAACCGTGTGAGGAATGTTGTGTGCTGAATGCAATCACAAGAAAGGGCTCTGTACTGGGACGTGTGAGCATGATGCCGTGCAAGGGAGAAAGGCCCAGATGGGGGGAACTGGGAGCATTTGGAGAGGGTGGAGGGGGCACAGCTGCACACAGAGGTGTGGGCACAGCAGCATATGATGGAATTGTGGCTGCACACAGGATTGGTACGTGAACACGGTGTGGCGAAACAAAAAGCGCAGACAGGTGCGGTGTTTTCGTGTTAAAAAAATAAATAAATTATTGAAAACCCAAAAACAAAGGAGGAAGAAAAAGTGGAAGCTAAAAAGGAAAAGCTGCCAGAAGAGAAGCTCCAAGCTACCTCCATAAAAGATCAGGTAACTCATAAACCACTGATTTAGGTGTGATAGGGAAACATGAGATATGAAAATAAATAAGGCACCTATAACTGAGAGTTGCTTCTTCAGCAAAGTACTTAAACTTGTGCTCCACTTCAAGAACATGGGTAATCCTGCTGAAATAAATAGGGATGAAGCTCCTTAAGTGCTTAAAATTAAGTAAATTCTTAAGTAGTTTGTTCTTTTGGGGCTTTAGGGCCAATTCCTGTTTGTCTTAAAACAAATATTTCAGGAAACTCAGTTCAGTCAATAGCACAAATATGGTTTTCCCCCTAGGGATGAATTTTTCAGGACAGTATCAACTAATCATCCTTCCCTGGTTTCCTCTCACTTTACTGTGAACTTTTTCCTATGAATAAAACCTACTCTAATAATAATCATCATAATAATGAGAATTAATAATAATCATCATAATGACAATAACAATCTAGGCCCCTCGGCCACCTGACTGCCTCAACTAATAATTCCCCTGCAAACTGCAATACCCCGTGATATAAACTGTGCATACCCAAGATTCTTCTTTTGTTTTAAAGAGAAAATCTACAAAATTTACTGCATTGCATTTCCACTGTAAACACAGGAGCTGGTGCCATGGTGTTTTACTGTATGGTAAGTAAATAAGATTTGGGGACCATTTACTCTTCAGGATACAGCTGGACACAGGGAGCCACATCCAGTGCTGTGCAGCAGCTGTGGTTTTGGACCAGTGCAGCAGGTCTCAAAACAGCCCCTGATTCTGATTAGGGGAGACTGGTCAGAGACTGGTCAGAGCCTTGGAAAGTTGGACCCATTTGGGTTCAGCCAGATCTGTGTGACTTAAAGGGAGCCACAGCACAGATTGCTGCCAGTCCAGTGGGTTGGGACCATTGAGGGTTGTAGAGGGTCCACTCCGGGGTCCTCAGTTAGCAGATGAGTTTGGAACATGCTGTAGATGCTTAGCTCACCCTCAGACAGTGGTGAGGAAATAGCTGCACACAAAATAAGGGATGGATTATGTTAAGAAGACAGAACCAGTTTCCACTATTCACTTTTGCATGCAATCTTTGCATATTAAAAGTAAATGTAAAGAGGAGTCTGTAACTGACCACAAACTTTGATTTGTGGGGAACTTGAGACACAGTTGTCCTGCTTGTTCTTATGCAGAGCTGGGCCAACTCTCCCTGGAGCTCTCATCATGCTTTTAAACCCTACCCACTGGGCTAGATTATTCCAGGAAATTGGCAAGACTTTTAAGAGTTACTTGTGATTTTAGTGTTTCCATCTTTAGATGCTCAAGCTGAGACAACTTAATAGAATCCCACTTCTAGTGCAATGCTGAATACCCATCCTGAGCATTCAAAATGTCTTGAAAATCTCAATTGTTGCTTCTTTACTTGTGACGAAAATTTGATGATCAGCCTCCCATCTCCACTTCTCGCCCCCTTTCCAGGACATACAAATTCAATGAGGTCTCTTTCTGAATGTGCATGCAGCTAAGAGGATGCCAGTGTTTCATGAACAAGACCCTGAAGGAATAGAATGTATCTACATAATCAGGTTTTGCTTCTGCTTTGGCCCTCAAAGTTCAGGTTTCGATTAATTTGGCAAGAAAAATTTGTCTCTTTTTCTGAACTTCTGCACAGTTTTTGGTTCTTAAAAGTGACCTGAGAAGTTCATAAGAGCAAGCTTTCTCATGATGTGAGGCTCCTGGTATTTCCTGCTTCCAGTTTGGCTAGACATGCTGCAACAGTTGCTATTCTCATGGTATTTGGACCCAGAGTTGACTCTACAGGGAAGCCCTCGACCCAGATGCCCACAGCTTTTAACTCACCAAGTAACTGAGCCCAAGTAAGGAATCAAATCTGCCACATGGCCCCAACCTCAGTAATGGATTTGCTTCAGTCTGAAGGTGTTCAGACTCAAGATTTAGAAATCTCACCTCTCAAATAACAGCGTAAAAATCTAACAGTAAAGAAGCAGTGTAGAGAAAGGTTAAAATGTAAATACATAAGGCTGGAAATTTGCTAACCATGCCTTTGATCATGTTCTGTCTTGATATCAAGATTTGTGAGGACATGTGAACTATTTCAGTTCAGGTAATATCACCCATCTGCTCCAAGTGGAATTCTTTTTTAATTCAGCAGAAGCTGAATTAGTCTATGATTTAGGGAAGCAGTGCGACAAGGGACAGAACTTATTCTCTTGCCTGCCTTTGGAATGAGATACAAAGGTTTTTGCTTCTGTGCTAATCAATCTCTGTTTTGGTATTAAAATGAGTAGGAGAAGGATTGGGCCCAAAAGATGTGAAATGTTTCTATAATATCTTGTTTTACCATCTTTTTGAATAAAGAGGCCAAGCTGTGTTAATGGTTTTCTCAAATGCAGACACATCATCATAAATCCTGCTGGCTTCTGAAATGCTATTTCCTAACCTATTAATTTTTAAACTATATTGTTTTAATATTAGTTTTCTCAGTGCTTTCAATTAAGATGTAAGAGATACAGCTCTCCCCAGTGGACCTAAATACATAAGGCAGCTGGAAGTGTTGGCTTTTTAATAAGACTTAGGAAGGTCTTGATGAAAATCTCAGAAAAGGAAATCTCATGCTCTCAAAATCCCAGGACAGACATCCTGGCATGAGGAATCTTGCACCAATCAACACAGCCGGTTTCAGTATCACCCTGACTGGGGCTGGAGGGTCGGGAGATTGCTAACAGGCAGCAGAGATTCTTGCTGTGAACATGATCACTAGCTCACCCTGATTTGGGAACACCCAGAAGATGATACTGTCTGGTGGCATTCATGAGGAGAAATGAATAGCCCTGCTTGTCTCAGCCCAGCTCCTAGAAAACAGCAAACCATTCCTTGAGGCCACTGGTAATAATGGCCTTGCTTGTAGAAGCTGCAGCATCATGGCCAAAGAATGCACAGCCAGGGAAGCTGAACTCCCCTCTTGTCTGTCAGGGAGCTGCTGCCAGGTCATGGCTAAAGCCTGCTGGCAGGAGAGGGTGGGAAAAGTCTGCACTGCTGCTGCCTGCTCTCAGAGCAGAGCAAATGCCTCTGCTGGTTGTGTCCAACCTCCCCCACCAGTAGCAAATTTGCTCAAATGGTTTAACCATCTTATACTCACTTAGAACATGTGCTGCCACGATGGTGTCCATCCCATCAGTTTCTCTGAGCAGCAAACTGGCCTCAGGTGAAGTCACACACTGACTCTGGGACTCACTCAGCACCAGCCTAATTCAATGCCTTAAGAGGATCTTGGCTTTGAAGACTCTGATCTCATCCTTTGTAGGTAGAGATTTTGCTTCTCCAGGAGGTGCTCTTTGATGAGGAAGAACAGAAATTTCTTTTGATTTGGGTGTGAAGCTGTGTACTACTTTTTTATTTCAAGGTGTAGCTCAGGACACCTGAAGAGCAGTTGTGTTGCAGACAGGACTGTTACAGAAGTTCTTTATCTTTCTAGTTAGCAAATGGGGTTGCAACAGCCTTCCAAAGTATTTATTTTCTAAAGGTCTCCAGAAGGTATTTCTGGCTTGCCAGCTAGAATCTTCCTTCAGCACACAGCTGGGGAAAGCAAATAAATATTTTGGAGGTAAACGTTGCATCTGCTGCTGTTGAAAATTTGTTTTGGCTGGTAGTCTTAACTAACTGGGAATATTTCTACCTGAGGATACATAACTTAAATCAGTTTACTTTCTCCTTAATTTAGCAGCATCTAGCCATGACTCAGCATGCTGGGATCAGGCCATCTCTGGTATTGATAAATACTTCTTAACTCTGAAGGAATACTGGAGAATGAAATTGATGCACAAAATATTCTTGGTTACTATTAAGAATCATAAGAGAAAGCTTTGTAAGGATAAAGGGAATTTTTACTCATGTTTTCCAGAGCATTTCCTTCTTCATAGGTTTAAATATTCGTGTCTGATAATGCTACCCATGACCAGCCCCAGGTAGGACTGTGTTTTTTTGCCAGAGTAAGTTTGGCTCTGATACAGGGATGATTTTGTGTTTTGGCCATTATTCTTGCAAGAATGAAGTATTCCTCTGCTGTGACACTGGAAATAGCATGAACTTTGTCAAACAAGCTTGATGTTGGGTGGAGGCTCTGTGTTATTTTTATTGCACCAATGCCCTAAACCTGGTATCAAGAATGTATTGACAAGTCCCAGAGAGCTGGCAACCCACAACCTTAAGAAGCAGCAGGTGAATGATGTGGCAGTGGGAGGGAAGAGTGGGGGTGCAGTTGCAGAGTGAAGCAGTGTGGTGGCATAGTCCCATGGCCACAGAAAACTTTCACAGAAGACTGATGATATTATTTTCAAGATGCTTTGGTCTTGAATTCAGGTCAGGAGAGCAAAGTGATGGTTGATCACAGTTTAGAGCTTTGCAGACCACTTCTGCCATAATAGCACATAAACAGTAGGAAGACAGCTCCCAATCTTGCCAAGAAATCTGTGTTTCTCAGCTGTTACTTAGAATGCCTTATTCTGACTTTTTTTGTGTGTCTTGTGTTTTGTTCTGTGATTTACGCTATCTTCTGAACAGGTAAAAGATGACAAAGGCAAAGCACCCAAAGAGGAAATGAAAAGCGTCTGGGATCGCAAGAAGGGCGTTCCCGAACAAAAGGCACAGAACGGAGAACGTGAGCTCACCGCCTCCAAACTTAAACCTACTGAGAATGCTTTTGGGTGAGTTCCAAGTAAGAACTGGCCTTGCTTGGGTTTCAGCAGATCAGGGGCCATCTCTGGGTCTCTGCTTCACAGCCTTGTGGCAGCTGAGTGGAGGAACTGGGCTGGCAACCTCAGCAGTGGCTCAGGTGTGCACTGGGTTGTAGTTCTATAGGTTCTAAGCTGTCCCCACACTGTTGCAGTAACAACATGAAGTTCAGAAAGCAGATGGAAATGGCCTTGCTTCCTCAGTAGAGACAAGAGGCTTGGTTTTGCTTTGCTGGGGCTTTCCTTCCTCATTTATTTCTAATATCTACACAGAGGCCAATAATGACAAAACCCTGGATATTGTGTTCTCTAATTTTTTAAGTCGGATCTCAACTTTTGTTGTAGTAACCTATTTCCAATTACCCACCTATTTTTAATTAGACTCTGCATAGCAGAATGAAGTGCAATCCAGTTGGTAACTCTAGAAAGAGCTTCTCTCTTAATTTCAGGGTAAACACTGAAATTAGTGGCTTCTGTAGAAAAGTGTTTTTTCAATTAGGTAAAAAACCTTTCCTAGCCAAAATCATCTTCTTTTTTTCTTTTTTTGCCTTCCTTTTTATAAGCTGTGTCACAGTTTGATTTTTATTTTTCTTTTTAAGGAAATATTTGGCTTGTGGTTGTATTGGGAAATGCAAAGAAAGTAACAATTTTCTAGTGAAAATCTTATTTAAAAGGATCCTGCCTGCTAAAAGCATGGGATACACGAAATAGAAATTAAGTTCTTTTTAGCAGGAAGCTAGGAATGAGTAGGTTAGAAATCTAAATTTTTCTCCTTCTGCATCTCTCTTCCTCTTTTACATTGGTACAGGCAAAGGAAAGGTTAAGCTCTCCAGGCAGTTTGAGAAATCTGAGCATGGCAGATGGGATTTGCTATTGTATCTCAGCATTCCCCTCATGATTCTTCCGGGAAAAACAAACTTTCTCAAAATAAAATGCAGCTCAAAAGACCCTGGAGACACCCTGACCTAAGGCCAAAAGACAGACAGCGATGGAGATGGAATAGGAGGAAATTGGCCCTGCTCAAAACTGTCCTTCATGGCTTGGGTCACACCATCGATAACATGAGAATGATTTTCTAAAAGTATTTTTGTTGTGTTTTCATTTGCTTTACTTCCTGTGGGAGAGAGGCATTAGTGACAAAACACAGCTTTGAGTTTCCACTCCTTTTTTTTTCCCATTTCTGTTTTTCTTCTACTGTTTCATGGAAGTGTGAAGAAGCCTGTTCAACAACTTTTTATCAGCTGAGTAGAAGACTTGGGTGGGCAACATCAGCAGAGGTGCCAGTGTTTGTTGGGTTGTTAGGTATGAATTAGGGCTCTTGGCCTATTTTCTAATGGACTGCCCCCACAGAGTTGAGCTCTGTCTGCAACTGTCCTTTGTTCCTTGTTTTTTTTTTTAAGGAACATATCAGGCACTATTTAGAAAGAATATAACTTGGCTAACTTTCAGTGGTGAGAATTCAGAACAAAACAGGGTAGTGGAGGCTAAAGAAAAATGTTATCTTTTTGTCTCCGTCAGTCAGTAAGAGAAATACAGAATAAATCCCATTTTATGGCTTCCCCTTCCCATCTCCCCTCCCACCTGCCTTCCTCCCTATTCTCATAGAGGACTGCAAAAGTCCTAAATATGATGTAAGATGTTTTTTCACATTGTTCTGACATTTTTGGCTCTCACAAGCCACTTCTTTCCTTTTCCTCCTTGTCTGAAAGCTGGCAACCAGCTTCATTTCTTAATACCAAAGAGGTGCTTACAAAACTCTTCCTCCACCCAGCATCTCAATACTAATTTCCCAATGTTGAGAGCAGAGAACACAGATTTCCCAGAATCTGTTGAAAACAGAGGAGTTGGAGGTGGAGGAAGATAAGGATAATTAGTGCCAGTGTATTGTTTGCTATTTTGGATAATGCAGAACCGGTCAGGGAAGACCTGTGAGCAGCATGAGGATAAAGTTCAAAACTTTAAATATTCTTCTTTGTGAGGAGGCCAAAATAATCACCTGAGGTCTGCAAACAAGAATGTTCAGACTAGATTCTGCCATTGGCTTTATCAGCTGAGTACCTGTAAATTTCACTGGGGCTGACTGCACAGAAGGTACTGAGGGTTAACCTTTCTTCTGTGCTGATAGAGAACAGAGTGGCTCTTTCTTAGGAGATTCTTGGCAAACGTTCTTCATTCTCTTAATTCTGAAGGCCAAATGTTTGCCCTTGCCAGGGGATCATTTTGTCTATCCGAAGTGACCTCTTCTATCTTCTTTGGGCCCAAAGTTTGCAGGTTTTGGTGAGTTGGCAACACAGAGACCAAGAGGCAAAGGAAAAAAAAAAAAGTGAGGTTCCTGGGTTTGTTTGCTGTTGGGGCTACAACCTTTCAATGAAGCAGGAAAGCCTTAAGACAGCCAGGGATTTCTTATGTCCTGTGCTGCATTAGGTGCACTGGATCTTTAGAAATCACACAGTGCCTTGTAGAGGCTTGTGGAACATTTTGGGTTCTCAGTACTTCTGCGAACTGACTCAGAGGTATTCCAGGCTAGACACCTGCTCAAAATCACACCTCATGTATTGCCCTTCATTTTGTTTCTGAATGGGCTAAATGAAATTTCGGATAAAGTTTCCAATGTATTCTCACAATACTTGCTCAGTTTTGTATGTATTTTTCATTTACAAAAGCAGAGGCTCCTTTCTGTAATTTGGCATAACTACCTGATACAAGCCCTCATTCATGGCCACTTCAATTAATTTGTCATGCGTTTTTTAAGTGATACAATTCCTAAATCATGCATGCCATGCTAGAACCGAATTTCATTTGATTTGGTAAGCTCATGTGGGGGTGGAAAACTCTGTGTTAGTAGCTTCTATTATGATATTGAAACCACAGATAATTTAACTCTCTGGTCCTGTTTTATATGGCTGACTCCATCTGCATGAGGTGTCTGAATGAAGAGCATCTTTGCAGGATTGGGTGTGACTGGCTGGATTGCAAATTTATACAGTATTAGTTTTTTATATTGTCATCTCTAACAGTTACTGTTGGTATCTTTGATTTATACTCTCTTGTGGTCATTTATTATAGCCAGCTTCTTTAGATGCCAAGAATACCAAGAGTTTTTTTAGAAAATTCCATAAATACGTCCATCTTCTGTCTTTTTGTCAATAGCACACTTAGAAATCTTAGGTACCTATCTCCTTGCCAGCAGTAACATTAAATACACTTAGGGAGCAGATATTTGTCTAAACACTGATGTGGTAATTATTTAACAAGGTGATGCTATCTGACTCTGTTAGAAGCATGCACTTCACCTGTGCAAATTCTGTAGGTTTGGGGTGGTTTTTTTGCATTCTTTCTTTCTCTCTTTCTCTCTTTCTCTCTCTTTCTCTCATTCTCATCTATTACAGCTGCTTGGAAAACTCCTGTTTTTCTCCTGTGGAAAGTTACCATTAATAATTTCCAGGTCCTTTCTAAAAACTCATCTTTTCCCTAGAAAATGTAAGCAAAAGACCTGATGAACCTTTCTGTTCATACATGCTGGTGGAGTTAGAGTGATGGGTGTTATAGATGGGATAGGAATCCTTTTAGGTTTTTTTTTTTTTTTTTTAACACTGTTTAAACTGGAAGATTCCCTCCCCTCTCTTATTTCTGCCTGTTTTCCTGTAATATAATTTGTTCTGTCCTCAAAGATGCTTATCTTTTTCTAGAAGGTTTATAAAAAAGTTTTGCCTTTGAAAGCAAAGGATTAGTGCATCCTTTATGACACAAACCACAAAATAGGGGTGGCACAAGTTCTCAGGCACGGTGGTGCCGATCCTGTGCACACAGCCTTGTGGAAGAGACTCCTTCCTCCCTGGCAGTGGTGGGAGAGGTCCTCCTTGTAATATCCCAGCCTAACAACTCCCGATGGAAATGTTTTGGGTCAGCCATAGCTTGCAAGGAGCAAATGGTCTTAGAAGGCTGTTGGAAAATAGAATTATTGGGATCAATAAAAGAACTGTGCAAGCAATGGGGCTGGAAGTTTTTAAGCTTGTGTGTGTGAGAGACATTTTTCGTGGGAAAGTCCCTGTGTGAAAGTAAACAGTTCGGCCTGAGAAAATACAGGGAGTAAAGAACTTGCAGGTGTGCTATCTGGGAGTGAACCAGGGGAGGTGAGCACAAAATTCTTTTGATCATAACAAGACTGTGGAAACTTGCCAATGTAGTCCAATTATGTAGAAATAGAAATGTGTCTTGATAAGCTTTAAGCCACTTAGGAGCTAACAAGCTGCTATACTATATAAGTGCCTTTAGACTGCTAATAAACGGAGTTCATTTATCAACCATATTGGTTTGGATTCTGTTTTTCATTCCCCCCACCGGGGATCCGGGCTCCTCGTCCCGCGTGGCTTCCAACAGAAGGCAGCACCGTGGAGTGCCAGGCTCTCATGCTGCTGCTGAGCACGTGGCAGCAGGTGGCTCTGGCCAGCAAGGGAAAGCCTCATGGCATCGTTTCTCCTTTGATTTCCTTCCCAGCCGCTCCAGTTTGAAAGGGACTGCAAATGCGGAGGAGGCAAAGGCGGGGGCCGAGGCTCTGAAGAGGTTGGAAGATCAGCGCCGCCGGCGGGGCGAGAACGAGAGCGAGGAGCTGGAGAAGCTGAAGGAGAAGCAGCAGGAGGCGGCAGCAGAGCTGGATGAACTGAAGAAAAGGCGGGAGGAGCGCCGGAAAATCCTGGAGGAAGAGGAGCAGAAGAAGAAGCAGGAGGAGGCTGAGAGGAAAATCAGAGAGGAGGTAAGTGTAAAGTAGGGAGTGTTGAACTTGGGTTTATTCCTTTATTACTGCTTTACTTCCACTATTCTTGCATTAGTTGATAACTCTTTCCAGCATTGTCTAGTGAAGACTTGAGGTAAAACATGCAGCATTCAGCGTAGGAAAAATGTTCTCATTCTAGCCTTAGGAAAGACAGGGCTCTAATATCTGTTTTCACTAGTCAGGATTTCATCTGTGATAGCTGAAAATTTCTTACCTTCTTGGGGATTCAAAATCTTGGGGCAGTGCTGTAGCCACAGAATTTTTTTGACATTACACGGATTGAATTACAAAGTGCATGTCAAAATTTATCTGCTGCAGATGGGCTGGAATGCTAATGTTATATATAGTTAAAATGGGCTAGATCTCATTAGGGAGATATTCTTGTCTATTTAAATATTGAATATCCAACACATCTGTTTTCTTGTACTTCCTCTGCCAAGGGACTCTACAAATAGGATTTCCGAGTCTCTGGTGCATAATTTAGGAATCCTAGTTGTTTGGGAAACAAATGGTAAATGAATAATACTGATAGTATCTGGCAGCTGAATGCCAATTCCTTTAATGTACTAAGCTCTTTACAACAGAACTCAGTAGATGCCAAGATTGCCCAATACCTTGCTGGTCAGACCCCACTGACAAGTGCTCACAATGGTGTTGCTTTGAGGGCTTCTCGTTTGACCATAGCTCATGAAGCAAAACTCATCTCTGGAGGGAGATCTGCAAACGTTTAATCTTGGGTTTCTTGGCCACCTCTTGATTTTTCCATGTTAAATATTAACCTTGGCACAATAAGTGTCAGAGTAGAGGGATAGAAGAACAATACCAATGTGATACATGAGAATACAGAGAAACAGAGTTGGAGTCTTTTCCTCTGTTTAGGTGGCACCAAATGACAATAAATTTGGTGACTTCACTGCGAGAAGACACTAGAGCAGCATAGACTTTATTGTGTTCCTGGCATCCTTAACACTGTGGTGGATTGGCATTAATAACTTTATAAGTTTCACACAGATCACTGAACTTTTTCGACTGGCATAAAAATCTGTTCTTAGAAAATCTGGTAAATGTTTGCACAGCCCTGTAACAGTGATGTGGTTTCTGAAAGAACAAGTAAACATTCATATTTTTTAAGGAGGAAAAGAGGAGGATGAAGGAAGAAATCGAAAGAAGAAGGGCTGAAGCTGCTGAGAAACGCCAAAAGATGCCAGAAGATGGTGTATCTGAAGACAAGAAGCCCTTTAAATGTTTCAGTCCTAAAGGTTCATCTCTCAAGGTAACCTCCCCACTAACACCTACATAGCACATAAAAAGTAATGGGGTTTGTCGTCCAAACCAACAGCCAGGCATCAGAAGCAATGTTGAAATACTTGTAATCAGACCTAGGAAACTGCTTTGATAGCCTTAGCCTGAACCCTCTAGCTGAAGGACGTTGTTCATTGGGATGACTGAAAATTAGAGTTCCTTCCTAAAAATGGAGCCTAGAGTGGCAGCTGTCTCTTCTTGCTGATGAAGAATCTCCTAAAAGGATCTTCACCTTCAAGGGAAAATTATTTTTGGAACTTAGAGCTGTATTACTGTGTTGTTTTTAATTTATTATAGGACTGCTTTGTGAACTGGAGTAGAGTCATAGAATCATTTAGGTTGGAAAAGATCACTTAAGATCATTGAGTCACAAATGTTCTCTCACTCCTTCCACATCCACAATTGTTTTCTTCCTTGCCAGACTACTTTGTCTTTAAGCATATTCAGCCTAATCATCGTTAATTGTAACTGACCTGTATGGGAGTTCTAGTTTATGTCTAATCCCCCTAAAAATAACATCTAGAAGTACTGGGCTGGATTTCATTTTCTTACATAATAAGAAATAAAACCCCACCCTTCTGTTGCTGCAGGATTTCTAAATGGTCTTTTGTGGCTTCTATTATATTAGAAGTGTGATAAATCAATTAAATGGTCTTTCAGCGTGGAAGAGGAATCCTGGCCCCACTGAAATTATTGGGAGTATTGTTTTGGAATTCAGTCCAGTTGCTTTCTCAGATCAAGCTCAAACTGCAGATCTATTAATGTTTTCAAATATCTTTTGCTTTTTCCATTTCATGCCATTAGTCATTTAAGAATCCAAAATGTTTGTCCAAAAGGCCACTTAGTGGGAGCTAAGAGAGAAAAGAACCAGGAAGGAGCCCATTGAACCATGAAGTGGATCTCCATGAGATTAAAAATGTAACCGTTGAGTGAAAAACTGCATTTGAACAAAATTACTTTTCCACTCACAGAGAGCTACACTTTGTTCCAATCTGGGGATTCAAGTCTGTTTTGGGTCCAGTCCTAGCAAATACAGTGTCCAAATGTTTTTGAATGGTCTTGCCCTTTGCTTCTAAGATACATTTGGACCTGGAATACTAGGACAGTTGTAAACAAAAATTGGCAAGCTTCTCGACTTGCTCCGGTTAGCTAAACCTGGTCTTGCCATTTTGGTTGCTAAAGATGATGTCAATAACAGACACTGTAAATATACAGCTTCTTCCCAGCCCTCCTGGGACAGCTTCCTTTTCTTTTGTCTATTGAGATGCCTTTCATGACATACATTCAGAGCTTTAATTCACAGAAAGCTCAGAATGGAGGAAATTATCCTTGAAAACACAAAGTAAAAAGGATAGATCCTAATTTTGGGGAAAGTGTGAAAAAACACTGGACTTGGCAGGAGGCTAAAAGCTTTCAGATACCTTTTGTCAGTACAAATTGCTTCACTATTCTAAGTGTATTTTCAGAGGAAAGCTGAAATTTTTCAAATGTTGTTAAGCATCCAAGGTACAGGGTTTTTTTTTATGATGACAGTGGCTGCTGGGGTTTGTGTCTTGTTAGGAAGTTGTTTGCTACAAAACCTGATATATGCAACTCTACACATTTTTTCCTCTTTGTTTCTCTCGCTGAGAAGTCGGTGATGCTCTAGACGTTCCAGTCCAGTGTCTGTGGGTGGCCAGTGTAGGTGTGTAATGCTGTAGAAGTTCACACCCTAAACTGTTTCTTGGCCTTCTGTGGTCAAGACCTGAGGGGAGAATAGTCTCAGTTTATTAATCTGATGTGAAACCTGATGTCAAAATCCAGTTATTAGAAAACAGTCTGTTTTGCTACCTCTTATTTGGACAGACTTCTCAGGCTGGTCTCACCTCATTGGTACACAGCTTTCTCACTGTCTGCTATGCACTGCCCAAGTTATCTTTTGATTTGTAAAGCATCTGGCACAGGTTTTCCCCCTTAATGAATGTATCATCTCGTTAGATCTGCCATGAGTCATGTGAGAATCCCAAATGCACAGCTGTGGGTGGGTGGTTGGAATTAATGCCGAAGAAAGGGAGCCTCAGTATAAAAATAATGTATGATGCATGTGCACATTCTGTCTTCTCCTGGGTCACAGTTTGGCAAAGCACCTTATTTCTCCTTCCCTGTCCTTCCTGATGTGATAAGCTTTTGGGAATAAAAAGAAGTTCATAGGAGTGGCTAACTGAGGAAAGTGGGGCGTGCTGGTTGCCAAGTGAACTACAAGAACAAAGGAAAGGGAGATTAGCTGAGCAGCAGTGTGGTGTATTGCCATCCTATGGATGAGCATCTATCCATCAGGAGACCATGGACTGTCGTGACATGCAGACTCAGAACTGGGACACAAAGATGTGCAGCTCCTCTCCGTGTATGACACAGCTCATGGATGCCCAAATGTAAATGTATGTATACGAACATGGACAAAATGTACATACATGCTTCTATTTGCAAAGACCTGCTGTGATTGTCTGCTCTGGCCTCGAAAAAACCACAGCCTACACAGTGTTGACAACTCCTGTTGTTTTCACTGTTAAAGACAGTGCTTCCCTCAAACCTGAGACACACTTCAGCAGAACTACCACAGTGTGGGGTCCTCGCAGTGACAGCACGAGGGCTGGTTCTTTCTGAGGGGACAGTGAAGAGAAAACATGCCAAGTGAATACAGGCCAAATTCATCACTAGCTCAGGGACAGAAGCGTCTTGGATTTCTCAGGGCTGTGTGGACACCCCGTGGGCTGCAGCAATACCAAACTTCTGTTCAACCTCTGTCCTGTGTCTTGTTATTTTCTTTAAATAAGGACAAAGCCTGGAACAACTTCTGCTGCTCTCCCATCTGCCTCTAGCTTGTGCTTTCCCTACTTTAGTTCATGCAAAATATGATGCATTAGAAGAATGAAATTTCCTGAAAAATCTTTGTTCATTTTGCTTTTTACACGAGCTCGTTCCTCGTGTTTCCTTTGCGAAGGAGGGATGCTGAGTCCCCGTATTCTATTCTCTGGGTTAATCAGGAGAGAACAGCATATTCAGCACTAAGTCTCCTCTTGGGGATGAACTCCACCACTAGAGAAATGCAAAAGCAGTTAGGTGTTGAGGGGAGGGAGCAATGGCAGGAGGCTGGGATATCCCTGTCCTGGGAGGAAATGTCTCCTGGGAAATGAGCTGATGTGGCAGCCAGCACTCTCTGAAGGCATTGCTGACAGCTGAGACAGAAGATTGGATTTTTCAGAGGCTTTTTTTTTTCTTTAAAGACCTGTCTTGTCCTATCTCATTATTGCTCTCAATACCTGACAGCTGGGGCAGTGACTGGAAAGAATTAGACTCCACACAATCTCTTCTTCCTAGATGAGTTATTCTTGTGGCAGAGGGAAAACAGAACGGTAAGAACAGGTTATGCAACGTTTGTTTTTTCCCCATCTTTGATGCTGATGGCAGCACTTGAGTCTGGTAGGTAAACTGAGCTAAACTGGCACCCTCTGCTCAGGTGCTGCTGACAGCAGGAAAAAGCATAACTGTGCTTAATGAAGCAAGAGACTGTGTTGGCCACTCAGGGAGGATGAGGAGAAGCCTCTCCCAGGGACTACATCTCCAGTGGATTTCCACTAGGTTCTTCTACTCTTGGATATGAGGCAAAATTAGAGCACAGGGTTTCCCATGTGCATTTTTATTCCCCTTCCTCCTTGACACATTTTTTGTGAAGAGTTTTCTATAGATCCATTTACAAGTTTCTGTCGCATAATATCCAATACACAGCTTAAAACTCCTAAGAATCATGTAATACCTTTCTATGAAACCAGTTTTACTGGAAATATCCAATGGTTTTTGTTTCCCAGATCAAGGTCTCATATTGTGTGTTAACTCATTCTTTCTGGTCATAATTTAATGAGGGGCTGGCAGGCTGACTTTGACTACGTGTGTGCTCTGAAAGTATTCCATGGTGACAAAACATAGTCCAAGCTATTTAAGAAGATCCTGTTAAGATGAATGCAGTAAAAAGATTATTCTTATTTCCTGCTCTGAAACTGAGAAAATATCTTGCATTTTTCGCTAACCAGCTTGCTTTGCCTGTTTCTTTTACAGATCTATTTTGTCATACTGTTTACTGTATGTGCCAAACGTTTGAAATTCTTTGCATGGAGTTTGTGTGATGTGCAGTGGGTAAATGACCTTTAGATGTTGCTGTGCAGTCTAAATGTGTTTGACTTTTATGCTGAATACACGTGTGTACAGCTTTGTTTCCTCTAGGTGTATTCAATGTCTGCTTCTGCTATGTTTTGAGGAAAATACTCTAGAACAAATTCTCATATAAATGTGCAGAAAATGTTTTATCCCTCCACACAAGGCACCTGCTTCCCCAGCCAGAGGGCCTTGCTCAGCTCTGAGGGTTTCCTCCTAACTCTGCTTTTCTATTTTCTGTTTTGCTTTTTCATTCTCCTCTTCTGAACAATCCCTGACTTCTTCCTGATCCCACAGCTGGTGCCCTGAGAACTGCTGTTTCCAGTGGGTAAAGAATGACCCCACTTCTTTTTACTACAGCCACTATAATAATATTAGTTCCTCTTCCCTCCCTCCTGTTCCCCTTTTCCCCCAGTGCCTGCTCAAGCCTGGTTTTCCTGCTGTGCAGAAGCATCTCTCCTACCTGCACATAAAAGACAGTGAAGATCCTGTAAATGAGTTATTAGGTGCTTACCTTGAGTCCTGGTTCTTTGAGATAGTCCATACTACTTGTCCTTGCTTCCCACCAGGGTTTCACTGATGCAGTTGGGGACAGACTGGGGAGAAACTGGAGGCTCTTGCTGGAATTAACTCATCATTTTGATGCATTGCTGGGTACGACCCAGAAATCAGCATTGGGGGAAACTTCTACTGTACCCTAGCAGACGTGAGGCGATGTGTTTTAAGTTACCGTCCTCGGTCTGTTTGGTCACTTTTGAATCATTTAGTTGCTGTTTTTGTGGCATTGCCGACCGTATCCCCTCTGGGTGAACAGCTGTAACCCGTTCTGCGGGTGTGCAGGGCTCCTGCCGGTCTTTTGCTGCCACCTTGTGATATTCGCTCCACTGAAACAGGGGATTTGTCCTGGCAATCTTTGCACTCAGGACTGCTTTTAGCTCGCGTTTTCCTAACTAAAAGTGTTAATGGAAATGACTCTGTAAATTGTACCTATGTTTTAGAGCTTCAGGCGTGCCTTTGAGCTCGATGGGTGGTAGCTGGAGGTCCTCCAGTCAGCTCCTTTGGCAAATCCTGCACTCAAGGGAGCTGCCTGAGCTTTTGCTTGCAAGGGCTTGAGAAATAAGCCATACATGCCCTTTGATGGGATTGCTGCGGGACTTAGTGTTCTGGGAAAGCCTTGGATGCTAAAGGCACTGAAGAGAACCATTTAAAGGAACGGCTGTCGCTGCCTTGTTTGAAAGGCACGAATGCCAGAGCCGTCACGGTTAAAATAAATTGGAAATGGAGAGCCCCTACAGAGACTGGGGAATCCCCAGGAATCCACAGGCTGGTTATTAATCATTTCAATCCCCTGGAGCTGCTTGCATATATTTTACTTTTAAGTGATACTGTAGAGCCCGGGATGAGAAGTGGAGCAATGCAATGGGGATGAGACTTGAGGAAGTTTGATGAAAATATTTCTTGACCCAGAATACAAATAGATGCACATACTCCTTACCCCACAGTGTGAAATGTTTTAAAACTTCTTTCAGGGATGGAGTTTTTTGTTTTCAAAGTATTGAGAGATTCGACAGAAGTCATATGAGACCTTTGTGAGTCTTCCTTGGAAACATCACAATATTTTCCTATTTTACAGAGTAGAAAATAATGATAAAATGTAAGATACCAGTTTGCATAATAACAGCTGGTAGATACTGATTCAGCAGTGACCCTGCTGCCTGAACATGATGAGCAGGGTTTACTCTGATGGGTTTTTTGGAGCTCACATTTAAATTGTTAGTGGCCTCCAAAAGCATGTATAAGGGAGGCTGTGTGGCTGAGCTCCAAACCTGGCCTAGTCTGATGTCTCAGCTCAGAAAATCTTGATTAAATTTGCTGTCTGTCTCAAGAGATACATACTTGCTCTTGTGTGAGAGATATGAGGATGACATAGATTTTTGTGCATATCAGTCCCTTACATGAGGGAGACTTCTTCCCTTTTCTTTATTTCTGTGTTGTCCATTTATTCTCTTGTTACATATGAGGCACTGGAGAAATGTGTAGGATGCAAACATTCATGCAGAAAATACATCCACTTTTATGATTCTGTAGCATAATAGGCTCCTATCTATAAAACCTTTGTGTGTGTGAAATTTCTGTTGGAATGTATCTCTTTCAGATTGATATTTTTGACATTTAAAATGACATTTTAGGCTGGCCTTGCACAGGCTGCCTCTTTATTAACTTGAAACTTAAAGCTTTTGTTCCTCTCTTTTCTAGATTGAGGAGCGAACAGAATTTTTGAACAAATCTGCTCAAAAGAGGTAAAGCAAAGAAACAGCAAGTTTAGTTCAAACAGCGGTGTTTAATTGGAGGGAATAATAATTCTTGATTTTTAATTTTTTTTTTTAACTCCTATAGTGGAATGAAGCCCACCCAGACAACAGCAGTTGTCTCAAAGATTGACAGTAGACTTGAGCAGTATACTAGTGCAATTGAGGTAAGTTAATTCCTCTAAATGGATCTGGTTACTAATGGCTTTTGAGCCTTTAATCAGCCTTTGTTTTGCTGTTCAAGAATTGCAGGGATTTTTTGATCACACACTCTTCTTTAATGGGACTTCAAGAACAAAATGTTTGAGGCCCATCTGTAACCAACATCTAGAGATACAGCTAAACAAACCCTCAGATTTGCATCTTCCCTTTCATGCTGCAATTTGCTCTGGTTTGCAGGCTCGCAGTAGCTTTGGGGATTCAGTCAGCATCTTGAGTGACAGTCACATCCCCTGCTTGGCTGACAACAGAGCTGTCAGCACAGAGCTGATAGTCATCCTGAGCAGAGCTGACTTAGCAGCTTATTTAGGAGAGCAAGGAACTGGCTCTGTGCTGCTGGCTGCCACCTCACAGTGAAATTCCTTGGCAAAGACAGGCTCTACAGAGAACTAGGGAGTTAAGCAGTGACAAAGGGCAAACAAAATCACATTAAAACACAGAATCTGACTCCAGGTGATTTTGGCAACTAATGGTTAATAATGTGCCTAAGGGCCAGAACTGAGAGATTTTTCTATTCATAGTTCATGGTAAAATAGGAGTTTGATACCACTGTATCCAGCTGCCATCTGACTTGAAATATTTCCTTTGCTGGGTTTTTGATTTGTCCACGAGTTGCCAAATCTGACTTGCTTTGCAACTAGAGAGGCAAAGCATCACTCATACAGGTTCTTATTCTCATCAGATCTATGACATGTAAAATGTGCAAGAGCCTTGAAAAGAAGAATGAGGAAGAATTTGGTCTGGTGTTTGTAGTAACCATGCAAAAGACTCATTTCCAACAACTCCCACCCAATTCTCCTCTCTTTGAAAGAACACCTTGTTTCAAACATACTGTAACTGCTGAGATTTACCCCTGGAATCCTGTGTTGGTGAGGTTCAGTTGTGTGGGACAGATGGAGCAGCCGAATGACAGAGCAGCCTTTCCCTCTGCCTCTGCAAAAGGATTTCCCTAGCTTGGTCCCTAAAAGAGCCAGGCTTCCAGGATTCAGGCTGTAACTAAGATTGGGAAGCCTTGGAGCAGTTGTGTGCAGAGCTAGGGTTTGCCACAGATTTTAGAAATGTAATAAACACAAAAACAAGTGAGTGCCGTTTTCACAGCTGGTGAAACTGCAAATCAAAAAGGGCAGAGAGCCTCAGTGGCACTTCTTGAGCTGGGTACTCCTTCTCATCCTTGCATGGTCAGTGCTAGAACCACATAGAGGTGCTGCATTCCCCAGAGTCAAACCAGCCTGCAAATCCAGCTCTTAGTGCCAAACACCAACTGGCCCCAATTTTTCTCCAGGGCACAAAGGCTTCAAGACCAGCTAAAGCTTCCGACCTTCACGTTCCAGCTGAGGGCGTCCGTAATATCAAGAGTATGTGGGAGAAAGGGAATGTTTTTTCATCACCCTCTGGGACAGGAACACCAAATAAGGTATGTGTTCAATTTAACATAGTGATTATAAAGAATTATGCTCTGGGCCTGACCTTGCCATCCGTGTTCCTGTGAGTAAGCCTTGGCTGCTCCTGTTGACATCACTGGTGAAGAATATCCCAAAGGATCCTGAAGTCCTCCGAAACCCACAAGATGGTGTGGCTCCAATATTGAGCATAATGGAAGAATTTAGTGACCTACTGAGCTCAGTTATGAGACATTCCAGAGCCACACCAGATATCTTAGACAAATACATCTGGGTGGTTCAAGTGGAGTACAAAGAAATTCTTTGAGTAGAGCAGAATTCTTTTGGGGAGCAGAGGAGAATTGAGTAGGCAAGATAGTGATGATATTTTCTAGATAATGCACAGAAATATTTGTGAGACCTTCCTTCCTCTTTTCTATGTAAATCCTTAAGGCAACATTTCCTTTCTACAAATTGAAGTGAGTTGATGAGCATTTATCATAGGCAAAAAGATGAGTCATGGGTTGATGTGGGTTATTACAGATAGTCATTAAATTTTAGTGATTTGTTCTAACCTTTTAAAGGTTTAACATTTTAAAGTTTAGGCTGCTTTTCTGTTGTGTGCTTTTTTTGAAAAAAATTAATTTCACAAGAGAAAAAAGGTAGATTTGGACTGTTATCTCTTCTATTAAGGTAAAGATTTTTGGAGTTTGGGCTTGTGGTAGAAACAGAATGTTTCTGTCTGTTATTTCTGGGGTAGCAGTAAAGTGGAGATGTTTCTGTCAGTCCACGTGTATCATTTTTAAAAAGTAGAGGGCAGCAGCACTGTGTAATTCAGAGGGACAATACCTTCAGAGCACACAGGGTGTCTCTGAGCGAGCCATGGGCTCAGTGAGGACCTCTCTATTAATTAGGCTTGGCTTTGCTTTTAAATCTAAACCATGAAAACCAGAGCAAAAGCCATTCTGAAAGTCTTCTGTTTGGATTTTATCATTTTGCAGGAAACTGCTGGACTGAAGGTTGGTGTCTCCAGTCGTATCAACGAGTGGTTGACCAAGACCCCAGAGAGCAACAAATCGCCTGCTCCAAAACCTTCTGTAAGTAAACTTGGAACAACATCTCTTCAGTAGGTGGGTTCTGTCCTCGGGCAGAGGGGGTTTCCTCCAGCAGCTGGTGACCTTTGGAGGAGCTCTGCTTCTTGTCCTCTTAGAAACTCACAGAGGCCCTCTGGCTGCTGACTCCTTGGCAGTCAGAAAACGGGGAGAGGAAACAGGGCAGTCCTCACCTTAGAGAAGCACTTCTCTGGTAGAGAAGGACATTAATTTCCCACCTGTGAAAGCCTTACCATTAATTTAGAAATTACCAGCCACAGACCCCAGGTTGCACACTTACACACACTTGTGGTTTGGCCTCTGCCCCGTAAAAATCTTCCAAGTGTGTTTTAAAACACAACTGAAATAGTTTAATTCTTTATGAGCCTAAATGTAATTTCTAACGAAGGCCCTTTAGCCTGCCCATTACTGCAGCAAGGATCAGAGCAGAAAATGCTATTGAGGTAATAAGCAGCACTGTGGGTGTGGGAAGGAGCATGAAAAGGTAACTGTGGGATGGGGAAGGATAAGGAACTGGAATATAAATGTCCATATTGGATGGATGTTAATGATTCAACTTTAGGATTTTGTTAAAGAACTGGTTTCTTCCCAAATCCTTGTGCAGTGTTTTTCTGCCAGTCTACCTGCCCTTTATAAAAGTGCAGCCTGAAAAACACTTCTCAATTCACACTCCTATTTGTCCTAAAGAGGAGTTTGAAATTTGCAGCATTGTCCACTATAGAATCTGCCTCCAGATTTTTCTCTCTTTCTTTTAAGTTGTATCTTTTGGATAATGTAAAACTAATCTCTTGTTTTTCCCTCAGCCAGCTGTTTCTATCTATGTCTTAATTTCCCTCTTTCTCAATAGATTGTTCTTTCTTCTTTCAATGTCTCTGCTTGAAGGAACGTGCCCTCCTCCTATTCTTCTTCTTTGGGGGTCTGTTTGCTAAGTTGGTCAGGTAAACCTGTTTATAATTGACTATAAAGGTTTATATACATCTATAATGTGTGGTTTTTACTTTTTCAAGTCAGGATAAATCAAAGGGAAGCCTAGAATTTCTTATTTAGCAAATAACTTCTTACCCCCATCACATTCTGCCAAAATAAAGAAATGTTCAAAGTTTTTGTGACCATCAAGACTCTTGTGGGTTTTGGAACAATTTCGAATTCAAGGTAGAGCAAAGATTTCAGTTTTATGGTGAGCCTAAATCACAGATCCCAAATTATTTCAGGACTATGGAAATGGTTTTGTGATAACGTCCACTGCAAGCTGGTTGTTTTCTTCCTTCCTCTGTTACTACTGAACTCCTTCCTTAAAGTGCAGAACTGGCTTCAAGTTTTAATCATCAGCAACCCTCTGTGGCTGCAAATTGTGATCAGTTCTAGAGGATCTCTGTTGGGTGCAAATACCCCTTGCAGAAATCTCATTTCCAAACATCACTGAGCATTTTACAGGTAGAAATGCTCGTGTGCAGAAAACTCCCTGTGGATGGCAAGTGCAAAATTCTGGAAGCCATGCAGGACTTGAATACTTCCTGAAAAGGAGAGTACTTGTGTCCAAACTTGTTTGAGTCTCTTGTTTGCCATGCACAGAGGTAGATATCAATCCATCTACCTAACAGATGTCATTTTCATACATAGCCCTCCTTCTGCCCAAGAAGGTAATTGGCATTTTTATGGAGTTTTGATTAAACTCCATAATACCCTCATTTTCAGAGAATACTACTATTCTTTAATGACTTTACCTCATCTATTTCTTTTTCCTCTCAGGCTAATGATTGGCACATCCTAAGGTTGCAAAGGATGCAGTGGAAATTAAAATGGATATGAAGGCCTACAGTGATAAATGCTGAAATCTGTATTTAAGAATGCAGAATAGGATCTGCTTTTCTGTTGTATTAGAAGTCCTGCTCTACTTTTTTCTCAGTTTTTTAATAAAATACTTTGATTTTGATCTAAAATAACCAAGACAAGCTACTTATGAATACTGTCCCTGAAGAAATGTGGGGGTTTTTTCTGCAAAGATTGGATTTGGTTTTTTTGTAAAAATCTGATGGTGCAGTAACTCTTTGCTGCACTGCCTTGGTTGGACATACTGGGTTAAGACCAGTCTGTGCCATATGAAATATATGCAACAGGATTGGTTTTTGTCTTAGAACATGGATATGTGTGGAGTCATTTTGTGAAATATAATTCTTTATAACTGATAGACAATATAGTATTTACCTCTGGTGGATGTTCCTCCACTTCTCTCATGAGGAAGTTGCATTCTAACTTTTTCTTTCACGAGTGAAAATAAACCTGAACTAATGTTGGTTTCTGTTCTCTGACATTAAAAATACAGGATTTAAGACCAGGAGATGTATCTGGCAAACGTAATCTCTGGGAGAAGCAGTCAGTGGAGAAGCCAGCTGCTTCTTCTAAGGTAATAACACTTGTGGGCAGTGTTTAGAGGATAATATTCTGTTACTCACCCACCTTTTTATCTATAAAAGAAAGTACAATGAGGAGCAGAAAGCAGTGTATCACTTTTATATTCCTGTTTGGCAGAGCTGTGTGATGTGTGGACATC
The DNA here is from genome assembly GCF_041296385.1 of Aphelocoma coerulescens. Taxonomy (NCBI): domain Eukaryota; kingdom Metazoa; phylum Chordata; class Aves; order Passeriformes; family Corvidae; genus Aphelocoma; species Aphelocoma coerulescens. The sequence goes on along the minus strand of NC_091014.1, from coordinate 77,383,206 downwards.
TGTCCTTTGCATGGAGTTAATTTTTTTTCCCTGTTATAAATAGCAATGTTCTCCAATACTGAATTTTAATAATAGCTTTTTGCTTTTTTCAAACAGGTATCAGCTATGGGGAAAAAATCAGAGACTAATGGTAAGTAATGCAATAATGCATACATTGCACCAGTTTCTATAGTTTAATACACATTATACATATATATAATATAATCACATTATACATACAATGCTAACATACATTATTATATGTGTATTCAATAAAATCATAGGTACAATATTTAATAATATACATATAACCATACAATGCACATATTGTAATACACATGGTAGTACAGAAACTTTGCCCCTTTTTTGCACAGGTGTACCTGTTTTAAAATTCTGCAGCTGTTCACATTGATGCCAAAAACCCCTTTTGCCTTTCAGAAGCTCCCTTGCAGTATCATTGAAACATGAATGGTTGAGAAACTGCTTTTGCTGGAGCTGTGCATTGGTGTCTTTTCAAGGCAAAAACAGTTGTACTATTGTCATTTTGAAACCACTGGTTGGTGAAACACAACCTAGTTTTGCAGAAAGAAATCCACAAAATAGCTCTCCTAGCTTTTTATTTTTATTTTAACCTGAAGCACTCCAAATAAAGCCAATTAAACTAATTATGGGGCTAAGGAGCACTGGGGATGAACAGAAGTTCACTGACCAATTTAATAGCTTTAAGGATGCTTTGCAACATCCCTCGACTCTTTGCTAAAAGTGAAAGGATCAAACATAGGAAAACTCTTGGTTTTCTACACTTTAGTATGTGTAAAAGTGCACACACTTTTTTAGTGTTTTTGTGAAAAACCAGAGGTATGGTATGCCTGTGAGCTTTTCTTGTTGGTTTAGAGTCATGCAAAACAGAATTGTTTTGCTCCTCTTCTCCTTTTTCAGAACCAAAGTGTCAGGAGAGGGGTTTTTGGGCTCACTCAGTGTTAGTGCAGCCGTGCTGCCGTGGAAGGGGTTCTCCACCCACAGGAGCAGCCCCAGCAGAGGGGTTTGGGCACTGCTGAGCCTCTCCTCAGAGGCTGAAATCCTGCTTTTTGTCCTCTTGGGGACCACCCCAGAGCAGCACCCAGCTCGTGTCTTGTCTTGTGTGTTAGCCTAGAGCTGTGCCTTTTCTGTTCTAGAGAGGTGTTTGGGTTGTTTCAAGCCATATTTAATCTGTCTCTTTCTCAGCAGGTTTGAGACAATTTGAGAAAGAACCGTAGAAGGCCACTAAAGACGCTGGACCAGTTGGTTTGGGGAAAAAAAAGGAAAAAGTGCTAAATTGTTCTTTTTATATTTATGTTTATTTACCAAAATGTCTTTTTTGCATTATCCCAGTTAAAACCATGTATATTAGCACTGTATTTAATAATCAGTCTAGGCATTCATCAGAATAGTACTGCCTTTGCACAAGAGCCTTTATTCCTAAAGAAACCCATGCTGTGAAATACATAGACTCTCCTACTGATAGTCATAACTAACTATGGATCTGAACAGTGATTTCAACTGGCATTAGAGGTCAGCCCAAAACGTGTGTAAAGTTAAGTTGCTTGGGAAAGGTGTGCAGTAAACCTATAAAAACAATGGTTACTTTTGTGATACAGAAGTTGTTTTCTTTCTGCACTTTAGACTAAGGCATGGAAGAAATATCTTTAGTTGACAATGTAATATTTTCTGTAAGTTGCCCATGTCATGAGAAATACTGCATCAATAACGTGTTTTAATTTTTTTTTTTTTGTTTTGTTTTGTTTTATACTTTTTTTAAGTATCAATTTTTCCATTCTAGTTTAAGTTAATACCTAAATTTGGATGATTATGTTAGCTGACAGCGGTACTGATATTTCTTTTTGTTGTTAGTGACTAGTAATGATTGCAATCTAGAATATATATACACACATAGCTTTACAAAGTTTAGCCTAAAGGCACTACTAATGGTAGAATGCTTTAATATGTGCTAGAGTATTATATTTAGCAATAAACATACATAATTAGCCAATATCACAGCTTAAAAAAAAATAAAGACAAAATCACACACTTTTCTATAGTAAGATTTCATAATTGCCATTAGAGGTATGGTGAGATAAGTATTAAAAAAAATTTAAATGTCAGTTGCCCAGTAATGGGTAATTAAAAAGAAAGTATAGTTTTTAAAAGAGGAAAAGGTAAGGGGATAGAGGGTCAAAAATAGGTCACTTGTATAAAACGTTGTAGTTTAATTTATATAAAACTACCATAATTAAAAAGATGTAAACAGAGTTGGAGCTTGTTTCAAATGACTGTACACTAAATCTTGCCATCCATCAGTGCTGTACACCAGGTCCACCGAAAATGAAGTAAACCTCTATCTTTATAATGCTTCTTTTTACCTCTCTCTCCTGAATATCTTATTTACAGATGTTTTCATTTGTATATAGTAAACACATGGCTATAAGACGTCAGCTTGGTTTGAATTTACATGCCATACAGTTTAGCATTTACATCCTACAGTGTATGGGTGGCATAAACTGAGCAACTCAAGTAGCCCCTGAGCATGTTGTTAACAGCTTTGTTGTGCATTAGAACCCCCAGGATCTCCCTTTTCACCACTTCCATGTCTTACAGCATCTGACCTCTTCCTGAAGAAGTGTAATGTTATATTTCAACCCCAAGCTGAGCTCCCCTGCTTGGCTGAAACATCTTGTTTACATATAGAGATGCACGAAATTATCTGTAGGGGGTGAAACTGTGCCTGACATTGTCTGTGAGTTGTCATGTTTTTTGTTTGGGGCTTTTGTAAACACTCCTCTGAGTCTTTCAATTACATCTGATAGCTGCAATAAAAACAATTTGTTCAAACAATGTATCCTGAAACTGCATCCACAATAAATGGACTATTTCCATCAGCAGCCCCCTGTTTGTTAATGGGTAGGAATGGACCAGTTGTTCTAAGTGGGATAGGAGTTGTGCTAAGTCCCTGTGAGATAAGGTCAAGAACCCCTAAGGACCTTTCTCCTGATGTACTATCCTTCAGGAGACAGACAGGTCGTAAAATTGGCAGCTTTAACAAATATATTCCCAAGGTGAGGGGAGGGAAATCATCTTAATTGTCCCACTGCTCAGTAGAGGACGGGAGCTGAGCATCGTCTGCAAGGCGGTGTGCTCCACAGAAGGTGTTCTGACACCGACCTGGCGGTGCCGCTGTCTGCTTCCCTGCTTTGAAACACGTTTTCTGAGGGAGAGCCACTGCCTTTCTTCTGTCTCCCCCAGTGGAATGTGCTTCCAGGCTTGGATGATCCCGGGGACACCTCCTGACTGTCATCCTCCTGTGCCCCTTCATTTTTGCTCTAACAGCAGTACAGCATGCAATGCCCTACTCTAAGCAGGTCATGGTCATCCAAAACAGGCCCCCAGGCTGCTGCCAGCTCCATGGGAAGGCTGCAGCAAGCCTGGCTTTATGAACTACTGGGGGAGAAATAATTGGATGCTGCCTAATTTGACCTGCAAAGAGCTGGGATGCTCGGGATCGTGCCTGTTCTCCTGCCCTGCAAGGCCCAGCTGTGTCACTACGGGTCACCACAACGTTGCTGAAGTGACACTGGCCCTTGCTGAAGGTGGGAAGTTGCTTCTGCTCCTGGTTATTGCCTTTTTGAGAGTGTGGAAGTGTGCTGTGCACAACGGGGTTTGTTTTTAGGAAACACTGTAAAGTGGCTGTGGTTTGCTCACCCCTGGCAGAATTCACCAAGGACAAAGGCCGGTGGCTGATTCAGCAGCACTGCGAGATTTCTTGGTGTTTCAACATCATTGTGAAGTGATGATTTTTCAGGCAATACCAAATCATGGTTGGCTTTCCTGCAGCTGACTCCACATTCTAGCCAGACTTTCTCCTCTCAACATATAAAATGCCACAAACCAGCTTGGCCTAGCAAGATCTATCTGACAATATTTTAGAGCAATTAACTGTGAGGCTATCTCGGTGTTTGCTTTGGTGTTTTTAAAGAAGAGTTCTTCCATGCTTTCCTTACATAAAGCCAGCATGTGTCTGAATGTAATATTCTGGATGCTGGCAGCAGAGTTGCAAAAATCTAAGTTTATATTTGAGATGCCCAGTCTGATGTTGGAGGCAGCCTGGATGTTTGGCTGGCTGGATTTTACTGTGAGTTGTCATTGCCTGTGATGCTGTCTTCAGCTTTCACCACTAATCACACAGGAGTTCAGTTTCTAGGTATTCAGAGGAAGGGCTGTCTGAGGCAACAGGTACAACTTTGTTCTTTAGCTCCTAGCTAGAGCACAATCCTGTTTTGAAGCATAAGCCACAAAGTGATGTGTATGTCCTGCCCTTGTACAGGAATTATAGAAACTTATTTCTATCTCTATTAAAATTTATAAAACCCCAGACTTTAGCAAACCATGCCTAACTATATAAAATAATTGAAGCACTACACTGATCAACTTCTGTTGCTAATAAAACTTTATTCATGTAAGATATTAAAGCATTAGAAATACACTCTATAAAAATCACAAATATAGAAAAAACAAAGTAATTAGAGCATTCTTTGACAGTGACTCATGAGCCAGTATGACTGATCACACTGGAAGGAACATACAAAAAACTCCATGTAAGTATTTTGTTGAACGTGTCTCTAATTAAGGAAGACCAGATAAAAAGGAAATGAAACATTTGTCTTTTTGCTACTCATCAAAACCAGATTTCTGCTAAGTATCTTTACAAAAACCCCACCCTTATTGCTGCATTCTTACAGCATTCTTAGTGGTTTCCTCCTTAAAAAAAAGGAGGAAAAAGTAACTGCTCATAACGATTATCAAGCACAGAAGAAGAAATGAAGATCAAGCTGCAGAGTACATCTTCTGGCCTGGAGGAGTTAAATGGAGGGAGGTCTTGCAGGAACCTCTTGTATTTAATACTCTGCCTTGAATGGGTAGTCCTTGTGATTGACAGCTCTGAGAAGAGAAAGACCTCGTTATTCAAGTACTGCAGAAAGTATCTCGAGCATCATTTTCCCTGTTGCAGTCTCCCTCCCCCACTGCCAGTGCACTCAAGTTCTGCAGCTGTCACTAAATTGAACACGGGCTTGTGAGAAAGGCCCTGGAACACCAATGTGCTGAAGGGAACGCTCCAAATGAATCTCCCTCCTGATGTTCCAGGACATGCCTCATTACCTGGGGTCCAGGCTTTAAAGTATGAGCTCTCCCTGGTTTTGGTCATGTATATTTTCAAGGGGAGGGGGGGATGAAAACACAGTCAGTAATAGGACTAATGGATAGTAAGGATAATAAGGAACATACGGGAGCACTGGAACTGCCCTCCAGTTCCTGTTAAAGGTGAGGATGACATCCATCTCCTTTTTAGACAGTTCAAAATCAAACACCTAGCAGGGAAAGAGGAAAAAAAAAAGCTCTTTTTAGTTAGGTTCATGAATAGTTAGGTTCATGAAGCACACTAAGTATGCTTCATGCACTTATGACTTGAGGTAGGAACACTTTAAGCATAGTTAAGCAATCCTCTTATTTCTCAGGCAAATAACAACCCTTGAAGTCATCAACAGAATCCTTTTCTTTCCAAGGTGCTGTTCATAGCAAGGTCTCACATTTCTGGGTGGCTGAATGCCAACACCATTGCACTTTGTGTTGTAATCCACAGACAAAATACTTCAGGTGCTCAGGATGTGTCACAAATACTGGAACTAGAGGTAAATTTTCTGTCCCAAGAGAGGACTACTGGGTATCAACTGCAAATACTTGCCTCACTATTTAATCATCTAAGAATTCTTGCTAGGGGTTCATAGAAGAAATAACTCCAAACCCTATCACCATGGATTGAAAGCAACCCAGAGGTATTATAGAAGATGCCACACCTTATGAGCAAACATCCAGCTAAACTTCACTGCCAAGGGGAACCACAGCCTCAAAGTGAGACAAACAGTAACAGGTCTGGTGTTTACAGCTTGTTCCTTTGCACCCTAAGGACTTGCTAAGCATATCCCCAAGGGCAAGTCCAAACCTGGGGCTCCCTTTCCACAGCAACAGAGCTCAGACAGCCCTGGTGTAAACAATTTCTCTCCTAGCAGGAACAAAATGCTTTTCCCCAGATGGTTTGGTAGTGCTGAGCCCCAGTCTTCAACTCTCTGTACCCCCCTTCCACTGACTCTTAGGTGCTGCTTGGCAACACAGAGGGGCTACAAGTGTGGGTGCCTATCCTGCATAAAACCAGGTAGCAGCATCTCCAAAGGAGGCTTCACCTTCATGTTTTCCTCAACACGGTGTGGTTTGTCAGACTTGGGAATGACAATGATGTCTCTTTGGATCAGAAAGCGGATCAGGACCTAGGAAAGAACAAGGAGGAGCATGAGCAGAGGTCCCAAGAGATCTATTCAGACACATTTTGTGGATTTTTTTTTTTTTACAAACTAGGTTTTTTTTCTACAACCGTATTTACTCTTTGGAAGAATACCAGCTTGCACACAGGAGTTTGAGATGCCAGGATTTGCTCATGTGTTTGCCAGTAGACTGGCAAACTGTAATGGTTTCTGACCTGTGTTGTTCTACATTGTGGCTTTTCCAGGATTTGTTTTGCTTTTGTTTAGAGTAGTAGAGGGGGAGAAAACTGTGATGCTCTGGCTTGTATTATATGAGTGCTCAGACTCAATGGGTATAATGATACTACAGATTATTTTGGGCTCAGAGGTAAGTACCTCACAAAGGTTCAGCTTTTGGAAGTCCATAAGAGGAAAAACATATTTAAAGAATTTAAAAGCCGTCCTCCCCCCCCCAAAAAAAAGAACTGTTGCATACAATGTTTTTGTCCTGCTCTGCCTGTCTCAAAATATGATTGGCTTTGATTGCTCGTGAACATGTGGCTTTGTTTGGAGCACAGATTCTGCACACCCCAAGCAACAACTCATTTGTGTGACCAGCAAACTAATAGACAGAAAAAAAATCTTAAATAATCAAGCAGCTTTCAATAATCCTTTGTGAACATGAGCAGATGGGAGGCTATCAAGTATGTCTACAAATTACAGGACCCCTCTGAAGAATAACTTAGCTGGAGAAAGGAATAAAAACTTAGGAAGGTGAACACCTGAGGTAAGCATGTACCATTGCTGCTCAGTCCACCCCAAAACTTGGCATTCAAGACCTCCTTGAAAATAGCTGATAATTTTTATGACTGCTGTTAAGAATTTGGGCAGAATGAAGAGTCAAGTTCAGCCCCATTAGACTGTATCTCTAGAGAAAGCAGCATCTGCTAGGACTGGCCTGTAACACAGAGGAGGAATAGTTTGCTCTGACAATCCCACTTACCTGGGCAGGGCTTTTATGGTGTCTCACTGCAATGTCCTTAATCTTGGGATCGTCCAGCAGTGTGGGTTCCCCTGGCTTAGCCCTGTTGAGAAATAGAGAGATCAGGGGTAGAAAGGTAATAGTTTCCCTGCAGGAACACAGTGTAACATAATCTGCATAAAAGCAACAGCATTTTTCTCATTTTACCTGTATTATTTACTTAATTTTCTAATAATAATAATTTTCATAGCTCAAGCTGCAGCTGCACTGTTTTGTGTGCAGAAAGGCTGCAATGCTCTCTTACCATGGGCGGTTAGGAGAGCCCAGGGGACTGTATGCAGTCACAGCAAGCCCTTTGGATTTACAGTACTTGACCAGCTTTTCCTGGGTCAGGTATGGATGACATTCCACCTGCAAGCACAGAAAGATGGTTGGTAAAGAGGCAGACTGCTGGGCTGCAGAGCAGTACATTTTAAATCCTCTTGGATCACGGAAAATGTGAAGCCTTCCAGCATCATGGTTCTAATCTGTCTTACAAAAAAGTTGTTAATGTCACAGCAGTACCTAGAGGCCTAGCAGAGAATAGAGCTTTCTCTGCTACGTATTACCCACAAAAAGCAAAAAACAGATGAGAAGAGTGAAAGTGTTGTCTGTGTGGAAACTGGGAAATGAGCCTTCTGGGCAGGATTGCATCTTCACAGGGGCAGCTCAGGATGCCTGAAGTTTATTTTCTGTTCTGATGCACCCAACCTCTCCTTACCTTGAAGAGCCTCCCTGATTCCTGAAGAAGCCTGAGGAGATGATCTGAGCTAACCTAAGGAAACAAGATCATGGTGCAAACAGATGTTTCGGTAAGATGTCCTCGAACTGAAAGCAGCAGGAGCTCCATGGTGGTGCTGCCCACCTTGCCACAAGCCATGGCATGACCCCAGGGCTGTGTCTGTGCTGCTTTATGTGGCTCTGTGCTCATACCCAGCTGTTTCTAAACACTTTACTACCAGGCATGGTGACATGAAAAATGTGTACAGTAGTTTACTTAGACCTGAGCTAGTGTGGGGATTTCCCTGGATATTCCCCATCTGGAAGAGATGGGCATTCAGCACCCTCAGCTGAGTGCAGAGAAGTTGCCTATGGAAGAAATTCAGAAGGTCCCTAAGGTGCTGCTGCTGCTGCTGTCCTGTGATTACATTCATGAGGTACGTGGTGAGAACCTGTTATGGAATTGAACATGTCAACCCTCCTTTCTATAATGAAGTTGAGTGGTTTATTTTATGTTGAAAAATGAGTTAGTCCAGTGTATCCCAGCACAGTCCCATGCTGGTGCAGAAACTCACAGCAGGGATTTTGCTGAATATATTTAAGACTACTCTAAATCTCTATTATAGGAATTCGGATAATAAATATATATTATATAAATTATATATTATTTATATAATATATAAATATAACATCTGTGTCCTATATGAACTTAGGCATACTCTAAATATATATATATATATATACACACACAAATTCTAAATATATTTAGGAACACTTCTAAGCGGAAGGTTGCAACCTAATGGAAAGGAGCTGGATCTAGATAATCCTTAAATTCTACCTTCTGATCTTAACCATTCTATGATTCTAGACTGCAAGGTTGGCTGAGGAATGGAAATAAAATTCTCACCTGGACCATTACAGGCTTGTGCTTCAGTCCTGGCTTGTTCAAGATTCTTTCAATCTGCTCATGGTTAAAGTTGGAGACACCAATGGCTTTCACCAGGCCAGCATCCACCAGCTCCTCCATGGCCTAGTGAGTAAGGACAACCAAGGTGTGGGAATGAGTTGGTGGCATTACTGTCAAACTACATTATTTTATTTCTCTCAAGCTTGTGACAAATGGACAAAGAACTCACACTAGATTAGATAAATAAAAGTATCTCAGTTAACACAAGAAGATAGGATTTCCTAGCTGTATGCAACACCCAGCAAATTAACAGCCACACCTAGATTAATCTAAAGGGTTGGTTCTACCACTGTGTGTATTCAAGTAGTTTAGCCACAGCACCTACAGTGCTGATAGCTTTCTCCTCTTTAGCTTTACTAAAAACATCCCCTTCTTGCTCCCCAAAACAAGAGCTAGAAACAGCTATCTGGCTGAAATACAATGTTATGTGGCTGTCCTTCACACCCAAACACATCCCTCAATTTCACTTTGCACACAGATCTCTGCTGCATCTTTAGTGGTGATAGCTGCTCTAAAGAGCAAACATTTACTTACCTCCCATGTGTCCAGAAAATCTGTGTCACTGGGAATACTGTGACCCTTGTCATCCAGGGGATGCAGCTCTTCACCAGCCTGTTATTTCAAGGCAGATAAAACACAGACTTTTTAAGTGTTGGACTTCCCACAGGGTACTTTTCCCACAGCACTTTTGACTGCATTTACATGCAGCGAGTTAGCAGGTTGTTTAAACATATTGCATAACTAAAAATTATGAATGCCCATTAGTATTCTCTTTTGGGTGAGGGCCATATTTTTCAAAATCAGTCCCTACATGCAAAGAATGTGGGGATTAGTGATAATTATGTAACTTGGGCAAATCTGGAGAAAAGGAACAGACACCCTCCAGCCCTTTTATTCTTCTTTATTTATTTTACATGGATGTGGACTGGGGGAAGAAGCACATTCTTTCTGTGCTATGCTTCATTTTTCACCGTCGGTTACTTCAGACCAAGCCAACCCCTCCAAAACCCGAGATGTCCGTGCTGTAAGCACCACCCTGTGCTGGTTACCAGAAGCCCTGGGGGGCTCACACCTACAGCTCTCTCATTGCAACAGGCATGCAAGGCCAGACCCCTGTGCTAAAACACACCACTGCTAAGTGAGCAAATGCTTGCTATTATAATTTGGGTTCAGGGAAGAGCCAAATGAACCACACGTGCCAGCCGCGTAATGACGATGAGAACGCAAAGATGAGGGAATGCACCTTGTTCCTGGGCAGGTAAGGAGGAAAAGTGTGGAGAGCAGGACTACCTTGAATCCCATTGGGAAGTGCATCAGGTAGAGGTCGAGGTAGTCCAGTTGCAGTGCAGCAAGGCTCTTCTTGCATCCTACCTTAACCAGGGACTTCTCATGGAATGTGTTCCACAGCTGTGGGAAGAGACCAAGCCCAACTCTCACTTTACAGCTCCCACAGGGCAGACCAGGGGACAGAAACTTCTCACTTGGTGGTCTGGCAGGACAACTCCCTCCCCATGCTGAAGATAAGGATGTAACATTTCACTGTTAAGGCAGGACAAACTTACCACAAAGCCAGCAGTCATGGAGGAGTCAGGATTCTCACTTATGAAAAGAGATTTTCAGATATAAATATAACACTCTGGCAAGTGTATCTGCCACAGCAAAACTGTTAAGTGTTACAATTATTTTTTTCAGCCTAAGTTTTGAGTATTGAGCAGTCACAGCTACCTTCTTTCTGTCCCTTTGAACTGTCCACTGTCAATTTTATTTCAATTTTGAAATCAAAATTCAAGTTGTTTAAATAGAAGAACTCACAAGTAATATTAAATTAAGCCAGGTTCTTTAACAAAAACAAAGCTTAATGTGGAAAATCTTAGTTATACACAAAGTTTTCTGGTTTTGCAGGTGAAAACCCCAAGTCATAAATTTGCTAGTTGAACTGTTCTTTTTGGTAAGGAGCACTTCTGAGACAAGTGGATGAGATAAAGGAATGAAGAAAACATAGAAAATACTTTGGTTTCTGTTCCCTTTCAGGATTACCATTTGTACATGACAGAGTTTTCAAATGTCTTGCTTAGCACTGATGAATCCAGACAACTGTCTTGTCTTTTTTTTTTTCCCCTTATCTTTCTTGTGTGTGTCCAATTGAACATTCAATATAATTGACTTAATCGATGTGAGGAAATTATTAGATGAGTAATAGCCGTGCTATCCTTCCTAAGCTGTCCGTGGTTCCTAATAAAGCCGAGTCCAAATTGCAAATACAGGATAGAACTTTTAAGACACAACAAGAAAACCACAAAGTGAATTTCAGAGAAGGGAATAGGTCCCTATGTTACTTTGCAGGTACAGCAAGGGTTTCTCTGCAAGAAAAGCTAAATGCCCCAATAATCTGGCACCCTTGTACCTTAGTGACAACGAAGAGGTCTTCCCGTTTCACAACTCCCTCCTTGATCTTCTGCTGGATTGCGTTCCCTATTTCATTTTCATTCTGGTAGAAATAGGCGCAGTCGAAGTGGCGGTAGCCTGCACCAATAGCAAACTTCACCACCTCCTCCACCTTTCCCGGGGGAGCCTGAAAGCAAACAGAAGCCAACCATGAGCTCTTCCATGTCCTCCTGGCAGGGCTCAGTGCTGCGACAGCTCCACACAGTCCCCATTTCCAGCTGCTCCTGGAGTTTCCTCATCACCTGCATTTAACTGAAATCCAACGGAGCTTCCAGGCAAACATTTTTGCATGGAACGGGCACAGAGCGGAGAGGAGTTTGTTTCTCCAAGCCTTAGCTCTGCCAGCACCGCAACATCCACTGTCCTTTTCCCTGTCTGCTCCCTGTGTTGCCCAAGGAGCTTCGCCACTTCACCTTCCGCAGATCTGCCCCGCGAGGGCGGCTCCGTGGCCAGCTCCCCCCTCAGACCCCATCGCGGGGCCAGAGCCGCAGCCGCTCGGACCTTTCGGGCGGTTTCTTTCGCTTCCCGTCTCTTTTTTTGGTTTGGTTTTTTTTTGTGCCTCCTTCCACCTCCTTCAGCCCTTCATTTTTTTTATTTTTTTGCCTTTTCCCCTCGCCTCTGTCGCCCCAAGGCCCCCCCGCTCCTGGCAGCCGGCCCGGTTACACAAGCGGCCGCCATCGGGCGCTCCGAGCGGCCGGGACACCGGACACCGACCGCACGGTCCCACGCGGGGCACGGGGCACGCTTTTACAGGGGGGGTCCTTTCCTGGTTTGTTTCTTCTTTTTTTTTACTTATTTGGCACCTCGGCATCTCCCGCCGGATCCCCACCCTGCCTCGCTACCTGCCAAGTGCCCAGCCCCAGGGCGGGTATCTTCATCTTGTTGCTGAGCTCCACGAGGGGGATGGCCATGATGCCGGTGTCCGTCTGTCGGTCCGTCCGTCGGTCGGAGCCGGCCCAGGGCTGCCCGAGGCCGCTATGAGGAGCGGAGCTGCCCCGGCCCCGCCTCGCCCCACGCCCATCCCTCCTCCCCGCCTCGCAAGAGCCGGCAGAGCCGAGATGCCCGTCGGCGTGAGGCTGCGGAGAGCCTTGATGCTGATTTAGCTGCTTGTTTGCAAAGGAGCTGCCTGAGAGCAAGTGTGCCAGCCGCGGGCTTGGCGCTTTGCGGTGGTGGCATCGCCATCCCTGGAAGCGCTGGGCAGGTGTATGGATGTGGCACAGGTGTATGGATGTGGCACAGGTGTATGGATGTGGCACCTGGGGACAGGGTTGGTGATAGACGTGGTGGTGCCGGGGGCCGATTGGGCTCGACGCCTTGAGAGTCTTTTCCAACCCTAATCATTCCGTGGTACCACGGATGAGAGAGCCTGACGGGCGCCAGGAGAATTTCTGCATGAGGCAATGGGTGTCAATTGGAGGATTTTCTCGCTCTCAGGTGGTGGCAAATGGACTGGATTTTTCATCTTTTTTCCTCAAAAATATTAGGCTCACCTGCTGTTCACAGAGGAATTCATGAAAAGGGAATGTGGCCTTACCTTTTAGCTCAATTCTGTGTCCCCTGTCTTTGCAGAGGGGTGGGATCCCTGCAGGACCATTGCCTCAGTCTGTGTGAAAGATTTCCCTGGCCTCCAATTAAAATGTCACCCAGCACTGGTAGGGTGTCAGAGGCTGCAAAAGGGATTTGTGATCACAGCTTGCCAACAGGTAGTGCTTCAGCCCAAATAACCCCCCTGCTCTTTGCTTAGGGTGAAAAGGCTGGTATTTAAAGGTGGCAGGAGACTTTGTACAAGTGCAGTGCCTCAGAAATCAAGAGCCAGAGCCTGGAGGGACCGGGCTGCTTAGCTGGCATCTGTCTGGGAGAAAATCTGCTTCACACTATGAAGCTGATGTAAGTTCAGCACCCTACCTTAGGCATCTCACATGTCACAGAGACTTTGGGTTTTGTTATCACAGTAGGGATGCTTTGCTGCTTGAGTTCTACTTTTCCTTATATTGCTGTAAACTTCCCCTTGCTCACTGCTGATCCCTGACCACCAATTTACACGCTGTGGGAGTTCCACTGGTGTCATCTTGTGACTTGTACAGTGTGAGCGAGATATTTTAAATAATAAATGTTTTATACTCCGACTTATAATGTTTGCCTATCAAAATATAGAGGCAACTGTAAATTCTTGAGCCACTAACCATGATGTTTGATGTGATTTGTTAAAATTTATGTGCATTTGCATTATTTAAGCTGCTTTTATAGGACAGTATTTTGAGTTGGTTGGCAAATGCATGTTCTGGGTTTAAATAGAACCAAAATCTCTTTCCGCTCTGCTTAGCCTGGTTTCTAAGCCATTGGCTTAACCAAGCTTTATTGTCATCTTTCTGTTGCCTTGGATGTCACCACACACTCCAGAATGGGAAAAAAAAAAACCCAAACTGATATGAAGTAGAGACAGAGGAGCAGGGAATCAAATTTTTCAAAGTGGCTGATAACTCCAGTATGGTCAGATGAGAGCAGCGAGAGGAGGTGTCTTCTGTTGAAAACAAATAAGGAAAAAAACATACATCAAACAACCCCACCCAAAAGAAGAAAAAGACAAAACTGCTGCAAGAGATGTGATGAATCTGACAGAAAAGAAAGATCTACCAAAAAAACCAAAAAAAAGGAAGAAAAACATCTGTTGAAGTTTTATAAATTTAGTAATGGTACGTTGTTTTTAAGGCCAGAAAGGGCCACACTCTTCTTCTTATCCCAATCTCCAATTACACTGAAAAGATTTTACACCAAGCCTATGTCGTATCCATATTACTAATTTCCTATTAAAGGCACTTGGGTGCTACAGAAATAGGAGCTGACCAAAATTATGTAGAGAATAGGCTAGAAAATGCTGAGATGGAGCTATTAAACTTACCTTTAATTGCAACAAGTCTTGCTCTGGAAGGTATAAACCCCACATAATTGCCTTTTTTTTTTTTTCCCATTTGTTTAACAGAGCCATCAACAATTTTCATCCTTGTAAATCTTTATTCGACGACATTAATGATTTTGGAGTGAACTTCCTGCAGGCCAGGGAGGAGCAGGGGGAGATTCCAGGAACTCAGCCACAGCATGGGCTGGCAGAGGAGAACTGCTGGAAAGACTGTTATGTGTACAGGCTTTTGTGTTCTAACATTTTTGTTCTGATTTCTTTGTCTGCATGGAGGAAGGTAACTCAGCATGTAAAGCCACATGAAACCTGACTTTATGAGGGTTTAAGAGGCTTTAATGACTTTTTAACTACTATTATTTGCTGGATGCAGTATGGGTGGTGACTGAGGCCCATCCACCTCGACTTTTTTACTGAGTCATGGTGATCTCACCCCTTGCAGAGGCTGGCAACTCCCTTGGGCACCCTGCCGTGCTGTTGCATGATTCAGAGTGTGCAGATACAGGTGGTGATTTGCCCTCAACCTTTTTATGGGTCTCTATCACCTCACTGCAAGTTTGCTAGTGTCTGCTTTGGAGCTGTCCCTCCTTTGGAGTGACTCTTCTGGAGAGCAACGTGCTCCTTCCTGATCAGCTTCTGCTGAAATGCAAAAATGCAAATCTCTTATGTGGACAGTCCAGTGCTATTGGGAATGCTTTGTCTACACAGAATCATAGACCCGTTAAGGTTGGAAAAGGTCTCCAAGACCATCAGGTCCAACCCTCAGAGATGAAAGTTTTTAGGTAGAAAGCCCCAGCATGAGTCAACCTTGCTGTTAGTGTTCCTTGGGGAAACAGTGTGCTTTATTTTCCAGAACTAATGCTGAGGAGCCTGTCACAGGTGTCTTCTCCTGCATAGCTGACAAAACATTGCAATATATTGATTGCAACAATAGTGAAACACCAAATGTGGTTCTCTAAACTGTTAAGAAGGTAAGTATTGCTGTTTATATTTCAGTAAAACTTGGGGTTTTTCCCGTGAGTCTAAAGGCATACCGGGCACCTTTACAGAATATGCAATGGGTGAAGGCTGAGACACAGCACAGAATCACAGAATGGTGAGCTGGGAAGGCACCTCTAGAATTCATCGTGTCCATCTTCCCTGCTCAAGCACGGCCACTGAGAGCAGGTTGCTCAGAGCTGTGTCCAGATGGGGGACACCACAACATCTCTGTGCAAACTGTGCCAATGCCCAGTCCCCTGTGCAGTAGAAAAGTGTTTTGTAATGGTAGAGGGACCTTCCTCTGTCTCTCTTTGTGCCCACTGACTCTCCTGGCACTGGGCACCACTGAGAAGAGCCCGGCTCTGTTCTCTTTGCACCTTCCCTTCAGGTATTGATCAACATTTACAAGACCCCCCCCCCCCCCCCCCCCCCCAAGCCTTGTCTTCTCCAGACTAAAGATCCTCATCTCCCTCAGTCTCTGTAAGAGGAGCAAGGGTTTAATCCCTAAATGCTCACCTGTGCTTTGGCTGAGTCACCTCCTGTCACACCCTGGGCAGCCTGGCAGCCCTTCCAGGGCACCCAGCCCTCTGCACCCCCAAACTGCAGCCTGTGGGTGTAGGCAGCGTAAACGTGGCAGTGCTGTTCAAAGTGTAGCTGGCACTGTGCAGGAGGTGACCATTTTGCAGGGGGCCTCCTTGCAGGATGCCTGTGGCAGCCAGTGCACCCAAATTTTTCCCTTTTATACTGTACCCTGTCACAGTCTTCAGTGTGGTTCTGAATTGTTGCACACTCTCAGCCTTTCTCTAAAAACAAAAAGTAAACAATTCCCAATAACTTAGGGCAGGAAAGGTCTACTCTAACTGAGACAGAGCTACTCCATCCATCTTATTTGCACTATGTCATGTTCATGGATCTGGTAATGTCAGTAGGAAGTGGTACATCAGCAGTGAAGAAAGTTTTTGTGTGAGAAAAACATTTCTAAAACGCTTTGATTGAGCCCCCCCTCTGTGAGTGAGACTGACAGTACCCAAATTCATCAGCAAGCTGTGGATTTTCAGTGCTCACTAAAATCATTTCCCTGCAGCAGCTGCCTTTGCAGTGGTTGCAGGACACCAGTTTTAGTGACACCGAAGTGAAACTTTTCACCAAAACTCTAAGACCAGGGTTAGAAATTCCTTGGAAAGAATCACCAGAGCCACACTGCATCCCAAGCCATGTCCTCTTTCCCCAGTGTGGTGCTGCACTTGCTCCCCTCTCTTTGGTGCTGCTCTACAGCCTTAGGGGCTGCTGTTAGGTCCTAAGTGAAGCCTTTCGAGCTTTCCTGGACCACACTGGGCTGTGCCAGCACCTCCCTGTGAGTGGGATGCCTCTCAGAGCTCATGAGCCCTCAAGTTTGTGATTCTTGGAGGGCTGTTGCCGGAAGTTGGTGACAGGGCTGATAACTCCATTCCTCCACCCACTGAGAGATGCAAAGACATCCAGTGTGAGTATTTCACTGCACCTGTGGGATTTTTAAGAGGTACCTTTGTACAGACAGATGTAGATATCTCTGTGTCTGTGTGTGCATGCATGTGAATTGATTCAAATACCCTCTCAAGTACAGTGGGAATGGTGCTGTCTTGAATCTGTAATTTGGTCACTCTAGTAACTGTAATAAATCCAATTGATTCACTTTATAAATATTAAATTAGTCAATGATTAAGTGCTGCTAAGCCCTTTTGCACCCTTACCCTTTAGCACCATTACCCTTTGCACCTTCACTATTTTGCATCTCTGGTCTCCATGTAAATTACTCTGAACTGATTCTAATCCGAATTTTCTTTGTATGATTCACCTGTGTAGTTGGAGTAAATCTTGCCACTGAACTCTGTTAAGTGACATCTTTACGAATTTATGTTAAAACCTGCTTTCACCAATACCTTTGACAGGGATTCTTTAAGCAGCCTAGCCCACTCATTTGCCACATCCATAAGCACATCCTTTAAACTGTGTTCAGAAGAGCCTTGAGTTAAATCCTGTGAGGGCTTTCTCCAGCTCAGCAGTTGTGCAGTCTGACTGCTGCTTATTCCCTGCTTTTAGGGCCTTTCCTCTCTTCCTTTCCTCCCCTGAATTTTGGAGTTCTTCCACTGCAGTTTTTTGAAAAGAGCTGAGACAACACCTTTGATCCAGATAAGAACCTTGACAGCTTAGATCACCCGAGATTAGCCATACAAAGGAAGCGGGAGTGGTTGCTCATGGAGAAGAGTGTAGGAAAGTTGGGATGGATGAGGAAATGTACTGGTCTGGCAGCAATCCAGCTCTTTTCACTCTGAAGTGTTGATAGAGGTTTTCAGATACATGTCAGCCCGGCCTCACGAGATGGTTTCTGAGTATGAACGAACAGATACGCCAGAGTGGCGTCCAACAAACTACCTGAGAAGATATATACATTTAGTAACTGGGAATAATTGAATTTTAAATGGGGTGGATGATGGCTCGTTGTCGTTGCTGCTACAAGAGAATGGATAGGTGCTCTTGTGTCAAGAAGGCAGTATACAAACTGTTGGGAGGGGTGAGTTAAAAGGAGAAGCCTGGCCATTGTAAATGTGCTCCAGTGACTGTGCAGCTGGGAATAACTCTTGATGAACCTGTGTGAACAGCAGGCCAGTGATCCTCAAGCATGGACAGAGTTTAACACTGCCTTTGTCTCTTTGTCTTGTGCCTCTGCCCAGGTGTTGCTTCAGGCATCCCCCGGTGAGCTGACAGAGATAAATATTCTCTTTGTGTTTCAGTTCTGAGTTTGTGGCTGTCCCAGCTGCCTGTGCTGACTCACACAAGTAGAAATGGCAAGTAACCACATTTATGTACACAGAATTGTTTGTTTTTATTACACTGTTACACTCCAAGTACAAATTTTTTTCCTCATTTATCTACAGACTTGTATATTAAGCAGAGTTTTCAGTATGGTTGGTGTATATGGGTTCTGCACAGAGCCCACATAAAAAGAAGGGGTTCTGTAACTCCCCGCAGATCAGTTTCCAAATGGAATTTTACAACCTTCTTTGGCAAGAGAAGAGAACCATGTGCTGAAGCCAGTTCAGGGCAGATAAAATGACCATTTTATTCTCTTTTATTCAGAAAATCAAATTATTAACAAAGCTGGACTATACTAACAATCCCGTTACAATGACTGCAACTTTTAAATAGCTTTAGGAAAAACAGCCAACTTAACCATGTTTTAAGAAAAAAGAGAAAAAGATATGATTCTTTTTTCCTTCTTATCACTGTTAGAAGTATAAGGAAGCTTGAAAAACTGTCTGCTGTCATAAAAGAATGAAGATCTCAGGCCCCACCTTTCCCTGGATTGTGGGCAGGGCATGCTGCCATTCATCCTTCAATTTTGGCAGAATTTTTTCTTGATCTTCAAGCTATTTCTTTAGCTGGAGATATGTCCAAACCTTCCTAATGTATTTGTGTGACCCCCATAGAACATTAGCACTACCTGGATGTCAGCTGTGGACTTTTAATAAGAAATTATTGTATTTCTAGGTCTTTTGGTCGTGAAAATTAAATTGCAATGTTTTCCCCTAGTACACAATCTCTTCTAAGTTTTCTTAGTTCTTCCTTAGCCTGATAATCTATAAAGGCTGATAACAGTGCTTTAAGAGAAGGAATTTTTTGCTGATCTTTAGAAAATTGGAAGAAAAGTGGAATCTTGACTGGTGGGGAAACCAGGGGAAAATTTGGGAATGACTTCTGTGTAGGAGGTGCAGGGTGTGAGATTAGACATGAGAAATGAGAGCTCCAGAAAGAAAGGAGAGAGGCAGGAAAAACAAGGAAGTCATACTCTTAAATGGAAATGTGTTTTTCATCTGAGTCCCACTGGAAGCAGCAAAGCACATTAAAAATAAATAACCAAATGCACAGTTGCTCTTAAAGCTCATCTTATTTTGTCGTAGATCTTTTGCTGACATTGTTTTGTTACTGACGTCAGTGGAGGTTTCAAAAGCAATTGAAAGCAGCTGTCTGTTTCAAATACACGTTGAAGTCATCAGGAAAAGTGGTATACAGCCTTTGCCTGGAATATACTTGAGACTAGTCCAATATGTCTTTTCATCACAAATTTTAATCATCAGTTGCTGGCTGTGTTTATATTTGCTGCAGTGGGACTTGTTCTAGAGCAGCTGTATCAGATAAGGGTGCACAGTAATATACCACTGGCTTTACCAAATCCATCAAACTCACTTTCATCTTGAATACAATGTTATTTATTTTTCTTTTTTTCTCGGGCACTGTCAAGATTTTTCCCTTTTCATATTTTAGAGGATTACTTTCTTTTGAGGAAATAAAGTTCAAAGTCCATTGATTTGATTTCTTATATCTATTTGTATTGATATTTTGTGCTAGTGTTTTAGGTTAGATGATTTTTAAGCAGTGAACTTTCATTGCATGATTAAATTGATATATACTAACTTTAACAATTGACCCCTCTTTTTTTTTTTTTTCCTCCCTAAGTGACCCTGGGAAAAGCTGTGCTTTACCTGAAATCATCTTGTTTCTACAAGGAATTTTTGATTGCTGCTGTTTTTTCAGTCTGTGCCTGGTCAAAAGTGTCTCATGCAGAGAAACACAAAGAATCTGAACTAGTACATGAAGAAAAGAGACTATTTAACTTAATATATAGTGGAGTACAAGGTCTTCATATTTAGGTGAGGCAAGATGTGCTGTAGGCTTTGGTCATTTAAAGCCCCTTCCTTCTCATATATCCAAGTAGGGAAGAAAAAAACATTGTCTAAAGAAGGCTCCTGACCACTGCAGGTGCCCTGAGCCCAGTCCTCTGAGCTAGAGTCAAAACATAAAGGGAAAAGTAAATATCATACATGGCTTGGTTTGGGAAGGAGAACACTCAGGAATGTCTGAAAGGGGGAAAACAGACATTGCCACAGAAATGCAGCCCCAAAAAATAAAATACAAAATGTGTTTTATTACAGGATGGGTATATTTCTGGGTTCTTTATATCTCCCTGGACCTGCAGAGGGTGCAAAATCTCCACACTGCTTAGAAGAAGCAGAATTATTTCATTCCCCTTGTATATTTTGCTTCTCTGGTAGCTTGTAGCAACACTTCACCAGCACCAAGATCCTCTTTGGAAACTTCATTGTCACAAAAATGGAGATAAAAGCATTTATTACTGCAATAATTAGGGCTGTTGCCATTTAATTTGAAGAAATCTTTTATTCTTCAATATCTGAGCCTAGTGCTCAGCAATTCTCTCTAGCCTAGTGCAATTTGGTCCCTTGTCATCTTCTCACTTTCCCTAATAATATGCTTTCCTCTTCATTTTCTGTTTCATTTCTGTTTTTCTGCTTTCTCTTTGATTTTAATGTGGGTATTTCTTCTGGTTAACTGCTTCTCTTGGAATTCTTGCTTCCAGCTTTAAGTGGTTTCTTTCACATCATGGAAACAGTGGAGGTAAATGACAAACTACATGGCTTTGGTTACATGTTTTATTTTCACATTATTTCAGCAGTACCTAGAATAACAGAATAAAATATCTGAGACATTATTATGATTTCACTTCATTTATTGCCACTGATTTAGCAGAGGTCTTCCATGTGAGAAAGTGTGACAGCAATGTTCAGGGGAAAGACTGCTTTTAAAGTGTAGGGGTTTCTGGGATAAAGTTTTTCTGCTTTCAAAGAAAGCCATTCTATTCTGCAAATCAAAACACATGCTTAACTACCACTCAATTAGAGCAGTATTATTAGGAAAAAAACCCCCCTCACACTTAAAATACCTGTCAAGAGAGGGGCGAGAGAGTTTTAAGGGTGTGGTGGTAAAACTTGTCTAACTTGTCTAACTTTCCATGTTTCATAACAAGGATTTTTTTCCCCCTCCCAG
This sequence comes from Aphelocoma coerulescens, assembly GCF_041296385.1. NCBI lineage: Eukaryota > Metazoa > Chordata > Aves > Passeriformes > Corvidae > Aphelocoma > Aphelocoma coerulescens. The sequence goes on along the minus strand of NC_091014.1, from coordinate 77,361,973 downwards.
TTTATTTTCTTTGATTTGTGGTTTGGTTTGTTTGCTTGTTCGTTTGTTAGTTTTTAATTCATAGCTGTCTTCATCCCAGCTGTGAGAGGGCTGGGTTACAACACTGTTGGAGGTACATCAGCCTTTCAGGTTGGTAGGATTTACATGGTAAGCCTTTGTGTAGGAACGAGTGGGCACTTTGGTCAAAGAGAAACTTCTGTGGGGTTCTTTTTAAGCAAGTCTCGTAAGTGTTCTGGCTGCAACAAAAACTGCTTTTGCAATGAGCTGGTTATATCTCATCTTTGGGCTGATGGGAAAACAAAAATCAACCTGGATGCCAAGAGGCAAAACTGTGCTTGTGCCAAGGGCCAGCACAGATCCTCATGTTCTCTGCAGCTGCAGAGGATGGTGATACTGGAGAGTACAGAAAGACCTCCTTGAGGCTTGTCCTGATCCTGCTGAAAAACAGTAGGAAAATTTCATCTTGCCTCTGATACCTACCCAGTGCAAGTCTTTAGGTCAGGAGTTTCTAAATCAGTTGCTTAGATAGTGTAATTTGTATTTGGAGATTTTTAGTAACTCTGATTAAGTCTGAGCATGCAGTTTTTCTAAGATGAAAACTATTAATTGTAAATAAGTTATTTGATTTGAAGATATTATTGGGATAATATTGCAGTAGCTGTATTAACATCATAATGATAATCTTTTCATGTTCTTTGATTCCAAAAATTGCAAGATTCAGACCTGCAAGGAAGAACACAGCATCCTTATATAATTTGGTAGGGAAGAGAAATACTACTGTTCACAAATGAAAGATTAAGGGCTTGGGGCCTAGTATGCACCCATCTGCAGCTCTGTTATAAGCCAGTGATATTTATACTTTAATAATTTAGAGAGAGGTGTGTGAGTAGCTGCCTGCTCTTTGTGCAGCAGGGTGGCCCTTCCTCGGGTGGGAAAGCTGGGGGCTCCCAGCTGTGATAATGTTCATTTCCTCACAGGGGCATGCAGTGCAAGCAATGTGGCAGAGGAAACACTAACGATGGAGCCTGTTGCAATCCATGGACATTAGGTGATAGAGGCCTCAGGATCAGGGAATTATTTTGCAGGCCTCCTTGTTAAATTAATGATAGATACAGGGGAGCACAGGAGAGAGCCTTTGTGCAACCTAGACAAAGCTACACCTCCTGAAAGATGAAACAGTGCCTTTGGATTTATTTATGTGCCAGGACGTGCGAGAATCGCCTCCCTGAGCAGCCAAGGGTTTCTTTGCTTTGTGCCCCAAGGGTGGGTGGCAGGGATGGCTGGTGGCAAGGGAGGGGTGCCACACAGATGGACCTGCCAGCTGGGTGTGTGAGGTGGTGGGATGCTGAGGCTTGAGCTGAGCACAGCTCCAAGGCAGTATTTTAAGGGCAGCCTGGCCTGAGTGGAGAAGTTTAATGTGCAATTATTTCGACAGTGCAGTAACTAATATTTTTATTAAGCTCGGGTGGTAAGACAGAAGCCAAAGGGATTATCTTCACCCTCGATTATTATTCTCTGTACAGAGGACAATTTATTGTTTCCAAATATTATCATTATGTCCTTTATTATCAGCTGGCACTTTTAGAAATCTGGCTGCAGTGTTAATTTTATTTTCCATTTATCCTAGGGCATGAGAACTGACAGAGAGCTTTGCTAAGAGAACAAAAAACCCATTAATTTTAGTCCTTTTTGCTGATGTCTTTGATTCTTTAATTTTTCTATTAAAAACTTACTTTACTAAAGAAACTGATAGAGGTTCCTATGAATTTGGCAATTTGACATCCATCAAAAGTGGAACTAGATACAGGGATAAATAAGAATTTTAAAATAAAAACTAGATCTGTGATCTTCAGCAACTAGGGTTGCTGAAGAAAGGCAGAGAAGAAGAAAGGTCTTAATTTGCAATCCATTCCAAGCATGCTGCCTCCAAGGGACTTAATTAAGCAACAAATCTCTTATTGCAAGAAATTATTCATAAAACCCGGAAGGTTTCTAGTACTTCAAGTGCTGTTCCTGCAATGAATTTACCAGTTGAAAAAACAGGCCATGTTTCATGTGTACTCGTGGTTGTGAAGAGAAAGGATTTTTTTCTATATGGGGAAGGACAACTTTATGGTAAGGCAGGTGCTGCTGCCACTGGAGCCCTGAGTTCTTAGTGGCAGCTGTAGCCACAGGCTTGTAGCAGTGTGGATTGTTAAACTAATTTCTTTTTTTCTTCCTCGCCTCTCTTTCTTCTTTTCTCTCTCTCTTTTTTTTTCAAATAGCTTTTACTGTTTGTGAAAAAAATATCAAGTATCAAAAGCCCTAAGAGCCTGAAAACCTTTCATCAGCTTCAGATTAGGCACACTGAGTCATCCCCAGTGTGAGCTTCCAGTTAAATCTGGGATAAGATTACCACAATGACCTGACTAAGCAGAGGTCAGTGTATTCCCCAGTGTGGTTTGGGAATTCAACACACATGGCATAAAATTAAACATTTTTCAGTAACATTTTTTGCTGTTTTGGTGAAAATCATTCAGGCATTATATTTTTTCAGTTCCTTGCAAATACAGATGAGAGCTTCTGTCAAATTCTTGCTCAAGAAGGCATCACCTTAAATTGAAATATTATGATTATTTCTAGAAAAAAATAACTGAGTGTAGAGGAGAACCAAGTTCCTGATTTATTTTTGGAGACAGAGAGAGAGAAAGGAAGATTTTGTCTTTTCTAAATACAGAATGCTTTTCTGGCTATCTTTTTAGGTGAACTAACAACTCCTTATAAGGAGAAGCTGAAATCCTTGTAAGGTGTTTCTTACACACAACAAGCCTGTGAACATTAATAGTATCAGCATATTCAGATCTTCACAAAATAAAAAAGAGGACTTAAAGGGCTTTCTCATCAGAACTAGAATAATATTTTTCAAAACTTTCATTTTTGTTTAACTTCAGAATCCAGGTGTTCTCTGAAATACTTACTGAAAACCAGATTCACAGGTATCTGAGGCTGAAACACAACAGCTCCTGAGCACCTGCATTGCATTTGTTATAAGGCTTATCTGAGGCTGAGTTTTAGTTTTCCCTGGGCCTGATTGAAACCCTGTGAAAATCAGGGGAAATGTTTCCACTGCATTGAGTATGCATTGGAACAGGCCCAGAAAGTTCCCTCACTTTTCGACTGTAGCATCCAAGATGGTTCAAACCAGCCCAATCCTGTGGCAATCCGATCCTTTAGGATTCTCTCTCGGCTTTACACTTCTTAAGGCACAAAAACATCTTGTTCCTGAGTTATATCACAGTGCCTGTGTTGATGTCCATAACGTGCCAACCCCCTTGGTGCAGTCTGACTTTTCCTCAGGAAAACTTTGGAGGGAATGAATACTCTAAAAACGATAAAGATTAGATTAAGCTTCAGTTCATTTTTTCCTAAATCTAAAAGTGCTTCGAAGAAGAATTTTAAGCTTCACTACTCAAGTCCCTGCTAATTTGGAAGCCTCTCAGAGTTTCACTGCATGGTCTGTGCTCACTGATACATTTTGGCTTTAAATAAAAGCTGTGATGTGTTGGGTGTGGTATTTTTGTTAAAGTTTGAGGGACTGTACTACCTTTACAGAGTGCAGCAAGTCCTTATCTGAACCACTACATAGAGGTGGAGTCCAACTGCAATTAAGCTGCAGTAGACATGGGGAAGCATGGCTGGTTTCACCAAAGGAGCCTTTCTTTTAGAAAAAAATCCAAAGTGAAACAAAACCAATTGAGCAATTGATGCCAGGGAGGGAAGAAGGGCTACTAATTTAAAGTTGATTTGAGGACAGCTTTTGAGCAAAGTAAATTTTTTGAGGTTTTTTTCAGCAGCCATTTCAAAATGGGAGCAGCCCAAAAGTGGGTAGGTGTCAGTTCAGTTGCCTTGAGCAGCCAAACTAAAACATGTACCAACCATTCACTGTTTGACAGATTTGAAAGAGAGGAAGTAAACTGGATTAGAGCAGGGAGAGAGAAAAATCCTTTGGCACTGGATTTGCTAACGAAAAAAAGTAGCTTCAGAAATGCTGGGTGGTAAGATCCTAATGCAGAGCAGATGGCAGTTTTCACTTCAGTCAGAGTCAGGATAAATTCTCACATCCTTTATAGATGTTATCCTTGCTAAATAGCTCACATAAAAACAACACAGGCTTTAATTTTCACTGAATTTTTACACAGAATTAGCTTTCTAGAGTGAAACATATTTTATCTCTTCATGAAGATAAACTCTTTGTAGTGCCTTCAACTAAGGACATTTGGCATGTTTATTTCTAAGTGTCACACAGACTGACTTTTTTTCCCAGCAGAAGTACTACAGGTCCCCACTGAGATGTTTTCTTAAAAAACAGTGAGAAAACTTGAGCTACTGAAGGCAAATCCCATTACCTGTGCAGGCACTTCATGTCCTCTCTGAACGACAGAGGTTCGTGGCTGTTGGGGTTTGAACATTCACTACATCTTAAAAATAGATTTCTGTTATTAAAAGAGCAATCCTCTTTCCCCCTTTCACTCTAGGAATTCCAGAGTTAAATACTGTGTGAAAGAGAAGAAAGAGAACCCATTTGCTTGGTCACTTCCTGTGCAGCTCAAGGGAAAAATACCAAAAACCAAAATACCAAAACATAAGGAATAAGCAGAATATATCTACAGCAAATGATGTGAATATTTAGATTTGCTCAGTGTCTTGCTGATCTCCTTGATCCTCAGACAATCCACCTGAATGGGAGATCTCAGCTGTGTGTTCTGGTAGGGCTGAGGAGAACTTGTCTCTCCTGAGCTGCTGCTGTAGGTTGGCATTACAAAACTCTCTGATGTTTTTCCTTGTCTTGGTAGTGGAGACAGAAACTTCATAAAATCTCCATTTTGCTATGAATATCTTACACCAACTGGGGAAAAAAAAAAAAAAATCACTTTCAAGTCTCCTTACTATCAACTTCTGAAATTCTAATGACTTTTAAAAACGTTGCTCTTTTCCACTCCAGCAGGCTGAAAGAAGATTACACGGTTCTTCGTGTTTTATCAGAGCGTTACAAATGCTATTTCTCTGACTTCTTGAGAAGAAGCTCCTCTATCTTTTCCATAAATAATTAGTGTCCCCAAATGCTCGATACAGTTGCACTGAAGCTTTGTTATGCTGCCTCTTTTATTTCACACTTGTTGGGTTTATGTGTGGAATTTGTTTTTTCTATGCTGCTGATTTGCAAACAAAACAGATTGCTAGTTTGACCCATAGAAGAGGACAGGAAACTGTGCTGAGATAAAACACTTGACTGCTTCCAAGTGTTTTGTTGTACATGCTGGAAGACATCCACACAGTCAGGTATGTTAGTCAGAGACTGGTGTGTAATTTTGGACATGGAGGCCCTTTTAATGTGATTCTGAAGTACTGACCACACCATCACAGCTGTGCTTGTTATTCTGCTGTTGTACCTAGGCCGTAGAATACATTATTTCATTTGCCATTTCACTTTCATAGCCTTGTTAGTTGACTCCTACTCATAGTTACATGGAAATATATACACAAAGGAAGAGTTTTGATTTTTAATTTATAGAAACTACTGAAATTGCTATTTTTTTCCTCTTCCTTTCCCATCATTTGGGTGGATTTTTAACTCCTTTCCATATCACTACAAATCACAAATCTTCTCTCTCGGCTAATTCATATTTCTTTGAACCAATGGCAAAAAGTAGTCTTGTAATATTTATTTACTCTTCCCTACAATGGTCAGCTTCAGAATAGTTTCTCTAATGCTAACATCTCTCTATTGAAAATCATGTCAGGTTTCTCCAGCACTCCTTACTTATCATAAGTAAGAACTTATAATATATGCCACCATGTGATTTTTTTTTTTCCTCTCATCCAAATCTTTACAGGCTGCAGTCAGATCCACAGGGAGCAGAGAAAAATCTGGGCATTTTCATTTCTGGTGATGGCAACTTTTGTTGTACTACCCCACACAACTCTCAGCTATTTGCAGATTGGTGTGGTAGGTGGATAAGGAAGATGAGGAAGAAAATGATTCTTGTCTAGCTGAAGTCAGTAAGTCTTTCTTGACCTCTAGATCCATGACACTACAGCTCTGCCTATAATTTCCACTCAAAGCATTTCCCTTTGACACAGGAGAGTCCCCCTCAAAAACGTTCAAATTTAATGTCAGGGAATGCTTGGGATCAGGGATGTTCTGCTAGGAACACACACCTTTTTCTTGCCACTTCAAACAGCCTACTTCCACTCTGCATTATAGCATCGAGTTTTCTTCTGCTGATTTTTTTCTTTTACTTAATGCTCTTAATTGCATACTGTTGTGAAGATTACGAGCAAAGTAAACAGGATGATTTGTTATCTGAGCTTTCCATTAAGTAACAGCATTCTGTGGGAGGTGCAGCCCATAATTGCTCTGAGGAAACTGTACCGAGGGCTGAATGAAGTATTAGTCTAGTTTGCTAATGAGTAGGTACAGAACATTTCTTTGTCCTGTGGTCTTGATAATTTCATCTAAATACCAGACTGCAATCTGATGGCCTTCGTGTAGGGTACTGCCTGTAGGCAGTGGCTGGTCCCACAGCTGTGTGTGGCTCTTTCTTGTTGTTTTATGTCCCATGAGATGCTTGGCTTCACTGCTGGGAGAAGCTTTTTTGAAAGCTGCCTCAGATACAACTGGAAAAGGCTTTCCAGCCAGAGGACATTTCTGTGTAGGAGATTTCACAATGGGGCATCTGAACTGGATGTGAAGAGCTTTTCAGCTGGCTGGATGAGATACCTTCAGGATTAGGCTGTCTCTTGCCTGCACTTGCAGTCAGTTCCCATGAGCTGCATGGCTTTCTTACCACAGCAGCCCTTCATTACACTCCCCCTGGGTTACTGTGCAGCTCCTCTTGCTTTCCTTCTCCTGCTGCTTGCATTCATCTCCTCCACAGTCCCATTTGCTTCACCCTTGCTGCTTCTTTTAGCTTTACAGACAAGCCCAGTTAAAAAGGAGTATATACTGCATGGCATCAAAGTGATGCTTTGATTGTGGAGTCAGTCTCCTGTTTCTACCCACAATGAAAATTTGTGTAACACTTTTCCCCTGATTTAATTAAAAGCAGCAGTGCCAGAACAGCATACACTGTTTTGGGGTATTTTGTTTGTCAGGTTTTGTTCCCCTCTTTTTTTCTGTTGCTATTGTGATCTTCTTCCCCATTTTCAGCTGTTAAGGACAGGGACTCTGCCATACATAGATCTGAAAAACATAAAACAAAACAGGGAGATGGGCATCTTATGAGCCTGTGACAGGTCCATGCCTGGAGAACTTGTGTCTGGGGGAGTCAAAGCCCTGTCTTGTCCTTCTGCTCAAAGCAGCCAGTGATTTCTCCTCTTTTCTGGCACGTTCAAGTTCTCCTTCTGTCTCTGCACTTCTGCCAGCACCTAAGAAATTACCTGCTTTTTACCTCAAATTTACTTGAAATGCTGAATGTTTCTAAACATTAATCACTTGCCTGGGTCTCCAATGGGCATTGTTTTCCTTTCATGTGTTTGCTGTGGCCCTGAACACCCAAATGCCCTCAGCTTGTGCATCATTTGCAGTCCCTTTGCTGTGAGTCACTGGGGCTGGAAAAGAGACTTGTACCATGGGTGTTTTTTCATGCAGCACAAGAGGAAATAAGTTCCTTTCAAATTGTGGCACTAAAGTAAACTCCTGGGTCAAGACAACCACAGGGATTTCACTGCTGAGCACAGGGCAGATTTTGCATTTCAGAAATACAAGGCAATACACTACTTGTTTCGTTGCAATTATCTTGAGATAAGCCAAATGTGGGGAGAAATGATCTTTGGAGATATTTAGGCCAGGACCCTGTGGATGCAAATTGGCCTTAATGGCTCCATCCAGCCTCACCTGGCCTTTTTTACACTTCCTATTTAAGCATGTGGCCCATGGGGACTTGGGTTGGTCACACACACAGTGAGTTCAGCTGATACCATTAGGATACTGATAGCTCAGTGAAGTGGTTTGTTTGGGTATTTTTTCTTCTTTATTTTTTCCCTCTAAAATAGCTGTAACTTTCCTATACTCTGTGCTGACCCACTGTGTTTAAAAAAACAAAAATCCCCCCCCAACACAAACATCCTCCCATGCATGCACTGGGTATTGTGGATGTCCAAGGTGAACTTTTGCTATGGAAATGCCCAAATCAGAAGGTGAACAAGCTTTTTGTGCTCATAAAATTTGACACGAGACAAGGCTTTTAATTGTTGCATAGTTCAGGGTAGATAAAGACATAAGCAGCTTCTTTTCTGTTTAATGATTTTTTTTTTTCCCTCTCTTCCTCAGGCCTATAATTAAGTATACTTGAGTTTTGTTCTGTACAATCTGGACAATAAACTTATGAACACATAGGTTAGCATTAAGGGAACGTTGGACATTAACACTTGGAATAATCAGCAGCAACTGTAAAGATCTGATTTCTTTGCACTCAGTCTGGGTTTTAAGAAGATAAATAAGTTATAGTGTCATACCTGCAAATAATTTTTTCTGTAGATTTCAGGGCCTCTAATTACTGTGGCTGCCTATTATGCCATTTATATAATGCATGAGAGCTTCTGGTCCCAGCTTTTGTATTTTAGTGGCTTTCATTTTCTTGCTAGTACTTTTTACCTATTGGACTTTGAAGTGACTCTAAATAGTTGGAGAATCAAGAGATTCTTTTGGGGTTTTGTGTCTCCTGTCCTGTTGCTCAGTGTTCTCAAATGCACACATTTTGCTCAGTTTCTATGTTAGATGTCAAAAGAGAGGATTAAATCCAAGTTTGAAGAACTCTGCAGCTTTGGCTGTTCTGGTTAGCTGGTAGAACTGTAAGACTGAGACACAAGGGAGAAAGTGGAGGAGATGTATTGTTACATGCTATGTGCCTGAGTCTCAGAAATTAAATTTTCTGTAACATTTCCAGTCTTTTGATCAGGCTATAACAGCAATACCTTATTTTTAGCTCCTGTTCAGGTACCAAGTTGCAGGTTTCTGGTTATACCTGGACCAAAGTGTGGCTGTTTGTGACACAGCAGCACTTGTCTGGGCTGGCTTGCTACTAAAATCCATTTTCATCATTGTCTCGGTTTCATACACCCTGCTCCTCTGAGAGTTCCTGCAAAAATGGCAGTAAGTAATAAAAAAATGGAAAAAAGTGGCAGTAAGAGACAGTAGAACTCAGTGTCCTGTCAGAGTGATTTCATGCTGCCTCCTTTCAGTTGCTGTTTCTGCTCCATACCTCTGGCCTGGCCTCCTAGGTCTGTGTGTTGTACTACTTACACTGGTGTTAAGTGTGACTTAGCCTTAAACAGAATCAGTCCTTCTGGTAAATAACTGATCTGGTTATTCTTTAATTGGATGTGTCTAGTAGCACTCAATTTTTAATTTTTTAATATTTTTTTTTTTACTTTAAGGCATCTAAAAGCCTCTGCAATTAAATTCAAAGTGCTGATCCCCACAAACTTGGAACTGCCTACAGTTTTTATTGCAAATACTTGTTGGATAAAACCATTTCCCCTGTTAATGAAGGTCAATAGGAGGCAAAACAGTTGTCACAGTTCAACAGGCAGAGAAAATTGTTGGTTTGTCTGTTTTTCTTACTGTTTCTGCTTTCATTAAAGCAATGCTCTCACTGGAATATGTAAGTAGCTGTAATACTTGCCAAAGGAATATTACTTCTTTATTACAGTGTAAATTAACTCTGAGCACAGTTTTGAATACAAACACAAACAAGATATCTCTAAAAAACCTTAATGTAAGTTGAATTTTCTGGTGTTCCATTTTGAGCAGAGCATGTCAAAGTCATAAATAAGAGAAACAAAATTTTATTCCAGCTTTTCCTCTGGCCTAAAGCCAGAATTGCTCCTTTGTGCTGAGGATACCTGTGCCCGATCTGCTTGGGCTGGTGGCTGGGCACCAGTGAGGTCTGAGTGTGCCCTTTGAGAGGCTGGACCATGAAGGATGGTTTGGGAACAGGAGGAGGGAAAGTCTGCTGGGATTGCACAGCAGCTCTCTTTCTTGCTCTCAGAGGCACCGTGTGTTATAAAACCTTTTATGAACTTGCTGTGAATTTATGAGTTTATGTGCCTTTTATGAACTTGCAGAAATTGCAAGCAGGCATTCAGATCCCCAGGTTTCTCTGTCTGGTTATTTTGCCTAGTTCATTTTATTAACTGGTACTTCCAATTTATCAAATCTCCCTTTTTGAAACAGAAAGCTCTTGCAACCAATATTGATTCATTTACTTGGAAAAAATTTTAATGACTGGCTCCAAAATTATTTTTGAAGTACTCCTCCTAAAACGTGCTCACTGCTTATTGCAAGTAAGAGTCAGTCTCTTCTCCCAAGTAAAAAGAAGTAGGACAGGAGGACATGGCCTGGAGTAGCACCAGCAGAGGTTTAGGTTGGATATTAGGAAACATTTCTGCATGGAAAGGGTTGTCAAGCACTCCAACAGGCTGCCCAGGGAGGTGGTGGAGTCCGCAGCCCTGAAGGGACTGAAAAGGAGTGTACATGTGGCACGTGGGGACAGGATTTAGTGGTGGGCTTGGCAGTGCTGGGCTAAGCCAGACTCAGTGATCTTGGAGGTCTTTTCCAACCTAAATGATTTAATGAATCCATGACTTCTGGGTCCTAACACCATTGGTAGCAGCCAGACCTGTTGGGCACCAAGGCCTTGTCTGCCACATTCCTACAACAGAGCCAGCAGTTGGAGCATTTTCTGCAGCACAGGGGCTCTGGCTGGGCAGGAGAGCAGATGGGAGCTTTCTCTTCTCCCAGCACTCACTGTGAAAGGCTGGGAGCATGTCCCCTCCTCCTGCACCAGGAGGAAAAACAGCTGGGATCTGCATATCTGCTCTCCTGTGTTCATGATATTCTCCAGCTGATATAATTAAGAAGCTAATGACAGAGGGCCAAGATAGAAAAGATAAATTAGATAATATTGTTCATTGCCTTGGGACCAGCACAAGATTGTTTCCTGTAAAATGGTTTGCCAACTTCAGGGGAAGTTGAGGTCTATAACATCATGCAGGCTCAGGCTCTTATTGAAGAGCTGCAAGGCTTATACATACATCTTTATTAAAGCTTTTATTACTAAAAAAAAAAGAGGCATTTCCATGCCCACTTGCTCTTGCAGATTTCAGCAGCGCTACTTTATTTCGCTGTGATAAGAACACAGTTATTAGTTTTGTGTGCTCAAAGGGAAGTAGAACCAAATAATAAAAGAAGACATTGGAAATGAGAAAATACTTGGCCTTATTAAGTCAGTGGAAGCCTTCAGGTGTCTTGCAGTTTCAACCAGAGCCTCATCCTTTTTCCAGCTTCTTTCACTTAGAGACAAGAGCTGTGGAAGAGACTTATGTTGTCCATCTTATTCATAATTTTAATGAGGTAGCATATAATTCATACATATCTTGATTTTCAAGTTAAATGAGTCTTTTTAATCATGACCAACATGGTCATGATTAAAAAGATGCAGGGCAATAAAATGTTCAAAACTTTGCAGGCTCTCAGCCTCACTGAAGCTTGAGAATATTAAAAGATCTGCAGCAAATTGCTTCCATTTCACTAACAGATGAAACTAGCAAACTGAAATTTTGTCTCTTCTGAAATGTTACTGTGGCTGGGATACCAGGGGCAAGGTCAGAGGTTGCAGAATAAGGATTATTTTGGTCAAAGGCTGCCTCTAAGTGCTTGCAATGTGACTCAGTACTCGAGTCGAATCGACTGGACTCGATTTCTCTTCATGTAGAGAAAGAGGGCCTGGCTGCTGGTGGAGAGAGTCTGGATCATCAGCCTGTAATTCCATATAATAAGAAGCTTCCTCCCATAATCATCAGTCTGATTGTTGTACAAGTTAAAATAAATGCTTCTGCTGTGAGGAGCAGCAAAGCACAACCCCAAATGGCTTGGCACTCGCTAGCACTTAATCTGCTGTGTCAAAGGTGAGTTAAGGCTTAGAAATTAGGTCTATTAATGGAGTAAACTTATCTTAGTAACTGGATCAGTTCCTGCAACCTGACAGACCAAAAATATCATGCTGAAGCAAGTATTCATGGCCTTTATCATTTGTTGTCACTGCATGAAATGTTAACCCTGGTATACACAACAGCACAGGGGTTAGTTTCACTCCCTATTCTTGCCAATATATTGGATCTCTAAACTAATTAGAGTAACTTGATTCAAACTCATTTTCCAGTTTTGTACAACAGTAGGTGTTAGAAGCTACTGTTATTTAGAGTAACTTTAGTCTAGGAGAAGTTGTGGATGCCCATCCCTGGCAGTGTTCAAGGCCAGGCTGTTTGGAGCTCTGAGCAACCTGGTCTAGTGGAAGGTGTCCCTGCCCACAGCAGGGGGCTTGGAACTGGAAAATCTTTAAGGTCACCTCCAACCCAAACCATTCTGTGATTCTAAGTAAAGTCTCTTTATGTGACTCAAAATAGTAATGGCCAAGTAAGTGTGTCACAAAGTCACCCTCAAAACTTCTTGAAAACACTGCTGGTATCAATTGGAATTGTTCAGTTTAAGTTTTCTTGCAAAAAATAGCCTGCAGAAGTTATTTCTCTGCTCTCAACTGGAAACTAGTCAAATATTTAGCGTTGACCTGTGTTTGCAAGGTTTTTGTGTGAAAATTTGTTGAAGAAAAGTCTTCTCTGTGGTGAGCCAGTGGTGTGCTGAGTTCTATAATCTGGGAGTCTGGGTCAAAAGGCTCGTGGCACAAGAGTTTTCACGGATCAGGGTGGTGAAAAATCAGAAATTCCACATGCAGTAACATCAGCAGAACCAAGTTAGAAATACTGAGCCTAGTCATAGTGACTCTGAAAACAATGGAGCAAACTTTTGCATTTGTTCCAAAACAGAAAAACTCCCAAACTTTTATGAAGAAAACTCCCAAAAATTTCTGCTGTTCAAATGGGCACACTGGAGGAATAAAAACTTCCATTCATGTTGCATTGGTTGTAGTAAGTCTGTATATTGAGTTTGGCTTAAGAGACACTAACTGAAGCTGTGAAAATTGTATTGTACTGTTAAACTTTACTATTTATTAACTTCATTGGAAGGATGAAATGGGAATCATAAAAAATGCAAGACTGAAAACACATAACTGCAGGCTCTGAGGAGCAAGATGTTTTCAAGAGAATTCAAGAGTGGTGTCTAGGACTAGACATATGACTGAAATCTTCAGTCCTGTTAGGAACTTTTTCTTTATGAAGTATTGTAGCTCTGCTAGGGATACTGCAATGGCTGTGTTCACCAAAGCAAGGCTGGACTGGATCTGTTGTGGTGGTAATTCTTGGCTTTAAACCCTGTCAGTGCAAGCTGGGCCTTCAGGCTGTACATCCCAAGGTGGGTGCAAGTCTAGCATTGCCACTGAGGGTTTAGCTGTGCTCTGAAAGTTTAGTGGGAAAGCAGAAGGGCCAAAAATCTTTTCAGGCTACATTTTGTTCCTGAAATCCTGCCTTTTGCATTGCACCAGCAATTATCTGTTCTGTGCCCACCTCTATTCCTTTTATTTCATCTTTGCAAAAGCCTCCCTGGCTGTTTTGGGTCTGACCTGACATATCCAATGGGATAAGGTGAAGGTGACGGCGCAGTAGAAAACAATCCCAGGTGAAAAGCTGGCTGGAAAGAGGGTAGTGGTGAGGAGGTGTTCTCAAAGGGTTTATTTATTGCCAAGTTTCCATTAGAAAATGCTTTTGCTTCGGTCACTTTAGTGCTGATTTTTTAACTAAAGGACTTGCTACGATTTCTTTGTCAAGACTAAAAAAAAAAAGTATGCAGAAAATTAATTTCAGGTGTAAGCAGGCTTAAATGATTGAAAGTGTTGTAGTTGGAAGAAATCACAGTAGAAGCATATGGGAAATTGCCCTAACAATAATCTGTGAACCCTGCAGTAGCATGTATATTCTAGGTACTATAAACTGCCAAAATCCTGCCAAGATTTTGCTCCTGTCCCTTGCATGGCCCACAGAGTCAGAGTGGGAAGGGTTGTCTGGGGTTTGGCTGAGCCCACGTGGCTCAGCTGGATTATGGGTCACGCCAAGAGCTAAGAGATGCTTGTAAAACTAATCACAGAGCATTCCTGTCTATTACACAAAAGACCTAAAAGAAAAAGGCCTTAGTCTGTAAGTGCTACCATAACAGCCATCAGTACTAATAATAATACAAGCAAGCCTTTTAGAAGCAGTGAGTGTATAAGAGCAAGAGGTTAAAATGAAAATCAACAATTACTGGCTCTGCCAGAAGCATGCTATAATTTACACTCTTCAGGACTTGTTTGCATGTTTATCAGCTTTTTTATCAGCATATTTATCAGATTGATACTTATATATATATATATATATAAACATGTGTATATAACTGCAAGGGTGACTTTCATAATGTAGCATATCCTAGAGAGTCACGTGCTAGCAGTCAAACCCTAAAACCTTGGCAAAGCTGTAGAGGGAAATGAAATCTGTAGAACTGTAAGAACCATGAAGGGTTGGGAACTTTCTTCTGAGCTATCTCTGTAAGGCAAAAGTTGTGGGCCTGGTGAGACTGGTGGGCACAGGATCTAGGATTTTCACATCTGCGTTTTGTTGCTGTTGCTCTGAACTTAGGTGGTTTTTTTTCTGGATTTATTTTTCTGGAAATTAAAAAATAACAATTATTTTGGGAATGCCTAGGACATCTTCTGCACTTTGTGTTGTCAAAGGAGACAGTGAGCTTGTTGCATGCCTAGCTGGCTGGGTAACTAATAGTTTTTCACTTTCACTCATATGTTCTGCTGAAGATCTGCTGAAGTGGAGACTTAGAGCCAGAGGAGGATGTGGGGTATGCCCATGGGATATGCAGCCAGAAAGCCAAAGGTTCTACAAATAACTATGTTTTAGCCTTAAGCTATAAACCACATTCTGTTATGCAGATCTGGCAGGGTTAAGATAAAGCTTCAATACTTTCATTCCTCTGAATACTTTCATTCCACTGTACCCTCTGAAAATGAAGAAATAATTGGATGGAAGTAGATTTGAATCTATCACCCTTTGAAGAGTACCAGGATTTGTGCATGTGTTTGTTTAACAATGAGTTCATACCACTGGTCAGCTTTCTTCCTGTCCATAAATTCTTTTTTAGAAGAAAATATATTGCAGGATTTATTCTGAGCCTCAAGATTCTGGCTGTGAATAGACCATAGCGATTCAGACCTGGCACTCAGGCCGTCATCCTGCTTCCACCACCTTCTATTTTTGGATGTTCACATTTCCCATCATGTCACTGGCAAACATTTTATTGCACAGTGTTCCAATGAAGGCTTATCACCAGTTCCTCTGAGGGAAGAAGGTATCTCATGTGATCTCTTGCTTCTGGCTGCTACAAATCTGCTGCTTCATTCAGGAAAGTTCTGATCTATTGCTCAATGGGTTGTATGAGCCATTTTGATTGTTGACTGTGTGGTCTTTGAATTCTGGCTTTTGAAGAGGTGAGAAGTGAAAAAGTACAAAAAATAGAAGTCCCATGCAGGTTAGATGTGCCACAGGCACAGACCATTTGCAGGTGAGGGCACAGGTGCTAGGAGATGTGAACCATAGCTTGGTTGTGGTACTCAAGGCCTTAGGAGATGCTGTGCAGCTCCTATGCACTGAAATTTTAATTTTGGTTAAAGCCACTAGGTAGTGCTCTGTTAAAGCTGTTTTCATGTTACTCACCCTCACACTGCTAGAGCCTGACTTTGGGAAATAGATTTTTTAGCAGTGTCATTTCACTTTCAGGTGTAGTCCTTGCAAGGCCTCTGGCAGAAGAACGAGTAAGAACAACCTGTAGGAAGTAAGGCAGGAAAAATGAGGAAAATATAAATTTCTTCTCATCTCTGCTTCCCCACAAGAATAAAGAAGCTTGGAGAAGGAATTTTTGAAATGCCTGAGGTGAAAAAAGGCACTACTCTCTAGTAGCTGAAAGAGAGCTTATTAACATCCAGGCTCAAGAGAAAACAATATTCTTTAATAACCAAAGAGAAAATTGGGATCATCTGCTTTACACTCTACAGACTTCTGGCCATAATGTTTCGTGGGACAGTTCCTGCACCTCCTGCCTGTTTCAGAGTGAGAACTGCTTTTTGAAAGACACACAATCTTTATCTTGGAGATAAGCTTGTAACAGTAGCGACTCCGAGCTACTCTCAGAGAGCCCGTGGTGCCAATATCCTTCCCTAGTCTGATATTACACCTAATAACCCCAAATTAATTTTAGATCAGTTATTAAGGTTGCCAGACAGGGATGGTCTGTAGTAGCATGGAGTTTGGTGGAAGCCTTTACAGCCTGCTGGGAAGCAGGGTAAAGACTGCAGGAGAGCTTTGCAATTGCTGTCAAAGACCTATGGGAGGTGGTGTCACTGAGTGCTGGTCTCTTATTAGTAGGCTCGGCAGCTACAATGTAATGACACATTAAGGCAAATTTTCCACACCACTGTTGTAATTAGCTTAGCAGCAAAATTGGCTCAGCAGAGGAGACGACAACAAGGTCGCATTTGCAATCAAATTGCCATGCTAACAGCACAAAATGTAAATAAAAATAATTATAAAGCGCTCTCTTTGTCAAAGGGTGGCCAAAGATTAGCTTTCCAGCTCACATAATTTGGTCTAAAGTTGCAGACATGGAAATAATAGGCAGCTGGTTTCATTTGGGAGTCACACGATACAGTTCTTCTTCAGCCTTTCCCTTTCCACAAATTTAGGCAAGCTTTGCCTGAAACAGAAATAATACTTGCACTGTGCTTTTGAAGAGATTGTGGGCCAAGCCAAGTGAGCTGGAGTGGAGCAGGAGAGCCAAAGGATAGCACAAACCAATAATGAAAGCAACATGTGATATCACTTGGCCAGAGAAAGATGAGAACGGTGGTGGGATTTAACGGTTCATTATGAAATAACCCTCCCAAGGAAAGGAATGTGTTCAGGGACTAGGATGGGGTCCTAGGAACTGGGAAAATTGGAGTTTATTTCTGACCTTGTCATGTCCTGTGTGCTCTTCTATCTGTGACTCAGTTTCCCAGCCCATGGAAGTCCTCACTTCAGAGCTGTTCTGTGGGCTCCTCCACAGAGACTTCTGGCCTCTTTTGGGAACCCAGCTGAGCAGCTGAAAGAGAGGATGCTATTTTTTAATTGCCTATTCAATGTTTTAGATTTCAAATGAAATTAAAAGCTAAACAGAACAAGTTCTGTACAAGCCCTTGAAGAAATGAGAAGTTAAAAAAAAAAGCTGTATGTGTTTTAGATAGATTCACCTTTCATTAGGCCCTCCCTCAGCACATCCAGTTCAAACATCTCTGACAAGCATCCTGTAATCCTGATTTCTGCTAGCAAGTGTCTTGGGAATAAACTGTCTCAGAGCCATTAAATAACATGGTGGCCAAAGTGAACACTGCCATTGCTGCTGCACATTCATGTCAGTGATTTGCTGCTTCTGGAGCCTCTCACACTTCTGCAGTCTGGCCTTTGGGTCTGAAGGGAGGAGGAGGAAGGAACAGGGCAGCCAGTAAAAGATTTTTGCAGTGGTCTAGCAGAGACTGCAGTTTGGATGATTGAGTCTTTTCATGAGAATGATTTCAAGATAGACAAGGGAGAAATGATAAAAGACATCCAGCAAAGAAGTCATTATGGCCTGAGTGTATATATAGAAATGTTTCCTCATGTTGTCTATACTTCACTCACCAGAGGGTAGTGTTTTGCTTTTGAAATGAACCTGAGGAATATTTGAAAGACAGCTGAAGGAATGAAGTTCAAAAATATTTATTCTGTGAGAAAATCAGACCCTAAAACTATCCTTATCATTGCTCGTTATTGCAGCACGGTCAGACTGCGTCCCATGAGTTTTGGAAGTTCACCTGTGTGTCTCTATTAGGAAAGACCATCCTCAGATTTCTTTATTACTGGATTGAGGGTGAAGTCATGTTAAAGAACACAGACCCTGAAGACTTTGAGGGAAACTCTAGGAAAGAGGACTAATTCAAGGCACCAGGATAAAAGATTTAGAAAAGTAAGGATTTAATGAGCTTGTTGCAAAGAAACAGAGAGCAAACCAAGTTCTTTCTTCACATTCAAAGGGTCTATATTTGTCATCCCAAAAAGTAAACTGTGGAAGAGCTTTACTGATTAGCTCTTCCACACCTTTCCGTTTGAGAGGATGGGAGAACTCAGAGCACGCATGTTTTCGGTCGATGGATCTCATTTTAGATATCCCGGCAGCCGGAGAGGGAAGTGTCCCATTCCCACAGACACCACTAGAGGCCACCGCAAACCTCGACAAAGGGCTGAAAGTCCTCTAATTGCCAGCAGAGAGCGAATTTACAAAGAGGAACCAGAAAGCCATACTGTGTCCCATATGAGCATATGTTTCGTGTCTTCTCTAACGAAGGAAAATGTGGCTGAGCTTACATCGAGCTCATGTATCCATCAGGTTTTTAATCTTTTTTTAAGGGACTTTTTTTTTTTTTTTCCCTTGAAAGAAGGGTTGGATAGAAGAAATAGTTTTCATCTTCATGGTGATTTTTGTGAGGGTAGCACATGTTATATCTGTTTCGTGGAGGGGAAATATTAGGTCCAGATAATTTAAGAGACCTTCAAAGATTATTAGATATTGTTATTAATTATTGCTGTAGAAGCAAAACCTGCTCTGGGTCAGAGATTGGTTAAAGCTTTTTTATTTGCCCAGCTTTCACATATGTTATAATGAAGAAAATGAACCACAGCTTTCTTAAAATTCAGCCTTTGTTTAATACAATGAACAAACAGCCTCGCACTGAAGTGCTGTTTTTTCTAGAGCTAAGTGCTGACACCAGTTTCCAGTATTACCTCAACTTCTACAAACCACATTCACCTGCAGCTGCAGGATCAGGAAGCCTGATGTAGCATTTTTCATGGCTGAATGCACAAATTTGGCTCAGCCAGAGCAAAAAACATAATTAAATAAAATTTGAACTGGAAGGGTATGGCCATTCCACCTTTCACTCCTTTTAGGAACATGCCCAATGCCACATATTTTGCTGTGTCTTAGAAAAATTAAATGGATTATGTTACACTTTGTGACAAATTATTTCGTACAAAGCTGGCTTTTCTCCATGGAAAACCTCTATCACTTTCAGCAGTAAATATTGGCAGCAGTGACCCAAGGTTGTCAAGTCAGCCTTTCACATTACGTTGCACATTGCTTTGCAGTGTATCCTGGTATTAAAGCAAAACATCCAATTCTGTCAGCTGTGTCTGAAGTGGAGAGTTTGGCATTTGGAAAACTGGGCATTGTTTAATTTAAGGGTCAGATCATGTGGAGATGTATTTAAAATTCACACCAACGGGGTAGCTCTTTTTTCCTAAGTCATTAAAAAGAAAGGATAGGTTGGCATTGCATTTTATTATTTTCATGATGGAAGCTGTGGGAAGTGTGGAGCTGGATGTTCCTTCCTAATTTCACTTGCCTACACCTCTTAGTATCTTGTATTATGCCTCTTATTAATGTGAAAATACATATTAAACCCCAGCTGATATATTTTAATTGGTTTAAACGCCCCATCTCAGCAGAGAGAAAAGTGGATTGCACTTTTCCTCAAAACATGCAGTAATGGAGATCTGCTGGATACATTAGGATGTATTTGTTTTCCTTTTTCTAATTACATATGGGATGTTATCAGATCTGCTCTGGTAAATCCTCAAACCTCCTCAGACTTTTTGCAGGCTTAAATAAACCTGGCCAATTTCCTGGGTGCGTGCTGCTTTTCTCCTCTGAGCCTCTGTTTGCCTTCAACAAAAGTTTTGGTTGGGCTGTAACAGGTTCTTTTTGCCAAAGGGATATTTTTATCTTGCAAGTAAGTACACAAGCCCTTGCTTGGCATGTTTTATAAAGGGTTAAAGTGGTGCATCTCATGGAGAGAGTCTCTCTGTCACCACCTCGTGCCCCTCTGCATTCCCACTGGAGAGCAACACTGTCAACTGTGGCATCCACCTTGGGCTGCTGCTGCTGGCTTCTTGATCTTCATGGATCACATCAATCACAAAGCCAGTAGGATTCTCCAGGAGCCTCTGAAGTGCTGGAAATGCCAATAAGGTAATTCAATTTTCTCTCTTCCCCAGCTGTTCCTCCTCCCATAACCTGTTACCTGTCCTCCTTAGGTGTTCAGTTGCTCTGTTGCTGTGCTCAGGCCCCCAAAACAGGTGAAAAACAGAGGTTCTGTTTTCAAGTGTGTTTTGGGGAAAGGTGTTCATTGAGCAGTCACTCACCAGCTCCCAGTTAATTCACTGGGAATGAGGTACCTAAAAATGTAACAGGGGCTTTATAAACTTTTTAAAAGAGTAACCTGTACACAGAAGTACTTTAGGTGCAGTGATTCTCTGTAAACATTAAGCTCTGTAGGTCGGTATCAGCCTGGATAAATTTTAGGTACATAATTAATGCGCTTCAGTTTGGAAAATAATTGTGCTGTGTCCCCTGTAGTCAGAGAGAGAAGTGAGCAGCTTGTACCACCATGATCTCAGCTGCTGTCTGTAGGTGCCTTGCTGTTTCCTAGAGTACTCAGGGTGACAGTAGTTAAGTGCCTAAAATTAGTTAACAGAGGACTGGGAACTACTCGTCTGTCAATCACTTTTAAGACTGCAGCGTAGAAGTTTTTGAAAGGTAGCTTGTTAACTTGAAATGTGTTTCTTTCTGACAGAGGTCAGAATGAATCTTTTTTTTTTTTTTTTAACTAAGGAAAATGCAGGTGAGACTTAGACCAGAAATTAAAAATCAAAACAATAGAAAAGGATGGTTTTGGTTGTAAATGCTCTCTTGTGTGGAATTATGACTGGTGCTTTGGAAAGGGTGGGCTCCACACCAAGGAGCTGAGGCACTATAAAGCATTATTTCCATGGTTCATGTTGCCTGCCTTTGCTTCCCTGGCAGGTGTTACACACCTGTGGAAAGAGTGCTGCTGTGAGCATATATTTTTAACCCTTTATTTCTGGCAAATAATTTCAAAATGATGCAGAATTTGTACCTTTAAATGGGAGGTTTCTGAACTGCAGTCATTGGAACACCAGGCTGTGCCACAGAGTCCCAGGTGGGTTGCTGAATGGATGTCACTGTCATCTGTAAAAACATACTGGGATCCTTAATGAACTGTGTAAATGTGCTTCCTTGTGGAAGCCAAAGGGTACAAAGTAAGATCATCTTTTGACTCAGATTTCTTTTATTTCCCTTTCTCAGTGGTTCTCAGTGTGTACCACACTCTCCATACTATTATTAGGCCCCTTTGCAGACACAAACACAGAAACTCATCGGCAGCCACTGGTGGATTAAAGGGTTTATCTCAAGAAACAATCTGGCTGGATAATGGATGGCAAAAGTAAAAACACTCAGATATGAATAATGTGGTCTCTTTCTTGATTTTCTGCTTATGATCTATTTTTGCAGCAAGTCATTAGTAGTGGAGACTCAATAAATGGTTGTGTAATAATTTACATAACAAATCCTGGCATCATTCTGCAGTAGTGACAAACATATGTTCTGGTGGGCTGAGGCTCATTAGGCGTAGCTCTTTCTCACCCACTGCTGTTGGAGATGTTAAAGACTGTATTTAGTTAGGTTGGAACTCTTCTTGTTCTGACTTAATGGTGTGGACATGTGAAGACATTTGAAAAGGTCCCTCAAAGGGTTGTTTTCAATTCATAAGAACAGTGTGAACAAATTAGTGGCAAGATCATGAGGAAGTGTAAACCCAAAGGTTAAATTGACTCAAATTAACAGGAGCATCGTGCTGCCCTGCAGTGGGGAGATGAACGTGGGCCTCTCAGCTGCTTCCTACCAGAGCTTTTGCATGGCCACAAATCAGACATCTGCTGGAGTCTCCTTGTTCTGTGAGTGCTGTTCTTAACCAAGCGAAGTCAAGACCTTTATTCCTGCTCCTTAAGAGAGGATTTAATGCAGCAACAGCAGCATAATCCTTGGGATGATCCCAGTTACAACTGCAGAGTTCCACTGGGGGCAAGATCTGTCTTGTAGACCAAGTGCAAAAGAAGCAAAAGCAGCTTTCTTCCACTGGCCAGGGACCTTTGCAGAGCATTGAGATTCTTAAGCTGAAACATGACTTCAGGCTCTAAGATATTTCCTTACACAGGACCTAGTTGTGTGGTTGGTTGAGCTGCTCTGGTGTGAGGTTCTGCCATGTTACATGGGGCAGCTGATGGGCACAAGAACTTACAGGTAATGCATGCCCTGCAGCATTGTGTGCTCAGACTTTAACTAAAGACTTTATGAATGTTTAATTTTAACCATATTAAAAGAAATACTGCTATGAGAGGCTAGGTTGAATTCCTCATCTCTGTCATGTTTCTAGAAGCCACAAATATCACCCCCGTGAAACCCTCCAGAAAAAGAAATGCTCCAGCTCTGTCACAGAGTGAGAGTTCTATTACCAGTTTTGAAAACAGCTCACACTTACAACCAGTGATGCACAAAATACTCATCAGAATTAAGTTAGCTTTGAGTGGAGCAGGGCTGGAATCGTTGATGCTGCACACCACTGATTGCAAGATGTTGATGAACTAATTAATGGTGAGGCTGAGTGCCTCAATCTGTGATTATTCAGTGTATTAAAGTAGGTAGTTAATGTTGCCTCACAACAGGAAACCTGTGAAGGTGTTAGGGGTTGTATTCTTTCCCCTTTCCCCTAGTAGCAGGCTCTGGAGCTCTGAGGGAGGAGAAAGGAGGTTTTGGTGTTTGCCTGTCAAATATTCTTGACCTATATTTATTATTTTTGCCATATTTATTCAAGCTTTGTATTTTAGTTCGCTTTATTCATGGAAAGAAGAAAAAATAACTTCCCTGTTCCAGGATTTGTGAGCCTGTCTCAGGTGAGATGAGGGGGTCCTGCATTTCACCTGAGTCTCTGAGGATGCAAAGAGAACAGTGCTTCCTCTGATATCTGTGACCTTGTGTGATTTTTTAGACCCCTATTTCTTAGAGCAGCAGAGGCTTTAGCATCCTGATTGGCTGCTTACTTTCCACCAGAAATAGCTATTTCCTTATTTATTGTTTCCCGTGTTGCATGAATTTCTGGTACTTTGGCCTCTTGCTGTTTGAAGGAGTCAACTTCTTTTTGTGGGCCCTGTTTGCTCATCCAAGGTTAGGTTTCTCTGGACAAGGTGTGCCAAATACTCTTAGGATTTATAAAGTAGGAACTGCTCAAGGCTGTCTCCTTGCTATCCTTTATCTCGTCCTTCTGGCCTTTGGCTGCTTTCAGTGTTTGACTCATGCCTTTGTGTATAGTAGAATTCTGGACTACACTGACTCACAAGTGTGACCAGTTCTGGCTTTATGCCCAACTTTTGCTCAATGTCTGTTTTGCTTGTGGTGCCAATTTCTTCCAAACATTTAAAACAGCAGAACGTTAAAAAATGGAATTGCTTTCCTACTTAAAACAAAGATGAAAATTTAATTAAATTAAAATCATCATTTTTCTAAGTCATGATGGTTTGGTTTAGCCCTTTAGTTTGGCTCTTTTGTTGTTTCCTTTCTTCAAGAAGAGGTAGGGCAGAAGTGTCTTAAAATACGTGGAAGGTTGCCAACATGTCCAGACTTTCAAAACTTTTATCAGCCATGCTAATGGAAATATTGCAATGCCATGCAAATGTGAATTAGCTGGCAGAACATCTTGTTGCAGCCAGGGAAAGAAGCCCTGCATACTGAGTGGCATATTTATACTTTTCAATGGCATCCTTATTGGCTAAAGTGGAACACATGTAGCTGTACTTTGTAAAAATAACCAAGTCAAGGATATAAAATAGCTGGGCTTCTCCAGTATTCAAACACACTTTCAGATCAGCAAATTGAAAAGGTCTTTCAGGATTCTCTTGTGGCTTTGTGCACGGAAGATGAAATCATTCAAAGAACAGGGTGTAAAGATACCATCTGATATGTGGATCAAAGTAATGCACTCTATGCTAGGAAAATAAGACCAGTACAGAAACAATCTTGAATAAGGTTTAGCTTTCATTGTTCCCTATAAAATTGATTGACAATTCTCTTTCAACTGTGTAATTTTTAAAAGATCTACTGGAATTTTTCAGCCCAACCTCATTTATATTTTGAAATAAAGCTTTGTGTGCTTTTATTCATCATGGCAAGCATAGAAAAAATATCAGCACTTATCTGATCCTGGCTTTACATAATGCAGCATTAGTCCACAGAGTTTTACCTGCATTCCTCCTGTGGGTTACTGGGCTAAACACTGAAAGTCATTACCATTTCATGGCTGCTTGGTATCTTGTTTAAAAAGAAGTTGGAGAGCTCAGCTTAGCTCCTGACAGATCAGCAGAGCTGTACCAGAGATGTGTAGGCTGTTTTGGACAAAATGAGAACAAACTCAAAAAAATGGAGCTAAACCCCAGATTTAGGCTACAGTCCAGGCATGAGTTCCATTGTTGTTTCCATGGAGCTCAGTGCAGGATCAGCCACAGTTGTTTTTTGAGAAATATTCTCATGAGGCCATAGTGTTTCCTGTCTTGCTGGGAGCATGGGAGGAAGAACAGTAACTTTGTGTTATTTTGGCACATCTTCCATGCCTTTCAACGGAGAACAGAATGGAGACAGGAGCAAAAGGCAGTTATATTGAAACATATTGATTCTTTTTCTTCCTTCCCTTTTTTTTTTTTTTTTTCTTAACCATAAAGAAATTCAGACTTGCAGTAAGTTGTGAAGAAAGGATTGAAGTGATGGGTTGTTTCTATACTTCTTTGGGGGAAGATTGCCTTGTCTCTTTTTGTCTTTTTGTTTCTTTGTTTATTTTTTTTTTTCTTGCAACCTATAATGAGGACTATAAATTAAAGATATCCCCAGACAGCAGCCTGGATCAGAATAAGCCAAATGGATGGATGCTGCTGCATGAACCTTCTTTCTGATTTTGTAGGTGTACTTTAGCTCTGCAGCTGCCAGTCATCATCTCAGATCTGAACATCCCCACCTGTGGGAGCTGCATCATACCTTTCTAATCTGATTTCAGCTGACATGGTTATCCTGGCAGAAAGGAAGGAGGGCGTTCTTGAAAGAGGAGCTTTCCCTTATGCTTGTTCCCAATCTTATACACGCTGCAAAACGCATCCAGAACTTCCACAACTGCTGTCCTTTCTCTCAAAACAGGCTGGTACAGCATTATATAAACTGCATTCTGAAAGTTCATGCAAATAAGCTTTGCTCTTTTCCCAGAGCTGGTGAACAGCTTTTGAGTGGGGAATGATGCTGCACCAGCTCCTGAGAGGAGGGGGGTTATTTTAAGCCAGCTATAATTCTGGGTTTCTGCAGCTGACAGCTACACTGACTGGGGTGGGAGTGGGCTCCTGTCCCTGAAAAGGAAAACAAAAGGTCCTGCATGCCCTGGCTTCTAATGCTGGTGCCACTCAATTACTGCTGGGATTCATGGGACGTGATGGTCCAAGTCCCACCCCCTGCTTGGAGACATCTCCATCACGTGTCCCACCCATTCAAACAGCCTGCACTGGCAGGTAAAAGAGCCATGAGAACTCGCTCCCCCATGCTGATTCACCTCACCTTAAGGCAGATGGCTGAGCCCTGTTCTGTAGATAAAAACCTGTGCAACCTGGTTCCTTTCAGATCTTCAGGGAGGGTCTAGTTAACTTAGTCCACACAGCTGTAGTTTGGTCATCAATCTACATCATCAAAAGGAATTCCCTTCCTGCATCTGTGTGCATCTCACTTGGCAAAGGGATTAATCCTTCAAAAAACCTAGTGGGATTACTCATTCTTTTCAGAAATTTACCTGCAGTAACTGGTTTGGAGTACTTAGGTTCTTTGTAATGTTCAAAATGACCCCACGCCTTCCTGGGAGCCTGTTTTCCAGTTTCTCCATGCTCAGATTGCAGCAGGGCTCATCACCCCAGCCTTTTGGTTTTACTTCTTTCCCCATATCTCTGACACTGTGCAGCATTTCAGATACTCTGGATATGTAATCCAGGCTGGCATTCCATCATGATGTTGGTGTTTAAGGTTCCTTTCTTGCTCTCCCCATCCCAGATCTTTAATTCAGCATTCATGACTTCCTTCCTTTCAAGAAACCCTATTTCCCACCTTACCTTCCCTGCAAAAGATTAAACTTCGTTACAGTCTGAGCATCTTTGAATGCTTGTGTGTAACTTGAGATCTGAATTTAGAGCTGCTTTTTATTTCAAGAGCACTGAGCAAACCAAAACAGGCTCGAATTTGTTTAGTGCCATGTATATACAGAGAAGCCTCTCCATCTGTGCTCTTCTGTGTTTTGATTTGCTCCATGAAGAGCTGCAGGTGTTACTAGATCCTTCTTTTGGTTCTGCAGAAATATGTGCCCGGGACACTGTGATCAGCTGTGGAAAGTAAAAATGCAGATTGCAGATGGAGCATAAGGATTTTCATGCTTCAGGTCTGACAAAACAGTAAAAAGCATAACAAGGGACACTTTAATAATGTATGACTGCCTTGTGTAAGTAACTCAGAGCTGTTCATGTTGGAAATAGACCCATCAAATGAGGTAAAATTCAAAAGTCAACAGTTAAGGTATTTTTCCTATACACTTTAGATTTCCCATTTTATGATGTTCAGATATTTGTGACATGTGCTATTTATCCCACTATGTTCACTGATGAGAATAAACATCCAAGCAAATTTAGCTTGCTTTCCTGTATCTTTATCTTGTACAAATGTCCTGTGGAACCTGAAGGAGCAAGTAAAATATCTCTGTAATATTTTTAACACTTCTTTAAAAATGAAATTATTCCCCCACCTCCCAGTTCAAAGGACATTGAATGTTCATCTGGGCCTCTCTGTTTCAGTAAGAAAAAAAGTAAAGAGTATAGAAAAAATAAGTTGTCCTAATACTGGAGGAAGGAAAAATGCAGAGATGTCACCGATTCATTGGTGAGTTTTGCTTGTGTTTTACTGAGGAGTCTGAGCTTGTGCTGGGAATTTTGTGAAGCAGCCTGTTAGACCCATTTAGGGTGTCAGAATAGCAGATGTGGGAGGTTTTGCAGTCCTAAGGCAGCCAGAGCAGCTCTGAATCAACTCTGCTCTTACACTATATACAAGCTGAGGGAGAGAAGTCTTTATCTCCAGAAAAGCTTAGTCTGACCCTGTTTACTCAGCTTGCCTGTGACATTTGGCACTGTAATAGGCACAAGAGCCTGCCTGTCTTTTTCATCTGACATATTACGATGCTAGAAAATAAATCCTGGGTACTGCTGAGCTCCAGCTCCATTCATCAGCTCCCCTGATGTTGGCAAGAGCAATAGGACCTGTTATGATTCCTCCAGCATCAGTTGTGTTCCTTGGTGTCAGAAGAAGCTTCTCCACTCCTTTTGGGTGTCTCTGAGCAGCCTGAAACCTGCAGAAGCTGCTGCTTTGGCTGACATTT
Organism: Aphelocoma coerulescens; assembly: GCF_041296385.1. Classification (NCBI taxonomy): domain Eukaryota; kingdom Metazoa; phylum Chordata; class Aves; order Passeriformes; family Corvidae; genus Aphelocoma; species Aphelocoma coerulescens. The sequence continues at coordinate 77,334,569 of NC_091014.1, read as the reverse complement.
CCCTGCCTCTCTTCCACAGCTGAGATGCTGCCACAAAGTCTTCTTTTTAACTTCTCTACTGGTAAAAGGTTACTAATAAAGCATTATCACAGCAACAAGAGGAAGAGAGAATAAAATAGACAATTCTTGTCTTTTTCTTTCAATCTTCTGATACCTGATGTTTTTCTTCAGCTTCTTGTGTCTCTTTGCAAGTAATTAGGTGAAAGAAAGCCAAGTCCTCGTAGTAATGGAGACCAAGGCCATGAACAAGGTCAACATTAAGGCTGAATATTTAACTAAAAGTTTCAGGGTCAACTTTTTAAAAAGTCTATGATTTCAAGCATCTCTGACTTTTTTCTTGAGCATCACTTAAGATATATTATGGGTGGTATCAGACATGCCAATGAAGTGAATTCGCTGAAGATTGCTTTCACCTCCTTGGCTCATGATTCAAGTGTCCCTTGGTTATCTTTTGTAGGTGTTCTGATTTTCAAAATGCTCAAAAGATTATACCTCTAAGGGCTGCCAGGGTTTGGTTTTGGTCTACAGCACATGTAGGGAAGCATGGAAGAGGAAGTAGGGGGACATCAATCCCTGTCCAGCAGTGCTCACTGCTGTGCATTAAGAAAGGAAGCAGGTGAGTCTGAAAGCAGGGGTTTCACATAATCAAAAGTATGGAAGAGCATTTATGCAAGATTTTAACCTTTTTTTTTATCATTAAAGGTTATGGTTCTGTGTCACATTTCCAGCCATGGTGAAAAGACAAACGTTCTTTAAGCACCTGTCAGGACCATTTCCTGTTTTCCTAAAGTATTTGTTCATCCACCAACTCCAAATACAGTCACCGATATTTTAAGCTGCCTTGTTTTCTAACAAGCTTAAGTTTAAAACAAGTAACTGAACGTATAATTGCTGAGAATATTCTAAGTTGAGATGGTTTGGCTTCTGGAATGAAACCAGCTTGTTTCAAACCACATTTAGAAGCTGAAGAAGTTGTGTGAGAACCCTTTATCTTCTGCTGCTATGGGATTCTGGAAACAGCTTCATGGTGAGGTGATGGCCCCTTGGAAAACTTTGGTGCACTTGGGGCAAATCCCTAGAGTTCAGGCCACTTGGCAAGGATACTGAAGTCCCCCCCCAAGCAGTGCAGGCTGTGGGAAAAGACAACTTTTTCTTGGCCAGAACAAACCCCTTGGATCCAAAAGGGCAGGAGATGAAAAGCAGAAAAGGAGAATCACGGACAGAAATAACTTCTAAGACTTTACATAAGTTGTCTCACCTTGACTTACAGTCAGGACATATTATTCTTGGTGGCACTCCAGATCAGTTAAAATGAAGAGATTGCAGCAGCCTCAGCTAAACTTTAAACTGGATCATTTACACATAGCTAACACAAAAAAATGTACTGTGTGATTCATATTTTTATTATTCTGTAATATGCTATTTATTTTATGTTGTTCCCACATTTCCTGGTGCTTAAAATACTTAGGAATAACTGCCACCACATAATTACATGGTTGTGTTTGTCAAGAAATGTAACTGTGAGTATGGCTCTTAGAATTTTGGAAGCTGGGCTACTACCAGAGAACTCTTGGATTGCAAAAATGCTGAATAACAGAAAAATGAATATTTGTCTATAAATAACCTCGGTGGACTTCAGAATTCCACAGGGGTGGGGTAAATAAGGCAACAGCCTTCTTTGACTTGGGTATGTCCCAAGTGTTTAGAAAGTTACAGAAACCTGGCTTTTCAATGCAGTCTTAGGACCTGAAGCAACTTTTTGTCTGTGCCCCTCTGGGAGTGGGAATTGCCTGTACAAAGAAGCTTGAGGAGAGATGGAATGTCACTGTTAGACAAGTGATAAGTGTGTGAGCTGCACACAGACGTGTGGATTGCTGTGGTTGTGTGTCTGACCCTGCTTGGGGATGGCCCCCCCAAATTCTACTCAAACGTACATTTTCATTGAGCTTGCTTCTTCCCACACAGGATTTTGTTTTAACTTTGCTGCTGCTCTCAGAAGCCCCTGCAAGACTGAAAGCTGACCTTAGTGGATGTCCTGGGTTGAGGTGTATTCTATTACCATCCTCATGAGCTGTTGAAATCAGGTGGGGAAGCGTTTCCTTGCCTCCTCCCCCCAGACTCTCTTGCTGTTAATGGCCCATCATTGTCCTGCCCATGACTCAGAGATAACTCCCTCTGGACTATCTTCTGTTAATGAGCCTAATCAACACTTGGCCTCATGACTCATTACCCCATTGTGAGATGCTCCACCCAGAGGGAGGAACCAAGCATCCCATCGTGGATATAATCTGGGACTCTGAGCACCAAAGACACTGGCTCCACTGGATTTCCAGAGGACAGGAGCTACACAGCCACCGCTGGACTTTCTGAGGAAGAGCAGACCCCTTCTACTACAGGATCACCACTTCAGAGGACTGCAGCCACCATTCCACCAGACTGCTACCACTACCCTGCCTAACAGGGACTCAGGTTGTATCTTGACTCTGTCAGTGTTTTCTTTTACTTTCTTTTCCTTTTCTTTAATTTCCATTAAATTGTTATTCTGACTTGGTGCCTCTCACTGGTTTATTTTCAAACTAGTACAGTGGAACACGATGGGTTTCTGTGCTGCACTGCCACAGATGCCTCCCCATCCCACCACCCATGGCTGCAGAGGAAAGTGGTGTGAATTAAGCTGAATTGACATTACTGAGTGAAATGACCAGGCCAGTGCTGTACAGGGTGAAGATTCATGCATTTCTATGTTATTGAACATCTATGGGATGTTGTGTAGCAGCAGCTACAGGGAGCCTGTGGGGTGTGCATCCTTTGGAAGCACTAGGAATCCTCTGACAATGTTAAAAAAAGCACCATTCAGACAGGGCCAGGGTGGGGGAGCGGAGGGAATAACAACCGAACTGAGGGTGATGACATCTGGAAACTGCATCACCGAGTGCAGGATGAGCTTACCAGAGGGCAAGGCACAGGCATGGAATGTGGTTTTATGATACCTACAGGCAGCAGAACCTGCTTCTGGCACCAACTCTCTGTAATCACTATTCCAACGCTTTATCTCACAGCTAACGTGGAGAACAAAGCAGGTGTGAAGATTGTTTCAAATGCAGTAAAATGGTTTATAAATCTGCTCAGCATACTGAAATGCTTCTCATGCATTGCTAAGGATGCTAATTTAGTAATGCATCTCCTAATGCAAACCAATGAGCTTCCCCTGCAAGCCCTGCCACTACCACCAGATATTTTTCAGTCATGGGTTACTGTTTACCTCTGTTTTGAAGGCACGAGGCACTAGCCCTGTAATGAAATCAATTTGTGAAATGTTCATTGGGGCAAATGGCTCAGGATAGTTCTAGTTAGTGGTTGCAGATATGAATACATTTGTCCTGAATGTAAAATTGATGCCTGACATCCTCAGCATGCCACACAAAGTCAGGCTTTACCTTTGTAGTTAGGGTGAACCCTATTAACATTCCTATCCCATCAGCCCTGAGGCTGGGAATGTGTTTTCTCTTCTTACAAGTGCGAAAAATGAAAAAGTGAAGTAGAAATGAGGTAGGAAAACTGGGAGAAGATGAAGGTCTCTCAGAGTTCTCATCTCCAAACCAGTACTTGGTACCCTAACCCTTCACACTATTACATGTCCCAGGAAAGCATCTTTGGTGCTCTGGAATATATTTTATTTTGGGGAATATAGTTATGACTCCAAGAAAAAAAAAATACTTGGTCATCAAAAAATGGATTTTGGTGTTTATTTCTAAACAGTGAACTCCACAACTAAATATCAGACTAGAGATGGATTTATGAAAGCATTTCAGATGCTTAAGCCCCAGAGGAAACCTGGGACAGGGAGGGGGGAAGAGTGTGTGCATGGTGATGGATCATACTTGAGAAGAAAAGAATATCATTAGGTGTTGGAGTGAAAGCTCCTCTGGACTCAGGCCAAGAGGGAAGCCAAAGCACAGGGGTTGAATTAAAACCTTTGGACAAGCTGAGATACATGAAGCCACACCAAAGTGAAATAGGAATACAGATTTTTAACTTTTTGTAGAAATATATGCAGAGTGCCTTAAATATTAAAAAGCTACAGTGGAGACCTTAGACACAGTTCTTGCTGCAGCAGTGTTACCTTTTCACAGAATTCTTTACTTTAGACAAAATATAGTTAGAATTATACTGTTCACATTTTTTTAGATGGATTGTTCACATAAACAATAAGAACTGATAGAAACTGTACACACAAATCTGTGTAATACCTGTGTAACACTTGTGTAAGACTTATGACTGTTAGAATTAGACCAGGATAGGTTAAGAAAAGAAAACTGGAATCATGTGTTAATCTTACTGCTCGATTAACAAATATAATCCACACTTTGTAAGGAAAAATATAGAGCATATAGAAGAAGCTGGTTTTGCCTGCTGTTGCTGCTTCTGTTTGGCTTTATTATGTAACCCCCTTCGAAATCTGCCTTCAAGAAAGCTATGGGACTATGAAATAAAGAACTCAGCAGAACAGCAGCCTCTTCTGCTCTTTTACCCTGGTCTGAGAAGGAAGGGTACCCCATCAAAAGCTCAACAATTAGGGTAGTTAGTTTTAGGTCTTGTTGAGCTCTTTTTCCCCTTGCAAAAAACAGTAGACAAGCAAGGTGAAATTTCAATTTGATACTCTCACAAAAATCTTTATCTGGTGTTTAAGAGTCTTTATGGCTTTTAGCTAAATTCTTTTCCATATGCACCTGCTGACCATGTAAATACTGTTAGATGTCCTTTCCACAAAGCCCTGTGTCAGCTTCTGGTTCAACCATCCCACGGCTTTTAGGCCTGTTGTTGTTTCTGAAATCCTGAAATTAATATCAGAGACCTTCTCAACTCTTTAGAGTTGTGTTGGCACCAATCAGTTCCCCTCGGATGTCTCCCACCATTCAAGCTCTCAGCTGCCTGTGGCTGGTTAAATTCAGTGTTTGTAGCTGTTGCACAGTTGTCTTCATTATTTTACGTGAGGATTAAGTGCATGGTAAGGTAATTACTTGAGTACTTGATGTTTTTGTGAGCCAGAATGAAACATGACAATGGTCCAGCACCCGAGCTCAAAGCTGCCTCCCCTCAGCTTCCTGGCAGGTTGGGTCTGGGATCAGTGTTCAGCAGTTTGACATGGCTTTAAATGGATGTTATCACTCTTCAGTCTGGCCTGGACACTTCTTGGAAAGGCATTGTGGCACACAAAGACATTTGCAGATGTTTTTATCCTCACTCCTTTTGTGTTTTGTACTTTGTGTTAGTGGCTCTGTTATGACAGAATTCAAATTTATTGTTGCATTTTGCAGGAATGACAACACTCTGCTCAAAAGTGTCTCAGTTTACCTCAGTTTTAAACATTTTGCCATTAGTTAGCAAGGGGTGAGAGAAGGGAAGTGCTGGTTCAAGAGAGGCATAACTCAGTACATTTCTGATTTGTTCAAGTCTATAAAGCCATTAAACAGTCCTTCCTCTTCAAAGGAAGGTCACATCAGCTTGATTTTTGTGGAGTGTATCAAGCCCTGTTCCTGTATTTAACCTTATTTAAATTTATTTACTTACATCCTTTTGACCATTAAAATATGTGTTTGTTTGGATTTTGTTTGTAAAAGTCACCTTTTAAAAAAAACAAAACAACAAAAGCCCCACACAACACAATAAAACCCCCAAAACCTACTAACAGTTCAACACACTAAATAGAGACCATGATGTGTAGCAGGTCCTCCTGTCTAATGGCTCTTTGTTGGGACTATGAGGAAGATTGTCTGTGCTTTCTTGTTATCATACCTGTCACAGATCAAATTTATTTCCCAAACCCAGAGGAATCCTGAGGGATCCAGAGAAAATACAAAGAATAAGCCTTATTTTCAATCTGGTTTGTGGTACAGGGCTTTGTAACATAATTCTTCATCCACATCATTCAAAGACCTAAATTTCACTGTTTTTTCTGGGGTTGCATTGTTGTTCAGCACATTCTGCCCTTTTTAAATTTCAGTCTTTTGTACCACTTTCAACCTTTCTTTTATTTCTCAGCTCCTTTTGTACCCACTCTGTGTGTTGCCAGTTCTGCTTTGAAGTCCTTGGCTATTCTGTCAGGAGAGAGATTTATCTTGCATGACTTCTCTTAGCTCTCTTGCCTCTGTGAAGATGTGGCAATGCACACCTCTGGCAATCCGCTCTCGGGTTTTGCTTACTCTTATTTTTGCCACTACATACTTTATATATAAGTATGTGGACACTCTTTTTTTCTCTGGAATCCCTTCAGTTGGGTCGTTTCTGCCTGGGAGTTGGGGCTCTTGGAATTCAACGCTTTTGCACAGAGGGTGGTTGTAACAAAACTGTCTCCAAGAGCTCCCTCTTACAATGAGGTCTGTGGGGTCAGGCCTTTGCATGTGCCTGTAGTCCTACTGATCCAGCAAGATTCCCCACAGAGCAGCCCATTTGGCTGGAACTCCTTGGAGAACAGTGACCTGTGTGAGGCATGACCCCTGCTGCTCCCCCACTCTGCTGCCTAAGCACCAAACTCTGAACTCACGTTGACATTTCCATGTTTCATCATCCCTTTGTATTTTAGGTGCATTTTCTCAGACTGATGGCTATTTAATCTCCCCCTGGTGTTCTGTTACCTCTGGGTTTGTTGCATGCTGGAGACAAAGAGGCATGAGGGGTTAACACCAAAAGTTCTTCTGTGATCCATCTTGCCTCATTATTCAAGTCTGACTATAGCATACAAGGAAAATGCAGAGAAGAAAAACCTGGCATCCATAGGGGATACACTGAAAAGGTTATTTTTTGTGTTTGGCTATCCTGCTGTTTTGAAAAAGCACTCGAGCATGTTCACCTCACTTCTATTTGGAAACCTTTTACTTCTGTATTCAGTTTTCCTTTGTGTCTTGCTACAGCTCAGAAAAAGTTGTCAGAGATCTCTCCTTGAAGATGGCATCTCTGAGTCGTGGGACTGAAGCGAATGGAAGCCTCGTGCTCATGTCAACAAACTGCTTCTGTTGCCCTGTGACCCACCTGGGAGTGTTGCAGATTTATGGTTTGATGTGGTTCCTCACAGGGGAACAAATCCAGCTTTGTAGCTGCAGCTGGAACTGGAAGGAAATCTACACAAGATTAGTTTTACCTGTAAGTTTTCATATTGCCATTTATTTGAAATTCACTTATCAAAGTAACACTAAGCACTGGTGATGGATTGTTTATTAAGGACTCTGATATGGCAAATCTTTTAAATATTTGTGATGTACGAAGAAAAGCATGTTTTAAATGAGTTAAGGAACTCCATAGGGGGAAATACATTGTAAAAACTATCCAAAAAAATGGAAGCAGGTGAGGGGGACAAAAATCAAAATGAGTATAAGTAAGGATTTATAAACCTTGTTTACTCTGTCTTTTAACTAAAGGCTCTAAGTAGTTGTAAAGTTCTAGTGGCCATGAGTTGGTAGGCCCCAGGCTGCTTCTGGAATCTGGAAATCCACCATGGATACAGAGCTCCGTGGTGGAGACCTTGAGCTGGGTTCTGGTGTGCTGGGGACTGAGCAGGGCCACGGGATCTGGGCATTGCCTGTGTGGGACTCGCTGAAGACAGAGATAAACTGTGCAGCCTTCTGAGCTACCAAAACCAGAGGCTTCATAACATTTACAGTAATAACTGGTCCTGTGAAAACACACTGCTCTGCTGGTGCAGGCAAGTGTGTGTCATATCTGAAGTGTTATCACAGGAGGCCTTCAGAGAGTGAATGTGAGTGCTTTTTCAGCTGCTGGGGTTTCTTGAGATGTGCATTCTGGTCAAGTCCTCATCCTGTTGGCATTAAACTTACTCTTGAAATGGAGCAGATTTCTGGAAACTAAAATTTTTCTCAGTTTTTATTTAAACATAGATTAATTAACATAGAAGAAAAATATCACAGTATTTGACAGTCACAATAATTTCCCTTGAAATGCAGTGCTGTTGACAAAATCACTTCATATAAATCACCCAAAGTATAGATAGCTTAAATTTTCCAACAGGCAGAAAAAAATTCAGTTTTCCTCTTTTTAATTTTAAATTTAAGCAAAACATTAAGATACTTCACATGATAAGATACTACAATAACTTTGGGTAAATTAACAATGTTGAGACATTTAGTTTTATCCTGTTGTTGTTATGGGAAATAAGTTTCATAATACTCCAACTAGTAAGACTAAAGCATTTGCTGCAGAAAATGTCATAGCCAGGCCATTTGCTTCCATTTTAAGAATGCTGAAAAATAATTCCTCTTCTTACCCCAGAGGAAAAAAATAGTGTGGAAATACATTTTTGTTAAAGGCCTCACTCTGAACAAATGTATGTTGCCGAGGTGAAAATTCTGACCAAAATACGTTTATTTACAGGTTACTTTCTTCCAGTAAACAAAAAAATATAAGCTTTGATGCATTAGACTGACAGCATCTGAGGATCTTCATTTACCTGCAGACTTCAAGAACTGGCTCAAATGCTTGCTTCAAGCCAGGTAAGTATTTCCAGCAATGCAAAACAGTCTAAAATATGGAACAGCATCTGCACTCCAAAGGAAGCAGAGAAATGATGCTCCTCTCTGCATTCTTACCAAGGTCCAAGGGTTTTGCTTAGTTTTTCTTTCTTGCCTCAATTATTGACTGCTGGTATTGAACATCTGTAGGATTAACACGTTTTATTTCCCCACTTCGGTGCACACATGAATGCCATGCAATTCTTTGAAATGTGGCTGCTCTGTGGATATCAAAATGAGGAGAAAGAGCCCTGCTTTAGGGCTGAGCTCCCACAGAGTTCTAAACTAATTATTAAAACAGCTTTATAATTAAAACAGTAGAACTTTGAACATTTAGAGGCTTCGGCACATGCCATATGCTTCGTTGCAGAGCATCTGCATGAGTTGTGACCATAGGTAAAGCTTTGTAAAGGGAAGGCCTGGTAAAATCATGGCTCTGGCCTGGTAAAATCATGGCTCTGGCCTGTTACTTAGCCTAAGTGGAAGTGGACTGTGGGAGAGTGAGTTGGCTAGAACAGAGGAAGTGAGGCATGCTGCATGAATGCCTCGTGCCCACGCTGTGGTGTGTGGTGGTTGGTTAAATTGGGTTTGTTGTGCCTTAAAACTGTGTAAACTGACAACTGCCTAACAGCATAAAAAGGCTGGGTTTTTGTAAATAAAGCTCCTCCTTTTTACCTGCCTGGGGACTCCTCACTGCTCCCTACACCAGTCATCTGCTGACCCCACTGCCCATTCTTAAGGTACAAACTCTTTGTAAAACAAGGCAAAAGGAACATGGTAATGGGGGGCGATTGGACCCAGCTACAGGTAGCAGATGCTGCTGTTTCATGCTCTTCTCATGCCTCTAACAGTGCACCTCCTTCACACAATACCATTCCATTAGCACAAGGGGGTGAAATGTAGCCTTTTCTGTAGCAGGAGACTGAAAGCTAGTAGTTGACCCAGGTCTGATTTGTACCCTAAGCCCTGTCCTGCTGGCTGCAAGAGAAATGAGCAATTAATTGTTTCAAACAGAAGAACCTCTCCTCTTTACCTTCTGCATTGCTGTAACAGGAGTTCAGTACCTCTGGGAAAGAACAAAAACTTAGGATGGTAAGAAGGAAATGAGATAGGAAACTATTGCCTTTAAATAATTCAGTGCCTTTACTTGCTTTTATCTCTCCTCTATTGTGAGCTGTTTATTTTTGTTCCCTCCTGGGGGGATGTTGCAGCCAGAAGTGTTCCATCCCTCTTTATTGACTCACCTTCCCACTACTTTAATGGCACCTGCCTGCTTTGCAGTTGGCTTCAGTATTATGGTCTGTATTTCCAGTCTTAATGTCATCTACAAAAACCAGCCAGGCATGCATCACACCAAGAAAACACATGCTAGTGTTTACTGCTGGGATTGAGGCTGGGACCGGGTTAATTAAGAAAAGTCCCTGGAAACACTGGGAGAAACATGCAAAGAGCCACAAATAACAGGAAGCCTCACAGTTTGAATATTGACCAGGACTGTTTGGAAGCACTATCTTCTTAAACACAGGGGATGGAGGATGTCAGAGATTTGCAAAGAACTCTTTGTAAATCACAAGTTGCCATGTGCATGAACAGCAGAGCAGACTGGGTAACAGAAGCTCTGCTGTTGTTTTAGCCCCCCAAAAGCCAAAATTTAAAACAATTACTTGTGTATCTTCAAAAATTAGCACCACGAGGTATGCTTTAAATAACGCACTGGCAAAAGATGTGTTTATCATTAATTTCATATCTGATGGCAAACTTTGTCCCTTTTCATATTTCTAGTTGGATTGTTCAACGTTGTAGCAGATGTGTCATCTCAGCCTTTGTCTAATGATAAAATCATAGTACACAGTACACTTACTGCTGAAATTTATCAGAATTTTCATTTAAAAGGCCAGTTTTCTGTTTGTTGCAAGGGTTATAACTCAATGAGTTTATCACCATCATTTTTCAGAGAGTTAAGACATACCAGTCATTTCCAAACAATTCATCAAGAGACTTTTGTTGTATAACAAATAGTCTGGGTTTGTAACATATTGTGGAAGCAAAAAATTTTACCATTTAAAAACACACTCTTCTGTTTCATACACCAAAGCCCATAATTTAGTGGAATCTTGAGATGCCTTTGGGTAGAAGCTTGCTTTCATCAGAATGTATTTTTTCCCTGAAGCACAAGGAAAAAAAAAGAAAAAAAAATAATTATTTTGCCATCACTATCAAATTTTCAAACCCAGCAGTTTTTAATTCAATGTCTGTGTGATCTCATGATAACCCAGACCCCTGAGAATCCAATCTAATTCAAGATTTAGATGAGGACTGTCTGGAACTTGGAGCTTAGCTTTTCCCAAACTTCCAGAAGACTCAGATCCAAGGATTGTTGTTTGGGTATTTCTGTGCCTGGGGGAAGATCAGATACAGCAGTGGGTTTGTTTCCTTCACCTCTATAGCTACGCAAATCCTCCAAATAAAAGCATAAGACACAGCAGGACAATGATCTAACAGCTTCAGGTTCAGTGTTTTGATGAAACATTGAACGAGCCCCTCGGCTTTTCTTTATGGGAGTATCAAAACCTGTGTCTCCAGGAGGTCTCTAGCTCCTCGTTTCTTCTCCTCCACAGAGACACTGGATTTCCAGGAACATTTGTAAAGTAGCCAGGGGAGTGCTGTCCCACACAGTACTTTGCTGTGGGAGATAAAGGCCTTAATCCCTCCTTTCCATCGGATCTTAGAAGGACTGTGATTTGTCAGGCGGCACGGACAGATTGGAATTTTGTGACACATGATGGATATTTGGCAGTGAATCAGCCATCAGACCCAGGGAAGCTCAGGGGTAGTTCTGTCTGTTGTAGGAATAGTTATGTAGAGTATGAACAGGCTTCAGTCTCACAGGACATAGTAGCTGGTTCACTGAAGGGATATTCTTTTCCCAGTGTATTACATGCTAAAACCATCCTGCTGTTTTTCTTTTCTGCTTTCCAACACACAAGGAACTGGAAAGCCTGTGATGCTGAAATCCACCACTAAGCCCATGGAAGGAAACTGCAGCCTCAGCAAACAATAAAGCTCATTTTACTTCCTTGATGTTTCTCCTGCTCTCAGTTTCTATGAGTAAAAGAAATCCTGCCATCATTTAAATAATTGGAATATGTAGTAGTCAATGTCAGTAATCTATTGTGTTTACTCTCTTCTGTCATTCTGCTTTTGAAGTCTCTAAGCCAATGCAGTTCTTGCACTAAAGACAAATAGAACAGTTTTGTAACACCTGCCTCACCCCTTCATAAAGAAAATTGAAAATGCATCATGGAGGCTGTGGCCACAAATCTGTTTCACTAGATATTACCCAGGAATTTTTAAATAGTAAGTGTTAAATACTTAAATGTTGAATAAAGTGAGAATAGCAATAATAAAAAGTAACCACAAAACTCGACTCCTTATTTTCTCAGCTAGGAACAACACTGTCAGATGATATTTTGCCTCAAGACCCAGGTTCATCCTGAGCAGATGTTGATTCTTCCAGAGTCTCTTGCTGAAGGGCTTTCTGTCAATACATCTTCACAGGGGTTATGGCTGAGCTTTCCATGATGAACTTCTTTCTTGAGCACAGCTAATGTGAATCACAGAAGGGTTAAGGTTGGAAGAACCCTCTGAACATCATCTTGTCCGAGCGGTGTCACCTGGAGCAGATGGGCTGGCTGCTCCCTGAGGTGAGATGATTGGAGAATAAAAGCAAGAGGAGCCTGGTGCTTCTTCTGTGTCCTCTTCTTTCTGTCTCCTGCTTAGGGTCAAGGGAAATATAAGAGCACTTGAAGGCTGAAAGAAGCTCAGGCAGTAACAGGGGAGCTTTTAGGCTGTGCCCAGAGACGCGAGTGGACGAGCCATGGAAGGCTGGCTGAGGGGTCAGAGGTGGGTGTGGATGGGGCAGCCTGGCCTGTCACAGGGTGTGATTCACTGGCTGGAAGCAGCTATGGGAGCCCTTGAGCTAGCACAGAGCAAGCCCTATGGCTCCTGGGAGTTCTCCTGTGGGTTGCTGTGTTGTGCTGCCATTGCTTAAGGTACAGGGAAAAGCTGTTTCAAAGGATTTTTATTTAGCTGCTCTACATGAGCTTTTTCTCAGCCTACATTTTAATGCTTGACAGCTGAGCTTTTACAAGTTTCTGGAGCCATTAATCAGAGCAGCGTTTTGGGAAGCTTTTGCAACGTATATTTGAGAATTTGTATGGCACTGGTTTAAATTAAAGGCTAAGGCTTACTTTTGAGGCTGCTTTTGGCCTCTTTCCGTAAAGCATGGAGCCGTGTATTATTGTTCTGAGGACTCATAATTAGTAGCAAATGTTTGCAAAATGCCAAAGGTTGTTGCTAGGGTGCTCCTTCAGGCTGGGATGTGTGAGAGATGGTTAAACCTAATTTAGATCTATTTCAAAAACGGCTTTCTTAAGCTGAGAGTATAGATCATTTTTATGCAGTGCAGTATGTTCTGACTTTTCAAATGGGCAATGGGAATAAAGGCATTCCTTCAGGAATAGGCATGACTTTGAGTGAGCAGAAATTAAGCTCCCATTCTTTGAAGTAATTTACTAGGGAATCAGGCAGGAGATAGGAAACAGGACTTCAGACCTAGGCTGTTTTTCTTTTTCACAGAGGTGTTGACTCTTTTGCCCAGAACCACTCAGATTTCAAGCTATTTTATCAATTCAAATAAGGACCAAAAGCATAATTTTATTTGTTTTGAAGGTGAATGATAACTTTTCTAACTGACAGTAAAAAAATTATCGAGAAGCATTAAAGTATCCCCTAAAAATCTCTCTAACATTGTATGCCTCTTGAACTTACACTTAATATTGCATGTAACAATGATGATTACTTTCTGCTAAGTTTGATGCCAGATTTTGAAAGACCCACATAAAAGGTGCTCTGTTTTTGCCAAAATGTCTCTGAATGTATTTTGCTGCACAGTGTACTAATAATTAACAGGTTGATTGATGACCTGCAAACCCAAGTGGCTCCCATCACTCCTCTTTAGGTGGCCAACCTGTCCTTGCCACAGTGGTTGCTGGTTGCTCCTTCAGAAGGAAGCAGGTTGTGGGAATGTCAGATGTTGCCTTCAGTTCTGCTGCAGGTGCCCTGTGTGATTGGGGTTGATTAATCCCATTAATCTCTTTATGTTTCATTTCCCAGCCTCTTTGCCATGCCCCCTTTTTGCCCAGTGCCCTCTCTCCTGATGCACTCTGCCACCAGTGGTGACCCATGGCGGAGTTTTGGGGCTACCAGAGGTGGGAATGGGGAGGGCAGGAACCTCTGCAGGAGCTGTGTCCGGTGCCTCGCCCTTCAAGAGCAGCCTGGGGGCAGGGAGTGCCACGGAAACCCATCCTGGGAGGTGTGTGACTGTGGGCAATACAGGAAACACCTTCCCCTTTTTTGTGGATGTCTTGCTGAATTAACGTCTGTTGTCCAAAAGCTCCGGCTGTAGGACCAGAGGAGGAGGAGGATTTCCATATTTGGGGTGAGTCAGGCATCGATCCAGCCCAAAAACTGGAAGGTTGCCATAAATTCTGGTCCTTTTCACAAGTGGGGATGCACATGGACTGACAATGACCCGAGCACTGGGTTTGGCCTTGGAGAGGGAGGTGTCTGTGCTTTGGGTCAAAGAGCATCAGAGTAGAGACAGGTAGAGATGCACTTTAAAATTTTCATGGGTCTGTGGTGATTTTCATTAGAGACGTGGGAAAAACATGGAAAATGAAGGTGTTTCAGAGGCCAGGAACAGGAGTGAGATTCAGCATGCAAATTAGGTGCTGACTTAGGTATCCCCCTCTTTGGCCTTTCAGGCAGGTTTTGGTGGGAGCAAATTGCTGTGCGTGCAATGGTGACACTGAAGCAGCTCAGATTCCCTGGTGTTCCCTCTGTATCCAGGCTCCTCAGCTGGGGTTTGCATGAACAGCACCTGCTGTTTGTGCTGGACTGCAGCCAGCTCCTAGTGTCCCTTGCAGGATGGCAGGCTCTGGATTATGGAACAGCACAGACACTTTTGTGCTCCTTTAGTTTTGTATGTTAATGCTGGGCAGCCAGAGGCACGTGGAAGTGTCAGTGCACAGCGGAGTGAGGGTGATTGTGCTCTTGGGGAGACTTAATTGAGCTGATTAATTCATAATTGTACTCCAGCTGCCTGGGTTGGTGGATTCTTGAGCTGTGGTGTACAGCCCTTTCTTAAACCCTGCTTTCTTCTGAGTCACATCATCATGCATCATCATTTGAATCAACAGGGATGATGGGAGGATGTTACTTACAAAGAGTGTTAACAATGCTCTGGGTGCCAGAGCCGAGATCTCTCCCCATTTACTCCTCCCCATCTGTGTTGCTTCATTTCTAAATAAAAATAGTTTTAAAAAAATTGTTCTCTCACTTTCAGAGGGGGAGAAGAAGCTTGTTAGATGTTTAAAGTTTGGCCATTTGAGATGCTATTAGAGTTTTGTCTTATATTGTGTTTTGGTTTTTTTTACCACCCTGCTTCTAATGCTCTTGGCTCCAAACAAAAGCTTTAACATTTCACCCTAAAGTCTGTGACAAAGTTGAAGAGCTTGTCTACATTTAGAAATAGATTTATCTTTACTCTAAGCTCACGAGTCCAATCAGTACTATTATATCCATTTTTTTTATTGGGGAACAGAAAAATCAGGCAGCAGGATTTCCCCAGGGTACATAAAGCTGTGATATGGCCCCTTTGCAAGTAAGCAGGACAAAATTATCATTGACAAGGTTGTTCTTTTTCCCGAATACTCAAGTCAGGCTTTAAACTTGTTCCAGGGTACCAATTTGGTTTTGTGTTTGGTGGGGTTGTTTTTGGTTTTTTTTCCTTTTTTAAAAATTTTCTCCTGTCTTCCCTACCCCTCTTTCAACTCCCCTAATGAAGGATTAAGAGTAACCACCTGGATTTAAAGTCCTTCTTACACAATTGTTAGCTATCAAAATGTTGATTTCCAAGTGAAGTCACTGGATTGACATGTTGCTGCTAATTGAAGAATCAGAGGTATTAATTAGAATCAGACACAGTGAAATGCTTATCTCTAAGCCATGAAGTCTACAAAGAGATCCCAATTACTTTGTCTTTTTGCTTAGAACAAGTGGTGACTTTGTTTTTATTGCCTTGATGAGCTGTCAGTCTAATGTCAATCATTGGGAAAGGTATGTGAACTGAGCTAGCAGTCAGAAACAAAACCAAACCATCAGACTGATGCATTAAGAGCTTGGAGTTAGTTTCATTTAAGCTGTAGGACTAGTTTGTGTTTCTAAGCTGTGTTTTTACAAAGCTTTGGTTCAGTGGCCTGTGTAGTATTGGTATGGGACTATCTGATGCAGTTGTGGTGGTGAAAAGCTGCAGCTAGAACAATGGGAACTTTGGGGAACTGGTCTTTTCTAAATTTATTTCCTTTTAGCTGGGGATAGAGCTTGGCTTTTAGCTGAACATGAGTGTGGGTGTTTTTTGTAAAATGTCATCTTCTGTGTGTGTCTTGGCTTCTTTATTTATCTTGAAGTTGTGAAAAGATGTTTCAATGGCAGAAGTGAAAATAAAAGAGGATGTAAGAGCCCACCACTTGGAGGAAAGTACTGTGAGCTAAAAGTTACAAAACTGATTTTGCTTCATTAGAAATAACTTCTCAAAGTGTGAATAGGCTGAAAAGAAGTTGCGTGGGTTGTGCCCTGACTGGGTGATTCCAAGCACCTCCAGGAAGGGCTGCAGTTTGCAATTTCAGTGTCTTTTTTCAGAAGAACTACACTGGAAAAGAAATGCATAGGCCTTCATCTGAAAATGGGGGACAGATGCATCAGGGAAGTGCTGTTGCTCACGTGCCTCCTACCACGGGTACAGACTGCTCAGGACTCATTTGCTGACATGTCCTTCTCTACACAGGAAAGCACTGCTGTATTTTGCTTATTGTGGGTGGTCAGATGAACATTTCAAACCTGTCTTACCATAATTCCATAAGGAGCTCTTGATTTTCTAGTCTCACAGGCCATGGAGTATGTCAGCTGTCCTAAGAAACCACGGTCCACAAAAACAGTGCTTTGCACCCAAGCCTGTGCTGTTGGCTTGGTCATTGTTGGCTGTCCTTGGTTTTGTTACACTGGGTAAAGTACAGAACATACAACCTTCAGTAAACAATGTTTATAGTGTGGATCTGAGGGACCCCTCCTCAGATTTGTGGTGTCAAGAGTGGGGTCAGCAGCAATCTGTCTCAGGTAAGAAAGCTGTTCTGGCAGATGTGGCTGATGCTTTCCATATCTGGAGCTGGAGGAGAAGGGCTAAGGCCTGATTATGTCTTGGATTAGGAAGCTTGCTTGGAAACTGGGTGAAAATGTCCAGCTGAGACGCAGAGATTGGTTTTAATACTCTGTGGAAGTTCTCCTGAACAGATATTAAGCTCCAAGAAGAAAGATGGAAAGTCAGGAGAATGGCACTGTACAGCACCAGGATACAGATTTATAGCTGCTCTGGCCCAGCTGTGACTTGCTTAGCATTAAAATGTGTCGACAATGCAGACACAAACTGAACATGATTCCCATGTTAGTAGATTGTGCCCCCCTTTCTGAGCATATTTCTTTGCTGTGGTTACTAAGGAGATCAAGCACAGTTCAGCTTTTGTTCAGCAGGCAGGAGAATCTGCCAGTTCTTCAACAAAGGCCTGATAAGGTAATTTCCTTCCTCTCATGTTGACAGCAATGAATGCAAGTTGAGCACTGTAAATGGAAAAGTTGTCTCAAACTGTGTTTTCTGGTAGTGGCTGTGATACTTGTGGGCTTGTGTACTGGCTGGCTTTGGTCTTTGTGTTGGTGGTCTGGTCTCTGAGGGACCCTTGGGGGAGAAAAAATTCCCTTTGTGTGGCAAGATGAGATACTATTTAAAATCCATAGGCTAAGTGTGCTGTTCTGGGATCTCACTGCTTTTTCCATGCCATAAAACTATAGGTTCTGGGGAAGACTGTGTCAGATGTAAGACAAAAAGCTTAGTGGGAAGACCACCAAATTTGTCACTGACAGCATGAGGGGGATTGTAGAGTCAGGAACAGGACAAATAACCATGGGTAGAAAGGGAGAAATGCTAGATAAACAACAAAAAAACCCCCTTGTAGCTGTTTTCTAGTTAAAAAAAGGTGACAATTTAGACCAGTATGTAACATGGTAGCTTTTGGCTTACCTGTCTACCATCACAGGTAACATTGACATCCCTTAAATTCAGATTCTTGTCCATCTGTTTCTTGCAACCACAAGGTGGGCTGGTTCTGTAAAGTCTTTGGTGTTACAGAGGGATGTCCTAATGACTATTATTATCTGATTTGTTGCAGTATTGATAGGCAGGAGGTAGCAAAGAGGGGTGGTTGCTTTGTGTTCAAGGCAGTAGAAACGAGTGTGGGGGGAACATGCTTGACTGTGAGAGGCAATTACCTTCATAAGCCTGATGTGATCCTGGATATGTGCTCTAAATCTGTCTTCAGTGAAATATTTGGATAACAACAGGCAGATAATGCTGTACAAATCACTTTTCCCTTCGTGTTTGACCTCTCTTTCTGAACCAAAGAATGACAACCGGTTTTTCTGCTCCCTTACCTCAACTCTGCCATCTGAGATGAAGGATCTGGTGCACAAGAGCAAGAACAGAAGAGTTCATGTACCTCAGTTCCTTTGGATTTGTCAGTGTACTTCTCTGTGTTTTCTAGTTTCCTAGCCTAGAGAGAGAGAATAGAACCTTCCAGAGTGTATCTTATTCTTCAGATGTCCCAGCTGGAGCAGCAAGCTCCTTTTCAGGGCATTTTTACCCTAGTTCTGAATTCCTAGTTTCCTGCATAATGAGTGAGTTTGGTGGTCAAAATTTAAAAAGGGCTTGCACCTGTGAGTGAGACAAAGGCTCCCCTCTCTCTTGAAACTTATTATTTAGGAAATAAGGAAACTTATTTTATTTTTTTGCAACTGTTCTATGATGTGCAATGGGATGTTGATCAAAACAGTAGAGCCTATCAACTTACTATGCTGAGCATCGCTTTGGGAGCCCACAAATATGGAAAGAAATGAAAAGCAGCTTAGTAACAGAACCAAGCAATAGAGGCTAATTTAGGTCTTGTGTATTGACACCTCACCTCACAGTTTCAACATGGGCAATCAGAGAGTGGAAGATGCCTAAGATGAGTTGAATCAAAGATGCCAGAAACTGAGTGTCCTAAAAGGCAAAAGTAGCATATGTCTCTCATTGCAGCAATTAAAATTTGATGTTTCTATAGTGATTAGGAGCATGGGGGAAACAGGAATTGAAACTAATAACTGGCAAATATCAACACCGTGATTGTGGACACTGCTGCCACATAATTTTCTGAGTATCAGGTAAGTTCTTCTATCTCCAAATGATAGCTTGGACTCTTAATGTCTGCATAAGAGCACTTCCTTTCCATTGGAGCATAGTTTCTAAATTTGCAAACACAGATACTTTACTAATAGGATCCACACCTTCACTGAACCCTGTTCAACCTGTGCTTGAAGAGGTCTTCGTCTTGCCAGCTGAGATTCAATTTCTGTGTAACTATTGCTAGCTGAGAGATGGCATCCAGTTGTAGGAGAGCAGCTTGGAAGGAAACTAAACTAGAGTTAGAAGCAGAATTACTTCCCATTTCTTAGCAGATAGCATCTCATTGTTTGAGGTGTCTTGGTCTAGTATGCAGAATTCAAGTCTTATTTAATTAGAATCCATGAGGGAGACATCCTTGGCCCCTCCTTTGCTTATTTCTATTAAGACTTCCTTGGCAGTACCCTAACGGGAAGTCAAGAGAAGGTGATCAGGTCCTGGAAGATGCTGAGCTGCTGGCACAGGTGACACGTAGTTTGCAACTTGAATTACAGACTAACTCATTCCTTCTGGTAGCTGTGTGCAAACCATGCAGCTGCAAAGAGCAAGGAAAAGAATCCTG
This sequence comes from Aphelocoma coerulescens, assembly GCF_041296385.1. Taxonomy (NCBI): domain Eukaryota; kingdom Metazoa; phylum Chordata; class Aves; order Passeriformes; family Corvidae; genus Aphelocoma; species Aphelocoma coerulescens. Next base: position 77,315,098 of record NC_091014.1, on the reverse strand, counting down.
AAGTTAGTTCCTTACAGACCAAGCTCAAGTCTTGCTTTGTCCTCTCAGACCACATCTATTAAACTCCAGTTCTGACTGGTTCTGGTGCCAAACAGAACTCTCAGAGATAGTGGTGTTGTAAGTGAAGCTACAGTCACAGATGGCTCCTGAAGGTGCTCATATAACACAAGTGAGTGGTAGTGTTAGTCAAATATTACTTCTGACTTGCCATTTAAGTTTAAAATACAGAGCAGTGATTGCTGGAGCAGTTGCACAAACAATCAAGTCTAGCTCTGTCATGGTTTCCATAAGAGGCAGTTGGGTGTAACACTTCATGCACTTTAATTATGGAACAAAAACTACTCCTAGCTCAGTTGTTAATAATATATTTTGAGATTGAATGCTACTATTGAAAATGATTCTATACTCAAAGGATTCAAATGTGTCTTTTGGTAGCTGTTTCTACTTGGACACCAAGGCTTGAAGCTCAGCATGATGTCTGTGCCAGTGAGCCTTTGAGATGAGAAACCAATAGTATTAAACTCCTAAACTACAGTTTCTTGAAAATACTCAGGCTATTTTCCCCTGGAACTCTGCAGGAGTGAATGCAAGGTTTAGATTGCATGTTACTGAACTAATCAGTGCTCTAAAATCTAGCAGGTTCTGTTCAAACCCCTTCTTTCTGCCTTTGCATGGCTCTGTCTCTCACTGGCACTTTGATTTTAAATCCCTTCTGAAACTGGAGGTACAAGTGCAGGATTAATTTGCTGCAGTGCCCTGGAACCTCTTCCTCAGACTAAAGAAGGAAGGAGCATCTCTAATCTTGTCTCTGTGCTGAAGAATGGGGATTTCTGTCAAGAGTAAGAAGAAAAGTCACTGTGTTAAGGCTGGACTTGTCTTGGCAGTTTTACTTTTCTATATGTCTGGTTCCATTTGTCCCCATGTGAACACCCTGGGCCCTGCTGACACAAATTGCCCTGCTGGCACAAATTGCCTGAGGTACAGCACTCAGATTACTGGGTTGAAGCTATTGCTGGTCTTATCCACTTCATCTTCACTTTAAAAAAAAAAAATAGAATTGAGTCTTCCTACAATGTAGTAACTCGCTGTGCATCACTATCAGTTTTGCCATGGGCTAGCATGGAGGGACATTTCTTAACAGCTGTATGACCAAGCCCACACATATCTAAGCTTGTGGTGTATCTAACATCATAGGAAAATAGTATTGCTGTAGAAACAGGCTGCTGAATCTGTGATAGAAAGCTGATTCTGTGTTCGTGTCCCTTTCCTTGATACAGTCAACAATATAAAAGTATAGATAACTACCTTTAAAGAAGGTTTGCAGCTGATGCAGCTGCTGCTATTAAATTCATCAGCCCTAATGAGAGGTACCAAGTCACAGCTGAGGCTCAGATACTCCTGCATCTGCAGGAGAGTAATCAAACTCTATTCTGAAGGTGATTTTTCCCCATAAGGAATGCATTCCAGAGGAAGAAGCACACTGTTGAGAGAATGGCTTGAACTTTAGGAGGAGCTACTTCAGTATGAATGAAGTTTGTGTAGTCTTACACCCCTTAAATACCATTTTTCTCTGGTCCTTGCATGGAAATCCATTAAGCATTCACATCTGCACTAGAGAAGGGTGTGTATTGAAAGAAACCTGCCCAGAATCATTTGTGCTGGGCTTCCTACAAATCCCCCTTTCCATTAACTTGAGTACAGTCAAAGCAGCCTTCGTAACACACACCTAAAACATGACTGAGAAAAACCACACAGAACTTGTCTGTCCATCTCTGCTACTCTACAACAGCAAACACCCCAGAGAGAAGCACTTTTGGCATTCCCACATTCTGCATCTGCCCTTCCAGGGATGTACCCGAAGTGTTCTTGCAGGTGAGGCACTGAGCAACCCTTCTGCAGCAGAATGAGCTCTCACTGGCACTCTGAAGGGCAAAATTGAAATGACAGTGAGGAAATGTTCTGTACAAGGCAACCACACTGGTCCTAGTCAGACCTCTGTTGGTCCCTTGCTGCAAAAATACCAAAGATGAGCTTAAAAGCTACAATTAATGATGCTACAATTCATGTTGCTACTAGATTTCAGGAATATGTATCTATTGAGTGGTTTATAGCACATTAAAACCCATGTTGTTCACAGGAGATACATTTACTTATCTTTACAACCAGCCTTTATTCTCCTGAGGGTGAAATTGCCATATCAATTTTCTTTCTTCCTCACACCCATCACCTCCCTTTATTCCATGGGGATGCTAGCTACCTTTGCTCTCTAAAAATGATATTGCAGTTATTCTAGCTAAACTCTGAGCAATGCATTTCTCATCTTGCCTTTCGCTTTGCAATCTGCTGTTTCTATTTTCATAGAGTCATGGAATCATTTAGGCTGAAAAGACCATTTTAGATCATTGAGTCCAGCTTTTACTGTCCAGCCCACCACTAGCCATGTCCCCAGATGCCACATCTACACATCTTTTAAATACTTCCAGAGATGGTGAATCAACGACTTTCCTGGGCAGCCTGTTCCAGTGTTTGAGAACCTTTTCTGTGAAGAAGTTTTTCCTAGTATCCAGTCTCTGTGTTCCTGCCTTGCTGCAGCAACTTCAGATTGCTCAAGGTCGTTACTCAGAGGAGCCTGAGTTGTGACAGGTTACTGTAGCCTGGAAGTCACGAAAAGCCATTTATCTGGGAAATTGCTCAGCACCACTCCTTTGGTGTCTGCTCTTTGTGAGCATTACTCTGTATATAGGCCACACAGTGGACTTCAGCAGACTCCAGATGAATGAGGGAATGCTGCAAATCAGTTTGTCAGATGGACAAGTGAAATGTCAGGAGAGGAGTTTGTGAAGAAAAAGAAATAAATTTCTTTTCCCAGTCTTTAGGATTACTGCTGCTAATCCATTCACTCATCTTGATAGCATGCTGTTTATTAGTACTTCCATGTTTTTTCCTTTTTATCTTTCTTTTATTTATTTTTAAATTCCCATTTTCTGACATTTTTTACCTTCCTGGTAGATTACTTATATAAGATGGGGAGAGTTGTTTCCAAGTGGCATTTTATACAAAATATTGTGACTCCTTTCTTGTTGTCTCAATGGTTTACAATGCATTTTAGCTCCTCTAGCTACAGAGGCTTTCAGCATTTAAAATTTATAATGAAGGGGGTTGTTATATTTGGCTTTCATAACAAGAACCATTTGAACAGTTTCTTTATTTAGTACACTTACAATTTACAATGTGTGTGGGGAGGCTTGTATTTTTCCTAAAAGAGAAATACAAAGAAAATTGTTCTTTTTTCTGAAAAGGGTGTGAAATTTTTAGCCTCCTCATTTCTGCAGCTGCAAAGAAAACTCTAAACTTCTAGAGAAGAAATTGTTGTTATGCTCTGGGGACAGGGAGCGAATGTGAGAAAAAAAAATGTCACTGCTGGGCAAGGTACTCCTTGGGTCACTTTACTCTGTTATCCTCACAATTTATTTTAATTGCTCTAAACAGAGAAATTCTGAACAGAGGTTGATTTGTTCATTGTCTTATCTGAACCATCACCTTTATCTTTTGGACTTCAGTTCTGCTGGATCTCCGTGTTCAACCTCTTTGGCAGCCTGGTTTACACCAGGCCAGGATTTGCTTTTTGCAGATGCTGTGACAATAAGCACAGAATGTTGCTTTAGTATTCCCGTGCTGCTGTTTGCTTTGTAGGGTGTAGGATGCTATTGTTTACCCTGCTCTTTGACCTTCTGCTTCTTAATCTTGTTTTTCGGCACTATCTGCCCAGAATCTATCTTTAAGCAGAATGTAAAACTGAAGCGTGTTGTAACCTTCAGATGAAACACAGGCTTTGATGAGGGAGATAATGATCTGAACCTTGGGGTGTCAGCCAGCAGTGGTGTTGCTGCACTCTGTGTTAACATTTTGGGGAAATAATTCCAGTTACCCACTGCTTGTTGGTGCTGCTGTGGCCTCGGAACCGACTGCTTGGCAGCTGCACGTTTTGTGGGAATTTGAATGATTTCAAGATGTTTGTTGTCTGTTAAGGCCAAACCTGTGATGCAGTGTCACAAAGCAGAATGGAACTGGAACATTCAGTAGAGGAGCTTCTGTGACGGTGCTGTGACATGAGAGCTTTTGACCTTGAGGACCTCTCGACAGGAAACTTGCAGAAACACACTTTTCCCTGAAATACTCGGATTGGAGAGGACATTCAAAACAAACTAGCCACCAAAATACAGAGAAAACATTGAGAGGCAGATGCTTGTTAATGAGAATGAAGTATGGCGATTGAATCCCTGTGTCACATTTGCTTAGAACTCAAACTTCAGCAAAACCATTGGGTTAAGTCTCAGGAACGTGGTGTGGAGCAATTGGAGGCTGCAGTTTGCTCAGCTTCTCACTTGAACACCTCAGTCCAGGTGACTGCTATGATCTGCTGTAACATCTTGACCCACCACTGCTTTGCAATCTGTAAGCAGATGCTCACTTTGAGGGGCTCTTTCTGGATGTGTTGTTAGATAAAGTCTAATCCCAACAATCTTCTGGCATTCATGTGCAGTATCCTGACTTCTCAGGGCAGAGTCAGCTTTCCAAATGGTAGGGGGAATGTGCTTATGCTCATTTTGCCTCCTCTCTCATTCCTTTCTTTGCTCCTTTCAACAGTTTTATCTGCATTGCAATAGAAAAATAATTAGGTATTCTGATCCTTAAAAAAAAAATTATATAGTTTGGATTTCTTTAAATCTTTGCCTGGTCTTGCTTTAGAATTTGACTATAAGATGAGGGGTTGAGAATGAAAGAGATTTTTCAAGCACAGAATTGTCAGTGTGACTCTTGCATTGGGATAAAAAGGAGAGAATATATTAAAAAAAACATTTCACTTCTTTCAACAGCTAAGTAAGATATGGTCCCTGTCTTCGATTCCTTGCCTTCCTACTAAATTTCCCAGCATAAAAAAAGAAGTTAAATCTCAGCATTCTGATATCTTTAAGACTTGAGAAACAAGTCATCTTTTATCTGTGGCTTTTTCCCTGAATACACTCCCTCATATCCATGAGGGCACTTTGCATCTTTGAAAACACAATAGAGCTTTGCCAGTACTGCAGACAGAAAATGAGTCATGAAAGATATCTCCCCATTTGCCTGCTCTTTGCACCTGTGTGCCTACCCAGAGTTAGGATTTCTATAAACTTTGTTTACAACACATCAATCACCTGGAACAGCCCACGGAGCTCTCCCCTTCCTCTCTGAGCTTCTCCCTGACCTGAGCTGCATTCTCTGCCAGTGCAACTCCCTCATCCTCACTTGTGCTCAAACCTCTGGTCTGGACACCGGGCAGAGGGTGGGATTCTGGGCAAAATTTGAGGCTAAGGACAGGAATGGATCATGCTGCCTTCCTTGGAAAATCTGATGGCTGGATGACAACTGCAAAGTCTGTGTGTGTCTCTGCCTTGACTTTCCCTTTTCTTGTAAAGCAGATATAAATGTTACACTCCCTGATGAACTTCCCTTATTTGTTACCCCAAGGTGTGTTAATGTCCTTGGCTAGGAACAGGGCTGAGCATAACAGATCGTTTGTAAATGGAGGAAGGCAAGGCTAACTGCATTCTCTGGTTGTGTTATACAACTATGGTAACAATTGGTTTTCATTGGAAACAGAAAGAGTCTTGCTTAATATAAAAGGAATGAGTGCTTTACTCACAGCCCGAAAGAACAGAAACCTCTTCAGTGCAGAGCTATCAACGTTCAGCATTATATTTTTGTTGGGTAGATTTGTTGCTTGAAACCATGGCCCTGAAACACTTCTGTCCCTTCTGTGGTTGGATTCTTGTGCTCTGAGATACCTGCAGGAATTTCTAGCTACTCGAGGAGAATATGAATAATAACACAGATTGAAGTTTCAAAAAACGTGTCAGATGATCAGTGATTGCAGACAGACTGTCTGAACTTACACTGCTTTTATTAGGAAGTCATGCCACAAGAGATGAAATTATTTTGGATAATCTTCTGTGTTGTCCAGCTAAAATACAACTTTTATTCCCTCTCTTGTGTACTTCCCTTCCTCTGGTGTCAGGTAATGCGGTGTTTTTGTCAGTCACCATCATCAGCGCTTCAAGTGTGGCTGCTCCCATCCCAGGAAGGGACAAAGCACAGGAGAACTGTCCTTCCTGCCCTTTTGCTAACACAGGGATGGTGCAGGCAGTGGGTGCTGTTTGGTGGAGTTACCCCTCCTGGGAATAGCCAGCAGCTTCCCTGCTCCAGCTTCTGCATCAAGGGCAGCCAGAGCAAGTCTGCCTTCTACAGGAGACAAAGTGGGCACCAGAGCCATGTCCATGCTGCTGACCCCAACAGGTGACTGCCCTTTGCATTACCTGGGGCTGACCTTGATTATACCTCCAGATCTTGCTGCTTATGTAGAGGAAAAGAAAAAATTGCTTCTAAAAGGCATTTGGTCAGAGGCCAATTTCCAATAATTGAAGCAAACAGATCTAAATTCCAAATATTGAGGGTAAGAACAGCTTTTATAAAATGATGATGACCTGATTTATTAAACTCTAGCTGGTAATACCCAGTTCCTCAGTGCAGCGTTCCCTTCTGCTCTCCTATTGAATTTGAGTTCACCTATATAAAACCCTCTTCATAGGTAACAAAGTTTAAAAGCATGGACAAGAAAAAGAATCTGCAAAACAGATGTTAAAAGAAAGCAGTCAAAAATCACTCCTCTTATCCTTTTATTTATTCCCTTGTTTTTCCACACTGCTTTGGATTAGCCTGCATCAGTGTCTGTAGCCATGCATGGTTATGCTCTAGGGGACAAAATGCTGGGAAGGAATAGCTAAGCTTTGCTCTTAGCAAGAAAACAAGATTTGTTGCCATACATTGTCTGTAAATTCCCTGGAGTGTCTCCCAGTGAATTGCTGGGGTTTATTGAGATCTGTTTTCCACGCTCAAGTTCACTTGTGTCTCAGCTGAGCACAGCACTGGTAGGGCAGGGGGGTGACCCAGCTCTGCCCCTGAGCACACCAGGTGGGGGGCTGGCCTGGCTGGGCCACCTTTGCACACCCTTGGGAGCATCCTGTAGGAAATGGCTGTGGAAGCAGCTCACTGGCAGCTCCTGGCAGGGGTGCAAATCGTTCCTCAGCCCTGGTGGGAGGAAAAAAGTGGGGAAGTTTCTTGCCCTCACCCAAGGCCGTTGTGTGTGGTTGTGCAAGGAAATGCCCCTTCAGTGTTGGGGCAGGTGGGAAGGGGAGAGTGTTGAAAATGCAGTGGAAGAAGGGGAAGTGAGTGAAAAGGGGAGAAGAGAAACCTCTGGGGAGCTGTGATGATACAAATATCATCCGAGTGAGGCTGCCTCTGCAGGGAGGCATTGAAATGTGCTTGAGGATATAATGCTCAGGCAGTCAGCTGGAGAGAGGGAGCCAGTTCCAGGCATTCAGTCTTTCTATATAATCTCTGAGGGAGAGAGAATTACTGAAGATGTCTCCATCTTGGCCATTTAATATTTCTTTCTTCCTCACTCCCTGGCACTGATGCATTCCAGACTTTTTTTTAGCCAGGAAATGCTACCTGAATATCCCTCTCCATCTCCTCTGTCCAGCATGTGGGTGTTTTGACAAATTACCACCTGATCATCAGCTGGAAAGATCAGTTCCTTCCACACAACTTTTCACTGCAAATATTAGCAGCTGGTAAGCCAGGGATAAAATTGCTGAGGTAGATGGGAAGCAAAAATCCTTAATCTAGATATCATCTCCACCAAATGTGAGTAAACACATTTCACTGTACATCCCGCATTTCTTTGAAACGACTTAAGTGTGATGGAAATTCTAATGAGCAAGGACTAGGTAATGATTTGCTCTTCCAGTTGACCAGAGTGAGGGAGGAGTTCTTAGGAGGAAGAGGAGGTGAGAAGTGTTAGGAAGTTCTTCTCCAGAAAAAGCAGGCCAAATTAAATTACCTCTGCTTTCATTGGAGGAAAAGAAAGCCAAGCCAAAGAACTGGGGAAAGGTCATTCTTTTTCTTTATTGGCCTAGAAGTTCTTTAGTTCCCTGTCCTAGAACTTTCAGGATAGTGAGGAAGTGGTGGCAACTGGGATTATTAAGTCACTACCCGACCTAATTATTTTTGTCAACAAATCCTGAGGCTATTTCTGTGGGATAAATAATTCCTTTTGTCATCAGGTAAAAGTGAACTGTATGTGATCTCTCAGATCTGTGATCTGAGTTTCTCCAGACCTGAGAATTTTGCCAAGTGCTGATACTTCATTTAATTCTTGGCTGTATAAGAAGCATTTCCAAATATACAGATAACCAATGGAATATATTTTGTATGCCCTAAAAGGCATTTTTTTTTAAATCTAGTGAAGTTTTCAATTAGAATAAAAGCTTTACTAGTTTTTCAGATATGTTTTTAGTCATATTGGTAGGATTCTCAGTGCATACACTGAGTGTTCTGCTTTCAAGCACTCTTTATTGTTGTTACTATTCGTAGGGTTTTTTGGGGATTTTTTGGTTTGGTTTGGTTTTTTTTGTAGGGATGGAAAGAAATAGAACGGGAGCGAAATCAGGAACAGAAGTGAGGTCTGCATATGTTTGTGAGGCCTTAAGCAGATGACACTGTCAGGGGCTGAGCAGTTTGCTGCATTCCCTGTGGGAGACAAAGGCTGAATGGCGCTTCCCAGACTAATCCATTAAGGGCCCTGTGTCCAAGAAAACAAAGGTTTAGAACAGAATTATCCTTTGAACTGCACGTACAGGATGGTTCAGAGATGTGGTTCAGAGCCCACTCTAGAGCTGCTCTGAAGGAAAGCTCCTGAGATGCTCTAAGGGCACACGGATAGGTTTTGACAGTGGCTGCTTTGATCTCCTAATCCACTTCCAAAGCATTAACGTAAATGCAACCTAGGATCACTCCATGTAATTCAGCTCTACTCAACCTGAAACTCAGAGTTTTTTCTAAAGTTTGCTGTGGGGAAAAGGCACATTAGTATGTTTGGTTTAGCATTGAGGAGACAGATCCTGTTGACAAAGAGCATTGAAAGTAAAGCTCTCCGTGGCACCTTCCTACACGAGAACCTCTCATCATCTGATCTGCTCCGTTGTGGGAAAGGATGAATGACAAAGGAAACCCATTTAAAAACATTTCATAGAAACGATGATTTCTTTATCTAGTAATATTTTTTTTAATTTGGAAGTTCACTTTGTCACTGTAAGTGACAATGCAAAGTGTAGGTGTCGTTGGTCTACTGAATTCTGTGGGTCTTAGAACTTCACCAAATCTCACCAAACCATTCTTAAAAGCTGACATGAGAATCATGATTTTTTCTAAAAATCATGATTTTTAGATTTATGGGCCATTTTTGTCCTTTGGCAATGGAGCACAACCATACTGGAAGCCACTGGATATTATATTTGCACAAGTGTAACTTCATCTGAGAATGTGAATTGAGCAAAGCCCATCAGTGCTGGTGCCTGTCATGTAACTCCTCTCTCTTTCAAAACCTGTGAATGCAGTTTCCTATTTGACGTAAAGCTGCTTCAGCAATATAATTATTATATTTCCTGACAGCATTTTTTTTGAAAATACAAAAGTGGCTCCACCTCCATGGATATATAATCAGGTTTCTTCATCCTTTGTCTGAGGACTCTTTGCAATTTGAAATCCATATTGCTTCATTGGAGATGCTTAAGCCTTCATTTATGCAAATGATTTCATCCAAAATTGTCCCAGAGTACTTGTCAAGCTGTTGGCTGAATCCAAAGCCTGTGGATGTAAATGGGAAGACTCCCTCTGACTTCACTGACCTTTGGATAAGCTCATTAAATTGTAACAATGACAAAAAAATATTAAATGTAGATTGAAAGCATTATAAAAATGTCATTGTTATGCTGATCTCTTTAAAGTTTTTTGACCTTAGCTAGCTAGACTCCCCACATGTAAGACTTTTATCTGACTTCTGTTGAATTGTTCTTTTCAACTTATTCCATAAAATATTTCAATTATACAAGAGTCGGAGATAAAATCAGCTGAGTAATCAGGACATTTCAAGTACACCAGTGACCAGCCCTGGAATCTGGGAAGGAGCACAGACATCAGTGAAGGTGCCCACCTGCAGTGTATCCCTGCCTGCCCACAGCTGTGATGGCCAGGCTGTGACATTCTCAGCTGGTGACAGAATTCAAACTGCAAATACCAGATAAATGCATGGTTGTCTGCAATTCCAGGCAGGGTACCAAGTATCCAAGTACCTGGGTCTTGAGATGGTATCTGCATAATGTTAACAGGTTTGTAGTCTGGAGATGGCTGATTAATTCTCCAGTGCAGGCCTGCTTTGAAAACATGCTTGGCTTTAAGCAGAATTTGAAGTAGCAAGACTTGTGCATTGAAATCCTAATGCAGGTCAAGCTAGAGTTTATGATTCAAGTACATGTTTGAAGCAAAATTTACCCCTGGCTTGATTCTGGCTTGTCCTGGACTGGAATTATTCTGAACCTGGTTCTATTTTGTTGTTCTTTTCTTTTTCTTTTTTTTTTCTTTTACCAGTTGAAACAAAGCTGTCACTAATCTACAGAGCAGGATTTTTTAATATCGCACTGAAATAATGAAAACTGGTCTGTAGAAATATGCAGGACTGTTTTATGTGTCTAGTAAACATCTATCTAAACATTTGTAAGCATTCACAGCCCCTGCCATACCTATAGCTTCGAGTCATTCTGGAAAGGCAACATATCTTGCATAAATGTCTCAATGTAGTAATTGATAAAACAAAATATGTGTATTTGTAAACCTGGCAACACTTACAGCTAGATTCTCTGACTTCCAGTCCCCTTCCCTAATTATTGAGTCACAATATTGGTGAAGAAAGACCAACTTGAATTTGATCTTGCTTCATGTGGAACAAAATTATTACATTGCAAGATCAATCAGCTACAAACATTTTGTGACTGGAAAAAAAGCAGATTTATGTTTGAAGCTTTATCAAAATGTTGTTACCTGCAGCTATCATTTCAATTTCTGTTTTCCCTTTATGAAAGAGGGAGCCTTCCCATTTACCTATATAAATCTATGCTGAACAACCAGCAATTTGGATTTCTTCTCCAAAGAACAACGTCATTAGTGTCACAAGCAGCTATAGCCTGAGAAATCTCCCTGAACAGGTGTCACTTAAAACTTATGCCAGCCTTAGCCTGCCAAGCAGAATTATAGTTAGAAAATATCCCTGTGGAAATGGCTGTAGGAGGCTCTATTTGTTTTCCTTTACTTGTGGGAATCAGTCTCTTAACTTATTACCACAGGCCTGGGCCCTAGGGTATATCACCATGTCCTGCAGCCATAGGGAGGAGGAGGAGGAGGAGGGAAGATCCAGCAGGCAGGAATGGTGCAGCAAGATTGATTTATTTAGTTATTTTACAAACTCTTTTATAGACTTTTTTCTTCATAGTCTAATTGGACAAAGGATCAGCCACCCCTTGGGGGTGATTGGCTAAAATCCTAAAACATCCATTGTCAAAATAATTTTCCTGCTGTACTTTACACAAGACTTTTCAAGGTTGCAGGTGTTTGGTTGTTTACATAACTCTGCTACCTCTTCTGTGAGAGAGAAAAGTCTCTGATGGACTTAGAAAACAGCAAGAAAATCCTTGCTAGCAGCATTTTTGTATCTACATTAACTTGCAAGCAGGAATATGTAGCACACCACCTAGCAGCCTAAAACATCTGGTGTTTGAAATGCCAGAGATGTTCCTTCTGCCTCTTGTGTCACTCTGCAATAGGAGTTATTCAGCCTGACTTTTGCTAACAGCCTTAATAATGATTCCCAGGGTCAGATACCTCTCCTGTTCTGGCCAAGGCCCAGCAGTGAATCAGAAATAAGTACTTGATTCACCCTGTGCAGCTCAGAATTGACGCTTCCCCTCAGATCAGAAGTTTCCACAGTGTCAATCTTCTGACCATAACTGAACTTCTTAAAGTGGATATTCCCCTACTTGCTACTGGAAACACATTTCCAACAGGAAAAAACCCAAACAGTGTAATAATTGCAAATCAGTAACTGCATGTAAAGACCCAGTTCAAAAGGAAGTGTGGATTACTGAGCCAATTTTCTTTAAGATATAAGAAGAAAGGTTGTCTACCAAAGTCAAAGCCATAAACTGAAATGTAACAAATAGGCTATTTCCATTGACTTCAGTGGGTTATCCAGTGATGACTTGATATAGGGGGCAGTTTAGGATAGTGTGGATTGATTGATGCCTTTTCCTGGTCTTAAAATCAGGAGTCACACACGGTTAGAAGGGGAAAAGGGATTTTACCTTGGTATTTATTTTAAGGATCCTTAGGTGTACAAGTCCAGGTCATATGCATCGAGATGCACCCCGCCGAGTCTATCTCTGTCTTCGTCTTCTGTCTCCACACCTCTCTCTCCCCTTCCCCAACATTGGGTATAACATTATAGGTGTTACTAATTAGCATATCTATCAAAGATTCCCCAATGAGAGGCTCAAGTGAGCCCCCCTCCCCAAGGAGCCTTCCCCTGGATGGTTCTATCTTGGTTTACAGAATGTGTTCTGGAGAGGACCTTGGGCTCTGGGGCACACTGATCTCTGGCTACGAAGCTTCTAAAATGTTGAGTCTCTCAGCTTGACAAACAAGTCCAAGAATGTAGGCAAAAAGCACTAGGAATACAGAAGCTGTAAAAAGGTATAACAGGGGTATAAAGGAAAGGGCAAAAATCTTCATGGCATCAGATAATGGGGTCGTTTCTAACCCAGAATACTCTCAGGTGCTAAGATGAAAAATGAGTAAGGTGTCTCACGAGGCATTGCTTGTATCCCTCCTGCATTTAACCCTGTGAGGGCTCTGCAGCCCTGGGTATACACACATGCATTAGAACATTTTAAAAGAAAAGTACCAATCATGCATTAAGACCAGCTGCAGATACCCTGAACTTCCAACTTCTTTTTTTCTTGAGTTGCAGGGAAATTAAATTAATTTCACAAAATTCTGCACAGCAGACAAGAGCTTCTCTTGGCTGCCCAATAGGCTTATCATAATTTTGTATTCAAAGTGCATATTGGATCTTGCTACTGGCAATGCTGATTGATTTTACTCAGTGCTGTAGTGGCTGAAGTAAATTTCATACCCCAAACCACAAGCTTTGTACTTGATTTACTTCAGTTTGTGTGCACTTGGAAAATTTACTTTTTTTAAAAGGATGTAGCGGTTCGGTGGGTTGGATTCATTTCTTTTTTTGATTTCACTGGGGCTGTGCATTGGATTCTTTCTCTCTGTTTTCTATGTCTTCTTTTCCTTTCTCTTTTCCAACTCCTGTAAAACTTCCCGAGGTTCTCATTTCCTTTCCAGATCTCAAGGCGTGTTGCAAACAGGTTAAAGGATGAAACAACGTCTTTGCCCCAGCTGAGGCAGCAGTGGGAGGACTGAGCTTCCTGGGAATCTGAAATCCAAGCAGAGCAGTGAGGGATGGCTTTTCTGCTGCTTGGTCCTGATGGGACACTAATGTTAAGCCTGCAGGAAATCTATCTGTAGAAAAATTACGCTCTTGAGCTGAAAATAAATTTGGGGAAAAGAAGGTTTGGAGGGTCTGGAGGGTTTTGGACAGGCTGCTGCTGAGGTGTGTAAGCTGTGCCCTGTGTGTAAGGGCTGGTGCAAGCCTCCTTGCCTTCATCTGCTGGTGTTTACTCTTCTGGGGAAAGCCCACACGTTGCTGTGGAGCTGGAAAGATCAGGGTTCATGATGGTCATATGGGAGACTAGTGATGCCATATCCCTTTATTCTTGGTTGTGGCAGCCAGGAATTTTTTTGGATGTTTATTTGTTTGGGTTGGTTGGGGTATTTTTGTTGGTTTGATTTTTTGGTTGTTTGGTTTTGTTTTGGCTTTGGTTTGTTTTCGCTTTTTTTAATACAGTGATTGCATTTTAACTTTTCTAGGTGGGTGTGGCTGCTTGAAGTCACAAAGTGGTATGGAGGGCTTCTGCCCATCAAAGTAAATTGCATTTCCAACAGTAAATAAGTAAATAAGTACCTAACCTTAGTAGAGTAAATTTCCAGAATCCCAAGTAAGCTAAGCAAGCCAAACAAAGTGAAAAGATGCTGCTCTCTTTATCACCTGTCTTGTGTTATTCCTTGAACAGAAACAGGCTCTGTCTTTGGGTACAGTTTCTAAATTTCAGGTCACTGAAGTTTCACCATGGTTATCTTTGGGTTTAGGGGTTACACCCTCTTCCTTGGCTTGGAAGAAGATCCAAATGTAAGCAAATGAACATTTTTATTTATTTAATGCCTTATTTCCTTTTTATTCAAATTCCTGTAAAATTTGCCCCATCCCATTGTTTTTTAACACTGTGTTTATCCTATTTGAGATATATATGTAGAGGTAAGGTGACATTTTTTTCCTTACAGTCATAATTATTTATCAAGGCTTATTTCTCAGGAAAGAATTGTTATGGTTAAATTTGGAATGATGTCTGCAACAGGGGGAACAAGACAGCTACTTGTCTGGACCATCCTGTTACTGTCTTTCCTTCAGTAAGAATATCATTGTTTTCTGGGAGAGCCTTACAAAATGCATATATTTTTATATCCAGTGATAAATCCCAGAGGTTTGTGTTTAGAAATTTTTTTGGAATTGATTTTTTTGGTATTCTAAGACTGAGGATAACGCCAGCTTTTCTGAGCTGAACTGTAAAAGGAAATAATTTTGAGAGAGGGTTTCTTCTCTTCCCAGAAGCTCTCGTGATCTGAAGAGCTGTGTGGTAAATCTCATGGCACACATTTCATATGCTGTTTAATGCCACAGTTAATAAGCTTAGCATTTGGAGCCAAAGTGATTCCTGGCTTGGCACTGTTTTCTGTAATTTGGAGAAGTGAGTTTTGGAATAGATTTGAAAGTTTCTGGCTCCTCATAGGAAACACATTATATGCTTGGCTGCTGTGTGCCTCTGAAGCCCCACCAGTATCAAGGCAGGGTGTGAATTTCGTACAGTTTTCCTGATGAGGTAAATAACCCCCAGTCAGCTGTGTTGCTATTCTTTTAGAAGTCAGCATCTTCAGGACTTCGAGCATTTTGTTGATGTTATGTTTATGCACTTCCAGATCTTCTCCTAAAAGCTCTTAAAGCCCTGCTGCAGGGAGCAGGGCAAACACTCCAAGCTCTTTCCTAACCAAGATCAGGAGAGAGAACTACAATGACTGTTTTGGGGCTTTTTGGCCAAATACATATTAAAGGAAACAAGACTGAGTTTCAATGTCAGTCAGTTCATAGGGAAGGAGAGGGGAAACTGGGGTTATTCTTTATCTTAGTGGTTGAGTTCTGGCTTATTCCACTGTGAGGAGGTGGTAGTGTCCTACCTAGTGACTCATTCAGTTCTCTTTCAGTGGGCCTCTGATTACACCTGGACATAGGCTTAGTAGTTAGTAGATTTGAAATTCCTTCATGGATGATGATGGCACTTTTGTGTCTAAAAGGGACAGGGAACCAGGGAATTACCGTGGTACTCTGCTGAACTGGTGCTAGTCTGTCCTCCTTGATTTCACAGTTAATTCAGAGATTTGGGGCACCAGGGAAAAATAGCTGAGAGCAGAGATGCAGGGGGGTTGAGGCTTTAAGAGCACAAGGATTTAGTACCCTGGAAAAAAGAGACTCATCTTGAAGCTAGAGTAATACAGAATTACCATTTTCTCTGGAACTCACAGCTCCTGCATTTTACTTTCTTCTAACTCGGAGCAAGCTTGTATACTTTTAATTTCTCTGCAGAGGAGTTTTTTTATGTCTTATCCTTAACAGTTTTCATTTCAATAAACAAAATTTTTCCCAAGGTGTTTCTTAGATCTCCTACAGCTTGTTTTTCCATGGCAATTTTCAATTCCTTGGATCGTAGCAGGGTCTCAGTTTGCAGAGTCATTCCTATAGCTAATCCTCCCTCTCTTCCTTTTCTCCTCAGCTGATTGTTCATATCTTCACACTTCACAATCTCACCACCAAAACCTAGACATTCTTTGGAGCTTAACTTGAGAAGGAACACAGACCTCAAAAATGTCACTGAGCTCAGAAGTCTCAAAACAAAATCCTTTCTCTGCTTAAACAGGATGCTGTCAAGGGGTCTGGGCCAAAATTTAAAAAGAAAGATACTAATTGTATAAGGCATTTAATGCTGTATTTTAAGTGATTATTTGGACCACTGGGAAAAAAAAAAAGAGTAAATATAAGTCCTGCCTTTCTTGAAATTCATGAAACAAACCAACAACCACCTCCAAAGAATCACCCTTTCTCCCACTTTTACCTCCTCCATTTCCATGGCTTCCCAGGTGGGTGCTGATGCCAGCACCCAGTGCTGTGTAGCAAGGCACTGTGTTTTCTGAAATGTCAAATTTGACTTGTAGACCATGGGCTAATGAAATTGTTCTCACTTTCTGTTCACTAGCACCAGCCAGTTTGCAGCTGTCTGTAGCCCTCGTCCGGTGTTAACTTTGGCACTGCTTTACAGGGAGTGAGGGTCTGCACTCAGAAATGTCAGCTGTGCTTCAAACAGAGCCTCCTAATGAAAAGTGTGCATTTTGAGTTGGGCCAGAAGCTTCCCTGGAAGCACCAAACTTTTGAAAAGGTGTTAGAGCAACATAAGGCTGCTCTTCAGTGAGAGGCCTTTAAATGAAAACCCAGAGGGATTTGTTGTTATGGGGCTATTCCCTCTGGGAAAAGCAAGAGCAGTACTAGAGCTGTTCCCAGCATAGGCAGAAGGATAAAGGAACAGGGAAAACACTGAGGTCTCACTTTGGGGAAAGTGAAGAGAAACAAAACATTATCCAATCCTGTGCCAGCAGGAACAAGCATGGCAGGGCTGGAGGCAGAGCCCAGCAGATTTTACACTTCTGGGAACAGGGAAAGCTGGGACACTGACATGGAAACCTGTGCCACCAGTAATGCTGTGTGCTTCCTCCGTGCTGTTATTGAGATCTTGGTCATTGGCAAAAGAGCATCTCCTGCCAAAGACAGCTGATCTCTTACAGCCCAGGCAGGAGAGTGCTGCTGGAAGTCTCCACCCCACAGAATTCTGACTGAAAATAAAAGTGATTGCACAGGAAGTACCTCTGCTGTTTCCCAGTCAGAGGTGAACCTTCCAGGTTTGCTGATCAGCCAGGGTTATTTTAGATGGAAATTATGATACTTTGCACGTGGCTGTGCTTGGGAAGTCTTTTTTTGTCATCATCATTATTTTGAAGAAAGGAAAGAATTAATGGATTGGTAAGAGTGGGAGATGGGAAAATACAAGATCAGTTTTAATGCCAGCTTTTGTGCAAAGGAATTGTACCTCTCCTGAGGCTGGTGTCATTCAACCAGCCAGGATTTGAATATCCTTGAATCCCTGTGGTTCCCTATTTTCAATCTTTAGGTAATACAGGCTTGCTACTATTCCCATTGTTTAGGTTTTCCTAATGGCCATAAAGTTCTTTCCTTCCTTTCTGTCTTCCCCAGTGTTTTTCCTCTTATTGTTGGTGGCTTTCAGATTTCTTGTGGCATAAGTAAATAGTTTGTGCAAACGTGCTTTCTGACCTTGCAAATGAAGTGGAAAACCTTATATGCAAAAGCCTAATGTTTAATAAAACATTAAAAATTATGTGTATCAAAACTGAGTCCAAGTGCATTGAAAAAATGCAAAACCTACAGAAGTAAGGCCTCCAAACAGACCTGCTACATTTACTTGGCTTCTGGTTTTGAAATGAGCTGAAACCAGATGTTGCAGAAAGAGAATGTGTTTTTAAAAAGATCTTTTCTAAAATCAGGGCATCAGGGCTTCTCTCTGGAAAGTGTGGGGGAAAACCTTTCTCTGCCATTTTCCTTGAAGGTATCTAGCAGAATGGACCTACTTGAAGGTGCTAATAAATATATCTTGCTGTACTTCTGTTGATCCCTACTAAATTTTTTTCAGAAGTCTTGGGGTTCTGATGGGTAGCAACTTTACTGAGTTTGGCAGTTTTAATCTTGGGCTGGAAGTCCCTTAGGTGTTTCCTGTGAGAGATTGCTAATTGTAAATCTTTGGATTTAGGTGTGGCTAAAGCAATTATTGAAATTTAAACTTGGTGATATCTAATGAAAACATTTCTCATTTTTCCAATTCTCCTTTCTTTGTTAAAAAACAAAGATAAGAAAAGACTGCAAAGAGAATTCACATCTCTTTTGTTTGCTAAAATTATGACAAGATGACAATTTTCCACAGTATTTCATGGTTTTCTGGAAGTCTGGATTGTCAGTATGGGTGAGTAAGACTATTTTCTCCTGAAAAGAAGGTAATTTTTTTTCCCAATTGCCTTTCATTTTTTTCCTGTGAAATCTTCTCAGAAACAGTCTGGAATAAAAGTATTAAATGAATCATTAATAGGATTGATGTAGACTGCCACTTCTTTTATATAGGATTAACTCTAAAATTTTCAGTAATATCAAAGTGATAAGTTAACAGAATGAATAGATGGTTATCTTTTCTTATCTTTGACTTTTTGTATTTTAATCCCTTTCACACCGGTTCTATAAAAAAACCCCTTGTGCTGGCACATTTAAATTCTCTGCTCCTTTCCACACGTTTTGTGGAGCCTGTTATTTGATCCATCACTTCTTGCTGCTGTGTAGGAGAGGCACATTTATTCTGTTTAACTTCCTTATCAAGAACTCTCACTTAGCATCAGGTCAGCAGGGCGCTCATCTTTGGCTGAGGATCTTTGTGCCAGGAAGGAGTTTCTCAGGACCAGTTACTGTGAGAATTACTTTGCATGTGAAGTGTCAGCAGCTGGAGCTGTGTGATCAGCAGCCTGCACCTGTGCTGCCCCTCGCCTAGGGAAACTGCTTTGGAGGGGTGTTTTCAAAGTGGGAGGAGAGAAAATTGGCTCACTCTGAAGGTAAAAGGCACCAGGGGCACTTGATGCATACCTGAAAAGGTAAGATGCTCCTTTCTGTAGCCAAATGCTCCAAGTCAAGATAAAAATCAGGAATGAGGATCCTAAACTCAATGTTTGATGTGGGTGAAGGTGCCCTCTATTCCTATTAGCTGGGATATGAGCTCTGTGATCTCCCTCGTCAGCTAAGTCAGATCTCAAGGAAGGAGCCTCTGGGATTTCGAGGTTCTTATTCCTCTAAAGACTTAGACCTTCATCATCCAGGTGTCTGGACTCTTCTGAAGGCGTTTTATGCTGTCCTCTGAGCAACATCCTCATAGCATTTGCTGACAGCCCAAGTACAGCACAGGACTCTTTCACAAGGTAATAAAGACCATTGCATGTTACAAGAAAGCCTGACCAAAGACCACAGACACTTTTTTTTTTAAAAATCAATCCACTCAGCTAGTCTCTTCTAAAAATACTGCACTTTTGTGCCATCCAAAATTGTGTGTGATTTGCAAGCACTGTGCACCTGGCAGTGTATCTCTTTCAGTATCTCATTTCTTTGAAAAACCCATACACACTTTGATACACCAAGGAGAAAAATCTTCTCCACAGGGAATAATTATTGAGGCTAAATATTAGGTAACAAAAATAAAAACTAGGCACATAATGGGGAATTTCTCAAATGGAAAACACTAGGGAACACAGACAAAAGAATTGTTTATAAAAGGGATTAGTTAACCAAGGAACATGGAAGTATGGTGCACATTGTAATAATTTCTTGTCTGAAATGAAAGGGTGGAAAAAGTCCTTTCACTTGGCCAAAAGCAATAGGCAGATTATTTTTCTTCCTAAGAGTTTTGGAAGAGGATTTGACTGACTCTGAGTCTGATGGACATTGGCTTGGAAGGTTTTACCCAGTGAGTAAAACGTGCCTTAGCTGCAAGAAGGTCAGTTCCACATCCCACATTCTCTGGAGCTTAATGTTTGACACAAGCCCATCTGCACCAGAGTTTTCTCCAAGGCATACTGATGTGAATGTCATAGCTGCAATTTTTTTAAAGAGCTGGAACTCAAGAATATCCTGAAGGCCTAAAAAATGACAGCAATATTTGATTAAAAAAGAAAAAAATACTAGCGTATCATAAATTACCTGTTTATTATTCAGACTTAAGCTGGGAGGTTTTTTTTATTCCTGCATCATGTGGTACATTAAGATTCCTCAGAAAAATATAAAAGTAGAAAGACCTGCTTTGAATTTCTAGAATAATTCCAGAATCATTGGAGAATACATTTTTCCCACAGACTATGGCACCATGATATGGCCTGACTTGTTTCTGCATTGCATTTTTAAAGCTTTGAAGGCAGTCTTCTGATGATGACAAACACCAGCAGAAAGAGAGGATGAATTAGGTCTTTCTGATGGCATATCATCAAGTGCTGAGAATAACTCTGAGTTGAAAATACAACGTTGACTGTTGGAAAAGGAAACATCTGATCATAAAATTAACATTTAAGACAGAAGCTGAGCAAAAAGCCAAACTTAAAAGCCTTCTGTACTGAAAACCATGCTTCCAAACCAAGTTGAGACAGTGAGGATGTCAAGGACAAGGGAAAGCCTTTAGAAAACTGCAACTATTCTTAAATATTCCTGACTTTTCCTGGTTTTTTTTAGACTGTCAAGAGATCGAAGCTTCTTTTTAAACCTCTGCAAAAGGTTGTTCGCAAAACCTTCCAAAAATCCATGCCATTTTCTAATTCAAATATTTTGTGTTTTATGGCAGAAAGAAGTGTTGGGAAACTTGCTAGGAGCCAACGTGGACTCCTGAAGTGCATATTAAAAAAAAAAAAAAAAAAAAAAAAAAAAAAAGGTAGTTTATTTGCATTAGTTACAGCAGTTGGCAGAAGTTCTGTCAGAGATCTCTACAGATCTGTTTGAGATCATTTGTCCATAGTGGGGGACCCTGGTGAGCCTCCACAGGCTCAGATGAAGGATGGAATAGCTCTGTATTCCGGGGTAGGCACGTGGTCCCCTTTGGGGTTCAGCTGTAGGAATCTGGAATTTCTTCCAAGTCCACAGGTGAAGGGAATTTCCACAGAACTGAGCTGAAGCAGTGGAGGAGCTGCAAGGTGCTGGAATCAGTTTTCTGGCCTTTGTGGCGTTGCTGCTGGGCTGTTTGAGTCGAACTGAAGCTGGTTAATGGCTCTGTTTGTTTATACGTGCCTATAAAGTTCTAAGATCCTCAACTTTGCCCGGAGTGTGAGCTGAGTTTTCTTTTGCTCTAAACCAATAAAAAGGCAGATAAATTTTGCAGAGCTTTGCCTTTGCCCACTTATTGTAAGCAAAGAAGATTTAGAGGTTGTTTGTGTTGTACTGCTCAGCAAGCTGGTTTTGGCTGCCCTCAGTAGTTCTGACATACGTACAGGGAGCTCCACAAATCGTGGCTGCTTTATCCAACTCCACTCTACTGTGAAGTTTTGCTTGCTTAAGACTATCACACTTACATGATGAGCTGAACTTAAGATGCCAGAAATGTCAGGACCTCCACAGGTGGACATGAATCTAGGGACTGAGTCATGTTTTATGTTCGAGGTAACTAAACATAAAACCTGCAAGGTAAGCCTCACAACTTTCACATTTTCACCTGCTAAAGATGAAATGTTTCTGCTAAGAGGGACTGTTCTAATTTAAACGAATTGCTGAATGGTATTCTCTCTTACATCCAAAATATCAAATGCTGAACAATTTTTTTTTTTTTTTTTTGCAATTCCTCTTGATGTTTTGTAGGTATAAAGGAAGGAGTGGTCTGGGTTTGTTTTTTTCCTGTCCAAAACCAGGTAGATGGCTACTTGGTTGTCAGGCTGGGTCAGAAATAATTTGCATTGATGAGTTGCAGTAAACGGCCTTGATGTGGTGTAAGTTTTTCAGTAGAATAGGTGGTGGTGTCAGGCCTGCAGTTCTTATTTTACTTATTTCAAGAGTGTTTTAATCACACTCATGAATCTCCCTCTCTCCTGAGTACAGATGGCTAACATTTAGTCAAAGAATTATGACAAAGGAAGAGATAGATTAATTTTTTTCTTGGAAAGAGAAGCTATTAAACTATTTCTGTCTATTTAATCAATAATAGCTTTATTTCCTGGAACTACTGAAATCCTAATGAGGACATGAATATTTGTACTAAAATTTATTTAATATTCAATCTCATTGTGCAGCATGATTCTACCAAGAAAGGTCTTCCAAAGGCCAAACCTTAATTATTTTGCTGCTGTTTTATTCCAGATAAGCACTAAAGCATTTCTCTCATATACTTTTTTCCCACCAAAGGTCATTCCTAATAAAATCTGATTTTCATTTTGTACATTGCAGAGTGACTTGCTTTTAAACAGTATCTTTCAATGAAGTTTGTTTGTTGCTAGAGAAAGAATGTGAGTTTCATTATACTCCTCTGTGGTTAGAAAATATTGCTAGGTCATCTCTATAGCTGGGGAATAAATGTCACAAAAATGGTGAGGCGTTGTGATGGTCACTGCTTAATGATCTGGGCTGTCTAGCAGAATTTGGAGTCCAGAATTAGGTGTGCAGCTTCCCACAAATCAGAAGTAGACATTTTAGCTTCCTACAAAAATAGGAGTAAGTTTTAACTGTGGAACAGCAGTTATTTAGCACAAGAAATTTGGTTGGGGTTGTTGTGTTAATGGATATTTGGGAAGATTAGGTGCTCTTTTCTCCCCCGCTTGAGGATTGGTTTGTTCTTTAGTTTTAGGCACTTTGATGGATTTTAATAGCTTCATTTAAAAGAATGAAGACAAATTGCTTCTACATGAGGGCTAGAGAAATGAATTTCTCTTTTTTATCTTGAATTAGATCTGAGGAAAATGTTTGAAATCCTGCCTTGTGTGGGTGGTTCCCTTAGACTTCTGCTGTCACTATTTTTGGTTAATTATTTAGTGAAACTACATCACAACCCTCCTAAGCACCAAGTGAGTTCTCTAAACACTGGGTAAAAGTCAAGCTCATTCTCTCCTTTAGACCAGCAAATAACTAAGTTGAGCAGAGGAACAGAGTTTAACGAGAAGATAGGGAGAATTCACTGTTTGCATGGGGAAAGAGGGATAATATCTTCTGACTCAAAACTCTCCTGGAGCAAAGCTCACTGTGTTTTGTGTGCTCTGCAAAGACCAGCAGGGGACATGGGAAGAAGAAAACCTGTTTTCTGTATATTGATGTGTCTTGGACTCATGATGGATACAGAACTTGCAGCTGAAGTGCTTTTGGAAGAACTCTGAGGCTGGAGGGCTCGGTTTCTACAGGACCAGGCAACAGCTGAGGAAAGCTTCTGAAGAGCTGTGTATTGGAGTAGCTGCCTTTTGGGGAGACAGGCACAGTCAAATGTGACTTCCCCGAGGTGCATTTTTGCTAATCAATAATACCCGATAACCATGTGGAAAGAGGAGCCAGGATAACTCTGAATGCCCTGAGATGATGCTGCAATGAGAAATGGAACCTTTCCTTGCAGCGCTTTAAGGCCCATCTCTTCAAAATAGGCAAAAAAGGAGAGTTTTATCCTGAGTGTTCGCAGTGAATATCCCGCCACGGCTTTACACAGCCGCAGTTGTGCTGGATGTGAGCCCGAGAAGCCAGACTTGCCCGAGCAGCCCTTGTCTGTCACGAGGTGGCACTGCAGAGTGGGCTTGCAAGCCCAGCCCTTGGGAATCCTTCAAGGGCAAATTTCTCCTAGAGAGGTCTGTGATTTCTGCGTGACTTCGGATGCTGGGTTTTCCTCTGAATCAGTCTGGAGAAGTAGACAACTTGAAAACTGCCTGCAGTCACAGCGTGAAGTTACAATTCCTTGAAATTATTCTTATGCAGGTCTATTTAATTAAAATTACAATGTGTAGTATTTTACAGGTACGCTGAAGAAAGAAAAAAAACCCAAACTGGCAGAAACTCAGCAGTAATGGCAGTGAAAAATCTGTCCAATATCACAACAGGGTAAGCAATAAGTCACTGTATCAATTTACTTGATTAGGGCTGTCAACAGAATGCATCTTTATAAATTCATTTCTGTGGGGCTGATACATCATCTTGAACTGGGCATTCAAATGCTGGGATAAAAACTGGGCATTAAAACATCTGGGGATTCAAGGGGCTTAAGACCAAGAGTTGCAAAGAGCCAAGCTGGAGAAAAGCTGTAGCTGAATTGCCCCAAGGGGACACAGATCAGATCATCTTTATAAGATGAAGAACTAGGATTGCTTCAACAAGTGTGTAACAGAAAGAGCAGGTTTTACTTGCAGTCTCTGATGGATTCCCATCTACAAGAATCCTGTTAGCAAAGTCCTTTCTCTTTCTCAGGGGAGGGAAGGACTGACAGACAAATGTTTTTTTCTTTGTTAGCAACCTTTCTCTGTCAAAATAACTCAGAACATTACCAAAGGATTCGTTCAAACCCACCAGAATTAAGATTGGTGGTCAGAGTTAGGGACCACTTTAGTGCTGGGCCATCTCACTGGCTGATTATGCTGAGCTAGAGGTGGTATCCTCTAACAACATACTCCTGTTCAAGCTCTGGCTCCCCTCACTGCGTGCTGTAGTTGGCAAGGCAACTTTCCAGCAGGGAATAATGAAGGAGAAATGAGTGTATGTGGAGTGCTGCAGGAATGTGGCCCCAGAGCAGCTGCTGCTCCTCTGGTGGGTCACACAACACCTGCTGCCTCTCCCCTCTCTCCCCCCAGTTTTGTCATGGGAGATGCACAGCAGAACTTGCTTGGTACCTGGAGAAATAGAGTTGTAGATGATTCTGCCCGTTTGCTAATTTGTGACATTTACAATGTTGAAGAGCTGTACTCTTGGGCACATATTGACATTTAATTAGGAAAATTACTCTGTGTTGGCTAGATTTAAATGTCAATTTATTAAGGCAATATATAGGTAATTTATCATGTAATGTATGTTCTGTACTAGATTAAAAAAGGATTGAAAATAATAGTAATTAAAAAATCCCATTCCAAAAATGTGTGAGCTACCATATGGCTGGCTACTGTAGCATAACAGAATAACAAGAACAGTTAATTATGTCAAGCAAGAATGTGTTAGAGAATCCATTTAAATAATCATGGATCACATGGTACCCATCAGTATCTGTTCAGAGATATTTTGTATGGATTTCCTCTTTTTAGAGTTGATTTTGCACAGGATCCCAATGCCAAAGGCTTTAGACTGGCTCAGCTTTAACAAACTAAGCCTATCTAAGGGTGTTAAATAAAGCCTGGCAAATGCCTGTGGCTATTTGCTATACACCCAGTTGAGCTCATCGGTTCATCATGTGTCCCAGATCTTTTCACTAAATAAGGGCAAAATTCTCCAGTGCATTTGGCACTGGGTTTACTGGGAGCCCTCTGTATGATGCAGCCATCGGCACTGAGCTCTCCAACCTGGACACCTCCACCAAGGGGAAGTGTCTGGAGACAGCCTGGCATGCACACTCCAGCCAAGCTGCTCCAGCTGGCAGCAGGAAAAGGGACAGGAAAGTGGGAAGCTGTGGCAAAGCACAAGCTGGATGGCACAGGCTAAAATGCCTGCTGATGAGCAGCCTTTTTGTGATTGTTAATTAAAGAGCAATCTCTCTCAATGGTGGGGCTACTTAAGCAAAACAAAACTTACTTGAGTGCACCTCTCCAGGGGTCAGATCATTTAGAAAATAAGTGATGCTGGTGAGTGTTGAGGACATCGGTTTGTTGAGTACTAACACCTCGTGAAACTGAGCTGAAAATACAGATTCCATTAATCCACAGCAACAACCTTATTCCATGCATGCTTTAAGTAGTGTTGCAGAGCAACCAAATATTTCCCACCAAGCAAGCACCCAGAAGTCTTGCTGATTATCTGAACTACAGCTGCATCTGCCAAACTGGGCTGGAAATCTCCAGAGGACTTGCTTTTCATTAGATTTCTAATATTTCCCTTTTCTAGTCGGGCTGGAAAGATGAGAGCATCCTGCCCTTGCTCCTGGTCCCAGCCAGAGCCAAGAAACAGAGAAGCATGTGAAAATGCAAAGGGTGTGGGGAAGAACAACAAAGTCCCTCTTGCCAAGTCTTGGATTTCATGAAAGAGATGAGGAAAAGGATCGATCAGTCCTGAATTATCTGCTTAGCTTCAGGCATTCCTAGGACTTTGCTAACATCAACAGGTTCAGCACCAGAGAGATGTGCTTTCCTCATCAGTGACCTTGGGAAAAGTTAAACTTTTTAGACTCCCTGGCAGCAGATGGCTTCTCTCTCTAGTTGCTGTGTTGGCAACTGCATCAGTAAACAGAGATTATATACAGAGCCTTGGGGTTAGGCTGGTCTGAGTATATTAACACTATTTGGAAGGGGCAAGTAAACAAAATTATCAACATATTCCATAGGGGCCATCCAGCCACCAGAGATCTGTAACCAACCAGAGGATCTGCAAGCAGAGACTTAATCTAATGTATGTACTTCAAATTAACTAGGAAACTTGAGATGAAATAGAGCTTAACCATTTCATGTTCTGGCACAGAACTAATCCTGTGTGTCCGAGCTGAGCAGACAAGCTCTGCTTGATGTAAAGGGGCAAAATTTGATTTGCTACTGCTAATCTGTAGACCCCTTGAGGGTCTTTACATCCAAGCTATAATTTTTTTCTTTCTTTTCATGTGACTAGCTAACACAAAGAATGGTTAACAGCTCCCTTTTAAAATTTCATTTTCTCTCCTCCTGCCCACTTAATTTTCTCATTGGTCTTGGATACTCTATTGGGCATCGCTCTTTTTCTCCAAGAGGAAGGAAAGTTCCTTGGTCTCTCTCGCTGTGATTCAAAGAAAAATGTCTTCATTGCCCTCCCTGAGAGTGTGGGTTGATCATCTTTGACTTGATCAGGCCCAGAGTCCAACAGCACCTTTGCATGTAAAAGGCAATGTATACTCCATCAGTCTCTAATAAATTTTGTATGACTTGGGAAAGCCTGTTAATCTAGCATAGGAAACTGGGGGAAGAATGGCCAGAAGAGCTTCTCCTTTACAAACAGTGGTAAGGGAAATCTATTCTCCTGACTGCATAAACCTTACAGCTTCTTTTTTTCCTCAGTGCCAAGGACCAAAGTGAGCTAAGAATTGTTTGTGTTTGTCAATCAAATGGTTGTGTTGGATCCAAAGGTGCTACGAAAAGTAACATTTCAACTCCTAGCCTTCCCCTGCAATTCATTCAGTCAGCACCCAGTTTAAGGAAGGAAGTTCATCCTGTGGCATAAATATTAGTAATAAATGTGCTCTTGTGGGGTGGTTTTGATCATAAGATTTAGCAAGGGAAAAGTTAGCTGCAAGAATATAAAACATTTACTTTTGGCAAGAAGTGTTTTATTATGCACGTGGCAAGACAAATTAGAATAAATGGCCACCTCTGTCTTTATCCTCCACTGTTATTAATCTTGTGTCTCTGCAGCCACTGTGTGCTCACCAGAGATTTGTAACGAGAGTCTGCAGGAACTGAAATCATGAAGATTAACTGGGATATTAGTGTGAAATCAAACTGGCATTCGTTAGTAACTGCAGCGTCTGGACTAAGTGAGGAGCTGGACTCAGAGAGAACAGGAGGTTTGTTTAGTCTTATTGCAGCATTGCAATTGCTTGCTGCATTTTTCAGTCTTATCAAGAGACAAATGCCTCAGTGAGATTTTGTCTTTAGAGAGCATTGGGCCAAAGTGGATTTTAATTGATTTCTGCCCAGTCCAAATCTGGCTATTGGAATCAAGGAATCAGGTTTCATTACACGAGGGCTAAATTTTGGCTTGGTCTGTAAAGCTTGGCTTGCTGTTTATGGCTGAGCTGCAACGTGCACAGAGGGTGCATGAAGGCACAATATTCCATTTTAATCCATAGGTAGCACAGCTTCTGCCAGAATGATGCTGCAGATGATAAATAATGCCAGGCAGAGCAAGTTTCTGAGTCTATGAGCAGACTTAATGAACCTAAACCAAGAAAATATGGTGAGGAGAGCAGCTGAAGGTAGCAGCCTTTTATACATCATTTCTGGAGGGCTGTCAGGGAAGAGCTGCCCTTTCTCCCAACAAGTGCTCCCTTCCAAAGTTTAGCCTCCATATTCTTGCACTCCTCCCAGAATACCTGGCTGTGTCACGACTGAGCTTAGCCTTGAAAGCAGCAGGCTTTCAAAGAGACAACGCCTCGTGGTCCCCTGGAGAAGGCAAGGTGGAGGTACAGCAGAAAAACCAGTCTGCAGCATCAAGTCCCTCACACTCTGAGCACCACATGCTGCACAGAGCTTCATGGAATAGTGAGAGTGACATTTGTGGGTCCTGATTTGTAAGCCAAGACCTTTGCTTCCCAGAAATACTCTGCAATCACTAGGGGATGAAACAAGTAAGATCACTTGACTGGCATGTGTTGCTGTAACCACAGCATATACTGCTAGGTTTTGTTCTGTAGAAAAGAATTTAGTCCTGAGGTCTTTGGAAGGGGAAAAGGTGAATTAAATGTTATATGTTGCGTTGTTTTGTATTATTTTTGTTTTAGGGCCAAAAGTGGCCATTATAATAATTTAATTAGATATTCTGCATAACCCAAGGCAAAGAATTCAGCCACTAATCGCTGCATCCAGCTTGTAGCTTCTGGTTGGGTTATGTTTTAGAAAGACATCCCAGAAAGAGTGGTATGTTTTTGGAAAAGGCTTACCATCTGAAAGCTGAGGGGACAGCACAGACAGCATATGTTAGGGGAGGACAGATTAAACTACTTGGTTCTTACCTAGTGAAATCTGAAATATACAAACATATAGACAGGAAATGTTGTTTTATTATAAACGTAGTACTGCATTTACAAATCAAGCAAGATTTCTGAGAGCCTGAATCTGGGTGAGTCTGTTTCACAGAGAAGCCTTGCAGGGGGAATGTGCCTGTGTGATGCTCTGATGTCTGATGGGAAATGAACACATCCTGTAAGCCCCAGCAGAAATTCTGCTTCTCTGCCTAGATTCCTATCTATCTGTCTGTCTGTCTACTTATCTATTTTAATACTTAAAGATATAAAACCTATGTACCTCCCACCTTGTTTTGCTCTCTCCCAAAAATTACTATATGCCCTAAACATTTTGAGTGGAAGAAATGCTAAAGAAAAGGGTACTTTCATGCAACTGCTCTTGAATGCTGTCTCACACAAAATAGTGTGATAAACAGGAGCTGGTGCTGTAATAAACACTACAGACTTGCTAGGTTTAGCTGCAAGTATTCAGTGATCAGCAGAATCTAGATTAAAACCCGGGTTTTTTTTTTTAGTTTAGGAGAAGAACAAATTTTTCTGGATAATTATCAAGCTTACGTAGGTGACATGTTTTCCTATCTGTCCTAGAACAACAGATGCTAAGTTAGTCTTGCTTGGCTAAAAATGAAGACAAATCAAAAGGTAAGATCTTAGCAGTTTTTAAGGAAATAATGAAAATAATGCATGAGGCAGCAACAGTCCAGTTTGGGACAAAAATTGAGAAAGAACTTGGTGCCCAAGAAGTTTTACTGATAATTGCCTCAACAGCATCTATTTTCACCTTCAGGGAAAGACTAGATCTTTCATGTACTCAGAGAACAGAGGCATCAAAGAGCATTAGTGCCACAGTTCAGGTAAATCCACATCATTGTTATCCCTCCTTCAGAGGTTCTGCTTGCAAACAGAGCTCTCTACACAGAGCTGCCCAGCAGCTGAATCCCTTCCTTGTTTAATGGATTCTTGGCTGATTGCAGTCGGACATTTCCAAAGGTGTTTTAATTTATGATGGCATCCAAGGAACTGCATGTAGCCGGAATTTAGGATTTCTGTCACCTATAATGAGTAACTTTCCAAGGGTTCAGTCATTCCCTGGAGAGTTGGTGGCATTCTTGCCACTGACTGTGTTAGAAGCTTGAGTGAGTCTTAATGTTTTGGGCTGCTGAGTTAAAGAAATCACTGAGGGAGAACTGGAAAGCATCTCCTGCATCTGCAGGTGGACAGAAGAATGCCATTATCACTCTGATGGTGCAAAGCTAACAGCTTTTAAGTGACTGCTTTGCAGAAAACATCCTTCCTTTCTTCCTCACCTCATGTAAGAGTACAAATAAGTGCATGGGCCATAAAATGGAATTATGCAAGGAGTTAGTAGTTTGCCTTGATTCAGTTATTAGAGAGAAAAAACTGGAATGAGCTTGCCTTTTTGTTGTTCTTTTGTTGTTCTTGTTGGGGTTTGGTTTTAAGTCTCTTATTAGAGGTTTTAAAATTTTCTTGTAAATGACTCAAATGCTGTCTTATGACATATAACTCACAGTATGAATGATGTTTCATCCAGCAGGATGGCTGCTGTGGCTGCTCTCCCCCTCCTTGCTATGGCAGAGGGCTTAAAGTCCTAGTGCCAATTCCTTTATTTGTAACAGTGGTCAAATTGCAGCTTGTCCCTTGAAGGCACTGTGCAAAAATTATTATTCTGTTAATACTTCAGCCCACATGATGTAAATGCCCTGGACAATGTAATATATTGATTCAGCATTCTGCTGAGAAGCAAATTTCTGTCTCCTAGAAATTTGTGGTAGTGTAACCTGGGCATATATCGAAAGAAATTGTTATTGCTGTTCACACTATTGCCAGCACAGGAATTGTCAGCGTGATGCCTTGAGAGGCCACCTAAAAACAGAGACTAGACAAGAATACGGGAATAAGGCAGGTATTTATTTGAAAGGCCTTCAAAGGAGGCCTTTGAAGGAAGCTCTGGGGAGCCAGAGGCTGCTGCCGAGATAGACCCCAAGATGGACCCCAAGTCATGAGTTCTTCACACTTTTATAAGTTTGGTTCATTTGCATATCAGGGTTAATTCTCCAGTTAAAACTTCAGTTAATGATGTAATTTCCCCAAGCTTGCCCCCCTTTCAGAAGCTTTTGGTTTACACATTTTGGGCCTAGGATGGTCTGGGTGTCCTTGGAGAGCAGGCCCAGAGAGGCTTTGTTATGTCTGCCCAGCACAGAGAGCAGAAGTGAACAGGCTCCAAGGAACTTCAGAGTAGTACGGGATTTGAAAAACATGGAAGTTAAAACCTAAGGCATCAAGTGAAACAGAGACAAACAACCTCTTCACAGTGTTCTCTGCCTAAGCATCAGCATGAGAGTCCCAGGACATGGGGATGTGTATGCTGTTAAATAAGAGAGAGAGAGTTCTTGCTGCAAACCTTTGATTTCCAACACTCCTTGTTTACTCCCTCTCTTCCTGGCTCTGTTCTGGACCATTCCAGCTCTCTTGCAGACAACTCTGGGATGCAATGAGTTCATCCTGCACAGGGTGGGAGGAAATCAGAATCTTTGTCTTGATTTAATCCATGACTGTGCTCTATTTAGCAGTTTATTTATAGCTGGTGTCCCAAGAATTGACTCTGGTTCTCCAAAATTGGCTCTAGGTAAGAATTTGGATGGATTGAAATTCCCTGCTGACTGTTACACCTTCCCTAGAGAAACAAGCATACAAAACAAAAGGAGATTTCTGTCTCCATTAGACTGCCTACAAGCAGGTCAGTTGGTGATGCCTCCTGTAAAACTATGAACTTATTGATCTTGCGGCATCCACATCAAAAACACGTTCTGAATTATTAAGAAATTCAGACCATATTTAATTTTTCCTTTTTGACTGAGGACTTAAATAACTAGTTATGATACCTAAGGTCAGTTTATAAGCAGCCGGAGCTGTAGAACAGTGCTAAATTTAAAATCTAACCTTATTTCTCCAGAATGTTTTAAAAATAGCTTTTCACTGAAGAAGACTATAGTGGATCTATAAAACTGTGTTTTGCCAGCTTAGTATGTTGCCTGTAATCCTAAAGCTCCACTAAATCATAATCTTTTAATATTCAAATGCTATTTTCTTTAAATAGGTGACCTTGCATTCATGAAGAAATATGCTTTGAAGTGAGTTTTGTACTGACCTGCTTCCCAGCAAGGTGCATCCTTCCTCATTATTCAACATTATTGTTAACTTAAGCAAAGAGAATATAGCGCATACGCAGGAGCTAAGCTTGTTTAGAATGTCTGATAATGTAATGTGCTCATATTTTGGGGATAAAGCTTTTATTTGTGTTGAAAAGCAAGCCTAGGGAGGCTCAGATGGAGGCCAAGTTGTGGCTCATGAGCCCCGAGTGCTGGTCAAACTGTGGAGTGCGAGCTGTGGCCAAGGGCCAACCCACAGTAGATGGGCACTGTGAATGGATGTTGAGACACTGAGATGGGGAAGGGGGCAGTGATACTTTAATTCAGCAAACAGGATCTTCTCACTCATTGCCTAATGGAGTCCTTCAAGGTGTGAGTGATTTGGGAAGCTCCTTCCCTGGGAAGTGGGGGATTCCACAAGCTCTTTGTGCTCTTGGTGCGCTCTGGTAAGCTCCATGCAGCCTGGCTTGTGCATCCTAACCAGTAAACTGAGGCCCAGTCCTGCAGCCCTTCTCCTTGCAGGGTTTCCATGGAATTCAGAAGGTTTTTCTCCTTGTAAGTTCGGTGTCTTGCAACGTTACAGGACAAAAAGCAGTTTATGGATACCATGTGAATTGTGTCATACCAGAGTGACCAGTAACCAGATGACTCACTGCAGATGCATTGGTAGTTTTGGTGTTTGTCTATTATTTTTTTCTGGCTGAGCTGACAGAAGGCTTATTGTAGGAGTCTGAGAATTGCTCCCATCTGAGAGATTTTGGATCATGTCCACTCTTTCCAAGTATCTGGCTTAGCAGTGGAGCTGGAGATCAGGCATTCCAGCCCTGAGAGCTGTCCTCATTTCTGCTACTGTCCTCTCGGAGCTGTGACACACTCATCTGACATGTCACCTTTCCCCAGAATTATACTGACAGTGACCATTACAGGCTGCAGATTCACTGGGGAATGGGAGGGAAGGATAAAAAGGGGATGCATTTTCTGTTTCAAGTTCCTCAGCCACACTGTTATCAAAACAGACAATTCCACCCGGAGATCTGCTGTTTCCTGCTCCTCATCCCAGAGAAGAGGAGGTTATGCATATGATTTTGATTTCTTACTCCATTGACTCTTCCCTTTGCGGGTTCACCTCTCCCCTCCTCATTTGCTGTCCTGGAAATCTCTAGGAGAGGGAGCAGTGATGTCAGCTCACCTCATAGCTGTGGTTTCACGCCCTGGTTAGTGCCACTTCAGGAGGTGGCACGTCATGTGATCAGTTGAAATGGGAGGAAAGTTTTTTGAATACTGAGACTCCTGAAGAAAGACAAAAAAAATTAGATTAAGTTCTCCCTAGTGCTGGGGGTGCTGATAATATCATGTCCAGCAGCCCTGTGGTATCACCTGTATGTCCAGTATGAGACAGACTTTTAAACAAGCCTTTACCCTCTTTGATTATCTCACTCATTCACATGCTCCCTGCATGAGAGTTACATTCACTGGATTTCAGTTTCCCTTCCCCATGGGGGGGTTTTCGTAGATCAGGGAAGGCTGACAGAAACTCGTGGTGCTTCATGGTGTGGTGCAGCTTCCAGCTGCCAGTACTTGGTGCTACCGGGCAACTTCCCTGAGCCTCCCCAGACACTCATCTCCACACAGCTCCTTGATCTCCTGGATCTGCCACCGCTTCTGGGATCTTCCTCCAGATGGCATCTTCCCCTTCCTATTTCTGGGCCCTCTTCTCTCCAAGACCATGGTTTCTCTGTGGGAACTCTTCCTTTTGGACTCCTTTCTGAAACCATAAATGCCTGACTGTTCCAATCCAAAATACTGTGTATGAAGAAGTTTAGTGTGTTGTCAGCATCCTAATTGGTGGCTCTGTCTCACATCCCTTTCTTTAAAAGGACTTGGAATGTGTCACTTTTGTTGAGTCTGGATAATCTACAACAGCCTGCACTTGTTGCAGCCAGGCTGAAGTATCAGGCTTCTGTCAGAGAGTTCAGAACTTCAGTTTTGGACATTCACCCACCCACACAAACTCAGCTATCTGCTGCTTGTTAGCATTTATCATTTAAGCTATTTTTTAACCAGTTATTCACTTAGTCTTGTATCCAACCTCACTGCCTTGCAGCCAAAATAATTGTGGGTGAAAAAGTTAGTGAGATGAGTGTGGAGAAGGATGGACAGAGGAGATTC
The DNA here is from genome assembly GCF_041296385.1 of Aphelocoma coerulescens. NCBI lineage: Eukaryota > Metazoa > Chordata > Aves > Passeriformes > Corvidae > Aphelocoma > Aphelocoma coerulescens. The sequence goes on along the minus strand of NC_091014.1, from coordinate 77,281,095 downwards.
TTCATTCATGTCATCCAGTTTGACATATGGGGACTACAGCAAAAGGTGTAATGCCAGTAAAGAGCCTCAGAGACCTTCCTGCCCTTGCTCCAGACCAGGACTGATGTGTCCTAGCTTGCATCAGTACATTTAAAAGAGATACTAGTAAATGAGAGAAGCCACATAGACAATGTTTTCATTAATATCTACTAACCAGAGCCAGTTTTCTTTTTTTTTTTTTTTTTGGCTTTCCACCCTTTGGATTTCTCCAGTTTTCCCCTTGATTACAGAAGCCTCATATACTAAAAACTGCTTTTCTCTGCCTCTCCCATCTGGCATCTGGGCCAGCCTGGCAGTACGTGTTGTCAGACTGCTCAGGTGTTTTATTTCTGCCATGGAATAATGCATGGCTTGAGTTAGACTCTGAGCTGGACAATTAATTAATTAATTAATTTCTTCTGTGTTCTCAGTGAGGTGGTGGTTGTTTGTTTGGGGTTTCTTTATTCTGTTGGTTATGGAATTATTGTTATTGTTATAGTTATTGCTGGCTGCAGGGTTTAGGCTGGGTCCTGGCAGCAGCTGCAGTGGAGGAAGCAATGTTTCTGAAGGAAAAGGAGGAACCCACAGAGTGAACCATATATAAAACCTTAGTTACTACCATTGTAAGCCACCGACGTATTTAGTTGCTGGATCTGAAATTAAATGTGAGTGGCATATCACATGAGGAGCAAAATACAGCATTATCTCTTAACCATAACAGGAATACAAACTATGGGCTTTCACGTGGTGGTGTGGTAAAACACAGCTTCATTTTTGGGTTAGTCTGGGGACAGCTGATGCTTACTTACATGTCACTGAGGTGGCTCTGCAAAGATTACATTTTCTAAATGTCTATTAAATTTGTTAGGCCAGAGACTGTTTATTTTTCAGGAAGGCCTATTTGACAGTTTTCCCACCTTTGATTATGTAATTGGTCAGTATGACAAACTCTGGCAGTGATCTTTCCATCTCTCATTAAAACAACTCCTCCTACTTCCTCCTCCCTCCACAACATTATTTCTTCTATTGCTCTCTGACCTTTTGCATTGCTTCAGTTAGACAAGCTATGAAAATATACACCTGAATTCTACCACTTCTGCATCAAATTTATTAAAAATTCTTTCTGTGACTTCAGTGTCAGTGGTAGTAGTAAAGCTCCCACAGGGAAATTAATAGAAATGCTCCACTGTGCCCTGGGCAGATGGTGTGGGTGTATACAGGAAAAACAAATTCCTGTCCCTTCTTAGCACCTGTTGTACCCAGAGGATAATAATTTCTTTGCAAGTAATTGGAAAGAATAACTTTCTCTCCTTATCGAAAAGCTTTTAAAGTTGTGTTTATCTCCTCAAAAACTCCCTTCAGGAAGTTGAAGAATAAATTGGAGTTGTGGTTTTGCAATGTACTCCTTGAAGATGTTAGAATTAAGATGACACATGATGATTTGTGGTGATTAATGAATAGGTGAAGTCATAGGTATTCCACTGACCTTTAAAATGTGGTTCAAAGCAAACTTTGACATTTTTCAGTAGCATCAAAGTCAGGACCAGCTACTGGAATTTCAGGATGTACTATTGTTAATGCAGATTAAGCAGTGGCTTGATCCTTAATGGCACCTTTTTTCTGAGAGTTCACCTTTCTAAAGCATTTTGAATCCACGTGATCTGGAGCTGCTTAAGAAGTTAAGAAGAGCTGAAATTTGGAGCATGAGATTCCTCTGCCTTGAAAATGACCAGAGTGAATGCCCATGTTTCTCTGCTTTGGTTTCAGGGATCTTTTCCAGATTGCTCAGATTCAGATATTAAGTCTACTTAGTAGCTTCACACATCTTAGTCTGCCTAGGGGAGGTTCCTTCTGTGACAAACTTTAGGTAGAGGTAGAAAATAATCAGAGATCCCCTGGTGCTAGCTCAGTGTGTCAGAGTGCTCTTAACCTGAGGCTACAGAGGTGGTCAAACTGCAAATTTGTCGACTAGTTTTGAAGTCAGAGAACTTTTGTTTTGGGAGTTTTATTCCTGAGGTGCACTTAGTGCTAAATGTTTTGATCCTCACCTCTTCTTATCTAGAGGAGCTGGGGGAGGGCCGCCCTGAAGGCTGCAGTGACTGTACAATAGATATGATCTCTCTTTTATTTCTGATGGCACAGGCTGTTTTGGATAGACTGAAACAGTAGTCTTGGTTGTGTTGTACATTTAATTTAATTAAAGGAACCAAGCCAAACATCTGGTTTGAAATTCTAAGGAAGAATGGTAGATCTCAGCCTTGTTTTCAAAAGGGTAGCAACATCTCTCATGCAAAGAAAAGCTGCCTGATCGTTATGATGATAGTATTGAAAACTGTGGCAACTCTTTCAAACTCCTGGAAGTCCCTAGCCATAAGCATGCTTGGTTTTCTGCACAAGATCAAATAGTTTAGCTCTTCAGCCTGGCATCACTAATAAATACTTTTGAGTGTGAGAAGCTTTAAGTTATGTTTTAGGCAGAAAATGAATAAAAAGTTAAATGAATGTGGCAGTTCTGGCTGTAGTGGGTCTAGAAATGTGGAAATCAGAATTAAATGATAACAAGTGGATGGGGGTTTTGGTTTAGTAGTCCACATTTATTGAGAAGTTTGGTTAAGTGATGAGCTCTCAGCAAGGCACTGAACCTCTGCTGCCACAGCAGCTGTTGTGTTTGAATGGATTTCCAGTATCCACAGAGGGCAGCCTGGTTTTTGTCCAGTTTATGTGGGTTATCTCCTGATACAAGCCGATCTTATGGCTTTCAAACAGCATTTCCCAGCATGTCTTAGGCTGAAGAGCTGCTTATTTTCTGGGGAAAACTGGTGACACAGCTATGACACTGTAAAGCTGCTTTGGGCCTTTCTTACTCTCCAGTCAGAGCTCTTGGTGCAAAGTGACAGCAAGAGGCAGCAAAGAGGGCTTGAGAGGGTTTTGACTCCTTGAATACTTTGCTGATTCTGCAGCAACAGAAGCCACCAAACACATTCTCTTGTAGCTTTTCAATTCACCCTTGGTTTTTGCACAAATCTTTGCATTAGAGGGCATCCTTCTTTCACTCCACTGCTCTGCTGTGGTCTCTTGAATCTGGAGTTTTAATTCAAACTTGATATGAAACATGATCTAAACTCCCATCCATAATCTTTTCCCAAAAGGAGTGTTGCTGTGAGCCAGGAATAAAGATAATAATAAGCTCTCAAGCCTGTCATTGATAACACCTTCTGTGATAATTTGAAGCAGTACAGGATGAAGCATGATCCTGCCAAAGTCAGTGCAAAGGACCCCATGTGCAGTCAGATCTCCTGAGTGGAGAGGTCCATCTTCATGTGAGCAATGAAAGCCTGGCACCAGTAATGAGATATGAAGCATTTACTCCACCAATGCTTGGCAACCAGGTTGGCATTTGGTTATTTCTTTGTGAAAATGCTGCTTGACCAGACAGCAATGAATTATGACCCATAATATGCATCTATTATTCTTATCATCTTTTCCAGGGCTGAGTTACATGTTCCTGCTGTCAAATCCTCAGATGTCTTCCTGACAGCTGAATGTCCCCAGTAACTCTTCAGATCCCCAGCCATTTTGTAGAACAAATGTGATTTATTTTAATTTTGTACTGCTTTTGTTTTAAGTGAGGATGTAACTTAAACACACAAACACAGGGATTTTCTAGCCGTGCCAGTTGTAAACACCAGACTGGTGGTAGGTTGATTTTGTGTTCTTGGTACCAGTGGCCAGCTCCAGTTTTTGGAATAGAGTTATATTAAGAACTGAAAAATTATTTCAGAACACATGGGAGGATGTAACATTTCAGAACTAATTATAAATTTAAAATATACTGCAAAAGCTGAAAAAGTGGGAGATGGGAAAGTTTCTAAACTAAAGAGAATATATGAAACATAGGAGTTCTCATAACTCAAGCAATAAGTATTTTTCCTCAATTATCAATTTGCTTTTATCTATCTCTTGTTATAGCTTTAATCTTTGGACTTACTTTTGAGACCCTATTTCCAGTTTGAACTGCTTGAAATCTGTGCTCAAATCAAAGAGCAGCACAAAATGTGCTTTGCTTTGTGTACAAGCATTCTTCTCTTTGGTTAATCATTTCAGTGTGAGGGGAGAGGGGAGCGGATGGTTTGTTTTATTTTTATGAATGCAGTACCCGTGAAAACACAAGATTTAACTATTCAGGACTCTGGTTCCAGTGCAGTGGTAGAAGCACTTGGGCTTATGGCTCGTTAAGGAATTAACATTCAGCTTCATGGAGCGATCTTGCTCCTTCTGTGCCTCAGTTGCTCGTTTCCAGAGGAGAGCTGTCAGTAGTTTTCTGTCCCACAGGAAAACACCAAAGGGATGCACAGTAGTTTGGGGTAGCCAGGCAGCTGAAGCATGGGAGTGGTGAAAGCAGCACGGACTCCAGGCTGAGGGTAGTCAGAGGCTGCTATTTCAGTGCTTTTTTGGCTCTGCCCCTTCTCTACTTTAGCATATATGACACTGCATACTGCCTAATCCTTTTCTGGGGCAAAAATAACTGTGAAGATGCTACAGGCCATGTCTGAACCATGTGTAATTACACGCTGACTCAGAAAGAAAATATTGCATTTCTCCTTCCAAGGAGTCCTCAGTTGTAGGAGCAGAAAATGAGATCTGCTCATATTCAGGCTAAAATTATAGAGGACTTTTGTTAGGAAAGGAAACCTGCCTTCTCCACAGTGGTTGGGAAAGGGAGAGGGAGCTCTGTGTGATCAGGACTGTTCTCAGCCATCTGGCAGAGGTGGTGACTAAGACAAAAATATCTGAGAACAACAGTGAAGAGGAGACTGATGTGGTCTGAACACTGGGCCTTTGCAGGATGAGATGAAGAAGAGGAGAAGGAAAATAGAGACTGAATGTCAAGAAAGAGATTCCAAATGAAAATTGTGGAAATGCTTCTTGCTTGAGTGATTTGGTGACAGCGTGTTCTGCTGCCTTTATGTGGAGGCAGGAACTTGGTGTGTGTCTATGCAGGTGAGTCAGGGATGGTTGATTTGCTCAACAATTCATTAGGGTGTACTTAAAAAGAAATAATTGTAGGTTTTATATAGCTTCAATCTCTTCCTTCTAAGGATGTTATTTCAGAAAAGCTCAGAGCCTAGGATGCATGGGGAATAAACATGACTTTAAATGTCTATGTCACATTAAATTTTGTGTAAGTGTTCTGAAGGTCACAGAAGTCATACGGTACCAAAGGCAGTGTCCATCTCCCTACCCCCATATCCCTTGTCCTGCCTTCCATGAACAGTGGAGCAGATTGGAGGGGAGGAGTGGAGGATTCTGCTCTTTCAGGCCCAGGATGACTGCTGCCTGTGTGCAGAGTCCTCCTCTTCCTGCACAATGAGTTCTCTCTCACCCTCATTCAGATGGACCCTTCAGCACCACCCTGGGGATGCTGCGAGGTGCACTTACCACACAGGCATAAAATAGCACAGGAATTTCCTCCTTTAGCTTGACTTGAGCTGTTGATATAGGGGAGAATTGCTGGGGAACATTTGGCTCTCTGCTTTTCTCCTCGTGTTTCTTTAACAACGTGAGAACGACCCAGTGTCAGGACACAGAGGGACAGAAGTTATTCTATATCCTCCGGGCTGCACGGGTAGTGCTGAATTAACAAAGTTTTGCTTTGTGGGTAGCTACACGTAGCAATAATGTGCTTCTAGCTCTGCATGGTTACTCCATCTGTTTTAACAGCCACGGGTTAGAAATAAATAAATAAATAAATAAATAGGGCTTAAATTGAATCTTCTTTGATGCAGTTATAGACAGCACTGGAGAGCTTGTAAAAACTGTTAGTTTTTCCCAAGGTTAGAAAATACCTGACTCCCCAGCAATCCTTTTTCTTCCAAAGCTATTCAAACATACTGCAAGCACAGTAGTACTTTAATCTTCATGAGTAGGACACACGTGAAAAATTTGCTGGAATTAGATTAACCTTTCTCTGGAAGCAGCAGGGGGGATGAGTAGGAGATTTTCCCAATATTCTCTTTCTAACCATTTAAATGTGTGTGTGTGCATATAAGTTCATAATATGAATATTATATATTCATATATATTTATGTCTGAAAATTATACGTATTGCTAAATGCTGTGTAAAGCACTTGAACGTCACCACTGCTCAGCAACACTGTCTTAGCTCTCTGTATTTCAATTATTTAGCTCTTTACCTTTTTACCCCCAGTCTCTTCCTTCGGAATGGGAATGCACTGTAATCCCCTAAATTGACTTGCCTGTAGTTATCCCTCCAGTGTTTAGTCCCCAAACAGTGTGGGAGTGCAATTGAATCGTAGAACTGCTGATCATTCCTGCCCAGAAGCCAGGCTGCATTTCAGGGGAGTTCATCACAGCTGAAAGGTAAAGGTGTGCTGGTTTGATCCTCAGCTGGGTGCTAAAACCTCCAGGGAACACCCAGGTGCTGAGGAAAGCGGTGCTGATGGTTTAACGTGTCTCTCTCTGCAGGGAGAGTCATTGCAGCTGAATGTGCTGGAGATGCTGCTTCTTAGTAAATGTTAAACCTTAGCAAATGTTAAACTGAGGGGTTTTTTCTGACATCAACAGTTGACTATGTCCTTCCAGTCAAAACAAGTTTTGGTCAGCTGAAGGCAAGCCCCAGCCAAAGCAAAGCAAGTGGGTGAAAACTTAATTGTGGCCTTCCAGTACATCAAGGGAGCCTACAAGAAAAATGGAGAGGAACTTTTTACGCCAGCACGTAGTGACAGGACAAGGAGGAATGGCTGAAGAAGAGTAGGTTTAGATAAGATATTAGGACAAAAAAATCTTTACTGTGAGGGTGGTGAGGCCCTGGAACAGGTCGCCCAGAGAAGCTGTGGATGCTCCATCCCTGGAAGTGTTCAAGGTCAAGCTGGATGATCTAGTGATAGGTGTCCCTACCCATGGCAAGGAGCTTGGAAAGGAAGATCTTTAGGTGTCTTCCAATCCAGGCCATTCTAAGATTTTATGATTCTATGAAATAGAAATATGTATTTTGTGAGGGGGTGTATCTATACTGACTACAGAACAATAAGGTGTTCCTTGATATTAGGGAGGCAAAATGAGAAAAACAAAGCTACAGCAAAGTTACAGTTCTGTAACTACTACTACACCCGTGATATTGATCTCTCAGGGTAGTTACTAGCAGCTGTACTCCAGCCAAATGCCTATCAGATAGTTCCACGGGGTTTCTGTGAGCTATATATGTTTTGAAGTATCTGAATTCACCAGCTAGTCCCTGCTGTTATCCTTAAATTCTCTCTAGCATTTATCATACTTTACTGAAACAGCTTCAAAAAAGTATGCAAAGAGATTTGTATGTCTGAGAGAGTGTTTTGATAGTGAAAGATTGATGAGCCTGACTTCCTTTGTAGACGTGTGGCAACCCCTCATTTCCCTGTGTTTGTCACCAGTTCCCAGCTCTCCAGAGAACTTTGCAGGCTGTCTCATTAGATCAGGAGAGTTTTCTGGGCGCTTTGTACCCTAGAAACCGCAGAGTAAAATGTCTTGGAAGAGTGAGATTGCAGATATGTGGCATGAATTGTGAATATGAAGAAGAAGACCCTGTTAAGGCAGCTGCCCTTTTTGAAGCTGCCAGGAGAAAAAGGCAGGCTGCAGTTTGACCAGTCACCTACACCCCTAATGTCAATTACCAGCTCTCTGCTTTTGGGATTGGACAAGGAAACAGCCTCTGCCACTCCCCTCACTGAGGTGAGTATTGCCTCAAACAGTAGAGCATCAGTGACACCGGTTTCTGTTATTCACACACATGACCCTTGGAAACGGGTGAGATGACAACCAGCAGCCTTTCGCTACCATTCAATCCTTCCCATTCCTCTTTCAAAGCAAGTCTGTAGTGGGTACTTTTCTCCTCTTCTGCCTCTGTGTCCAGAGCAAGTGTTTCTTCTTTTGATGCCCAGTAAGTACATAAAGTCCAGCTCAGTTTTCAATGCAGAATTAAACCAGCTCAGTTGTTCAGGGATGTATTTTGTACCTTAATTTACTTCCTTTTATCTTCTGTTTCCACACTCTTTTAAAAAGCAAGAGGTCATGACAAGCTTAGGTTATGGCCTACTGCTCTGTTGGAATTATCTCAGCTTATTTTTAATGCTGCCCTTACTTAACCTGATTTGTGGAGTTTGTTACAACTTGAGATAACCGGCTCTTGTTCCCAGCTGTGGAGCAAATTATCTTTGTGACCCTCATATCCTCTTGAATGCTCTCTGAAATGTGCGTAGGGGCTCTTATCTGTCTCATCATACAGTGACAGGCTCTGTGACATTTGCTGTATTCCTGGAAAAATGGGTGCCTTGCTCTAATTATTAACATGCATTGTGGTGCAGATTGCCAGCCTTCTATGAGCTGATTAAATCCAACCAAATAACTGTGTTAAACGAGTCCATGGTGCCTTTGAAAACAACTCCTCTGGCCTGCCACGAGACTCAGACTGATTATGTCATCTCACTGAAGATCTGTAGCTTGTGGAAATTCTCCACTGCTGGGGTACTGGGAAGCTGTGTGACAAACAAGAAAACCTATCCAAAGGAAGGGGCTTGCAGTCCTGAAGCTGGATCTTAGGAAAGGTAGTGGGAATGGCAACAAAAGGCCAATGGAATTAAATACTAGTCTGGGTTGTTCTGCTCCACAAGTAAGCAGTCCTGGCAGTAGATTATCCAGTTTCCTTTTTCAGCCACTGGTAGCACTCCTCAAGGTTTGTTTCCTTGCTCGTGCATCCAGTGTTAATTATGGTGTGGATCAGCAGGGTGCCCTTTCTCTCTCATTTGTTTGCAGGTTGGGCTCCTTCCCTGCAGATCCATTTGTGGGACTTGGCCTGTGGATTGCCCCATCTAAATCCCTCCTGCTGAGGCCGAGTGCCTCTTTAGAAAGGAGTGCAGTTTTCAAGGAAAGTAACGGGGCTCTGAGCCTGTATTTCTCTTGGCAGGGTGATTCAGGGATCAATATCTGTTAAGGAACCCTTGGAGGCAGCTTTGTGTGCTTGTGCTTTGAAGAGCTGGTGGACCTCAGACAGGTACCTGTATTCAGCGTTTTCTCTGGGCTACCACACAAGGGTTTCCTCACTTGGGTAGAGGGCTTTTTGTTTTGAGTTGCAAAAAGCCTTATTTCTGGCTCAGATTTTGTTCTCAAGCTTCTACCCCCCCAACTTTAACAGAGTAGCATTTTGGTGTTTAATGCATCCTTACAGGACCTTACTTGGTTTCCTTTTAAATCAATTGTTTCTTTTGCATCTTGCCAATTTTATTTATTTGTTTATTTATTTATTGCCTGGGGTGGGGTGCAATTCCTTCATCCCACTTCCTCCCCTGCTTTATTTTCACACATTCTGTGCTCTCCAACGCTGAATACTTTGTGTGTAGAGGGCTGTGGTTCCCTACACAGGACGTAGAAAGGTTTTCTGGCCTGTTAGAGGACCACCTGCTGTATAGGTGCCATATATTACCATTTTGGACACTAATAAAAATATCACCTTCACTTCCTTCTGGGAAGATAACCACCTACCTTATTCCTGGAATGTGCTGGAAGGGGTAGCACTCTGGGCATTGTCCACATGCAGACTGACAAATGGATGTCACTGGGCTCTGGACCAGCTCATAACAGAGGGAACAGCTGCTGGACACCTCAGAGGGACATCGGTGCTGGGTGCTCCATAGGGTTTGGATGGTTGTGGTGCCACTAGATGGTAGTGCTGGTCAGACCCACCCGCTGATGGGGACAGCAGATGGCAGGAGCCATCTTCCCAGAACAGAAGTGGGAATTGAAAGTTCATGAACATTTCTCCACTGTGGTCTGGTCTGACAAAGTCAAGCAATGGAACCTCGTCTTCTTGTTGGACTGTGGAAATGAGTCCAGGTAAAATCAGCTGTGACTGGGGGCCCTTAAACTTTGCAACACAGTGTTGTGTCACACCTTTTTCAAACTGAGTGTATTTTTTTTTAATATACCACCAATATGTTGCACCTCAGGAAGATGTAGATATATTTTTTCACTTTACATTTTGAAAACCCTATTAAATTTGGAAGTGATATTCTGAATCTTCAAAATGCATTGACTAGTCAAATGTCAGTGAATATATCTGTAAATTTGCTTTCTCAAGTAACATAATTAAAAAAAAAACCAAATTACACAGAATATTATTTTTTCCCCTCAATTTTATTTTATGACTTGTTCTAAGTTAGTATACCCAGAAGTTAAACTGGCAAATATTCAAATATTTGTTCAGGGAATCTAAATGGACTATCTAAAGTGAAGGGTGATCTTGCCTCTCTTTTCATTTTCTCCAATGGGTTATTTCACATATTTCAGATTACATCAAATGGGAAAAGTCTCCTCTTTTGGGCTGCTTTATTAATTTCATTGAGTGCATACCAGAGATAGATTGTTCCAATGTATTCTTTGCTAAGAACTGGCTCTGAAAGCACTCAGCAAAAGGGCACGCGGGAATGTGAATGGGATTTTCTGCATTTAAAAAAAATATTATTGCAGGGGAAAAGACCACTCTTCTTCATTTAACATTTCTTGGCAAAAAAACAAAGGCATCTTCAGTTCTGAGACTGTTTATCAAGAAGTGTCAGTTTTCTTTCCCCTTCTCTAGGCACTGCCAAGAACATTTGACTGTTCTCTTCTCCATTCCCTTTTCATCCAGTCTACCCATGTAGTGCTCCATTCTCTCTTTTTACTGATAATACATACAGTTAAACTTGTTTTCTTAATCTACTCTGATGTCCTGTTCTCTGAAAATACCAAGACTTGAATTCATGTGGTCTGCTGATCTCCACTGCGTTGTCTTCCTCTGCAAAGTTTGCAAGCAGGATGTTTAGGATCTTCTTCCTCCCTGTGGTTCATCCTCCCCTCTGGTTCCAGCTGTTGTTTTCCAGAAGGCAGCTCCGTGACCCAAACACACTGAGTCCTCTGGAGCAGCCAGCAATGTCACTGCAGCTGAGATCCCAAAGGGAAAGCCATTTTAGGTTGTTCCCACAATCCAGCTTCTTTCTTGACCGATTACTTTCTTCAGGGCTTGCCATTTCTGCTCTCCTTCTAAAGCCTTTTTCTTAAGATTGGGAACTGACCTGTTGACCCAAGTCCCAGCATCAAGTCCATTTCATCTCTGAGCTGTTTTGTGCTACTTCAGTGATGCAAAATAATCTTCAGGGCTCCTCAAACAGAGAAGGCTTGGTTAAGTGGGGAGTGTGGAAATTTTCTGACCTGGACTTGGAACTCTGTTTAGTTTACATGTTTGCTGGTTTGTGAATCCAGATATCGGAATTGCTCGACCTGGAGCTCGATACAGAATTTAGATCTGGAAAGGATCCAGATTTGAGGGATATTCAGAGACAGTGTTTCAGATCAGCTCATGGGAGGCACACATTCCAGCAGTAGAGTTTGAAACTTTGTTTATACTCCAATCACTTTCCACAGCTTTGAACCCCTCTCTGACAATAATAAAATTCCAGCAAAGGGACACTGGAAAAGAAACATCATCAGCTGTTTCTTTAGCCATCTTGGTGCCAGATAGGCATGAGCAGGCTTGGTATATAAACCTTGCATTGACAGACAGCTGAAACTCACACCAACCCACCAAAACATGCGTTGACCAATAACACATTTCTGACCAAATTCTGTGTGTTCAGCACTCTGGGCCTCGCTGAGTTATACCAAGGAGAATTCTGGCCCCAGGGTGTCTGTTCATTGTTGTTTTGAAATTCAAAAGAGAGAGAAAGCTGATTATGTCAGCATCTTCTTGAAGTCATAATTCTTCCTGCTGTTTCCTTTAGAAAATATTCAAGATGACAGGAATTCTTGTAAATTCTATTTCACCACACATCAAAGAATTGGCCATGATATTCTGCTCTTTTAAAAGATGCAACCATAGTTGCATAGTTTTCTCTATGAGAAAAGTTTGGGGGGAAAATGCTTCCAAGTTCATAAAGATCCTCGGGAATGAGTATCTCAAGTTCAAAATTTTCTACTTTTCTTTTTTTGTTGTTGTTGTTATTGTGATGGTATTCTAAAACTAAAATTGTTATTGTCTGGAAATACATCCAGCAAACAAGACTTCTCACAGACAGTAGAAAAGCTTGAAATTCTAGATATTTGTCACCCTTCCAGTTATAATCCACCATTCCTCTTTGAAGTTCTTATCTTTGCTGAGTGGCTCTGATCAATACCTCTAACCTGTCATCAAGCACATTTCCCATATGTATTTCGAATAAGGGCATATGTCCTTTGCCCCATTTATAAATGAAAAACAGGCTCAGAGGGCTGAAGCAATTTTACCAAAATCACATAGAAAAATGAGGCCAGGGCTCCTGTGCTGTACACCACAATGTGTTGGGTCTTATTTTTTTTCCCAAAGGTTAGACACCCTTTATTAGCAATACAAACATCACTCTGTTTTCACACTTAGAGCAGATTAAATCCATGGGAATGCTGGAAACAACACCGTTTTCTGTGGGATTCAAGGGGTTATGAAACCAACAGGCGACCTTGAAGAGGGAGAGGAGGGGACTGTTTAACATTCTTTCATTGCCTAGTAAAATGCTCAAGGCCTTGTGTACTGAAAGGAGCTGCCAGGGTAGCTACAACAGACACATTTCCCATTTACCTTCACCTCTGGTGACCCGGCTCCGTGGTTGGGAGCATGGCAGCAGACCATAAAGTCTCCTATTATGGTCTCCTCATCCCGATAGCCTGGCCCTATGCAAGCAGTCCCTGTTCAGCCCACGATAACCGTGCAGCCTCAGCCTTCTAGGGTGAGGTTCCCTGGATTTTACTGCAATGCAGCAAGTACATTTCCAATAAATAGTAGAAGATGTCAGAGGATGTGGCTGAGGTGTACTTGAACCGAGCAAGTCGGCCCCATTAATAAATGACTCAGGAATCCTGATGGGGTGGGTAAGGGTGGCTGTCTTTCCAAATGAGCAGCCAGAGCTTGGTGCCAACGTGGACAGAAGTTTTGTAGCGGAGCCCAAACCAGACTGCTGATCTCTCATTTCCTAGATACTTTTCTTAATGTTTCTCAGTGGGACTTGAAAACAGAACAACTCCCTGCAGCTGAGGAACTGTCCCTGTAAACCATCAGTGCAGTACTTAATGTACTAGACTGTATCAGGTATGTAAATTAGAAAAAAAAAATAAAAATCAGTCCTTCCTTAGGGCAGAGGGAAGCAACCACTGTTCTCACTATTATGATGAACCTGTGCCTCTAATTTTGTATGATTTCCAGCACTGCCAACTAGGACAGAGAAATGACAGCAGCTCTCGGGGGTATTTTTTATTCTCTATTTGCAGCATTGTATCTGGGAGAAGATTTGTCTTGGGACAAACATCCACTGAGGACAGGAAAAGAATATGGGAGCAACTGTGATTGCAGTGAAAAAGCTACGAAGCTTAGATTCAATATCCTGTATTTGAAAATTTATTTGCCTTGCCCTTCTCGAGTATGAAATCGTGCTAGGCCTTCAACAAGGTGATCTTTTCAGGATGGTGAACTGACTTCCTGTGGACAAGGAGCAACTGTTAGAGGAGAAGAAACAAAGCTAGGGATTGGAGATGAAAGGGTTTATGTGCTTTTGGCTTCCCTATTTACCAGAAGTAGCTGACATTAGAAGTACAAATATAATTTGTTTTCTCTGTCTTGCCAATGCCTTACCTTTCACCATACAGTGCTAAGAAATGCTAATTATGCAGTTATCCTTTTCTGCAGCCCTTTCTAATATACCTTCTCATTATTGTGAGTGGGAATGAGGGACACCCTTTCTAATGCAGTGGTGTAAATGTGTGCACGCTGCCATCACAGGAAAATCGTCAAATAAAAAGAGAAAGTAACAAACAACATTTCTTTTTTCTTTTAGACTTTTTCTTTTCTTTTAGACTTTCAGGGATTTTCTTTTAGACTTTTTTTCTGCGTCGAGGTCAACATTTGAGGTGTGCAAAGTGCTACTGCTGGGGTGATAGTTATTTGCTCAAAACTGGGTGGAATATATGGGGGGAAAAGTAAATCTCTCATTGCAAAGAACCTGATTTAGGAACTCTTCTGGTAAGTTCTTGAAAAGTATGGTTTTTTTACTTGGCAAGCAGGTGATTTTTTGACTGAATTGGAGGGAAATACACCTACACATAAGGGTAGAGAAAGAAAATACACAGACCTTGAAAGATGTTATTGGTTTATTTACAAGAGTGCGAGACAGGTTAATGGACCCAAGGTGGTGTGAGACTTTGGGGAAAAGCAGCTCAGTAAGAGTTGCCAAAGCCTTTGAAGCCAGCACTGGCAATTTTTGTTGTTATTTCTTTTGGAAAGATTATAAATCTCTAATTTTTTAAGGGATGTCATTGATCTGAAGGAATGACTGAGTGTGTAATTTTTGACTTCATGTTTAACTGAGTATGGAAGTAGGCAGAAAGAGAACAGCACTAGAGGGTTTATAGAGTGAAAAGTAGAGATGACTGAAGGGGAGATCTGTCTTTAGGTATTTGGATGAGGAGGAACAACTAGAAGATTTATAACAAAGAACTCTTTATGATAAAACCCCTCCCCAATATCTAACTGTAGTATTTTTAATGTTAATTACAATTTTTAATCATCAAAATTAGAGAAAAAACAGTAGTTGGTTTGAATAAAGATCTTGATGCAGCTTAATCATTCTGGTAGGAGCACAATCATCATTTTTCTCAATTTATTCCAGAGGAAGGGAACACTGGCTTTGGAGAGGAGCTTTTTCTTGACTTTGAATTACTTTTTTTAATTGCAGGTGTTATCAGAGGGTCATCCCTCTTTTCCATGGGAGAATCACTTGGTGAGCCCCTCAGAGGAGGGTGAGCTAACATCATGTCCCTCTCTTGTGCTGCAACAAGCCATGCTGTCTTTAAAGAATACCATATCCACGTAAAAGAAAGGGATTGGTTGAAAATGCTACCATGGAACTGATAGGAAGATGGTCTCACAATAGCTGTAGTTAAGAGCTTTTACAAATTACTCCCTGTCCACTAACTGAACAGAATCAATAATCCTTTTAAGGCAGTTGGACAATTAGCTAGGCTTGGTCATGTCCACTTCATTGTGGTTTCACCAAGGCATTTTAAAGGGTCTGAGGGTCAATAAATTATTGTCCCTTGTATCTTGTTAAAGGAACAGAACTTAGAAGTGTAAGGGTAAAGGTTCAGATCCCAGAGTTCCTGAAAACATACTGGGAATTATTTTTATGAACTTCAGTAAACTAAGAAACAGGTCTGACTAATTCAGGACCAAAAGGGGGAAGTCTGAAACAGGCTGAAAATTGAATTTAGTCTTGATGCAGGCATTTAAGTAGTGAATTATTTTATATTCTAGTCCTGTCCTGCTATATATTTTTGCACTGGAAAAAAGAAAAATCAATTCAGAAAAGTGCCTCTCAACACCCTTACTGAAACATTCACCAGTCTTTGGGAATTTCTGCAAACTTTCCCTGACTTCTACTGGAGTTTGCCATTGGTACACACTCACTTCATGTAATTAGAAAAAGTTTATTCCCTTCCTGGAACTTGACAGGCACAATAACTGCACGTTGGAAACACCATGCTTTCTGTGCTTTTCTGTGTTCGGAGTTCAGACTGGGTCACAGAAGCCACTGGATCAAATCCATGAAGAACCATGTGGGAAAAGTGCGAGGCCTTTCTGACTGAGTTGAAATGCATGCTGTGGTTGTAAATCAAATTAAGGGACATCATCTGGAGCTGGACCTGCTGGCCAGCCAGGTGGTGTGGCCAAGGACATCGATGTGGTAATTATTGTCCCCTTTGCTCATCACTGAATAAAGGAAATTGATTAGACCCGTGGTTAGCAACCTCTCACCTACTGACATGAGCTGAGATCATGACACGGTCTGTGCAACTATCTTAATAAATGAACTTGTTTTGATAAAGTTTTATGGGAGTCCACAAGAATGTTTGAGAATAAGAGCCCTACTGACCAGAAGGTAACACTGGAAAACTACAGAGTACACTGAATTGAGTGTGAGCTCACAAAAATGGGTGGATTAGCTCCCCCAAAGATAGTTCCTTTTTAAAATAGTTGTGAGAAATAACTGTCTTAAGCAGTTATTGAGATATTTTCACTGAGCTCATCATAGTAATCTAAATTAAAGAGTGCTGGGATTTTTTTTTTTGGAAATGTTAAACCGACTTCAAATCCCTAACTCCTTGCATCAACAATTCTTAAGTTTTTCCTCGAGGAGGACAAAGGCATTAAAACAGACCAGAATCTGGTAGAGAAAACATAGGGCCAACACATGGTAGAGACATGGCAGATGCCATGTCTGTCATTTTATGGGTGCTTTCAGTAGCTTATGAATTTCTGTCTGCAGCCATTTCGAAAACCCCAGGAAATGTTCATGGGCTACCCAGGTAAATTAAACACTGTGATCTTTCAGTCTCCACCTTTTTTTTTCTTTCTACTGACATCTGTTTGTGAAAATTGGAGTGGTGGTAGGTTTTATTGGAGAAAACTGTCTGAAACCAGGATAGTAACTAACTCTGTGCTTTGGAATGATAACAACCCTAGCCTAAAGATCTGATGGCCTGCTACCAAAACATACTATGTCATCCATCTCTTCTTTTCTCCCTGCAGTAATAATTTTTTTTTTTTTTTAAAATCTGAGTTTAAACTCCAGGTAACAGCTCATCGCTATATGTAAGTGTCAGGGTCCTTCACTGAGCTTTAATTAGGTTTTTGTCTAGAAAGTCTGAAGATAACACTCTTCCCTACTGTCATGGGTTAGCAAACATAGTCCCAGAAGTGATGTCCTTGCTAAGGGGTGCTTACAGCTTCCTCTGGGACCTGACAGAACCTATCAGTGGCCAGTTTGAATATGGACAATTCTTTGAACCACTTAAAGTTGTGACCACCTCTGTGATCCACACTTAAGAATAGACAACTCCCCCCACAGCTCTGTCTGGTTTCCATGCTGGGACAGGTGGCTGTAGGCCCTGTGCAGGGGCCAGTGGGCCCGGCCAGGCCCTGCTCAGGCCAGGCCAGGCTGGGCCACGGCCATCCTGGAGCCGATGGGCCCTGTTCCACCCATGGAACCCCCCCCACTGCCCTGCTGTGGGCAGACAGGCGGCTCCTCCTCTCCAGTGTGGCCAAGATTCAGCTGAAGCTGCCCCGCTGTCCGGCAGAGATCATGTGAGCAACAGCGATAAGCGACATTCCAGCTGCAAGGCCTGGGTGAGATTAACCCTTTTAGTGCTGTGAAGAGCTGAAAACCTGAGGGAAGAGAAAGAGGAGATGCTTAAAGCTGAAATTCTGTTGTGAAGCTATGATGTATCAGAGTACCCGCTGTAATTTCATGAAGGCATGGGGGGTGGAGTGTTCAACTCGTGAGCAAAAGCACCTGCGCTGAGATAGGCAGATGCTGACGCAGCTGTAATTTAATGAGAAGTTGAACAGGGAGAGATGGAAGCGATGAGGACTTTGGCTCCAAATGGAAAAGGAGAAAACCTCAGTTCCTAGAGATGCTCCCAGAGATAGTCCTAACGATGAAGATGAGGAAGACCCTTTGCTCCCAGAGAAGGAGAAGGGCCTCTGTTCCTAGAGATGAAATGCTCCCAGAGATGGGTGAAGAGAACTTCTGTTTCTGAACGGCTCAACCTTAATATTGTACCCCAGTAATTTCAAGAGTGGACCCTCAAAAGCAGTTGTGGGAAAAGCTGCAAGTTGTGGGAAGGGACTCTCACATGATGTGAGCAGAGAACCAACACGGACGGCTGTCTTGTTGTGATACTGTTTTCATAGCATGGGCAAGAGAGACTCCTCTTCCTAAATGGACTGAACAAGGTTATTATGGAAGTGATAAACAGACTGAACAACTCAAGGGCTGTCTTTTTACATTGTCACTGGGAGAAGGGAGGAAGGTGGGGGGAGGAGAAGTGTTCTGAAGGTGTGGTATGATTTTTTTTTCTTCTTTTAGGTCTGATAATAAACTTCTTTATATTCTTTCAAGTTTGGTGCCTGCTTTGCGTTTCTCCTAATTCTTATCTCACAGAAGGTAAACAGTAATGAGTATTTTGGACCAAACCACTACACCTACCTTCCTTCCTCTCTAAAATAACTCTTTGTCATTCCTGCTGTATTTTGTATTGAGTTATAAACTTGAATGTTTTAACTCTATTGCAAAGAAACACTCCTTCACAGAAAATTCTCTAAAGAAAGGCTCTAAAAAGGCTTTTTGCATTTATTATGGTTCTTTCAAGTATTGGAAAAACAGAGAAAAAGAGCAACAGGCAACTTAGTGGTCTATTACAAGAGGCTTAATATTTACAGAACTATCTAATGTTCTTTTGCTTTTCTCAGTTCACGCAGACAAATCGTTCTTTTGTTTATGGATTTCTGTTAGATACACAGTAGAACCACGTGCATTTTATATATTGTTAATAACACTCACTGCTTTAGAATTGAATTCTATTCTAAGGAGTGGAAATACACCCTGAATGCAAAAGTGAAATAATTTGGATTGAAGTAGATGTAAACTTCTATCCCAGTTTTGTACTGAATTGAGCAGAATGTTTAGTGAATGTGGTTGAGATTGTATCTGTCCTTAGGAGATACAAGATTTTTGGACACTTAGTGTCAGTACTCAGTGTTCCAGCATAGGCTTTGGTGAGAAACTGCAGAACTACAGAAAGCTCTGCACAGAGAAACCCTAAGAACAAAGAGAAAATTATTTGGACTTTTTTTAAACTAGGTTTTTCTCCCTTTCTTCTCTTTTTTTTTTTTTTTTTTTTTTTTTTTTTTTTTTTTTTTTCTTCTCCTCCCTTTTTTTGTTTTCTTTTTCTTTCTCCTCTCCTTTTCTCTCCTCTGGCTGTTTTGAAAGCTGGATATCAAAAACCTGGCATCATTTACAAATTCCAGACCTAATGTCTATTGCACAACAATAATTCAATTTCATTTCAGTTAGATTTGCAATAAGAAATCCAAGTTAAAACCTCAAAATATTCCACTGTTTCTGATTACTTAGTTTGGTCAGATCACCTGTGCACCAGCACTGGTGCATGAAATCTCACAATTGCTTTTCAGGAAAATGGGAATTCGACTTTTATTTGGGTTATGTCCCTTTGGGGTCCTTTATTGGTTTTTTTTATTTGAATTTTTTTCATGTCAGAAGTTTTATCTGGGTCTCCTTGATATTGCTTGTAGTAATGACAGCTTTGACTAGGCTAGTGGAAATAGAGTGGAGAGTTAAATCATGTGTACTGACACAGGAGTTTGATAAAAACCCTTATTGTTTACATTACTGATACATTCTCAGTCTGCAGAACTTGCTGGATTTTGAAATGAGGTTCTGTAAATTCCTGATACTACATAAAATTTAAAAGGAAAGAATGTGTAGGTTTTTTTCTGTGAGGTATAATTGGAAGTCTGCCTGTAAATTGTTTTCAATTATTTTTTTTATTAATCTGCGTGTTAATATTTCATGACAGGCCACGGCTGCTCCTCATGATGCAGAATATTTCAGTCTGGTTGAGGACTGGTACTTGACACAGACGTCTGTACTACAATGGCAAGAGGTTCCCTTATTGAAAAAAATATATTTCCAACTCTTCAGAGCAGCTGTGTTCAGTGTTAATAATTTATACCCAGAGGCATTTGCAAATACTCCATCCTTGTGAGAGTGACCTGTGAGAAGTGATACAGCCTCTTTGCCCATAAAACACCCCTGGGTATCAGAGTCAGGTGACAACTACCATTTAAAAAAAACCCCAACCAACCAAACAAAACTCAAAACAACTTAATACGATAGAAGCAGGAAAAGACAAATGCTGCTTTGGGGAGTCAAGCTGGAGATGGAAGAGATCATTCCAAAGAGGCAGAAGGCCAAACTCCCCTCAAATTTTTGGGTTTATGAAACAGCCAGTAGTGTGGACTTACCTCACAGTTTCCTGCCAGTCTACTTCATACTAAAAATGGAGAAGAATCCTTCAAGTGGATGAGAGAAATTGGCTATTGGAGTGTTTTCTCCAAATGCTGGCTGCCAGGGCTGTGGAGCAGGGGCTTGACCCATCCCGTGCCAAGCCCTGCCGAGGTTCTGGGTACTCTCCTCCCGCTGCAAGCTGCATTAACAGCCTTCCTCGTGGACAACTGTGCTCACAGAAACCAGGCTGGGCTGGCCTCATGCAAGCCATCATTATCACCTCCTAGAAACCTTGCACAGCACTGGACAAGCTGCTGCTTTGTATTTTCATAGCATGAGGTAATTAGTGCCTGGCATCTGTAGCGGAAATGAAATGCCTAACTCCGGAGTTTCTAAAATGACACTGTTTTCATTACAGGTTTAGTTTTGCAAAGAACATAAAGGCAGATACATCAAAATGCCAAGAAGCCTCCTTTAATTAAAGCCTCTTTCTCCTTTTCTTCTTAAGAGATGCATATGTATTGAGCCATTAAAGAGAAAGATAAAAGGAATCCCGAACACTGTTTATACACAGCCTTTATGACTGCAGCTACTTACTTTGCAGGAGACATTATTTTGACTGGAGCAAGCTACGGTGTGGCTTGACAGAACTCCAGGCTGCTTTGTAGTGCTCCAGAGGCAGGCAGTGACTGGTGTTGTGGGGTTTCACTTCCCAGCATAGATTCTGCACCCAGATTTCGTGCAGTGCTCTGCCAGATGTGACATTCTTATACCCCCACTACTGCTCACCATGCTTTGGTTACTTGGTTGGCCTGGGTTTGGGGGAAAAAGAACAGATGACAGCTCCCCTCTTCAGTGCTGAAGCTTCCTCTTAATACCCATGCTCTGTATGATTGTTTACCACTCATATAATTTTCCTTTTATAAAGTACATGTTATGAACCTTCTCTTCAGATTAACAGTGCATTACCCTTAGAACATGTGCATAGTTGGCAGCAGGTGAAAAGTTGCCTCTGTCCAAAGCACCAGCATAAATCTCCCAGACTGCTTAGCCCAGGATTTCACCTCAGAAGCCTGGGATCAAGATCCATGTTATTTAGTTGGCAGGACAGCATTTGGTGGGTTTCACTGAGGTTAGTTAATAACCCTGTAACTTTTCAGCAGCCCTGAAATAGTTAGCAAGGACATTTGGAGCTGTGCCTCACTGTAGATGCTGTCTGACTTCTCTATTCCAGGACTAACAGCCAAATAAGTTCAAATTAAATGATCCAAATTTTACAGTGCTTATTCCGGTAAAATTCACTGTTTGTTTTCCTTAGATAAAGATCAAATAAAAACCAAATCAGGGCTTTTGGAACTGGCCCCTTAATAGCTGGAAGGAACGCTGAAGACATATAATGGAAGATCAATATG
This sequence comes from Aphelocoma coerulescens, assembly GCF_041296385.1. Lineage (NCBI taxonomy): Eukaryota > Metazoa > Chordata > Aves > Passeriformes > Corvidae > Aphelocoma > Aphelocoma coerulescens. The sequence continues at coordinate 77,259,749 of NC_091014.1, read as the reverse complement.
TGAGAGTTCAGTACAGAAAACACAATTTTTTCTTTTTATTTTTTATTTTCTTTTCTTATATATTATCTACAAGCACAAGCTTTCATATTTTTAATGTAAAAATGCATACAGATCATTATATATATAAAAATCAACTAGCCTTGTAGCAAACTGCCAGATCCAACCACCCCCAGGTTGGGGACAACCTGTCTGGATCCATGTGCAAACCCAGTGGCTGATCCTCACTTCCATCTGTAGTTGCACCAAACCCCCAGGTATGAAGATTCTCAAAGTTCTAGGGAAGTTTTGGGTCCTGATCCAGGTCTTGCAGCATGGGCATGACTAACTCTTCATCAATTGAAGATAAATATTTAAAAACTTCATAAATGACAATCAACTTGTTGCAGGTAACAAGTATCCTTTTCACCTTTCCTCCCCATTTTTGTTTATTGTCCTTCCCATCCTCTCTCCGCAGGAATGGCAGCGGGCAGAGGAGAGAAGTTTAATGTTAGTGTCACATACATACACTTAACCAGCAGCAGGAGAAACAGAACTTAACCCGTTGATGTCTGCTGCAGAAAGGCTGCTGAATGTGGGCTCATGCTGCACTTGGCCTTTTCAATGCTTGGGCAATTTTGGGCTCGATTTGCACATTATGGAAATATGGCAGATTTATAGCATAGCCAGTAATACGTTGCAAAATTGTGAGCAACAGTAAATGAAGTTGCATTTAACACTATGTATGAACAGATTATAATATACCATAGTAGAACTGGCTTAGGGGAAAAACAAATCAATGAGCAATTAAGTGAAAAACTTTGTGTTTGTTTTGGAGGAAAGGTTACAAAATAGCGGCCTCCTTTTTGCCCAAGTGTTTATCTTGTTTGGCAGTTTCCAAATTCAGTCTTTGCAAAGGAATGTTACTATTTTTATTGTAAGTTCTTTATGTAACAAGGGATGTTTGCACAGTGGAACATTTTATTTTCACCAGGATTTTATAATTTGTCTATACAGATGTTATAGAAGAAGATACAATTTGCTGGAAATCTTTTGGAAAGTATGAGGGTCGTAACTTAGCCTCCCCTTCCTTTCAACTCTTCTAGCATGAATATGATTAATTATTTTCTCTTGTCATTCATTTATAACCTTTTTATATTTTAAATGCAGCTCCAACATGAACCCCATGAAAGGTTTTTCAGATAAAGAACTGTTGAAGTTTTCTGAGAGGGATGAATCAATTGCTTAGCATACCAAAGTAAAGACTCAGCTGTGTTGCCATGGGGTTCCAGGTAAGGATTTTGTTTACTTCAGATACAGTGCACCAGCTCTGATTTGAAAGATAACAGAACCTTAGTGCTTCAGCTTGCAAATGCTCACTCTGGCTCCTAATGTAACTACATTGCTTGCAAGTTCAGCCCCTCAGCTAAACAATTCTGGTTTGTGAACAGGCACTAGCTTGCTCTTTTACACTTGTATTGATTCTACATTACTAACAGGACTAAAAATGGCAAAACCTCTATTTTTTTCTGTATTTTTTTTCTTTTTTTAAAAAAAGTCAATAATATGATGAATAGTATGGTAACAAGTGTGTCACAGAGGCCTGTTGCAAGAACCCCCTGCTGAGAAGCACACGGTGAAGTTTCCATTGCAGTGTGTCCAGCCGATGTACAGCAACACACGTGAACATGAGGACCAAAATATAGACACTGATGCCAGGAGAGTGACATGAGTTTTTTACCATCTAGAATACAGGAGCAGAGAAAACAAACAACAGCACAAATAAAATATACATCTGAATGTGATGTTCTTTGCTGGTTGGCTAAAAATGAAAGTTTAAAAAAATGTACTTTGGTAAAATATCTTTAAGCGAATACTTACACTAGAAGTCCTAATTTGAAAATTTTCTCTGTTCACAGGGATACACATACCTGCCTCTTCAGCCTGTTCCACCACCTATATGGCTACCTCTAACTGTACAAAGTGCTATCCAACTAGATTTACTCCCTTTCCTACATCTGTGGCAATTTGCATTTGATAGCCTTTTGGAGTTACTTCCTCACAGAGGCAAATAACCACACGAAGTACAAAGCAGTGGAGAATAAAGCTGTAAGTAGTTGCTACAAGGGGGCTGTTCCTCAAAGAAGAACACTGCTAATTTGTCATCCCAACCCTGTGGCTGGCTGTGGTTCTACATGTTGACAGTCTGAGCTGCCTAAAGGGACTCAACGCCACTGGTGGGAGACCAGCACAATCTGAATGAAAAGCTTCCAATCTCAGTTCATGCATCTTTTAGCAGTTAACAAACCAACTAGACAGGAGGCAAAACTTGGCAACTGGCTTAAATGAGATGATGAGGGAGAAGGAAAAAACTGGACATCTTTTATCCCAGGCACCAAAATCTGATAAAATGCACTTTCATGTCAATGTGCCTGGTAACAGTCACAAAAAACCTGCACTGCTTTAAGCCCCAGAGTGCTCCAAGCAGCATCTGGAAGTTTAAACAGCTGAAAATTATGGTCTTTTGATATGGTAGAGGCCATTCAGATCTGATTTACATTTGGGCTTAGACTTTAAATACTTGCCTTCCCAAGGATTCAGTTCTTCTTCAGTATAAGATAGACTAAGAGGAACTAAGTGAATTGAAAAAAAGACCAAAACAAAAAATTAACAAAAGCTAAAAACTACCCACAGCTAAATCAATAGTAATATGTTTTTTGGGGCTTTTTTTTTCAGTTTGATTTCCCAACACGTATACTCCCATTTCCCCAAGCACAGTACTGCACTTTGAGGGGGAAATGCTGAAATGCCACTGGACTAGCTGATTATTTCTTGAGAATTCTGCAGCTTCAGAGGAGCTGGAAGAGCAGCTGAACTTCAGCTCTCTTGAAATGTGTGTCTAGCTGGCTAAACACTCCAGGAAATAGACCTTTCCTATATTTTTTGCATACCTTGCTAAGAACATCAACACCGATGGACTTGACAAAAATGACAAGGAAGGACAGTTGGAGTGAAAGCACACAATGAGCCAACTTAGAGCTGGTGAAGGTGTCAGGTGAACTTTCTGATACAACGCAGCAGCCTCTCCATGTACTCAGTCCCGGACAACACTGCTTGTGATGGTTGTCGGTGCACTGTTGATGATGGCTGTTGATTCAGAGGGCTGAATCTTACTCTCCAATGGCTACTGAGCAGCAGTCTGGCTGGAAATGATGTTTAGGCACTACTGACTTGCTTGACACAGAAGCAAAAGATTCTCTCTTGGTTGCCAATCCCCACAATTGTCTAGTCCTTTGGAGTTCATTTGGTGTTTGTTGTTTTTTTTCTTGGTGTTTTGGGTTTTTTTTTATCCCACATTAGTCAGAAACAGTGTGGCTAAATGCATTTCAAAACAGGAAAATAGTACAACTCCGTGTTACTCAAAAAAGTGATGGTGTTTGTCTTTTTTTTTTTTCATTGCAAAGCTTTGACCATTTTTCATTAAACGTGCTCTGCTTGCCCCATCCCTACTCCGAGCTAATCTGCTCTAAAATGCTTCTCTGGCTTAGGACAGCTTTTTTAGCTGCTGATTTTGGTAAGCATCTTATTAATGGCCTGCTTGACATGGGTGGTGGAGCTTCGTCTCCGAGTCTTGCCCTGGACCATCTTCCGGCGCCGCACCTCCCGACAGAGCTCATAGAAGGCCTCCATGATGTTGCCCTCTCCTGTGCAAGCAGAGCACTCGTAAAAAGCACAGGCAAGTTCTGTGGCCAGCTTTTCACCTTCCTCTGTGCTGACTTGCCTGGAGTGATCCAAGTCTGCTTTGTTCCCCACCAGGATCAGGGTGACGTTTTTGGGCTTTTTAACTTCATCCAACAAGTTCTTAAGTGGCAGCATTTCCTCGAAGCTGCCTCTGTCCGTGATGTCGTAAACCAGCACGAAGCCCTCACCCCATCGCACGTGTCCTTCTTTCTGAATGGCATCCTCCTGTTGGAAAAGACAGACACCAGCCTTAGGAAGGCTTTGATTTATGAAGATGGAAGGCCTTCAGGGAGGTGTTGGTCCTCCAAAGCCTCCAAAGCTGTGTACATCTGCTTTACTTTATACTTTGCACACATCGCCTTTCTTATCACGTGGCACAGGAGATCTACTGCACCCAGTGCCATGAGCTGCACAGGCCTGTGCAGGGTGAGCACCTGCCCTGTTTTAAAAGGAAGGGAGACCTGACTATGACAAATCTGCTCTTCACTTTAGTCACAATCATTGACTGAAGTTGTAAAGCCTCATCAGTTGACTGTAGAAGTGGATTGTGACTTTGTGCCTAGTAATGCCGTGCTGCTGGGCCGGCCCTGAATCAAAGGCATGACAACAAAATAATTTTACCCCCAGTGATGCTTGAAGTGGCCACCTAAAAAACAGACTAGACAGGAATAAGGGAATAAAGGTAGGTATCTATTTGAAGGGCCTTGAAAAGTACCCCTGGGGATCCAGAGGCTGCTGCCAAGATGGACCCCAAGATGGACCCCAAGTCACAAGTTCTTCACCCTTTTATAGGTTTGGTTCATTTGCATATCAGGGTTAACTCTCCAATTAAAGCTTCAGTTAATGATGTAATTTCCCCAAGCCTGCCCCCCCTTTCAGAAGCTGTTGGTTTATACACTTTGGGCCTGGGATGGTCTGGGTGTCCTTGGAGAGCAGGCCTGGAGAGGCTTTGTTGTGTCTACCTGGCATGAAGAGAGCAGAAGTGAACAGGCTCCAAGGAACTTCAGAGTTACACACCAGACAGTGCACGATTTGAAAAATATGAAAGTTAAAACCTAAGGCATCACCAGAGTTAAGCCCCTTGACTTGTTTGTTCTCCCAGTATTTGAAAACTCTAAGCAGCATCCCTTGCAGAAGGACGTGGATCCAGCATGGGGGAACCATGGGGGGGTTCTGCCCAGAAGCAAATCTGTGTCCCCAGAGCACAGCACACCTGGCCCCGGCGCACTGCTGCCACCGCCACGCTCCCCTCCCCTGCTGCGTACCCGAGCCAAGGAACTGGGTAGCAGCACATGCACCCACACACCTGACCAGCTGTGTCTAGTATCTCCATGGAAACCACTTCATCATCAATGGTAGCTTGGTGACGGTATGTCGACTCTAAAATAAGAACACATATTGTGAAACGTACTAAAAGAACGTAATTTTCTCTCTCTCTTTTTCTTTTAATCTTCCTCACAGATCTCCCAGCACAAGAGCTGAGATGTGACACACAGTTTGACTAAATTTTCTTTGCTGGAGCTCTTCCAGCCATTCTGGAGCACACTCAAGTCCTCTTTTTTACAACAGCAACACTTTTACCTCTCTCCACAGGGCACAACTTTTTCTTCCCCATGAGTTAGACCAGCAAAAGGCTGGTGGACACTGCAATCTGCACCCAACAAAGGACAGTTTGCTGTGGCAGAGAGCTCTGCAGAGCTGTATCCCATTTTTCATGTTTCCTCCTAGGAAAGGCTGCTACCTATGGAAGACAATACCGCAGCTCTCAAAATATCCAGCTCAACAGGCCTGTCACTGCATAGCTTGGTGATCAAAACCAGTATGGTTGCAGATCAAGGAACCTAACCACTAAGCTCAGGCCTTGTACTGTGAAAAAATTACAGACCAGTTAGGTATTTTAGGAATGTGTGTTTTAAACATGCTGAAATCATCACATTCCCCTCTTCTAGCAAGGGATCAAGCAGTGATTTCCCTGCTTATGATTTATAAGGATAACCAGTGGGCATTAAGCATTTACACTATGCCATAGGAAAAAATAAACCTATTTACAGTCCCAGGTTCTGGAACCAGGCAACTAATCAGAAAACTAATGACAAAGGAGCTTGTTTTATCTTAATAAGCTGATAAGCTAAATTTGATAGCATTTGACCTAAAACATGGAAAACTATCTGTGCTAACATTCAGATTTATTACTGCTGCTAGCTCACAGATGTCCTATATCAAAAGGCAAATATGTGTGCTGTAAAAGTCTGGCCAGTGACTATGAATGCTTTGCATTGTCAGAAACACAAGTCTTTCATTTGGTACAAATCTCTTCAATAGGAAAGAAGGATATCTTTTAGGAAATGCATTTCTTTAACTTGAACTTCTGGAAGGGCTCATGTTTGGTGAATGCCTGTTTTCATGATGTACCTCTTCATCATCAGGAAGGTTTCAATACTGTCAGTGCTGCAAACAGTCTCTTCCCAAACCAAAAATGTCCCACTCCCTCCCTCTGCCACCTTAATTGCTGTAATTGCCCAGCTGTCTCTAATAAGGACAAATGGTCAATTTACTTGGGCAGATGGCAAGCAATCTTGCTGTAGGGTTTCAGGCCATGAAGATTGGGTTTTCTGAAAGGCTGCAAATACCCCTTCTGGTTAGTATTTCCAGGCTGTTGAAGGAGTTGGAGCATCCCTTTGTGATCCTGAGGCTACACCTACACAGCAGAGTAAGGTATAGCAAAGTCTCTTGGTGGTGTGTCTCATCTGTCCCTTCCACACACCCTCCTATGTGCAGCAATTCCCTCAGGGAATGCAGAAAAAGCAGGAAACACTCCTTCAGTGTGAGAGCTGCAGTGATGCACCTTCAGTGAGTTATTTCAGCGTTCAGGATTCCCTGTGTAGTACTCCAAGCTCGAGGTTATTTAGGAACTTCTGCTTTGCTTCTTTGGGGGAGGGTGCTGTGGAGAAGAGAGGGCTCTCTGAGTAAGCAATGTGATTTTAGCTCCTTACTTGCTAAGGCTTTGCAGTGCTTATATGCCTTCAACCATCTGGCCCTGCATGACGAGTGGCTGCTGAGAATTTTTCCACAGAAGCTGAGAAACGTGGCTCACCCAGCCACGACTGCCGGGTATGTGTGAAATGTCCTCCTTAGGAGGCAGGATGGGGTAGGCTATACAGATCTTCTCTATGAAATGGGAGAATAAATATTGAGGAATAGGCTTTTTCTCACTGTGCAAAAGCAGCATGAATCTTAACTGATACTTGAATTCTCAAAATAGGGCCGTGGCGGCGCTTTATGTTGCAAGTTTAACTTGCTTTGGCTGCTCATGTTGGAAAGGAATCTGATCTTGGATGAGTAGCACCGATTTAGGTCGGATTTGTGTAAATAAATCTTAGTAAATGTGTGTCTGTTCCTGTGCTTTGGAATGTGTGGTAGCTGGGTGAATTTTAATGAGGAGTGTAAAACAGCTGGACGTTGAAAGCATTTTTGGTGTAATCACAGACATGGCTTCTCCTTCAAGGGAACGGAAACATCTGAAGAATCTGGTTGTCTTGTAAATTATGAGCCCTGAAGATGTGAGCTCCAGTCTGCTCACACTGATCCCATGGTACTTCACAAAAACACTGCCTTGCTTTGGGATTTATTAGTATCATTTTCCTTGTGGTACTGCCTTTTTTTTCTTTCTTTTTTTTTTCCTTTTTCCTTTCTTCTTTTTTTAGACATGCAGCCAGAGAGTAATTACAGGGCTTGAGATAACTGCTGGACCCCTGACTGAAACCACTGACAACACAGGTGTCTGTGTCTCAGCTAAGCACCCTTGACTCCTATTAGAGCTGATGAAATAAAATAGGTGCTGGTGCAATATAGCTTGCCTGAGCTCTCTCCTGGAATAAACTGCCCCTTAAAAGTACTTGGAAGTCTAAAATTGGTCAGATGAATCCAGGCTGTGAAAGTCTTAAGCCTCTGTCATCACAGTTAAGTAGAAAAAGCAAGGTGTTAACACTCTACCAGTGGCTCTCAGGATGATTTTGGGCAACTTCCTGCACGTCAGATTGTGATTTGCACCAGGTGCTGCCTATATGTTCTCTTTATAGCTATGTAAACCCTCACAGGTGGAACAAACACCACGGAGCTGTGTTTTGCTCACCACAAGCTCGGTGTCAACCCTGCCAGCCTCAAAGCAGAGTCAGGGAGCTGCTGTACAGACTGAGCCTGTCTGAAGCTGGCAGTGCTGTGGAAATAGTCAGATTTATTTGCTCTGCTTCGATATAAATAAGTAAATCTGACCCGTTCTTGCTGGTCTGGGGGCGTGCTGTGCTTCCAGTCATATTCCCAGTAAGAGGCTCAAAGGTGCTGATGATGAGTGTGGCTGATGCCAGATTCCAGAGTGGCTCCTGGTCATAAAGCTGAAGTCTCCCAGCACTCCTGCTGTGCAAAGCACTCTTGGTTCTCATAGTTCCATTATTTGAAAAATTAAAGTTTATTTCAAATATATTTAGAGTTGTCAAAAGGCCTGAGGATCATGTTGGAGATGGTAGCAGTTGGTTTGGTTTTGAGCCACAATAATTCATTAATAGCAACTGAGTAAATCTTTCAAATCACCACAGCTGCTGAAAAGTTATGGAAAAAGTTATTTTGGAGGGAAAAAAAAATAAACCAGCTTCCCTGGGGGCTCTTGGTGTTGATAAGCATATTACAGATATCCCTATTCTTCTGAGAAGTATGATTAAAAAAAAATACAGGAACAAAACCTACTTATGTAGGGAAAACTTTGAAGCCCGTGATCCAGAGGCTGTCCATGGATGAAATAATCAGTCACAGCTCGACCACATCACATCACATCCTTGTACTATGCTTATTGTGGTATTTTTACCAGAGTTTTGGCCTGGTGAAACTTGGCTGGTCATCTCTCAAACCTTTGTTTTGTCCAGGACTATCCTGTTTTTCTGAATATATTTGTTCCAGAACACTGTATTTTGTAGAGAAAAGCTATTATCTGGCAATTAATTTCTAGCTTTTGGGTTATAGTTGCAGTGATGTAAAAAGCTGTTTTCAATACCTGTTTATTTTGAACATACATCTATTGGGGTATGTCACAGCTCTGGAATGAAATATTTGCATGGAGGTGCTTCTTGAAATTTAGGAGTAGGTAAACCAGCTGAGATGGAGCAACGACATTTTACAGCCAAATTTAAGGAACAGCCTGGTCTCTTGTTTGCTTTTAGGTACAGAGGGACACAAACTCTCTTTCCATACAGAATTTCAGTTGATTTTTTTTCATCAAGAAAGGTTAATAAAACAAGGACACATAAAAACGCTCTAAGAAACTTTGGTCTCATGGTGGTTTTCAGCCAGATGGATCCAAGAAAGGCAAGAGATCTAGAGAAAGACCTTTTGTGTAATGACTGCAGCAGAGTTTTCAGACCAAAAACTTCAGCTAACAGCCATGAACTTTTAAGTCATGGTTAAAGTCCTCTTGGATGGCAGTGGAGCAGTACATCTAAAGGACAAAAACTCCCCATAATTAGTTCTGTTAACAGAATAAAGGTTCCTGTTTTCTGTTTGGGGTGTTTTTGTTGTTACCTCACTACTCATTTAGACTCCTGCAATCTTTGGCACCCATCTGAGTACACCTGGCTGTCACATCTGAGAACAGTGACTTTGACAGCCCATTGGGTTAAAAAACCCCCTCTATTTCTATTACTAACCCTGGTGCTGTTCTCCTTCTGTGAAGTCTGTCCCCCTCTGCATTTCTTTGCTGCTTCAGGAACTTTTCACATTTTAGAAAGCCTCTGTAAGTTGAATGGATCCTCCTGACTCAGAAAGTCTCTCCTACCTTCTTCCTTCCTCAACCCCAGCTCTCCTCAAAGCACAGTGGAATTTATTTTTCTTGCTTGCATCTGGCTGTTATGTGTTCCCTCTGTTATTTACCTTGCAGGAGGGTTTTTATTTTGCCACCACCTGTGGTTTTATGGTAAGCACAGTACCACCCTTGTGTATTTAGAACATGTTTCTACTGCTAATGCAGCATAACCTCACGTGTCTCTCTTTTCATTAACGCCACAGACCCCCAAATGAGCAAAGTTGGGTTATGTGTTGATAATGCCATCAAACAACATGCCATGAATGGTCATTGCATCATGATTATCATGTATAAAAGAAGAAAAAAATAGTAAAAATTAAGTTTCTGAAAGGAAACTTTGTGACTCTGATAATTTGACTCGGACTCTTCAATGTTGTGCTGTGCATGTGCAACCCCAAGAGTCAGGAAACAGGGAAGGAAAGGTTCCAGGAGGTTGTACACTCATCACAGGTGCCATGTGCTCTTAACGTGCAAAGGCCATGCTACACAAACACGTCAAGCTGCAGATTTCAACCCAAACATGTATGAAAGAAGAGTTGATTGCAGAGATATTGAACCCAAGTCTAGAGGCTCCAGCCTGCTTCACATGCTGTGAATGCTGCTTTTGGAATTCACAAGGTGATGTGCAAACAGGTTTCTTTTCTAACTTCATTTTTGGCTGCCCTCTCCAAGGCTACGTTTGCTGCAATCAGAGTTGCTGCAGGTGTTCCCAAACCAGTCAGGTTAAAGCTGAGCACAGAAGGAGCCACGTGGGAGGCACTGCAGGCAGTGAGTGTGCCTTGGCTTGCTGAGCTGCTTTTAGTTGGTTTTCAGTGCAAGGTGAAGCTCTCAGAGGTCTCTGTTCTATGTGAATCGAGGCTGGGTGAGGCATAGCAGCCCTATTCACACCCCTAAGAAGGCACAGGGTGGAACAGCCCTTGGGCCATCAGCAGGCATGAACCTCTGCACAAGGCTGGATGCAGGGCTGTCCATGGAGATGGGCAGAGACCTTTCGTAGGTGACCTTAGAAGCAGCTTCAGGTGCTGTGGGGACTCATGGGGGGCAAAAGGATGCTCTGTGCAAGGACACATGCAAAAAACCCAGCTAACTGCAGTGTGAAGTATGGAGAACAAATCCAGGAGAAAGGAGACTTGATTAGGTTGTGGCTTAGTGAGCAGTTTGGTTTTTATCGTGTTTTCCTATTTCTAATAAAGTGGGAAGGTAACAGATGGCTAGTATTTGCATAGCCCCACGAGACTATAAAGTTCTCATCTTGGCATGAGAGAATCTGTTGCATCTGTAGAATTTCCTCTTATTAGGAAGAACACATGAGTGATTAAAAACTAGTCTACAGAAAAAACAGTTTTTCTTCATGTGTTGGTATTTTCGATAAACAACATTTTGGCCTCCAAACAGAAATTGTAGAATAGTTTTCTTGAAGAGGACTCTAAAAATAATGAAAAATGTCTTTATTTGTTACCTTCTGCTGCATGCAAATATGATTTTTCTGCTGCATGTGAAGAATGGGTTTCTTTTGAGAAGTGAAGTGGTGTGTTGCTTTTCCTTTCCTATAGGTTCTGTCTTCATTCAACTTTTACTGGGATAGGCAAAGAAACCGTGGGCAGGTACCTGGGAACTGAATTCATCAAAGCATGCTAAAACCAAACCAATAAAGCCAGAGCAGTGCTAACAAGTAGGGAGTAAGCTCAAAGGTTTAAACAGTTGTTGGTTGTTTTGGTTTGGTTTTTTTTTTTTTTTTTGGTTTTTTTTTTTTTTTAAATTTAATTTTCTCACCAACACTTGGAAGGGATGTTGGTTCTTGGTAGGAATTACGTCCCTGATAAATTTAAGTCTAAATAAATCGTATTTTGCTATGCCTTTTTGTCTGATTGCTGCAAGAAGTCTTTGTTGGTGAAGCTGAGTTTCACCTTATTTCTGACAATATAAATGAGAACTAACCAGTGAGACTTTTCCCACCCCTAAAACAAGTAAAACAAAAGCCTTCTCTCCTGAAGGTGCAGAGGCAAGCAGTGGAAAATTCTGCTCATCTGGAAAACATTTCAGAATATGATGAGCAACAAAAGTAGGGGCAAAATATTTTGCAGCTGTAGCTATAGCAAGAACAGCCACTGCCATTCCTGAGTTTTGCTGTCTGTTGAGCTACTGTAAAAAAAAGCAGTGTTTTTATTACTGGCATCAGGAATATCTTCATCCCAAGACTCATATGAAAGAAAACAAACCACATTTTCAGATAACTGCTTCCCATGTTATTGCAAGCATCTTGTGTTGCTGCTCTCAATTACAATTTCATCATTTCAAGCCTTTGTTGAGAATTTTAGAAGCCAGAGTTGGTGTTTTAAGGTGCTTAAGGCCATATGAGTCCATTTCCTTAGAAACACCTCAGAGGACTTGGGAATACTTTCATGGCTCATTGCTGTAATACATTCAGTATAAATTCCCCCCGCTGAAGAGCATGGTAAAAATGATGCAACATATTAAATGTATATCAAGTTAAATAATGTTTCTACTGTTTTGATGTAGGAGAAATATAAGCATGGGATGAAGCATAAGAAGGCACAACCTAGACTGCTGAGGACTGAATCCCTTAAGCACCGAGGCAAAGGAATGAGTAATTTTGTCAATAAAAATTGAGGATACAAATAGCTGGAGTCTGGCTGGAGAATAAGGCTGCTTCCCAGTGATTTATGAAGTGTCTACACATTTGTCATGGTAGTCTCTGAAGCACAGGCTGGCAGCCATTCCTCCCAGCCCCAAAAGGTTGGTTACCATCACACCTCACTCTGGCTGAGGGCCCACTCAGGACCACATGTGGTATTCTCAGCCTGTGCTTGGATAAGCTGCAGTTGTCAACACGGGTGTTCAGACGAAATATGCAGGAGGCAAAGTTCTGCAAGATGATGGCAGAACCCTCTCCTCTTTTTCTGCCTATAGAAAATGGTTCTTTTCCATCATGAGCACTGTGCAGACTGCACTATCCTGTTGTGCAGCAGGAAGAGGAGAGGGCTGGGAGGGGAGGCTGCCTAGCTTCTAGTGCTGTCAACCTTTACACCCAAGGGCTGAAGAGGCCATCAGTTAATGATTTATAAACACTTATTTTACTATGGGCTGCTCTGTTAAAAGCTCTGTTTGCTGTCTGGGCAGTTTCTCTCTCAGCTGTGCTGCTGTAGGATTTTCATGCTAGAGACAGGCAGTTAAACCTTCAGGAGTGTTAAGACAAACTTGCTGAGTAAGCCACAAGAAAACTAGAAATCCAACACACAAAGATGTGTTTCTTTAACTTGGGATCTGCAGCAGGGAAGGCAATCCCAGGGATCAGGAGTTTGTATTCAGATGGTATTCCAGCTGTCCAGACAATGTGTTAGCTGAATAAATCAGACAGCAAAGACAATCCTAGAGAACTGTATTTGGACTGGAGCTCTTTATCGTGGCTTCAATGGCACAAAGCTATCCCAAAAAGATGGTTCTTGCATCTTCTCTTGCTAGGATGAATTATATATAATAAATAATACTAAATGCTCCAAGTGAGGTCTTGATTCCCACAGCTAAGCTGTTTCTGGGTCTCAACCATTTTGATGAAAGCTAGTTTGGATATACTCCTACTTTGCTCTGTTGTTTATGTTGTTCCTACAGACCTGTATTTATCCAGTGCAGAAAACAAACTCAGGCCAGCATTGCTTGCTAGTTCTGCCATGGTATTTACATCATGTATGGGATCTGCAAACTCTCCTTGTGATTCCTGAGTGATACTATTTTGCTAACAGAACCCCCCAGCTACAGATGTAAGCAAAACTACCCTTCTAATGTAAAAATAATCATCCTTGCAAGACGTTTTCCAGTGGGAAAAGCCTTCTTGCCAGTGTAAATACCTTCACAAAGTTGTTTCTGCTGTTCTTGCCACAGTGGTGAAATTTGCAAGTCTTGAGCTCGTCTGTAGGAGATTCAGTTTTCTTCTGTGGGAGAATTCAGGGTACTAAGAGAGGTTTCTGTCTCCTTCCTTCACGCAACTTGTACAATTTTATCTCCTATCTTTCTTGCTTTCCTGACACCTACACATTTTACCCATGTTTGAGGGTCTCTTATGGGCTGTCTGTGTATTGCATTGGATAGGACTTTATAGACACTGTTCAAGTTTTTAATTCTCCCAGGAGAAAAAAGAGTGAACAAAAACCTGTAAAGAAATTGGGATATAGTCGGAAGCAACACTCTTCAAAATGTCATTACTAGTCAAGTAGTCCTGGTAAAATTATAATTATTCTGAAGACCCCTATTTCTTACAGTTACCTCTACTCTTTTAAAGTAGTGAAAAGTCTTCTCTCTATCCTGTTTGAATTAAATAAACCCCTTAGCTTTCTGTCTCTCTCTGCCTTCACACACAGGCCAGCCTGTCATGCCCTGTTCTACTGATTGCATGTTCAGAGAGAGTTTTCTTTTCAGAGGATCAGCAAAGTTGTATGAAGTGTGTGAACAGCTAGAGAAAGAATCTAGGGGCACTGTGAGAAAGCCAAGATACTTTTAGAAAGGTCAACAAAAATATTATTTCCTTGTTTGCTGATAAGTTATAAGTAGATTTTTGTTTCAAATCCAGTCTTTGATTGCTGTTTCTGTGTGCCTTTGATACATGTCTTAAATCTGAGTATCAGATACTCAAAGGATTTACAATCCTTCTGTAAGATGAAGGATTTTGTAGGTGAGACACAGAGGCAGAGAGATTGCAGGTAACAAACCAGTTACAGGAATAAGAAAAGAACAGAGGAGCCTGTCTCCTGCATTCACCTGGAGTTTTAGTTGTTTGGGGCTTTTTCCTACATAGCAAAAACTGATGTTTTAGTCCTTGAGCCTCAAGAACCCCCTGATTCTCCCAACTATATATAAACATGTTAATCCAGAACAAATGACAAAACAGAGTTCATAATCCCCCCATTTTTTCTTGCAAATTGGTCCCATTTTGGTGGAACAACAAATGGGTTCTCAGAGAAATGCTGAGAAATTACTTTTAAAAGCACTCAACCGTAGCAATGATGAATTTTCTTCTTTCATCATTTGATCCAGGAGGTTCTCCCTGCATCTCATGGCTTATGGAGGTAGGAAATTTGCTGCTATGCTTGAAGTACTCTGCAGGCCCTCTGTCTGCCTACTGCTGTGATGGCTCTTCAGGCTTCCTCCTCTTTTTTTTTTTGCCTTTTAGCAGTTCCCTTGATTACTCTGATTCAGCATCTCCAATTTTAAAATCAATTAAATATCACAGTGAACCACAACATCTCTCCAACTCTGAGCTGAGGTGAAGGCACCCTAAATTCTGGGCACTGCCAGTAGCTCCTGGAGGGAATTGCTGAGATACAGACTCTTACTGCAGTTTGCTGGGACTGGGGAGAGCAGCTATTCCCAGCAGCCTTGAAAATTATGGTGTCAAGCCCTGGGGCCACTGAGGTCCACAGGAGTCCCACATTCATGATAAGAGTGTGGCTTAAGTGGTGTCCTAACCAGGACAAGCATTTTGAGGCCTTCTAACATCACACTGAGCTTGCTAAGATGTTTTTAAAGTTGTGTTCTATTTAAGAACATGTAAACATTAATGAATTTTGGTGGAATACATGTGGGAACCCAATCCCCTTTCTCAGTACATATTTAATGAGCTAAAGAAGACTAGTTTAATGCTGAATTCTTCATGTATTTAATATTTTAGAATACAACTGCTTGTATTTTTAAAAATGTGCAGTTCCAGCCCATTTCTACATAGAGCTCTTCTGTCTAATTCTGTTGGAAATGTGAGATAGCTGCAATTTACTGTAAATGAAGATGGATGTGGAAACCCATTCACCCTGATGATGCCAGGTAGGAATCTACCTCGAGGAATTCATCACCTTTTGGAAAAGCAATCAAAAACCCCATGCCAAGATGGTGACAATGACTTGCCAGTCAAACAGAAATACTGGACAAGTCAAGGCTGATGATTACCCAGAAAATGACCTTTGCTGTGGTTGTTGCCCTTTGGCTGAGAACAGTTAAATAAAAAGCAGAGTGAGATGCACTTTTGTGAAGATGCAGCTGTCCTAGCAGTGTTTGCACAGATCCAACATCGTTGGATAATCGTTGCACTGAAGTGGCCGAGCTGCAAAGCCCTGACTTCAGCAGCAGCTCTGTTTTCCAAAGCTTGCAGAGTTCAGTGACGTTCCTCCCACCAGAAAATGTTACTTTGTGGTTGGTAATTTGGCTCCTGGAGGTACAGCATTCTATCCAGGTGCTGCTAAAAATGTGGCCCTTCATTTTCTGCTGGCAGGTTAGAATAGTAAAGAATATTTATAAGGTGTGTTTTTTCCCTTCCAGTTCAAATGTGCCACCCTTGAATAAAAAGAGGAAGAGGGTTTGGTTTTTTTTTTTTAATATGATGCTTAGTTTAGGCTAATGTTGAATTTCCATCAGGCCTTGAACAGCTTGGTGAAAGCTTTCCTAAAAATAGGAATTATCTGGGGATTGCTTGCATCAGAGGGCTAATGGGTGGTTGAAAACTTGACATAAGAAATAAACTATAAATTTGACGTTTTTGTCACAGCCCCAGTGATTTTTGGCAAAACCTCCCGTTGCTTAGTAGCTGGATGGTTTGCATCTGTTTTACTCCTGTCCTTTTAGAACAACTTGACAAAGCAGCTTATTTCTCCCTGTAGAGGAAATGATTCTCACTGACACAGCTTTAATTTTTTATATTGATTGAGCATGTAGATATCCCTCTTTCCACATAACTGCCAGTCCATGACTGCTAAGAAGAAATTAATCTATTCTGCTAAAACTTTCAGTGAATTCAGATGTTTACACATAATTGGACCCCAAATCACTGCAGGATGACCATGCTAAAGAGAGAAAACACAGTTTTTCAGGCACTGTTTTTCAAAGCTTTTCAAGGTACAGTTCCTTTCTGATTGATCTCTGAAGGCTTGGATAGCGGTTACAATTCCAAAATAATTTTTCACCTCTAACACTCCAGAACCTTCTTTGTGATCTGTAGTTTGACAAAATAATACCTTACAAAACAAACTCTGGTGAGCAGCTTCTACCAGAGATTACTGTGATTAAGAAAGAATTTATTGCCAAGAGTTTATTAGTTTCTGAATTTCTCAAACCTTTTCCTCAGAGCAACCTGGAGTGCTGAGCATCACAGTGACTGCAATACACAATTTAAGCTATTATTCTCTAAACTGAATGGGGATGTAGAACTCAGTAAGTCAGAAGAGATTCAATTTTCAGTTTATTGAGATAAGACTGTTGCCTGCACGAAAGCTGCAAAGAGAAGACAATTAGATTCCTGAGGGGCACGGTAATTTGCAATTGCATTCATTTGTAAAACAGAAACAAATGTCAAATCTTGTATAGCAAAAAGGGCATGGGGCCTTCATAATGGGGCAAAAAATCATAAACCTTGTAGCTTGTAACAACTTCATTTGTGTGCTTAAACAAGGCAAAAAGGATGCTTTTGCATGCAGTGTCCCTGGAAGAAATTGATGAACTTGGACTAAACTGATAGAGAAGACTGTACACACTTCTTGTCAAGCTCTTAAAATGATGTACTAGTGATAGAAACGTGAAGTACTAACACTAATAATACTAATACAACTTTCTACTGAACATTCCACTGTGCAGCACAAGGCAGGTGACATATAATTCACTGAGGAATATACTGATAGTAGCAGATTAAAGAGTGCATTTGAGTTCAGGTTGTGCTGAGATTTATTTTCCCAAGGTGGGAGTTTTAAGCATCTGTCATAGCTGTACTTTGCCAAACAAAAATACTTAGTATGATCCTGGATACTCTGCTTTTTTCAAAGGGCTGCCTGGGGTCTGTAACAGAATACATCAAACTTCATTTCTGCTATGCAAGTTTATGGCATTTTCTATTTCCTTAATGAGATTTTTTAAGGAAAGAACATTAATAAAGAAATTGATATTTAACTGTATGGTCTGGGTTGGAGCCTGCAAAGAAATATTAGGAAGGAGAGAGGAACACATTGTTGGAGAATAGGGAACTTTCCAGCCCTTTGTGTGTGAATCACTTAGTCCTGAGGTTCTAAGAAGTGAATGCCCTGTCTTGGACTTCTTGGCCTGGATTTGCTCTGGTGCAGAGCATTTAAATAGATGCTATTTTAAGAAAGACTAAGAAATCTGACCTTGGCAGAAATTTTAAGTGAAGCCTCTAATTCAGGGCAACTCTTTGACAGGTTTTTTGAGATATCTGAGCCAGCTCCTTGAAAGTGCCAGACCCAACAGAACTTAGTGGGAGCAGTGGGAGGGACATGTGGATGCCCTTTACTTGATTGGTGCCCCTATCTGGTCACCCAAAAATTGAGAGACAATGTATGTTTGAAAGTGAGGACAAAAAAATTACCTAAATCTAGGTAGACTGACTGTAAAAACCTACCTTTTTTTGGCCATGAATTTTTAAGATCTGTACCCCAGTGATCTTACTCTCTAGCAGAAGATGTTTGGGTTATTCAAAAGCAGAAAACTGATCTCACACTAAACAATTTGAAGAGCAAAATATTAAAGCAATTGATTTCAATGGCAAAATTCCCATGGATTTCTGAGTGGGCAGAAATGTGCCTCATCCAATATCTCAGCTTTTGTCTGAGTGTTACTGCTTCTCTGTTCTGCCATCTTAGGTAACAACTTGTTCCAGCTTTAAATGACCATAGAGAAGCTTTTCACAGCAAACTTCAAGGCTGACTGAGGCTTGGAATTTTAACTCTGTGATTTCCATGGCTTCAGCTGTGCCATTCCAGGACACAATAACCTACCTAGCGTCGGGTCGTACTCCCAGATGAACCTCTTGGTCAGGAAGCGCACGACGAGAGCTGGAGGGACAAAGAGATTTCGGGTGAGAAGGACAAGACATCAACTCAGCAGGTTTTTCAAAGCTTTCCCAGCAAAGTTTTCCATGTGAGTGGACATGTAGCAGCTCCCCTGAACTGTGAGCAGAAGTCAGTGTGTGTGGCCCACTTCGCACTTTCGGAGGGGGGCAACAAAACAAAACAAAAACCAAACCAAAGCAGAACTTTTTGCAACATTAAAGCTGCTACTTTGGATGCTTCAGGTTTCCCATAACCAGTGGAAAAAGAGTTGGCAGTTTTGGAACCAGCTTTGACACTTCAAAATGAGGGTTGTTCAAAACAATTTTACTCTTGAAGACTTGCTTTCGGATTGTAAACCTTGTAAGGCAGAAATAATTGGCTAAATAGCTGCCTTCACTATTTTGGCATGCCTTCTTCATAACAGTTTAACTTCCATGTTTTGCCTACTTGAAGCAAACAGATAAAATATTTTAAACCAATGGTCCACACATGCTATTAATCAATTCACAGAAATAGAAAAAAAAAGGTTAGATTTTGGAGCACTGGACAGGTAGTTCTTAGTTTCAGCTTATAGGTGAAGATCTTGCTATTCATGTTCTTGTATTTAATTTTTTTCTATCCCTCTAAACCCTTTAAAAACAACTTACATAGGCTTTGATTATTCTTGAATTTAAAACTAAGCAGCACTTTGAATTTCTAGTGATGTAAATGAATCATTTACCACTGCAAACCATCCAAAACCCTTTCTGCAAATGAAGCCAGAGATATCACTGCACTAGCTATGAGTGCAGCAGGAAAAGTTTCCCTTGCCATCAGACCTATACAATTGTTCCATTCTTCTTTTGGTTGCAGGTGGACAGTAAAAGGTGTTCTGATCCTTTTCAAAACTGAAGCCAGGAGAATGTCCTACACCCCAGACTTCTATGCCCAAGAGGAGGATTAGGCAACAGCCTGCAGAACAAATCCAACAAATTAAGATTTGCTTAATCAGACAATCAGAATATTAAAGAAGATTAACTAGGCCTTATACTTGGAGGGGTAATAAGAAGCTGATCCTAAGGAAATGAGATCACCACACAAGAAGCAATTTGAAGTTGCTATTATTTTAAGTTTCTATTTTCCTTAGGAAATTCTACTTTTGATGTTTTTGCTTAGGCTTTGCTGAAATGCTGTCCTTGTTCCTCCGAGTAGATGTGGCAATTCTTAGTCAAAGTAACTCTTCAAGTCATGCCCTTAACCTGAATGTCACATGAAAATAAGATGACCTCTTTATAGCTTATTTTCCATCCACAGTGATGTTGCACCAGGACTTTTTTTTGCACCTTTTATCTGAGCTGGAACAGTTCAAGCATCTTGTTGTTTTGAAAGTTTGGTCATGACTCTTCTCTAACTGCTCTTACCATCTTCTTAGTCAAGGACAGCTTTAAGAAATGCTTTCTTTTTTGACAGCCATACTGTGAAGGGGAAGCAGTGGTGGGCCACCTGTGTGGAAGTGCCTGAGCCTGTGCCTGGACCTGGAGAAGCTAATGAAGAGAGAGAGAAAAGGCAGAAGAACCTGTCCAACTATATATATATTTAAACACGGTCCACTTAGTTATGATAACCTTGTAGCTGTAGATGGAAATTGCTGGAGTGTAGAAATGATGGAGGGGACTAGAAATCTGTCAAGCACGTCTAAGACAGGTCATGGAGAGAAGCAGCTTTGAAGGAAAAGAGGGAGAAGAGCTGATTTTGGAGGTGCCCAAAGGTGACATACCATAAGAAGTAAAAGTAGAACTGGACTGGAGCTACTGAGATGAGCCTGGGAGGAGAAACCCACGGTTATGTACACAGGATAAAATGGTTCAGGTGTGCAGTGCTGCAGAGGGGAAGAATTAAGAGATCACAGGTGTAAGCTCTGGTGAGAAGGGGAAAGCTAGGCTGTATTTACCTCCAGCACATGCAGATCCATAAATAATTACATGTTTAGGAGGGAGCTGAGCTAAAGAAAGGAAGGGTGGGAGGTGGCTGCCATGCACAGAGTCAGATGGCAATTAGTCTCTCTGCTGGCAGATCTCAGTGGGGAGCACAGAAAGCACAGTGAGCCACTTGCTAGGCACTGCTGCCAATAAAGCATTTTTGTAAGTATTTTACTTTTCTTTGGACCCAGTGAAGGGAAGAAAATACCCCCTGAGCACAACCCCAGTGAGTGGGGAACTATCAGCTTCAGAGCCACGTGCTCTTGGGGCTGGGCAGAACTGCTGCTCCTCCAAGGCTGGCTCTGCTCAGCCTCCCTGCTTCTGACCCAGCCAATTCCTCCAAAATACTTCTGCTCTCTTTCATGGCAGTGGTCACAGCCCATCCTAAAAGCTTTTCACTTCCACACATTTTTATGAGGCTCAAGATTAGCAGCTAGCTGCATTGCACAGATGGGGAACGTGAGATGCTCTTGATCCAGAGGCTGTTCTGTTTACAAGTATTGCAGACTATGCTGGACGGGAAATGTCTTCACTTTTGCCTCATTAGGGGTGCTTAGCAGATGGGCCTCTGACATCCAGCTGAATATTAAAACAATGTATGTGACTTTGCTGCCTGATTTGACTGAAAATAGACGATGAGGAAAGAGCTGGGAAGGGCATCCAAGTGCTTGGGCTGTCAGTCTGGAGACCAACTTGCTGGCTCGTGCCTCCTGCCCCAGCAATGATCCCCCAGAGCAGGGGTATTACTGTGGAGCCACACTGTTTATGTTGAGCTCACTCACTGCCAGATGACATCACTCTTCTGTAAAATAACTCTGCCAGCAGAAGAATCAGGAGTGTGGACATCAGCAATTCACCACACTTAGAGCTGTAGCAGTCAGATTTCTGCTGCTGACTTAAATGATGCTTTGGGCAAAGCAATCAAATTCCCCCATGGCCTTAGTAATGTTGTATAAAAGATGAGTTGAGATGGGCATTAATTCCCTCTCACCTGAGCAAAGCTGTGTGTACTGTTTGACCAGTCAGTTTTACTTAGACATGCTTAACTCTAATGCTAATAATGAGCCAAAAATAGGCCAAGGGACTGAAAAAAAACCAATCCAAATGCTGGGTTTTGATTCCAAATGACATTGAGGCTGAGACTGTCTGAAACACATTATTTTCTGATTACAGTAAGTGACTAATTCCAATATTCATATTAAAATGGCCATTTCCAGTGTTCATCCTCAAATTCATTTTGAAGCAGCCAAGAGTCTGATGCAGTAGTTAATAGAGTGAATTTCACAGCCCTCCACTGAGACTAGTCCAGGCTCTTCCCTGGACACTTACTGCTTGTGAAATAGAAGAGCTTGCAGGCTTGGAAGGAAAGAATCTCCACCAAACTGCTCTGTGGATTCCTGCTGTGCTTTTTGGAGACATGACCATCACCAAAGGGAACTGAGGTAACGTCCCAGCGAAGCAAGAACAGACTCCTGTCTCCTCCTGCCTTTCCTGACACCCTCGCTTCCAAGTCAGCTGGTTTGTACAGGGTATAAATTAGGGTAGAACTTGGCACAGGACTTTCATTCACTCATGTTTAAAACTTCTGCCTTAGAAGTTATTCTTGGAGAAGAATCATGGCTATCTGTCAATTACATTTGCAGTGCAACTCCACTGAAGACAATGAAGTTATATCAGGATTTAACTTGGCATATAAACCAAGATTATCAACCACATAATTAATCAATTTCTTTCGAACTTGTGTGGCTGAGTCCCTTGCTCAGCTTTAAAAATCCCACTCCATATCTTTTCGAGGTTTTTTTTTTGTGTGTGTGATATTTTGCATCTTGCTTTAGATCTTTGTTTGGATTTAGTAACATATAAATGCTCTAGCTAAATTTACAATCTGTCTGAATACATATCTTTGTGGATTTGGTATCATTCCAGCTAATACAAGCTGAGTTTTTTGGGGAAGAAAGGAAGCCGGGTTTTATTTGAAAAACAACCCCCTTCCCAAAAAGTTACAGAGTTCAAAGTTATTCTAAGAAAAATAACAGTTTTCCACAGTGAAATAACTGTATGATGACTCTTTTATGCCATGAGAATTTTCAGCTATAAAAATGGTCTGAAAGTAGTCCCATTATTTAACTTATCAACAAGTCCATTCCTGGTGCCATGATGATGTGTCATCAGTAAACCATACTTGGCAGGAGACACCAGAGTGGTTAAAACCAAAGGCTATAATGATCAAAAGGCAGTTTCAGAAATGAAATATTTCACTTTTTCTTAAAAGCTATATTTTTTGTTAGAGAGTTCATCCCCCATTCACCTTCTCAGAGGTCCTTTATGTATTGGAATTTCAGTCCCCCAGGAAGATGTGGTGAGTTCCAGTCTGCAGGAGGGCAGTGCTGCTGCATTCTGGCAGGTGATGTTCTGCCTCCTCAAACAGCTCTATGTCCATCTTTGGGATATAATGGTTTGTTTTAAAGGCAAAACCATGAGAATTTAATTTGCTTGTGAAAGTGAAGGTCTTCTGGGGGTGTCTGTGTGTGGAGAAGATGTGAACTTAGAGAGTCTTTCTGATCCTGATCCATCAGGGATGTAAAGAGGCACTCACTGCCCCTTGCTCTGCATCCATGAGCCCGGGTTTGACTCAGCTCTGACAGGATCTCTGGCAATTCAGTGATGTGGGGATGTGAGGGCTGAGTGAGACATCCACAGGAGCAGCTCTCTGCCTTTGTCTCCTCTCTTGGTTTGCTCACTGTGGTCACTTCTGATGCTGGGACCTGATGCAGTAGACTAGATGTTTCCTAGAGTAAATCTGATGAAGCAAAGCAAGATCAGAGAGAAAAATAAGGGGGAACTCAATGAAGTATAAAAATGTTTTGTTTTACACTGCCTTGCTGTTTCAAACTATGCATGTTTCAGGCATATTTAAGTCCCTGTCTTAAGCAGTGAGCTGTTCAGAAAAATTACTGTTTATGATTTTATAGTTTTTCTTTAACAGCACAGGGAGGTCCTCCACTGACTGCCAATATAAGTTTAAAAAGTATATATACTTTTATATATGAAGATCAATTAAATATAAATACCAAATGTATATATTCTTATATATACCACAGAGCAATTTATATATAACAGTGTGTGTGTATATATAGGTGTATATATATTCTGCTACAGTAAATAGAGACCAGGATTGAACAGCTGTGGGATGGAACGTGTTGCTTTTGCCTGTCAGGAGGTTTCACTGTGTAATGCAAGCCTTTTTCTTCAGTGGTAAGGGCTTCAGTTCTGTGCATTCAAATGTGAGCACCAAAAATGGTTCAAATGTCTTTTTGTTCTGGTGGAACATAAAGGGACTGTAGTACCTGTCTCAAATATCTGTCTCAATTCCCACAGCAGGATCATGGTGGAAACCAACATTCCATGTTCAAGTATTTCAAAACCACTAATCTATTTTCAGATGTACAATATTAAGTGCTGTATACTGGATTTATCTTTACAGTAAATAATATTTTACATGCAGAATGTGAATGCAGTAGGACTCCAAAGGCTATTTCAGATAATAATTCAGTAGGTTTTTCTATTAGATATCAACAACTGACCTTCTTTCCACAAGTTGTTTGGAAAGAGTATCCTACTGTGGAAGAGACAGAGACCATAGTCCTGCTCAGCTGTGGTTTTTAGCAGCCTCCATCAGATTATTCATACTCTGGCCTGACTAAATGTCAGTGTATTTCATGTCACTGTCACTTTTCAATTTCTACTACAAGGTTTTGGGGAGTATTTCTTTTGTTAGCAGCAATTTCAGTCCATCCCAGAGGTAATTGCATTTTGCTGCTGTGGGAAATACGTGATTTTAGGAACTTCTGAGTGGAAAGAGCCTGGGGAAAAGTAACCTGTTTCAAGGAGCTCATCTGAAATTCTGGCACACTCCGTGGCACAGTGTATTTACATATTTATCTTGACTGTCTTAACAGCAGGCTGGACTTCTTTGTATGCTCACCTGGATAGTTCACTCTCATTTTTTTATCGATTAGCAGTCATTCATCCCATCCCCACTCAGCAGGAGGATTTTTGTAGTAATGTTCTGCCCATTGCTTTCAGTGCTCAAGGCATGTTTTTACAATGGTTGCTGCACATGGAGCTTAAGCAGGAGGCTTAATTTACATTACGTTACCCCGTTCCATAACATGTAATTTCACTATAAAGTTGTTTATTCCACAGGTCTTCTCTCATGTGAAAGATGAATTATCAGACTGGTGTGTCTAATGGTTTTGATCATTTTAGGAACACACTTGTACCATTTCTCTCTCCTGACTTCATTGTATAACTTGTTCTGTCGCCCCTTTTGTGAAGCCTGAACTTTCTGGTGTGCTATTACTAACACATCTGGTTTTCCAAAACACAGTTAATGGTAACACCTCCAGATGTTTGTGTGTCTGAGACAAAGTATATTTGTGATGGCATTGTAGGGAAAACCTTAGGGATGAAATCTCACAGAACAACTGTGGCTTTTCCAGAAAACTGACACAGGTAAGGTTTGGATTTCCATGCTCTTTTGAAAGACACTGGGCAGAGGAAAGTAGAAGAGGATTCTCAGTACAAAACTTGGACACTAACTCAACCCTCCATCTCAAGATGAAAGATAAAAAAGTTAGATTTATCTGAGAGGGGGGAAAAAAAAAGAAAGAAGGGGTGGAAAGCTTTTCTCTTTAAAAATCCAGCACTTCAATAAGACAGTGGCAAGATGTCAAAATTTTCAGTGGCTGTAACTTTTTTGTATTTTCTTTTCCTTACATTTCTTCCAGTGTTGAATTTAGAAAACATCCCACTCTCTTTTTATGGTCAAATTAGTTTGTCATCTTTAAAAAGGAAAAAGAAAGAAAGGAGATACAGGAGGGAATTCTATAATGGTTTCAATGGCAGGATGATCTGGTTATTGTCAAAGCATTTTTGCATGAATGAATTTTTGTTGGTAAATGTACTTTGAACAGAAAGGCCATTTTTTTCAAGGAAGTTAGGGTTTTTGATTTTCAAAGGAAATGACTCAACACCTCACTGTTTGTCTTCAAAGAACTTGCAATTTAGGAATTGCATATTTAAAACAAACCAACCCAGCTTTACTAGCCTCTGGTTATGCTTTCATTCAGTGCTGTTTTGTATTACACTGGAGAAATCTGGGGGATTCATTGGATCCTTTTATCAAGGTGTCACTGTTACAGGGAGAAGGCAAAGGCACGCTTTCTTTGCTGTAGCCTGCACCAGCTCCTCATCTTCAGCTCATTCCTGTGTGCCAAAAGGGTTCAAACTTGATTTTATCCTGTCAGAGCTGAGCCTGAAAGAAGGTGTAGGCAACATGAGACCCTTGAGTGACACTCCTGAAGGAAAGGACCATCTGGGTA
This sequence comes from Aphelocoma coerulescens, assembly GCF_041296385.1. Classification (NCBI taxonomy): domain Eukaryota; kingdom Metazoa; phylum Chordata; class Aves; order Passeriformes; family Corvidae; genus Aphelocoma; species Aphelocoma coerulescens. The sequence goes on along the minus strand of NC_091014.1, from coordinate 77,234,005 downwards.
TTTTGGAGATGCCTTGAATTGCTCCTAGGATGGTGTGGAGCTGCTGCCTCATCCCCTGCCAGTGCAAAGGGAGGACCACACGTGAGCACCAGAAGGAGTGGCTATACACATGTGGCCAGTGCTGAAGTGGGGATTTTTTTTGTTGTTGTTGATTTTTTGTTATTGGTGGTGATATTGCTGTTGGTTGTAATTTTTTTTTTTTTTTGTGAGATTTTGGGGTTTTTTTTAAGGCTCTTCTCCAGCCTTTGGTCCAATCCCTGCTCTCTTCCCGCTCCCATGCTCAGAAGCCAAGAGGTGAATAGAAAAAACTGGAAGAAAGGGGAGAGAAGTGAAGTTGCCTTATTAGAGAAGGTCCACATGTCCTGGGAGGCTTGCAGACCACTTTCCCAGGGAGTAGGAGATGGGGCACGGTCTCATGCTCGAAGGAAATGAAGAAATTTTTCCAACACAGTTAAAGAGAGTTCTGTGTGAGACCGTGGTCAGGGTAGGGACTGGTCTGCAGGGCCCAGCTGTTCTGTGAGAACATCCTGGCTGCCAGCAGCAACCTGGCCATAAACCCTAGCCCTGCCTGAGGGGGAGGCTGTTCCTAAGGAACTCAAGGAACCTGCCTGCTGTTGGGGTTAGTATTTGATAGTTCTGAGGGCTGGCTGGTGCTTCAACATCCTCCTGACTGCTGTTCTGGCCAGGAGCAAAAGACATTTTGCTTCACGTGGTACGTTCCAGTACGACAAAGGCACTCTGCAAAGGCACAGCGTACTCTTTGCTGCTAGGCTGAAGGCTTAGAGTAACTCTAAATGCCTAAAAATACAGTTTTATCAGGCTCTAGCGAGTCAGCCTGAATGAGAGGGCAGTCAGCACCCTGAGCATCAATGCTGAATCACTGCCTGTACTTGTAATCTTCACAACAGAAAAAGCACCTCTGTCAAAGTGCCTTGCTCTGCTACTGATTCACTAAGTCAAATGGCAATAAGAAATGGCATAAAGGGACACAGAGCTCCATATTTCATGCTGGTAGGCAGCACTGGGTGTTTCTGTGTGGTCAGTCTCTGAACAGACTAGCTGTCACTCTCTTCTCAACCTGACTATAATAATTTTCTTATTTTAAGTTATGTATACTATATCAAATGAGACTCCAGCTTGCATCAAATTAAAAACAAACCATTCCCTGGCCTTTTCTGTGATAAACTTCATTTCTTCTGCATGCACATCCTTGGCTTTCTGGATTTGGCTCCATGGAAATCTCAGACAACCTGGAAAAGTTTTGCAATGGGATTACAATCCAGCCAGAGTAGGATATTCAGGAAGATCTTGAAAGATCATATGTCCTCCTTTCTTTGGCAAAGGAGCTTAGGTGAACACTAGAAGTCTGTACCAGCCCTATTGATTGATGTGCCACAAATCAGTCAATAGATGCATGCCTGGAAGGTGTCTGTGTCACAGGAAGATGAGGAGTTAAGGCAACAGAATACACTGAAAACTGACTCATGGAATTTCAATGATCCTCTTTTTTTTATGAGCCTGGGGACATAAGCCTTGATAAATGTTACATCTTTTTAATACAGTGCACAGCACAATATTTATGGGGACCCACCTTTTTCAAAATCGGCTATTAGCTACCTGGAATTTCAGGAAGAAGGTAAGGAATTGTTTTTTTTTTCTGAGGGGCCCATTGCCGAGTACCTGAACCAGACACCTGGAGACATTCCCAGAGGAATGAATGGAGAAATGCACGTGAGAACAGAGGTATCAAACAGTGACATAAGCCATGACAGTTCTCAGGCTTGTGTGACTATTTACTAGCAGTACAATGTGTGATCTTCCAGCTGCCTCCAGCATCTCATGGACAGTGCTGGCAAGTGTCCTGATGGCTGTTCTCATATTTTAGCTATGCTCTTTTTTTTTCTAACCCTCCCTCCTTTTCTCTGTGTTGTAAAGACACCTGCTCCTGTTATTTGCTTGCCACCTGGAATCTCGAACTTTTGTTTGTACCAGCAATTTAATCTTCTTTTTTTAGAGCAAACAGCTTTGCCATTACACTTGGAGGATTAAGAGACAGCAGGAGGAGCAGAGAAGCTCTTTAAGAGGTATTTCCACAGTAGGAATATGCTGAAGGATGATAAAAGTGAATGATAGAAAAGCTATGATCAACAACTGAAGTAAAATGGAAGGTAAACACTATGGACCACATCTTTCTCACAGTAAAAAGAAATATGTTGCAAGGTGTAGAAATGATGAGCTGAAGACAAAAGCTCAGTCTGAATAA